>NC_133800.1:24817350-26017350 GCF_043250625.1 Sebastes fasciatus | reverse complement strand
TAATGAGATTTTTCAGTGTACCATGTTGTCAAAATAGCATTTAGACTTCAACAAGTTTTGTGACTTGTTTTTCAGGAATATCTCAACAGTATCCTTCAGCATGCGAAGGACTTCAAAGAGTATCACCGCTCGATATCCGGTAAACAGCAGAAACTCACCAGAGCTATCGCCAACTGGCACACCAACACCGAGCGGGAACAGAAGAAGGAGACTGAGAGAATTGAGAAGGAGAGGATGAGGAGACTCATGGTAAGGACCTGAAAATGAACATATTTATTACATCACACCTTTCAGAAGTAAATATTTCACAGTCCTAAGAGCTGTATAAATGAAACACACACACACACACACACACACACACACACAGACACACACAGAGAAAACTTTGACAAACATTGTATGAATATATTACAGTTCCAATGCAATGCTTGTATAGAAGTCTATGAGAAAATGACCCTACGTCTCACTTGATTTATTACCTTAGTTAACATTGTAAACACGAGTTTATGGTCTCAATCTCTAGTTTCAAGTCTTCTTCAATACAGCATGATGTTCATTTAGTAAATTATGGTCCCATTTAGAGTCAAATAGACAATAAAGCAGGGTATACTTTATGGTACAAGAATTTTCATTTCTTGTTTTTGCAACTTTTCAAAGGTTTGCTTAAAGTTCGCTTGACAATTGAATGGAAACACGACTAGTGACTCAGAACCAGTATTTAATATGGATAGGTGTCTTGCTGATAACTGATGCATTTTAATATGTTCAGTCTGTGCACCAACACTGGTCTATTATATTGGATCTCTGCATTAGCATCGAACTGCTTTAGTTATATAAAGCGCAGACTAACTGGCTAGGAATGAATATTATCAGGCTGTAGGTCATTATTCTTTGCCGATTGTTATCCTCAAGAAGCTCTGGTCCTCTTCCACCATTAACCTCTTGTCACCTTCCTCCCCACTTAGGCTGAAGATGAGGAAGGCTACCGAAAACTAATTGACCAAAAGAAAGATAAGCGTCTGGCCTACTTGCTGCAGCAGACAGATGAATACGTGGCCAACCTCACCACCCTGGTGCACGAACACAAAGCTGCCCAAGCTGCCAAGGACAAGAAGAAGAAGAAGAAGAAAAAGAAGGTAGGAAGAGAAATGCTCAAGTGGTGATTATTCACAGGATGTGACTTTATGCTGATGGTTGTCAGATTTATATTCTACTAGATTGTGAAAAGCGAAGTGTTGCTCCAAGGTTTTTTTACTATATATCACTGGTATTCTGTATTTTTTAGTATTGATTAAAAAAAACACGAAAAGAGCAAAACATCAATATGCTAGTTTGTCTCTCAACACTTTCTTGTGTTGAGAGACACCTTGTGTGTGGCACTCAACGTAAAGCTTTTACAATTTTACTGGAGCTTAACCAAAGCATTGAATGATTCTTGGGTCAAAACACGGTATAATAAGGTTGGTGCTCATATTCCTTCAGTTTTGCTGGGTGTTATCCTTAACATAAAGTCAATCCAAATCTCCCTTGGAGAACCGACCACGGTTTGAGATGAATTACGCTCTATAATCCCCCTAATCTCATGGTTCATTATTTTGTTTATGTCAAGCCTCTTCCAGAATGACAATGTGGTTATTGTCAAGGATCACATTTCCTCCTTGTGATTCAAAGCATTAAAAGGGACTCTAACAGTCAGTGACATGGTGGGCTGAGAGTACACGCTACCCGACATCATTTCACACTCTCTGTCAGACAGTGAACTCATCTGGTGTCGTCTTTGACCGGAACGAACACCTGCAGACTCTCAGATGTTCACGACACCAGGTCTCAGATCCCTGACACTGACGTTAGCCATTTGAAGGGGCTCTTTGTTTAACCACATACTGTGAGCCACCTCAGTTGAGCATGTTTGATAATGAACCTGGGAATAGCACATAAAACCCAAACCACACAAAGTACCCTACATGGCCCTGTTGGAGAGCTCTTCCATGCTCTTTAACGGAGTAATGGAGGAAATTATGCCATTATAGAAGCACCATTATTGGTAGATTACATAATGCTGGTGTTACCTATACTTTACACTTAGCCTGCTGTTATAGAATAACAACATTTGCAATGATACGTCCGGCTGAATGGGATTATGTGTTTGATGTCTAGAAGGTGGATGGAGATGGTGAAGGCACCAGTGCCATTGGACCTGATGGAGAGGTGAGCTGCAGAGCTTTAAGTTGTTATGTTTTATTTTTTTGTTGTAGTTTATTTACCCATTTTGGTCATTTAACATTGTGTAATTGTTGTGTAGCTGTCAGTTTTAAAGCCGTTATAATCAACATTTTTATAATAACAATGTGAAAATAATGTGACAATGTGAAAGGGGTTGCTCATAGTGATGAACCTATAGAGAATGAGCATCTGAATCTGCAGCTCCTCTCGGCTTTACGGAGCTTTATAGTGAGTTTCAGCTGTCACGCGAACCGATACTTCGGTACCAAGACAATGCCAAAATTCTGTAAACACGATGGTACTCGCTTTTCCACATTTACAAGGCCACCAGTTGCATCGCCTCACGTCACCTTTGTTTTGGCCAAAAAGTTGCATTTTCAATATTTCAAATATCATATTCCTACCTGATTTACAGATTGACCTCAGGCTGTAATTTTGTCCTTTCTTTTTTGACGATATTTAACTATGAAACCAATCTTGTTATGGTGATATTTACTGCTCTGCTGCTTTCACTGAAGAATGTACTACGGCTGTCGTGAAACCAAACCTGCATTCGGTCTTCCAAATGTGCTCTGGCAGAAATGAAAAAAATAATCTGAACATCAGATCAAACAGTAATTATCCTTTCAGAGACAGACTGCACCCTAGGTGATAGAACAACCAAAACAAATTGCACCTCTTGTAAATAATGCAACAAACAAAAGAAAATCTGCAGTGTTTGTTCTCCCTCACAGCTCAGTTTTTAATTGCGCACTCTCTCCTTTGTCTCCTGTCAGAAATGGATGCACTAAGGCCTTGATGGCCAGTGTTGGAAGAAACAGTCATTAATGTTGTTTATCTTTAAAGATGGGCTATTGAGGTCCCAAATGTTGGATTGTAATGAAGGTGATGGGATTGGAAGTGGGATTTGTTATCCCTCCTAGTACCATTTAAAACAATGAATCAGTGAAGCAAGGACAGAACCTCAAGTCATGTTGATTTCAATTGGAATACAGACAGAAATACAGGCCATTGTCCAAATCAATTTCAGTTTTATTGATGTCATTGTCAGGTGAAGTCAGCTTTATATCTACTAGGGTTGGGAAATCAGCTCTGGCATTGTTAGAAGTGACTCAGATTAATGAGATCATCATCACTGGGCATAGACTCGCCACTCCACCAGAAACAACTGCTGTGAATTCACAGTAGGGAGCACATTCAAGATTTTGTTTTCTATAACAATTTAGTTTGTTTAAGGGATAGTTCAGATGATTTGAAGTAAGGTTGTATGAGGTGCTTATCCATAGTCAGTGTATTACCTACAGTAGATGGTGGTCGGCCAGTTTGGAAAAACAGACAGGAGTTACTGCACGGAACCAAAGCAATGAACTGCTGTGGACGGGGGGGCAGCAGCAAAACATATTTTAAACACTGCTTTACCTTACCGTCTGACAGCTCTTTCCGACAAGGAACTAGAGCCGTTATCTATGCTCTCTTCAAAGCAAAAACTCCTTTGACAAACACAATCATTTTATTGAACTGAATTGATTCAACAAAGTTACACAATAACACAAACAAACAAACTGATCAATGCGGTGGTAAATCTGCAACTCCCATGTTCTGTAAGGTAAAATTGCTACTTTTGTCAAAGGAGTCTGGTAGCTTTGAAGAGAGCATAGGTAATGGTTTCAGTTCCCAGTTGGAAAGGACTTTCTGAAAAGGTAAAGAGATGAAAATATTCAAACTATAGCGTACACTTAAACTGATGCTGTTTTTTTTAGGTGACTAAAATATGTTTTGCTGCTGCCCCCGTCCACAGCGGTACATTGCTTTAGTTCTGCTTCTGCTTCTCCAAACTGGGGGCGTAACGACCGTCATCTACTCTAGGTAATACACTGACTACGGATAAGTACCTCATACAACCCCACTTCAAAACATCCAAGATATCCCTTTAATATCGGCAGGAAAAACAACAATCCACGATCGTTTCTCAAATCATCGATGGTCGATTTGAGCGCCAATATTTACATCAATTGTTATCTTTTAAATGACAGTTTATTGTTATCTAACAGCAAAAAATCAGCAGCTGCTAGAGAGCACATATATTTTGTAGGGCTGACAATCGATTAAAATATCTAATCGCTATTAAAAGCATGATTGTCCATAGTTAATCGCAATTAATTGCAAATATCGCACAATCGAAATGTACCTTAAAGGGACGAGCTAGTATGACAGGATTGCTTAGGTTTTCTGGTTTCATCTGATACCGTTATCTTCACTCTAGCTTTTAAACCGAGCCCGCTACAACCTCCGAAAGATCGATTGCGTTAATGCATTAAATAAATTAGTGCCGTTAAAACAAATTTGCGATAACGTGTTATTATCGCGTTAACTGTGACAGCCCTATTATTTAGTTCTATTCAAAAAATCGCTAAGAACATTAACATTTGTCTAAAGTGATCCAAAATGAGTTCAGTTTAATCTTTCTACTTATGTTTCTCCTTGTGGTTTGTTTGTCCTGCTGCAGCCCATTGATGAGAGCAGTCAGATGAGTGAGCTGCCAGTCAAAGTGATTCAGACGGAGACTGGGAAAGTTTTGCAGGGAACGGATGCGCCCAAGTCCAGCCAGCTGGAGGCCTGGCTTGAGATGAACCCTGGGTGAGGATGAGGCACAATACTGGATAGAAATGTTGTTCTATTATATGCATTTTACAGCGACCAAACTGCACATCTAGATGAGTAATTGTTTTTGCAGGCATACTGTTGTCTCTAAAAAGGTTAGAAGGACAGAGTCGTCTTTGTGCTTTTAAAGGATGTTTAGTTTCTCAAAGTTGAGTGAGGATTCGACATCCCAAGTAACACGCCCCCTTTCCTGCCCGTTTTGGGGGGCTGCTGCTTGTTAATTCTGCTCAAGGTGTTCATTACTTAATGTGTGACGGAGAGAAAAGAAATATAGTTACCATACTTTCTGTTTAACTTGTTTTCCTCCTTTTAAAAACCAGGTATGAAGTTGCCCCGCGGTCGGACAGCGAGGAGAGCAGCTCAGAGTATGAGGAGGAGGTCAGTGACTTATCTCATTAATGAACTCCCACAGTGGAGGAGTTTAGATCAGCCTCGCTCACCTGCAGTTCTTGAAATCATGCAGGATTTAAGTCACATCTCAGGCAGACCAGCTCCACGTACACATCCAGACACTAAACTCACACATCAAATTCCACCAGGGGGCTGTAGCTGTATGCATTTGCTATCATCAGAGCTACTTCTGTGATCTGTGTGTGACGTTGTTATTATATTAAGTGTGCTCTCAGTCACCTGTTATCAATTTTGCCCTGAAAGGAGGAAGAGGTGTTGACCAAGGCAGAAGTGGAGGACAAGACGATAATCGATTCCATTGAAGCGCACATTATCAAGTAATGTATTATATGTGTTATACTTCCCACTATCTCAGATTTACTTTGTAGAGCACTTTTTTTTTCATCCAGGAATTGCATCAGTTAGAAAGTTTAAAGGGCAGGTCCATTATTATAATTTTTTTTTAGGTTTTTATATCATGTTGTTGCTTCCCAGTGGTGTTCCTTATGTATTCAAATCCAAATATTCAAATTTTGGTCAAAGTATGTTTTAGCGTCAAAATGCTATTTTCCCAAGCTCCTCTAAAAACTTTTTCCCACGTGACCTGACGTAGGTTTCTGCATGATGACGCTGCTACATGTACAGTATATATACATCCTTATAGTTAGTGTATTAACGTTACATACTGTAACTTAAATGGCTGTCAGCACGCTCCCAGTTTGGAGAAACAGACATGAGTACTGGCACGGAAGCTAAGCAATGTACTGCTGTGGACGCCGTTCTAATTCAGATCCAAAAGTCACACAATAACACAGCCACATTACCTCTCCGACGAGGGCCTGAAGCCATTATATCACTCTCTTCAAAGCCACTAGACTAAATTCATAAAAGCAGTAATTTTACCTCGCAGAGCGTGGGAGTATCCATACAACCCCATTTAAAAAAATCGGAACTAACCCTTTCAGTTATTTCTAAACTTGCCACAGCTGACTTTGACTCAGCTAGTGACAGCGTTCACAGTATTCATAACCTTATTGATTAGCTTACTCAGGTAACGTACGTCACTGCTGAGTGCGCGTTTCCATTTGGCGGCTGTAGCTCAGTGGGTAGAGTGGTTGTCCTTTAACCTGCATGTCAAGTGTTCTTGAGCGAGAGATAGAACCCCAAGTTGCTCCCCGGGTGCTTTCTCCTTAGGACCTTTAAGGTCCTTTTCTTAGCTCACTGAAAGTTTAGTGGTCTTTGTTGGAAACAATTTTTACCAAGTGGTATTTTTTAAAAAGATATTAAACATTAAATGTTAAAAACATGTTTTTGTTCTTGAAACAAAACAAAAACAAAGAATCTCCTTTGGATTTCACCAGCGGGAAGGTAAACCAGTCAATATTTCAGACACTGACATTTAAGAAAAAAATAAAATAAAACATTAATAAATAAAGCTCTGCTAGACTTTGTACTTGAATCTAGACTTTTAGCTCTGGCTGAGCTCCCGCTGGGCTCCAGCGTCAGACCCAACTACGCCTTGAAGCGATCAGTCAGTTCTAAAAGGCACAGTTCAGTCAGGGTTTAAAATTGTCTCTTCTCTTTCACATCACACATTCAGGGTTGTCAAGCAGGATGTGGATGATGAGTACAGTGTTGATGCTGGACAAACCAGCTCCGCATCTTACTATGGTGTGGCCCATGCTGTCATTGAGAGGGTGGAAAAGCAGTCGACGTTGCTGATCAACGGCCTACTCAAACATTACCAGGTACACACACATCCCCTCTATTTTGTAGCTTTTTGCTATTTTTTTTTCTAACTTTTGGACAGTAGTTGTTATTATTTATCATTATTGTGTTTTTGTCCACAATGTGTTTGTTTCAGATTGAATGTTTACCCTCTCTGCCTAACAACTTTTTTAATACAAGAAGCAAACAAATTCACATTTTTATTTTCACTTATTATTTCGCTTTATATCAAAAACACATTTTGGAGTGTTTTCTCAAATCAAGGTTCATTTTATTTGTCATTTTACAACACAGGGTTACACAATGAAGTATAAGTTGTTGCCTTTTCACGCTACACACACAAACACAGAACATATAAACAAACTACAAGGGCACTCAGAGAGCACAGACACGTTTAATTGGTTCTTCCTTGGCCCATGCTACACCTTTCCTCCAAGTTGTATTCAAATTGGGCAAGTAGTTTTTCTGTAATCCTGCTGACAAATAGACCAAAAACATAATAACATATCCTTCAAGCTTTTCCGATGAAGTTCACACAGTCCATGGTGACATCTTTAAATGTCTTTTAGAAGCTGGTCATTAAAATACTTGCAGATTATTTTTTTCTGTTGATAGACTAATCAATCATAGTCAAGTGTAAAGATAGCTGTGTGCTGCTAACGATGCTATTACACTGTTTTCCAGTGTGTCACTATAGTCTGGTCCCTACTGTAGTGAGTGGGGATGGCAGTGAAAGATCGTATATTACGAGAGATACGGAACTGGTAATTGGATGCTGCTAACTTTTCTTTTATTCCAGTCAGGTTGCAGTCGTAGCACTCCTCTGATTTATGTTGTGCCAAGCTTTAAATGAGATATTGTGGCAGCTCCTTTGGGAAACTGGAGAGATGTCAGCTGTACAATAATTGGATCAATTGTCTGCTGTGCCAACAGCGATCTGTGTAACAAACCTGAATTTATTTACAGAAGCTCCACATTTATATACGACAATTTTCAGTTATTTCTTATTCATTTTACCCTCTACCAGCCTCCTTTTTTTATTCGCTCTGCTGTCAGGCATTAGGTGGTAATTGGTTGGCGGTCCTCTTTTCTGCTGCCAGGGCCCTTGCGCCCTTTCCCTTTTCTCCATACTGTCTTTTCCTGATTGTTTTCCACAGGCCACAGACGAGCTACGCAGTTTGTAACACAGTTGATATTTTGCCACCACGCTTGAATCACTTGGCATATAAAATGCCAAAGTGGCAATGAGATCAAAGTGCATTTGCAAAACTCACTTTGAAAAGCAACAAAGTAACTTCTTTAGATGCATCTAGACAGTTTCAGGAAAGGCTCAGTGAATGGAAGTGAAAACAAATTACATTAGCTATCAAAAGAAGATCACATAGAACAGCCTGAATGTGTGCTTTGGTTAAGGAGAGAGTTCAGAGATACAGTATGTTTTTTTTACTGTTTTTCCCAAAGTCAGAAACTAATAAATGCTTTAGGACAGACCTTTTTTATGTATTGGGTGTAGTCTGAGATCTTGTCTCATCACGAAATCACGTCTATGGGATCAAATAACATAATCATGTTCTCATAGTCATCCAGGAATCAAGGGAAACTAAGCAAGTGAACTAAGGGGGGTGAGGGGGCACCTTTTTCCAAGTTTTGTAAAATGTACATGGATAGAAAAAAAATTAGAAGTCCACTTTTTCTTATAGCTTAAACAATGACTTAATTTTTTAAGTTTTTTTACATTCGATTATCAATATAATGTCATTTTTCAACAAAAATGCCAAATTCTCTCTCTTTCCAGCTCCACAGTGTTGTGAGGATTTGCTGATGTTCTTCATCTTATGTGATAGTAAATTTGATATCAAATAAACAGACCATTTAAAGATGTCACCTTTCGTTATGAAACTGGCAAACGGGCATTCTTCATTATTTTCTGATGGTAGACCAAACGATTAATCCAGACAATAATCTGCAGATTAATTGAGGATAAAAATAATCGTTAGTTGCAGGCCTATTTTCTAGCAATTTTACCTTTTTAAACTGTCAAAGCTAAAAGTGACGAGAGACATTTTAACAAGAAAGAGCAGGACGTTACAGGCAACATGTATGTTCTGGTTCCATTCTATACATATTAGCCACCTGTGTAATTTTTTTATTTTAGTATTAAGATTGTCATGCTGGCCCTTTAAAGCAAGGTATAGTTCTGCCACATAACATTGAGTCTCTTTGAGATGCAGCATGTCATTTTCCGTGATAATTTCCTCAAACACTACCCCAAGTGCTCTCCGTCTTGATCTGTTTATAGTTTTCTTTTATGTGCTGGAGGAGAGGAAAATAATACGAGCAGCGAGTATGATTGGAAACATCTCTGCAAGCTTATTTTTAGGCATGCCTTTATTTCTCTGTGTGATTTAGGTCCAGGGGCTGGAGTGGATGGTGTCCCTGTACAACAACAATCTAAACGGCATCCTGGCTGATGAAATGGGCCTCGGCAAAACCATCCAAACCATCGCCCTTATCACCTACCTGATGGAGAACAAGAGGATCAACGGCCCCTTTCTCATCATCGTTCCTCTCTCGTAAGCACTCATCAGCTTGCATCCATCACAGCTAGGAAGTCATTTTAGACTGAAACACACCGACCTTATCAGTCTAAATCACAAGATAGGGCGGTAATGTAAAACAGGGGAGTCGGGAGTCCCGTCCCTGATTGAGACTCAAATGAAATTCAAGTGTCAGGTGTGCACACTCGTCCGCCTGCACGGAGCGATGAGTCAGAGTTAACAGCAAACACGGCCATAAATGCACGAGCACGACAGACTTTAAATTACGTTTTAGATATTTATTATTTAGATCGTTTGAGATACTGTTTTTCAGATGGCAATTCTTCACCCCATGAAAAAAAACCTTCAACTTCTGGCGATAGGGTTAGAAAGTGTAGACTAAAACTTCCCACCGTCCCGGTGAGCAGCTGCCTTTACAGCAAGCAGAGAGGTGGTATTCATGTCATATCTGACATGTTTTCAATTTATTCCTCCTCACAAAAGTTATCTCCCGAATATGTAACGCAACACTATCAGCTCTTGATAGGCAGACAGGGAGGAAAATTCGGCATCCTCTTTTCCAAATAATCCAGCCATGTAACTATCCATTCATGAAATGAAATCGCACACTTAAGGATCCTCCTTACCCCGGTAATATGCATGAACATTAATGGTTTGCAAGAGTGTCATTTACAACGTAGATGGACGCGCAACGAAGGTAATTCTGGCCCGTCATAAGCCACAGAAGAGCGCATCGCCCCTTGTAAATGAATAGAACATATTCCAAAAATGTAATCTATGAAATCCCACTTCAGGATATTCTCTTACTAATGATTAAATTCAGAGCGACAAAAACTGGTTTAATAAAAAACAGCATATGCAAAAGTAGCCCACAGAAGAAAAGCACGTCATAAACTCCGACTATGGATAAGTACATCATACAAGCCCACTTCAAAACATCCAAACTATCCCTTTAATCCCTTAAATTCACCGAACACACACCTCTCCAGCCTTCATTTGGAAGCAGAGAGGAGACCACCTGTTGGGCCAGCGTGCAGTTGTTTGGAGTTTCAGCCCCAATCCCCAAAAACAATATAATAAATTGGATTAAAGCTCCTGGGGTTTTTTTCAGCTTCTTTAAACGCGGCAGGTGAAAGCACCTTCAATGCTCTGTTGTAATTCCCAATTTCACATTTCACCTAATTAGTATTTCTGTTTCATGATAATTTACAACTGCAGGTGTTAAAGGATTGCACAACATTGTTTTTTTTCATCATCACTGAAGAGGTGCACCGCTTTTTGTAGTCAAACTGAGCAGAGCAGAGGCTTAAATTTGAGTTTTTTTTCACACATGAACAGTGAGCTAATGTGGAGGAAACTCGCCCTCTCTCACTCGCAGTTGTGTGCTGGGAAATCTCAGTTAATGAGCAGCAGAGAGCTTGATCTGCCCGGTCTCGCACTGTGAGCTGCAATCCATTTGACCCTTTTGAAAGATATTGCACTGCGCCACTGCAAAGGATTTTGTTTTCAAATTATGTCTCAACCTTGATGATAGACATTTCAAATGTATACTCTGCCTCTTAATTCCTCAAGATCCTCTTCATGTTCAGGCTCAGCTCAGCTCAGCTAAATTCAGATCTCTTTCTTACATGAAACCTCCACCATGTGTGGTGATTTCTTTTTTTTCCTAGGACATTGTCTAACTGGGTCTATGAACTTGACAAGTGGTCACCCTCTGTGGTCAAAATTGCTTACAAGGTAAGAATCTTTATTATGTCATTTTTCCTTTTTTCCTCCTGATTGCTTGTGACTGACTTACAAGAGAAAGTTGACTTCATCTTTGTGTCTCCCCCGTGGCAGGGCACCCCCGTGTTACGCCGTGGGCTTGTGCCTCAGCTCCGCAGCGGGAAGTTCAACGTCTTGCTGACCACCTATGAATACATCATCAAGGACAAAAACATACTGGCCAAGGTGAAGGCGATCAAAGCTCCGTTTTCTCTGTTTAATCTACTTTTCTAGTTTGCACTCTATTTCCATTTTGTACACTTCATACACACACATACACACAGTGTCCCACACATTTAACAGATGAATACTCTTTTATTCACTTAAAATTTTAGAAAGTTTCAACAGCAACTTCACTAACCGGTAGCAGGGGTGTAACAGTAAACAGAAGTCACGCTTCTGTTAAAACACTGGTTTAGAAGTCACGGTTTGGTGCGAGTTGCTACAGCGGGGGAAAAAAATGAATGCATAAGGATCCATTTCTTTTCATTTACAAACGGTAGTGCAAGTGTCAAAGACAAACACGATCCTCCTGCTGGGGACTAAGGCAGCATTTTGCCCACTGGCAACTTTGGTAAACTATTTTCATTATAAAGATAATATTAATAATAATATAAAAATATTATGTATTACCCTTAGGCGGTACGTCTTCCAGCTCCGGCGTTTCATTCGCCCCCCCCTCATATTGTGACTGACTTGCATGCCAATCCGCGGCACACGTTTCTAAACTTTGGTTCCGCATTACACTCATCAATCTACATACGGTGTATTCTGCGTGTAGCTACGTGAACTGGACCATGACCACCGGAAAGTGACAAACACACAAACCGTTACAGCCCTAACCAGTAGATAAATGACTGATGCCTGAGATTTCACCACGCCAGTGCCAGACAGAGTTTGAAAGTCACATTACTTCTCTGCAGAATTCGAAGAGGAAGTAATAACAGGTTCTAGGTAAAGGCAGATCTATAAAGGTATATTATAGCAGGTGCTTAAACTCTGCAGTTCCAGAGTTAATTTGGCTTAAAACTGCAGGAAGAGCTTCGCCATAGGTCTTTGTCTGAGTTTTTGGTTCAGTGGGCAGAGAGTCTGGATCTGAGGGCTCTACTGAGGTCATACAGCAGCATTATGACGTTACAATCAGCTGCATGTTCACTTAACAGTTTTGTAGACGAGTAGAAGGATCATTAGACTCACATAGGCTGAACTTTAAAAAGTGAACCTTTTTCTCTGTTCCAGTTTTAAGATATGGCAGCAGCGCTCTTTGTCAGCTGCAATTGATTTATCGACTTTTCAGGGAGACCTGAGAACAGTGCGCTGCGGTAGTCGATCCTACTTGCACAAGCTTCAGAGTATCTTGAATAGAAGAAAAAGTCTGATGTTTGTGCTCTTTTGATGATCGAATGCCTTGTTAACTGCGTTCCTTGTACAGTATGTGACTGGAAAGTTAAATCCGCTATAAGAAGGGGGATGTAATGGGCTGATAGCAAAACTAGAGTCTCGTTTTTTTTTCTTATTCAGTGGATCCTCCATTCGTCTGTGTCATATTTCATTTGTGATAGGCATAGCATTTCAGTTGCTGTTTATCAAAATGTTAAGAGGTGTGCAATTCAATCTTTGTCTTAGTTTGTGCACAGGTACATGCATACTAAATGTTATGAAAAGAGATCACTCAATATGTTTTGCTGCAGATGTGAAACACTTTGAGGAGCTGCCTTTAACTCTCACAAACTCACACATACACATTCAGCAGTTCATCAGACTCTCCACTAGTGGGAGCTTTTCATTCATCGTAATTTCAGGTGTGTGCACAGCACTTTGTTTGTGTGCTTAAGCCACTCTGGAGGGAAAAGTGTGTCTTATCTGGTACTCAGCAGTCACCGTAACACTTAATATGATAACCATCATTTATAAATGGTAAATTGATAGTTAATTAAAATTTAGTCAATAGTTATTTTACTGCTAAACTATTAAATTATAAATAATTATGTTAACTAATTATTAGTAATTCTATCATTTGTTATTTTAACAGTTTATTGTTGCACTCAACATTTTATATATCATATAAGTATTTGTTAATGGTTATGATTTGTAAACATCTATAAACATTACATAGATAGATATTTGTAACACTATATTGTGTCTATAAACATTATTTGGATGTTATGAAGTTGCAACTGATGATTATAATACCTTGTTAAATGGTTGATAAACACTTTGTAATCCATCTATAAATATTATTTAGATAGATAGTTAATACTTTGTTAATGGTTAATAATTGGTTTCTGGTCCATCTAGCTATGTTATGTTTATAGATGTTTTACAAACGATGTCTTAAAAGTTTACAAATCATGTCGTGATCATTAACAAATACTTAATATAGTATATAAAATGTATGTATAACAAAAAACTGTTAGAAATGGTTAATTAATACAATGAGAAGGTAATTGTTCGTCTACTATCAGCTATTATACAATATCAAATTTATAAACAAATCATTTTATATTACAGAAAGTAATGATAAAAGAACATAAATTATAGCATTACTAATAATTATTAAACATTGATTATCATTTAATTGTTTGTTATCAGTAAAATAACTGTTAACTAAGTTTAATTAACTATCAATTTACCATGTTTTAATGATGGTTATTATAAAGTGTTACTGTTTTGTTTTACAACTAAGTTTTATAATTTGTGTCCTAGCTGTAGTAAATGTAATAAGCATTTGGTAGTAAGTAGTCAAAATAATTTAGTTTTCTGTTTTATTAAAGGTGTTCATGTTAATTTGTTCACATCACTTTAAAAAGTTTGTGCTCAAACACTTATTATAAGCATATGAAATGAGAGAGGGAATAAGAGACTTCTCATTTGTATGCAGTAGTGTTGTGTACCCTGAGGGTAGGAAGTCAAACTTCTCTTCTCTAATGCAGCCACTCCTCGGCTCCTTTGTGGTCACAAATATTTCAAATGCAAATTTAGAGATGTTTTTTTTTTAATTATCATTTCACAATTTCAAAGTGTAGAAATCGGGTTCCAATAAGTCTTCTTGTCCATACAGATTCGTTGGAAGTACATGATTGTGGACGAGGGTCACCGCATGAAGAACCACCACTGTAAGCTGACCCAGGTGCTGAACACTCACTATGTGGCTCCTCGCCGCCTCCTCCTCACCGGTACGCCGCTGCAGAACAAGCTGCCCGAGCTGTGGGCCCTGCTCAACTTCCTCCTGCCCACCATCTTCAAGAGCTGCAGCACCTTCGAGCAGTGGTTCAACGCCCCCTTCGCCATGACAGGAGAGAGGGTACGTACGAGGAGAAACAGCCTAGATTCTTAAGCCTGACTTTGAATTTTGGTGACATGTTAACATTTTTAGGTCAGCTACTACCGGGTCTGAAAAGTGAAGCCAATGCAGAAGTGCCTTAAAACGTACATTCTTTCTAATAGCCAGCAGGGGGCGACTCCTCTGGTTGCAAAAAGAAGCCTGACTGTATAGAAGTCTATGAGAAAATGAGCCTACTTCTCACTTGATTTATTACCTCAGTAAACATTGTAAACATGAGTTTATGGTCTCAATCGCTAGTTTCAAGTCTTCTTCAATACAGCATGATGTTCATTTAGTAAATTATGGTCCCATTTAGAGTCATATAGACCATAAAGCAGGGGATGCTTTAGGGCGTGGCTACCTTGTGCTTGACGCCGTTGTCCGGTCTGGGAGTTGTCTGCGTTTTCCACTCACAACAGTGTGTTTTCAGTTCATGAAAGTTAATTATAACATTCAGTGTTCGGTTGTAACTATTTACACCCTCTTGTGTGACTTCGGGCAAAGAACGTGTATTGCCAAGAAGTGAAAGTCAATTGTTCGTTCCATTGCAACACCAGCGTCCAGCAGCAAAGCTATGCTTCCGCCATCTTGGACTGAAAACGGCTACCGGACGCCAGTAAAACGTCCACATACCAAGTGCTGTACAAAAGTAAAACAAAATGATTTCTATTCTATTGTCATATTCTACCAAAATGGCCTGTGTTGAAAAATAAAGTATTACAAATATATAATAGGCGTTTTCAGTCCAAAATGGCGGCAGCGGAGTTTTGTGTCTTTGTTTGTATACTCTGCTTCTGGTTGCAAAAAAACAAGATGGCGACGGCCAAAACTAGATAGTGGCGACCAAAATGCAGAATGCTAGGCTTCAAACGGCAGTGGACAAACCAATGGGTGACATCACGGTGACTACGTCCACTTCTTATATTCAGTCTATGGTTTTACAAGACAAAACTAAAACTCAGATAAAAATCTGAGAAAAGCTAGACGTCTCATTCAAAAAGCAGCTTCAGCTGTCTAAACTTGTCTTCTGACCCCCTGGGAATACCCAGAGAGAAGCTGTGCCATAAAAACGACTTTAAACCTGAGAACGTTGTATAAATGTATAACTTATTGAATGTTTTTGAGATGAGTTGTAGATTTATTTTGCTTAACATTAATATTTAAACGGTCTTCAGATCTGTTCCCCCGAGAACTTTTCTGCCCTTCGCAGTGATCACACCTGTCATTTCTACTGAAAAGGAAGCAAAAGTAATGTAAAGTATAAAGTTTAGTGTAAGCTTGAGATTTTACAAAGTTTATTTAAAAGGCATAAGAAAAGTTTATACACACCATTAACACTCAGGAAACGTTCTGAATGAAGACGACTGTAATTATAATTTCCCAAAGGCGAGGTCCCTATTAGGGATTCAGAGGTGCTGCAATGTGGAACTTTTTCTTTTGTTTTTCTGCAAGTTATGATAGCGCTGTTCTCTTTGCTCGCAGAAGGTCACAGTAGGTTGAGCTGTCCACCATCAAATGGCATCCTGCCCGAGGCTGAGGAAACCTATAAACCCAGTTTGCTGTAATAAAAAATAAATGCTCATGTTTTTAAAACCACAACTCTCCATAACCTCTTAAACATTCAACTGGTTCAACTGAGGCTCTCTAACTGGCAGGTCACTTTGCCAAGAAAATACAAATAAACAAAGAGTTTGAGCTTTGCGAGGCAGCTGACCACCAAGTATGCTCAAACAAAGTTAATACAAGTTCAGACTTTTTCTCCAGCTTGTTGTTTTTTATGGCTATAAAATTCATATTAAAAGTGGAATTTTTTTGTAAACAAACAACAGCCATGTTTACATTCAGTGTTACCAAAACGCATTGTGTGTATCCTTGAGGTCTTAAGGTGTATTCACATTAGAGCGGAAAAACTTCGGTCTGGAGCGGCACATTCTGCACAGGTATAGGTATATACTGGTCCCCACAGTATTTACGTATGTATTTATCGGCCGATTGATTGTCTATCGGCTTTTTCCTCCTCCAAATTATCGTTATATCGATCTTTAAAAATCCACTATCGGTCGACCTCTAACTAAAATGCACTGTGTGGCTTTAATGCTCTGTGTGGCTACCAGTGGTACCTTTTAATGTGACAACTAGGCTCATGACTGCCCACAACAAAAGCACCAGGCCCCCCAAAAATATCCACTCTCAGGCAAACAGAAGGAGTCAGACACAGTCACACAAATTGTTCATGTGTAATGTATCACTATCTATGTATTTTTATATCAAGTTATGCTGCAGTTTCAAGGACACATCAGCGTGTCACTGTTGTTCTTCAGCTGCCCGTGTATACATAACACAACATTTTGTGATGTATTATCTCATCTGCTTTCTGACTTGTTTAGGTCGACCTCAACGAGGAGGAGACCATCCTGATTATCCGCCGTTTGCATAAAGTGCTCCGCCCCTTCCTGCTACGCAGACTGAAGAAAGAGGTGGAGTCTCAGCTGCCAGAGAAGGTGAGTTTTCTATTTTGATTTGATGTAGCATGATTATATTTGCTGCATGGCTTGCAGAAGCCCTGCACTACACTGTTAGACTTAACAGTTTTTATTAAATTAGTATGTTCCAAGTAAACATTGGCAAATAAAAAACCAGTTATTAAAACAGAGCACATTTTTTTATGTAAAGGGTAAGGAGCCATGCCAAAAATAATCCCCATATCTATCTGCAGAGTGTGTTTTCATAACAGTAGGTGTCTTATCTTGATTATATCATGGTCACGTACGACCACTTTTTTTTTTAGGCTGAACACTCTTAAAATTAACACAACTTTCTACTTCGGCTATTATCAGAGAGGGTAGCCTTGTGACTGCTGGAGTGAGTAACTTGTGTCAGAGCTGTGCAGAAACCTGAAAATAATGTGCATTCATTCCTCATAAGGATCCATTATTATCTGTATGGCCTGGGTATAAATTAATTTAACGAGGCAAGTCAAACGCCTTGTTATCAACTTATATTCGGACTCTTAACTGCAGTCTTCTGCGCAGGGAATGAACTGAAATAAAAGTAATCATCCCTTCAGGGTGATGCATCATCCTAATTGAATGGATGAGAACACTGCGACCGTCCCTGTTTCCCAGAAGCACCTTTAGGCTGAAATGATCAAAAATTCATCTCGTTAAGCTTAAGAGGTGTAACAGGAGACGCCCAGAGAAATGATCTTAGATTAATGAGTGACTCCTACCCTCTCGTAGTAGGCTGAGAGCATCTTGAGAAGCTCCGGGAACCATGTAACAACACACGCAACATGGTTTATTTTATTTACTGCTGCTCGCTGTCCATTGTATTGACCCATGTATGTTGATCTGCCTGTGATATAATACCTTTTCTGTGAGTTTTGAAGCTGTGTGTATGGACTGGGTACATACACACATACATATATACTGGGCTGCAAAATGAGTTGCCCTTTTTGGGATAAGTAAAGTTGTGTGAATCTGTCCTCTGTATGTACACTATATTATCGGAAGGTTGTTGTACACAAGGTACCTGTATTATAATGTGCCTTTCTTTCTCTTGCTTTATTTCTCCTCCTACTGACTGTTATATTCTTCAAGGATGTCAAGGATGAAGTGTAGTCAGCTCAAACAACCTTGCCACTGAAAAGGCTGTTTCACTCATGCATTGTCTTTATTGTTTGTCCCACAGGTGGAGTATGTCGTGAAGTGTGACATGTCTGCGATACAGAAGGTTTTGTACCGCCACATGCAGAGAGGCATCCTCCTCACAGACGGCTCAGAGAAAGACAAGAAGGTAAACGCACTGAGACCCATGTGGCTTCACTGTACGTCTCTGCTTTGTTTTGTCAGTGTGTGACATGTTGTGACAAACTAAGCTGTATAGCTTAGAGGTATTTACAGTTTCCTGCTGTGTGACATCAGAAAGTCCCTGAAGTTAGTTGTATAATTGGAGTTACAGGTGTTTCGTGCTTTATCTAAAGATGAAGTGTATGATGCAGCTTTTATTCAACTTCTGAAGCTACATCTTGGCTTTTAGCCTCAATTTAGTTTTCAGTGCAGAAGACTGTTTGTTTTCTAAACCACCCGGGGGATGCAGGCTGCAAAGGTTTTTTAGAGAAACAGGAATACACGGCTCAAAATCCTCAAGTTCAGCGGAGTGATCAAACAGTTAATATCATGATAGCACATTACCTGCAAGACTTTGTGATGAAAGTTTCTGTGAGGTTTTCAGTGCTGTTAATGATACTTAAAACGGCTATAATTTCTATTTTTAGAATAATATACAGTATCAAATAATAATGTGAAAACAATGTGAGAGGGGTCACCTGTAGTAACCTACAGAGAATTATCACATGAATATGCAGCTCCCCTCAGCTTTACAGAGCTTTACAGTGAGTTTGAGCTCATTATTTAGCTGTCCGACTTGCAACCTTACTGTTTTAGTTCACTGTTAAGGCTCTCATAGCGTCGTTTTTGGCCTCAGCAGGCAGCTGTTTTTCAGAGAAAAAGCTGTAAAACACTACCTGCTCTGCAGCAAACAGCAGACAGACACAGTTAGAGACTAGTTATCACTACACGACCATAGCCCTGATTTTCCACTCGCCAACAGTTTTTGGAGCTCCCACGACAAAAGCCCCATTCTCTTGTGTGTTTTCGTGACAAAACATAGTTTGGAGATCTCATCAGGGATTCCTCCTGGTGGAATATCTTGTAGTGTGTGACCCCTGTCTCCGGTCAGTCATGTAGTGTAAAAACCACAACAACTTAAATACTCCCGATTACAAGACAACAAGTTGTGAAGTGTGAAGAGTACTGCAATCTGACGACTTTGAAGGTTGTGTAGTATTTCCCTCTGGAGTTGGTAGAGACAAAAACAGAGCTACAGTAAAAGAGAGTGAATATTGGACTTACATTTATCAGGTGGCCACAATCACAACTCTTAATGAATGATCATGTTGCTCTGTATTTCTGTATGAAAGTGTATATAAGGAACTATTTGGTAACACGTTTGACATCAATTTAAAAGGTGATATGTCAATGTTGTTCACAACTTGTTTCCGCTGTCCCCATGTGGACCAAAAAAAAAAAAGTATCTTTGTTTTGATCTGGCATTTAACGTCTTTTATCTCTGTGTAATTTTCCCCAGGGCAAAGGAGGATCAAAGACCCTGATGAACACCATCATGCAGCTGAAGAAGATCTGCAACCATCCATACATGTTCTCGCACATTGAGGTGAGTGTTGCTGCTAACACCAAGATCACTGATACAGGCCGATAAGCTTGTGAATACTGACACTGAACATGATGTGGTTTCCTCTTATGTATGTTTGTGTCATTTACCAACTGTAATTCTCAGCTCATTGTATATTTATCACCTTCAATGAAATTGTATTTTTTATATTATTTAATCCACATCTCTTTTGTTAAACTTTGTGTTCATGCATTAACATTTACTGTAAGATGGTGTCTCACATTGTTTATGTTCAAGTCCTGCATGAGAAAACATTTGTAATTTAATTTAGGAAGACACTGATAATCAGTCTGCCTCTACAAAACACAAAGTTCCTGACTTTTCATTTTTAAGAAAATAGACTTGTTTGGAAGTCTAATCCCAGGACAGACACATTTAAATGTAGGTGTTAGTGTGATAGTCTCTCTTTATTTAAACAAGTAAATGTTCTCTGTTGTAGGAATCTTTTGCTGAACACTTGGGCTTTCCAAGCGGCGTCATCAGTGGGTAAGTCGGGCAAAAAAACACACCTCATTTTTTTATTTCTATCATCCAATGCTAGAAAGATTTATGTGTATGATCTAAAAACAACACAGCACTAACTATGGACAATCGTGCGATTATTATAATCGATTGACAGCCCTAATAAGTAGTTTATAAAACACTACATAATACAATATATCTGCTTACAACTACATTATAGTGTGTTATAAACCAGTTATTAAATGTTCATATGCTGCTTCTGTATGCTAAATAGGAGGGAGGGGTCAGATCAATGGTCAGATCAGGTAAACACAGCCTTAGCAGTACCCAATGATTGTGGCATTGAGAACAGCAAGTTGAGACTGTTCATAGAAAACCAGCCTTACTCTCACATCTATTCATGTGTTTTTCTTTTCTGAACAAAATGCACACAGTCACAGTGAACAAATGGATTGCCATCTATTTACAGCATTGTGTGTAGCGCCATTGTCAAGGTTTTTCTCGAAGCAGTGCAGTAATTTAACGCCGAATGCGAGAAGACATTGAAGTTCAAATGCGAACAGCCAGTGTGTCAGATAATTGCTACATCTCTGCAATACTTTCTGGTACCTCGCAGCACATAGCAATTATTCATATCAGCAATTCCCCTCAAACCAGACGTGTGAAAATGTGTGCTGCGGTCCCGTCACACATTACAATTCCATCATCAATTTACTGTAATATTCTTTTATCTCTAAACTCTCTGGTTTCCCTGCCTCATATATATCTATATCTCTCCATATCTACAGTATCTATATAGATATAGATATATGGATATATATAGATATCACAAAACAGCAGCATTGCTTTGCAAAATACCAGAAACAACCACATGTGCGAGGAACAAGACATCTCAGCTCTCAGCACCACAGCATGGAATCATTCACAACAATGTGCAGTGCATTAAAACGAGGGAATTACATTGATTAAAATCAATAAAATATCTTGTTACACCTCAAGCCATTTTGAGATGAATAAGAGTAAAAAAGTTGCACTTAAGCTCTCCATGTAACGGTGCTCCAGGCAGAAAGCTTTCTTTGTTCCTATATGCTGGTTACAGGACTCAGTGTGTAATCCAGCATTACGTTGCTCCGTTATAGTGTGTGTGTGCTCACATATAAACTCACACATCCACTCAGTAGAACCACACACACACACATAAGCTCTTGTGTCAAACCTAAAAATGTATTTTGTGAATGATAACCTTTTAAAAACAGTCATTAAAGAGCCAAGAGAATAGAAAATTAAAACAACCTGAAATAGAACAAGACATTTATAAAGAATTACAAGAATAAAAGTTAGCATGCAGTGTAAGAAATGGATTATTATTTGATTTAATAAAAGGCAGCGGCAAACACTTAGTACAAAGTACTCAGATCTTTTACTTTAGTAGAAGTAGCAATACCACGGTGTAGAAACACTCTATTACAAGTAAAAGTCCTCCATTCAAATTAGTAGTAAAAGTAGAAAAGTATTAGCATCAAAAGATACTTAATGTACTAAAAGTAAATTTCACCACGGGATTAATAAAGTTTTATCTTTATCCATAATAATACATCATAATGTATTTGTTGATTAGATTTTATATTTAGAATCTGAATCTGCAAAGTGAAATGGAGCTACTCAAGTAAAGTACCTCAAAATTATACTTAAGTAGAGTACTTACTAGTAAATGTTACTTGCCACTACTGTAGAAGTGAGTGGAGGTTTCTAGTAATTAAAACTTTCTTCAGTCTACCTCCAGGATCAGTGTTTGTCTGAACACCTGTTATTGACTTTAAGAGCAAAAGGTCGTTGACACAGAGGGCATTATCTGTAAAGCTGCTAGTAACAGACTGAGAAGGACTAATTAGAAATAATGAGGTCTATTGCAGTGGTTTTCAAAGTGGGGTCCGGGGACCTCGAGGGGTCTTTGAGGGGGTTCCAGGAGGTCCCCAGCAAAAAGGGGAATAATTTAATTTCACTATAATTCCATCAATAAGTAACACGATGACAGAATGTATGACTATTTTGGCCATGGGTTTCATACACTTTATGTAATAAAAGCAAAAATCCTGGGGACCTGGGACAAAATCTCATCAAATGGGGGTCTGTGTTTTTCAGTTTAGGGGTCCTTGACGAGAAAAAGTTTGGTAACCACTAGTCTGTCCATGTACCAGTCATATAAACTATATAGTATCTATCACAAACCCATCAGTTTGACATATTTATTAACAAATTATCCTTCCTCTTATAAAAGAATTATCCAATTTATTTTAATTATAATATTTCTATGCTATGAAGGCACCAGTGAGATGTGCAGAAAAAAGTTGCATAAAACATTTTGTGGCTCCAGAGGAAATCTGCACGATATCTGATAAATCACGTGAAGCAAAGTCGGTGGTTGAGTCTGAAGACAAGTTTGAAAATGGGGCTGTGGAGTTAGAACGAAGTGAGCTACTATTAGCATAACACACCCGAATCTCTGAGCGAGCTGTCGGTGGTAGAATTGTCATTGTGAGCATGTTAGCATGTTGATGTGAGCATTTAACTTAAAGCACTGTTGTGCCAAAGTACAGCCTCACAGAGCTGCTAGCATAATTGTAGACTCTTGTAACAGAAACAATATAAAGAGGTTGCCCCAACAAACAAATACTGTAGCGTCCGGGCATTATTAGCCAATTTAGACCGTTAACCGCTGTCAAACTAAATGCCACAGAGACTTTAATAATCAATATATGGGTAATGATGTTTTATGTTACATGTTTTGCCTCATTACCTCCACCCAGGCTGGATCTGTATCGAGCTTCTGGGAAGTTCGAGCTGCTGGATCGCATCCTGCCGAAGCTGCAGGCCACCAACCACAGAGTCCTACTGTTCTGCCAAATGACCACTCTCATGACAATCATGGAGGACTACTTCAGCTACCGCAACTTTCTGTATCTACGTCTCGACGGTAAGCTCACACCCCTTCTTATGTTTTAGAAATCTGTCATCATCAAATCTACAGGTGGTTACGTCTTAATAATGTATATAATATGTAATTATTAGAGATGTTCTGAGTCGTATCGGGGCTGATCCGGACATGTTTTACAACACATTTTGTGCTCCAAGCAGACAAATACCATGGAAAGAAAAACTTTTTTCCAACTTGTCCCTGCACCAAGACACATGATCATAATCTGACATTAAATCAGATTTTGTGCTCCTGTAATCCTTTTATCCCTTTTTGTATTCCGTGTACTAAAAAGATAATTTCCTCATTTCTAATCTAAATTGACTCAGACTAAAAGAATAACAATCTGATCTCCCCGAGGTGACGTAGAATCCTCATCACATACGCTCAGCATCTTAAACAAAAGGCAATCCTGTTAACCTCTAAGGCTGGAGACAGAGACCTGAGTTCACTGAGGAGATGAAACAGAATAAAAGGAGCAATGGGATTTCTCCGTCTCTATTTTTTTATTTGACTGCAGTGTGTGAGTGACAGACGAGGAAGATGTCTGTTGACATGACAAACCAGAAGAGCTTGTCCTGTACTTGTATGTTCTTCAGTTTTAAAGGGCGGGTCCATTATTTTTGGTATTTGGTATTTTGATATTGATTTTTTCCACCGTCAGACAGCCCTTTCCAATGGGGAAATGAAGTTATATATCTCTAAAGCCACCAAACATTATAATTTTACCCCGCAGAACATGGGAGTAAACATACAATCCCACTTCCAAAAATCGGAACTATCCCTTTCAGTTATTTCTAAACTTAGCACAGCTAACTCTAACTCAGCTAGTGCTAGCGTTAACAGTATTCATAACCAGATTACATATACATTAGCTTCAGGATTAGCTTACTTCGGTAACCCGCTCACAGCCAAGTGGGCGTTTCCATTTGAATAAGACGGAGCAGATCGCAGATGGACCCGCCCTTTAAGCAAACTGGTCCTGTACCAAGTACATCTGGCCTGAACACTGCTCATCCAGCCTCACACCACCTTGCAGTAACTCACAGTTTAGTGTGTTCTGTGTGTTTTGGGCAGTGATTCAGGATTTTGAGAGAAGCTTATATAATGCTTAAAGTGGAAGGCAAACATGTTTAGTTATTCTACTTTAACGTGAAAAGTTTCAACAAATTCATTCACATAATTAGTATTTTGGTCTACAACAAAGAACCATATACTCAGCACTTTCAGAACCAAATTAATAACCGACTTGTCTTAGAAATGCAGCCGCGGACTGTGAACCTCCTTAGTTAGCATAATTTAATCTTTTATAAACTGGTGGTTGGATGATTTTATCACATTTTGAACCCTGCTTAATTAAAGTCCCTACACGGCCTTTTCAGACGCCTCTGAAACGGTTTAATTGGTCAGAGATGAGGCACAGTATACGGGTGACATTTTGACTTACAGTACGCTTTAGATCAGAAGAACAAGAAGAAGTTCAAGCACTCTTTTTCAAAATTAACTTGACAGACTCTTCATTTCAAAATGATCGTGCTTTGGTGTTTCAGGAACCACGAAGTCTGATGACCGAGCGCTCCTGCTGAAGAAATTTAATGAGGAAGGATCTGTGTTCTTCATCTTCCTGCTCAGTACCAGAGCCGGTGGCCTCGGCCTCAACCTGCAGGCTGCAGACACCGTCGTCATCTTTGACAGCGACTGGAACCCACACCAGGTACGCCCACCAGTAGATTTGATTATTATAACCTATAAAGACAGTGTTGGTGCTAGTGATGTCACGATACTGGAATTTCTAACTTCGATACGATACCTTGAAAAATATCGGTATTTGATACCATTGTCAATACCACAGGGAAAAATCAACACAACATTGAGGGCATAAAATTTGTATTGAAAGACAAATATAACAAGACTATAACATGACAACAACGACTTTTCCTTTCTTGGCTAGTAGCAGGGAACAGCAGAATGAACAACAATAATTAAAACGTTTCATTAGTGAACATAACGTCATCTTTCATGGGCTAACGCCATTGTGGTGTCCTCTCCTGGTACACAATGTCTTCACCTAGTGTTGAGTTTGAGTTTTGACCCTGTGAGGTTGCTGTAGTTTGTCAATGTGGAGTGTTGAAGCAGCAGAGTAGCAGATCAAGCTAGCAATTTGAAGTTCTTGGTAGATGCAATTAAAAACAGATTTAAAGGGATATTCACTAAGGGTGTTTTATGTTGAGGCAACTGGAAATGATTTTATATTTCTGCTGACTCCAGGACCTTCAGGCTCAGGACCGGGCTCACCGCATCGGTCAGACGAACGAGGTGCGCGTGCTTCGTCTCTGCACCGTCAACAGTGTGGAGGAGAAAATCTTGGCAGCTGCCAAATATAAACTCAACGTGGATCAGAAGGTCATCCAGGCGGGCATGTTTGACCAGAAGTCCTCCAGCCACGAGCGCCGTGCCTTCCTCCAAGCCATTTTAGAGACTGAGGAGCAGAATGAGGTACGGTGTGAGCTTGTAACTTGTTTAATTTATTATGTTTTATTATTCATCTTAGCAGTAAGACAAGGTATTTGTACTTGATCAGATATTTTTATATAATGAATGCAGGAGGCTCTAAATAGATTTTTTTCCCCTGTAGTTAAATTGTGCATGCTGCTTTTGATTGAGTTACTGCAGAGATAGCTCCTTAGATACGATCAGCGAGTTAACCATCCTTCACTCATAATATGACGTGTTTTTTCTTAATGCAACCTCAGCTATTTAATTGTTATTTGATCAAATCTTTATGTCGTACGTGACCGATTTGTTTTGAAATGAGCATGTATGCCTTCTGTTTTTCTGAAACAGTTAAAAATGTGTTTTGATGTTTTTCCACGTGTAACTCCAGGAAGAAGACGAGATCCCCGATGATGAAACCCTCAACCAGATGATCGCCCGCAATGAAGATGAATTTGAGCTCTTCATGGTAAGAAAAGCACACATTCTTGGGAGATCTGATCGACATTTAAATTGCAGAGTAAAACCGTAGAACTCCGCGCTGGCGACCAGGTTTAAAGAGGAGAAGCTGACAGCTGATGCTCTTACATCTAATCATGGGTTGTCCATCATGTCAAGACAGTTATTCAGGTTAAATGTCATCATTTGTTCAGGCACCTTCAGATTCGGCAGCAACTGTCCCCCAGACGCTTCTTCTTAGATAGCAAATTACTGAACTTCCTGGATACAGGACTCACAGTCACCATGTCACTCACAGTACACACAGTTTTACACTTATATTATTTGTTGGCGTTTAGCCTTTCAAAAACAACATTTTCACTGTGGTAGGGGCTGCACAATTAATTGAAAATTTATCGGAATCGCAATCTGGCCTACTGCAATTTCAAACCGCAAAAAAACAGTTTGCTCTCCTGTTTGTTGCACACAAAGGGAGGCATGCGCCTGTATTAACAGGCCGGTCTAGCAGTAATCTAACAGCACCCTAAATTACATTTATATAACCACAATAACAAAAATATATATATATTTTTCCCCTTTTTTGGGGGATGATGACGTCATTAAATATAAAATTCGAAGCTTCATTCGAAAACCTCAATAGAAGATTTTAATGTAAAAAAAGACTTTCGGTACAGCCCCAATTCAGTGATGAGATAAGTTGACATAGTCCCCTGGATTGTAACTCCAGTTATATAGATGAATCCGGCGACTGCTTTTTGCGTTCCACCATCTAGCGGCGCCGCCATTACTGCGATGGCAAGTCGTAGTGACTCTGTGTCTGCTAACCATGTTAACTGGTGACTTTCAGCCGAAAGCGTCCGTGGTTGCTCGTAGTAACTTACTTAATGGTTGACTTAGATAATAAACACAGATGGGAATTGTGTCAGCATCTGCTTTTTTTTTTACTGGATGTGTCTTTTCTCCTCTGCAGCGCATGGACATGGACCGACGCCGGGAGGACGCCAGGAACCCGAAGCGTAAGCCTCGTCTCATGGAGGAGGACGAGTTGCCTTCTTGGATCATCAGAGACGAAGCTGAGATCGAGCGGCTCACGTATGAAGAGGAGTCGGAGAAGATGTTTGGCCGAGGATCACGATGTCGCCGGGACGTGGACTACAGTGACACGCTGACTGAAAAACAGTGGCTGCGGGTAAAGTCTGAGCATATATACAAATCCATGACATTTAATCATTTTGTCAGAAATAAAAAAGCAAAAATGGTGATAAATGTAGCTGCAGTGAAATTGTTACAACCTAATATGTATTTATTCTACTTCAATCTATAGCTTTATTTTTATTTATTGAACCTAATAGTAAAGAAAAAGGAAAGCACAGTGGCTGCACAACTGTTGAAAAAGTGTTTCTTTTCCACTTCCTCACTGCAGTTAAAGCAATCTTGTGTAATATACTGACTGATTTCTTTTCAATCCCATGAAAAGACAAAAATCAAACAATGTGTTATTCCGTCTCTTAATACTTTCTGACTTCCCTACCTTGTCTGCGGCTCTCAGCCCCCTTTAGTTCCTACTAAAGACGTCAATCTTTAGAAACAAGTCACAAATATATAGTTTCAAGTATTGGCATCAAGATATACTTAAAGTTACAGTGAGGAACTTTTAACTGGTTATGAAACAGTCTCAATGTATATTGATATACATACATATATATATATGTATGTATATATATATATATATCCTGATGCCAATGGCACTCAGTCACTCACACCAAATACAATGTGACATGCTCCCCTGGAGAGACTTGTCAGGCAGATCCATGTTATTGACTGTGGCTCAGGTGTTTCAAGGGAAACAAGAATAGAACAAAGAAACTGAGACCCAGGTAACAGTACGTTGGAAGCTGTAGTTCGGAGATGCTCTAATTAAAAGAAGGAAAATGTGTAGAGACCTGTAGGTACTGCTGAATAGATGCTAGGGAGCCTCTCTAAAAAAGCTTGAAGTGATTGAGAATTAACTCTGTCTTCTCTCTGGCTCTTTTCGACTCCAGGCCGTTGAGGATGGTAACCTGGAAGAGATGGAGGAGGAGATCCGGCTGAAAAAGCGCAAACGCAAGAGACGCCAGGACAAGGACTCGTCGAGCAGAGAAGATGGGGGCTCCAAGGGCAAGAAGAAACGTGGGCGTCCACCAGCTGAGAAACACTCCCCCAACCCCCTCAAACTCACCAAGCAGATGAACACCATCATCGACACAGTCATCAACTACAGAGATGGGTAAGCAGATTTAGTTACATGTCAGTTAAATCAAACTGAACTGACATATTGTTTCACTGAATTATCTGTCTGTTTATGTCAACTGTTTTCTGTTTGCAATCAGTAGTTACGTGAATCTCATCCACACTGGATGCTATTTTTGTGGCAATTTTTCTGTTGCTATTTTCCATTGACGTAGATGCTGTTCTGACGCTCTGATTCGCTTGTTTTCAGTCAGGGAAAAACCCGTAGATGGGCACCACACCAGACCAATTAAGAAAACCCCCCCAAAAAAACACGGATATGTTTGTTGTGATTCAGAGGTGCAAACCATTTTGTCCACCCCATATATCTCAACGAGGGTAGTGTAAATATTAGAAACTCGATACAGTTCAACAACACAAACTACAGCCTTCTGAAATGACCAACCACATTTTCAGCAAAAACTATAAACAAAACTTATAACCCTCATGAGGGTAGGATTTACAGCTACCTGTATTAGATTGCATTAGTTTTAGCTACCTAATAAACTTGCAAATTATTTTTTTTTATGCAAATTAACAACCACCATCTGGTGTGGAAGGACACCAGAGGACACAGGATCTCCAGCTATAGTGAGCGTACTGGAATATGTCCACAACGGTGGCGTATTTGACATCCCTGAAGACTGGATCCCTAAAGTCCCTTTCCCACCGGACAAAAAAAAACACTAACACCCCCTAACATCTGGCTTTTGCCTTCAGTGGGAAAGGTTACAATCGGCTTTTATTCCCGGGTCAAATCACTCTGCAGTAGTCGCGGGTATTTATCGGCTCCAGCTCCGATCAACAGTGATGAAAACATGACACATAGTGGATTTTTCACCCCTTTTCCAGTGCGATGCTGTGTGATGCATGTTGAAGTGAATATATAATCAGTCAAATCAAGAGGGATTTGGACAATTATTATAATTTATTAACGGACAAAACATATCAGTAATATGCTCTCCTCAAAGCCACCAGACTCCAGTCAGACAACGATGATTTTACCTCGCTGATCGTCGTAAAATACACTTCATTCAAACTAGACAGAAACAAAATAAAGCTCATCACCAACTCTGGTTTGAGAGTTTGAAAGAGAGACTGAATAAGTAACAGATATAAAAAGGAGGTAACCTGTCTACTGTTTACTAACCCTGCTTATGGTGCCGGTCGGCACGTCTGTGACGTCAAACATGACACAGCAGAAAAAAAAAGCAGAAAGGCCAGTTCAACGGCACAGCATACTCCTTGTCCATCTGACTGAACAGAAACATTTCAATATTGATCAATGCAGCCGTCTAAACCAGCAGCTTAATGGCTCATGTTTGACACAAGTAACTGCAACCTCAACATCTTGTTAGGTGTCAAATATGTCAACTTACAATTTACAGTCTAATAACAGTGATTGTGCATTGAGCTGTGAGGGTGTTCAACATGTTTCTGAGAGCACAGCAGTACTGTGCATGAACACCTCCTCTGTAAACACTGATGGAGGACTGTAAACATTACTGTTATGCTGGAGACTTAGTGTCTTTAGTTTAGTGTCTGAGGAGTAACGCCCACTTTAGGCCCGGGGAAGGTGTATAGAGACAAATCTGAGTTTGCAGAGGTAGTTTGTAGTGTTTAATCACCTGAAAATAAGAATCGCTGTGTTTTCGTAACCTTAGAATGAGGCGTTCAACAGTAGCCCTGAAGGGATAAACAAAACTCTGTTTACTTTTCCTGCTTTGGCCGCAGTCAATAAGGTTGCTCGATGCCGTCGCCGCTGCTCTCTCTCTTGCTTCACCACTCACTTCCCTCGTACACACACACACACACTACACACCGGCTCTGTTCCAAATGACCTACGCTTCTCTAACAACAACTGGCTCTAGAGAGGGGCAATCATGTTTTTGCGCTCGCCACCGTAGTTGGTTGCAATCTCCTTACTTCACCGCCAGATCCTACACACCGTTGGAATATGTGGAGCACTCCCTTATTGCATGTGGTTAGTTGGAACATATTTGTACTCTAAACTGTGGGGAAAATACACTCCAGTTCTTTTTATGGTACATCTCTAAAGAATTTACTTTTGAGTGCAAAAAAATACCTCTATTTGTGAGAGTGTAGAAAATAGGCCACATTTGAATTATCCAATGGAAAGTTCTCTCTGGTCAGCGGGGTAAAAATGATTAGACATGAAGTCATGTCTTTGGAAGAGCACACTTTGATAAACATCCTTTTATTCTTTCAGTCCAACAGTTAGTGTGTGAGAGTATCTGTGTGGTCGGTGCTGTTGTGTCTGCATTTTTTCCCCCCCTTTTGTGTCTCTGTCTCTGTAACATCCACCCGTGCATGAAACAACATGTGCATTTGTGTTCCCATTACTCAAATATGCACTGGCTGACTACTATGCCGAAGCGCTTTTTTTCCAGGAAACTGCTACCTGCCTTTCCAGAAGTGAAATTCTTTCCTCTCCCAGTTGATGGTTGTTCAACCCAGAGCATCTCAATCATAGCTCTGGCACTCCTCTAACTGCACTAGACCGGGACAGATTTAGGAATTTGCGGTTTCCCCATAAAACAAACTAAACCTCCAAAGTGCATAAAGTCAAACATGAGTGCAACTTAAATTTGATTTGGAGCCTCCTGGAAGTTAATAAACTTGTATCTCTTCAGTGTAGCGAGGGCAGCAGTCTGGGCTCAATTCCCCCGTAAGACAGATTAAGGTGTACATACGCACGCAGTATGTTACACACAGATGTTGATGCTGTTTTGAAACTCTCAGTTGTTTTACCGTCTTGCTGTCACAAGCCATTAGAAGAAACCGAAGCCTTCACGGTCACATTTCCATTCATTCCAGTGTCTTCCACGGAAGTCAACAATCAGGTCTTTTCCCAGAGGTCCCCGTTGCCATAACGCTGGGCTGAGAGGCCTCACACTTCGTGCATCACAGATGTCAAAACCCATTTTGAACATACCATCATCCAGCTTTACGGTTTCAGCACAGTTTACACAGTGGATCTAAGCTCACAGCACATTGACAGCTCAGAGGCACCGCAGTGGGGTGATTGTACAATATCCAAGTCATCTGGGATCAGTAGCATTACTGAACTACCTGCAGGTGGTAGTGTAGACATAAAGGGATAGTTTGGATGTTTTGAAGTTGGGTTTTATGAGTTACAAATCCATAGTCAGTGTATTACCTACACGACCCCAGTTTAGTGCTTTTAAGTGCCATATTACCTTCTGGGTTTTAAAGAAAACATTTTCTGAAATGCAAAACCTGCATTAACTGGATTAAACGAAGCCCCGATGATTTTAAGTAATCAAGTTACTCTAGTTTCTCTTCTACACCAGACTCCTTTCACAAAATCAGTAATTTTACCTCGTAGAACATTAAAGTTGCTGCCGGTCTACCGCTGCCTCGATCGGATAGTTTGTTTGGTGAATCTGAACTAACTCTTTAAAATGCCACGTCACACAATATATATGACTGAAAGGATGTTCTGAACCTTGTTCACTGTAAACTGCTGATCTGTATCTTTTTCCTGTATAAAAAAACAACACATTTTGGATGCATACAGACATGAAAATCATTTTGAATCAGAAACAGTTTTATTGCCAAGTAGGTTTGCACATACAAGGAATTTGTTTTGGTGCAGTACGATAAACTCAAGAGATATAATATGACATTTTTAAAAATGACAATAGAAAAAATATAAGAAACACTTAAAAATGTATCTGTTTTTTTAAATAGAAGAGCTGTACGGTTTACTAATATGACCAGCTGGTCCAGGATTCTTATAATATATATTTTTAAGATTATGTTTTAGGGCTTTTTATTGCCTTTTATTAGAGCAGCTGGAGAATGACAGGAAAGGGGAGAGAGAGGGGATGACATGCTGCCAAGGACTCCGCCTACATGGGGCGCTCACTCTACAGGGTGAGCTAGAGGTCGCACCAGCTAGTCCAGGATTTGAACTCTTTTCCGGTCAGAGGCCTGTTTCTCCCGCCTCTAGGTTGCTTGTTAAGCGGAGTTTATGCTAATATAGTCTCAAAACACAACAGCAAGAAGTCTATTTAAACCCCGAATAAAGTAATCACGCATTAATAATTTGCAGCATATGGTTCAGTGTTGCAGAGACCTTTGTGTTGGCGTGGAAAGAAGCAATGCAGATGAGCAGCAGTTGGTATTATTGACAAAAGCTGATTAATCCTTACTAACTTCCCATTTTCCCAAACTCATGGGAGATTAGTTGGGGGAAAAAATGCAATTAAAGACTGTGTGTGTCAATATTTATCTCTGTTGCAGGAAGATAATGATTCAAGGATAGTTTGATTTTGCAGCTGTGTAATGCTCACTGTCTCAGAAGAACCTTGAAATGATAGAGCAATAAACATATTCAGTTTATAATGATATTCTTGTGGGCAAAACACAGAGGGACATTATATGAAATAATCTCTGCTTCTTTCACTTAAAGTAACCCTCAATGTACAGCTTGCAGTCTCCTTTAAGTATTCAGTATGGAGTTTACACATTGGTCCATACGTGTCTGGAAAATGTATAGAGTGTATAGAGTGTCTGAATAGATAGACACATATACAGTTTTGTCCTTGTATATTGTATTCAACATCCTGCTCGCATTGAGCTTCTTTGTTGTTATTTTATCATCACTCTTGTTGCCATATTGCAATTCTTTCCATGTGCTGAGTTGCTTGTCGTTTACATCGCTAACTTTGAAAGCAGCCAACCTGGCCCCGAGCATAAACACTTCATTATCAACTGTGCTGCATTATTCAAGACACAGAATCACAATTACTACACCGAGGAAAGGTTTGGGACTTTAAGTTCAAGAAAACATGACTCAATTTAAGAACCATTATTATCATTATAGATTATTTTGTATTTAATTTTTTATGTATGAGTGTTTGTGTTATTATCCAGCTTTAATTGGTCCTGCTTTATAGATGATGGCTGAATGATGATAGCCTTCTCACTTACCAGTACTATTGAAAACTCCACCTTGAGTCCTCCTACCCATCCATTTTTCTGTCTTGTCATTAATTGTATATATTGCATATACGATACCTGTTGGGACATATTTTGCTTGTTTTGCTGTATTTTCTTGGTGGTCGATGGTCGGCTGAGGCTCAGGAGTGGAAAGGTCTTTGTAATAACATCATAAAAGTTTCATTTGATCTTATACTCTAGTATTCTGTACTGGACTGGAAATGTGCTTTCTTTTGTTGTAGATTCAAATGGAGGCAACTCATAATTTCTTTTTTACATGTATAAGCCTGTAATTTGAATATTTTAATTAATATTTAACACAACTGGACACAGAACTTTCTGGAGAGTTAAAAGGTACCTTCTTAAGTCATGATCTGCTTGTAAACAGGGTTTTTAATAATTTAATAATGATTAAATTGAAATTGTTTTTGTGTTACCAGGTCAGGAAGACAACTAAGCGAGGTCTTTGTCCAGTTACCATCCAGGAAGGAGCTCCCAGAATATTACGAGCTGATCAGAAAACCTGTGGACTTCAAAAAGATCAAGGTAAGGTTAACTATGACCCAGCAGTTAATCTGAATGAGGCATAGGATGGTAATAATGATAATAAGTGGGGTCAAAGAGCAGAAGAAAAAAATCTGATGCAGAATATACAGCAGACAGTTCAACAAGAAATGTTCTTTTATAGTTGTAATAAATTCATACTGTGTTTTGCAAACCAGAGAAAGTAAGGGAAGACATTGAATACCAATTAAGTTGAGGGCTCACAGACCTGAGAGAGATGAGTTTGATTCAAGCTGGTGTGTTTTTTCCATCAACAGGACCGTGTGAGAAACCATAAATACCGGGGTGTGGGAGACCTGGAGAGGGATGTGATGCTGCTTTGTCACAACGCTCAGACCTTCAACCTGGAGGGATCCCAGGTCAGAACCCCCACATGCTCTTCCTCTCCTCTATTCTTTTGTCCTTAAAGCTTTTTTTTTCTTCTTTTTAACATTTGTGTTTACCAAAAGGTGTCAGTCTGTAATTAATTATAGCAGCCCGGAGAGACGTAGGCAAAAAAAAAAAGTTTCTCTAGATGGAGCGCTGTTATTTTATTGCTTTTTTAATGAAATAGTCTGTATTTCATTTCTAAGTTTTAAATCTCCACTTCCTGTAGTCAAAGTACTGTAGGTATCAATTAATAATAAATGCTATTTACTTGGTTATTGCTTTTGCTTTGCTAATTTACTTTGTAGCCGCCAGTTTTACTCTTCCCCAATTTCACTCTCCATTAATGCTTCATCTCTTTTATTATCCCTTCCCACGTCCGTCTTTTGTCCAGCTGGCTCCTCTCTCCCATATTCCCAGTAATAGTTGTCATTCATGGTGTTCGTGGAACTGCTTATATTATCTGGCCTTTTTTTTCTTTTTCCCTCCACAGATATACGAGGACTCCATTGTCCTTCAATCTGTGTTCAAGAGTGCCAGGCAGAAGATAGCCAAGGAGGAAGAGAGTGAAGATGACAGCGATGAAGATGATGATGACGAGGATGATTCGGAGGCTGAGGGTAAGACACACCATTTTTTAGGATGTGAATATGAACACACACACACACACACACACACACACACACACACACACACACACTCACACTCATTTAAATGCTATACTTTAAACCCAGTGAACGCTGCTCTGGTTTGAGATTCACTTTGCCATCATCCCACTGGGAGCAGCATGGTCTGCTGTTGACTTCAGACTGTAGCGCAGAAGTAAAATATAATAATATCAGAGAGGAATGAAGAAAGCAGTTTTACTGCACTCAGGGGGGACAAAACGTTTATTTTATTGGGTATAAAAATTCATTCTTGGACTTGGAAACAGTTTAGCACAGCTTAAAGGTCGACTCCATCTGCGTTCTCTTCTGGGTTTTTGTAAATGGAAACGGCCACTCAGACGTTACCAAAGTAAACTAATCAATAAGGGTATGAATAATGTGAACGCTAGCACTAGCTGAGTCAACGCTAGCTGTGCTAAGTTTGGAAATAACTGAAAGTTTTTTTTTAAGTGGGGTTGTATGTTTACTCCCCGTGTTCCCGTAAAATTTCAGTTTTTGTGAATGGAGTCTGGCGACTTTGAAGAGAGCGATCTAACGGCTTCACTTCCCCGTCAGAAAGGCCTGTCTGACGGCGAGGTAAAGCGACTAGACGGGAGCAGCAGAGAAATACATATTTTAGCCACCTTAAAAAAATCACGGGGAACTGAAGATGTCATATCTAACAGAAAAACAACAACAAATACTCTCATTTCAGAAGCTTTAAAATTGATTTAAACAATTAGGTCAATTTAAAGATTGCTTTTTTCTGTCAGTGGACTTTTGGTTCAGCTCTAATCTACATAGATCCATTTCTATGGCAGCTTATCAGTTAAACATTAAACCTCTGAGCCTAAATGTTGGTAAAAACTTGAGCATAATTCATGTTTTCTGACTAAGCCAACAATGATGAAACCAGTTATGTAAAGGCCTTTTCTCCTTGTGCTACATTCATTCAGCCAAGTCTGTGCGGATGAAGATCAAGCTGAGTAAGGAGGCACGCAGCCACGACAAAGGCAAGAAGAAGCAGAGCCGAGGGAAGGCCAAGCCGGTGGTCAGCGACGACGACAGCGACGACGACCTGGATGATAATGTAGGTTGTTCCACTTCACTGCATTTTACTGCATCTTTAAGTAAAAATATCTTTGTGATCTTTTGCTCAGGAAAAGGCAAAACTATTTCAAACTCAGCAGCGTATAATTCTGACTGTGCAAATGAGAGAAATACCCTCAGATGGAAAATTACAACCATCAAATAATTTTAATGATATTGGCTGACACAGCTTTTGAAATCCCTAATGTTGTTTTTCTTTTAATGGAACATGAGAAATAGCACGCTGAGGGCTGTTTAACAATATTTCCAGATCCAAAGTCCTGCTGGTTTCCTTCCAGCCGTCTAATCAGCAGCCGTATAACACCTGGGACGCCAGGAGCAGGCAATTAATTACAGTTAAACAGTTGGTAGAAGAAAAAGCAGCATTACCACTGGGTCAAACATTACTGTGAAACACAGAAATTAGGCTTTCTACCATAGAATCTCTATACAAGAGCTCATGTTGATAATTACAGTAGTGCTTGGAGAGAACATCAGTTTCATAGCGGTAAGTAATGAAGTTCAGGTTTGAAGCATGTGGATTGAGAGCCAGGTATTTTCTGCCAAAATCCACTTTCACAGAGGAAAGTAACTGCACGATCTGTTTTCTCGCCCTGTTTTGTTTTTTGAAAACTGCCATATTTCCTGAAACTCCAACATGTCCAAATGTTGTTTTATTAGTTAATTAAACTTATCAATTATTTGTCTATGTAATGAAAAACAAAAAAGCACCATCACAAGTTTTAAAAGTTGATGTTGTGAAATTGGTGGTTTTGTTCAACCAACAGTCCAAAAACTCCTATTTAATTTACTTTAATACAAAACAAAGCAGCACGTCCTCACATTTGAGAAGCTGGAACCAGTTGCTTGCTGTGGTTGGACTAATCATTTAATACTTGTAGAGCTGCAATGATTAATCGATTAGTTGTCAACTATTAAATTAATCGCCAACTATTTTCGATTTGAGTACTTTTTTAAAGAAAAAAAATTAAAAATTCTCTGATTCCAGCTTCTTAAATGTGAATATTTTCTGGTTTCTTTAATCGTCTGTGACAGTAAACTGAATATCTTTGAGTTGTGGACAAAACAAGACATTTGAGGACAACATTTTTCAACATTTTCACCGTTTTATAGACCAAACAACTAATCGATTAATCGAGAAAATAATTGATAATGAAAATTATCGTTGTTGCAGCCCAAAGCCCCCCAAAGGTAGTACAGTTATTTTAGTAAGATTTAGTAATAGCACTTTTCATGCTAAAATAGCGGCTTTTCACATGGGTGTCAAAACGTGTTCAAGTAAATGACTCCATCCTCTAAATCTGAGGGGGACCTTCAACAGGTGGAGCATCGAGTGAATAATACAGTCCAGAACTTACAACAACACTTTCCATGAACTAGAAAACAATGTACGGCATGCAACACAGAATGATCTCAGCTGGATCAAAAATTAAATAAAATCCATCCAGGGAATCTAATTGAACTTTTGGTGTCATTAAATATTCTATAATGAAGCCATCTCTGTCATTTTACTGTATTACGCTCCTTCTATTGTGTTGACCCTCCTCTTCACACCGTTCTACATCAGCTAATTTGTTGCCAGCACAATGAAACCAGGAATGGGAAATTAAAGCCATGGCAACCGCCACTTAGTACTCATTTTCATATTATTAGCACCTAATAGACCCTCTTCTGCCTCCTCCTACATATCAGACACGTTTTGAAGTTTATCTGATAAAAGCAAACTATTATATCCTCCTATGTTCTCTCGCCATCGGGAGCTGGCTAACGGCAACAATACCTTTTTCTTCCTCTTTTTTTTGACGGAACAGAAATTGTGGAGAGAGAGAGAAGGGGACAGGAAATGGTGAAACAAAAACATATGATTGGTTGAAGTGGAGGTCAGCTCAGTGGGCAACCTCCGGGTCTGAAAAGTGAAGCGTATGTAGAAGTGCCTTAAACTTGCATTCTTTCTAACAGCCAGCAGGGGGCGACTCCTCTGTTTGCAAAAAGAAGTCTGATTGTATAGAAGTCTATGAGAAAATGAGCCTACTTCTAACTTGATTTATTACCTCAGTAAACATTGTAAACATGAGTTTATGGTCTCAATCGCTAGTTTCAAGTCTTCTTCAATACAGCATGATGTTCATTTAGTAAATTATGGTCCCATTCAGAGTCAAATAGACCATAAAGCAGGGGATGCTTTAGGGCATCGCTACCTTGTGATGGACAAGTCGCTACCACGATGTTGTCCGTGTTTTCGTCTTAGAGCTTAAACCCTTTCACAGTGTGTTTTCAGTTCATGAAAGTTAATGTGGACTTCATCCACTTCTTATATACAGTCTGTGGGCCAGCTCAACTTTGATTTATAGCCCGTCACGCAGAGACAAGTGTCGGCTGTCAGTTTGCAGCTCCATGTCAGCGGCTTCCTTTGAAAATTACTTGTTGCTTTGTCACAGCATCAGGATCCCTCCGACAAAAAAAAAATATGTATAAAGAAAAATGAGTGTATCAAAGACTGATTAGGATCTAATACATAAAACAGCAGCAGTAAAATATAGGAATATAAAATAAAATACATGTGACAACTTCATACAGGGCTGTTTTCAGTCTTAATCCTCATTAACACAGAAGTATAAATCTAGTTTAAGAGCATGCCAAATACTTTTTGAAATCCTATCTTAATATTAAATCTATTGGGATCAGACATTGTTGCCCCTTCATTAGATTTTGATCAATATTCAGCCCAAGTTGGCAGCTGGAGGCATGTTTTTATTCATGCCAACAGTGATACTAAACTGCGGGGTGTTTGAGGTTAATGTAAACAGCTCAGCCAAAATAAGACCTTCACCAGAGCGTGGCCAGAAGCCGCTTTGCTCTGTGAATACTAATGCAGTGGATGATTTACCCGGCTGTCTATCAGCCACGGTGGTAACTGCCTTTGTGTGCAGTGTGTTCAAAGAAAAGTCTCTTTCGCTACTTAACTACAGATCAAAGGGTCTTCACTGCTCCTCTTCATCAGCTCCTGCTCAGAAACAGAGACAGGATGTAAAGGAAGGGCTTCACCTTCAGACCTTCTTTCTTTTTTTATTTCAGGGTGTTGATATATTCAGCTTGTTGACCTACGCCACCTCTCAACAGACAATAAACCTTCATCGCCCTCCTCTCTCCTCTGCCTCTTTATCAGCCTTTAAATCTCCCTTTCTCTTAATTATCTCTTTTCTTTCCACAGGATCAGTCAGATAAGAGCGACGATGACTGAGAACAAGAGGAGATAGCACTTATAAACACAAAGGACAGTATCTTCCATCACCGTTGTTCAGGTTCATACTCTGTATTTTTTTAATTTTTACTTCATTTGTCCTCTTTGTTTGTCTGTAGTGTGTTTCGTCGCACCTTCTCCTACCAGCTTGGAAATGTATTACTAATAACCGATGAGCTACAGCAATATCAATCTGCTTATATTCCTGTTTTTAAGACAATTTTTTAGTATATTTTTTAACTCTGTGCTTTAAAAGCTGATTTAAATTCTATATGGAAAAAAAAGATTTGGTCATGCTATACGTGCTTTTGCTTGATTTATACTTGCTTGCTTGCACTTTTAGAAAATTAAATATTAATATCAAAATTTAAAAAATGTGTAATAAAAACAAACATATAGATAGAATTTGGAGAACCACTAATTAAAAAAAAAAAAAGGCAATCAATCAAGTTTTTAATTTTTTGGATTCATCGTTTCACCTCGTGCTGTGCCAAATGTTAGAGAAATTGATTGTTCGTTAAACCCCTCCCTCTAACCAGCGATTGTCGAATTATACCTTAGCAACCGTAACTAGGCACAGCAGGCCTGTCAAGTCAAGCTGTATATTTCTTATTATGTTCAAGTAAGAGAGATATTAAGAGTCCAGAGGGTGGTGTCTTTCCAAAACCAAAAATAGATTAAACCGCGTGTTTATCTGCTCTAACGTAAGCAGCAAATGTTTGACTGTCTGACTTAAACCATTCTACACAAATAAAATAAAATGTATTGTTATTATTATTAATAATTACACATACTGCAGTAATCAAAAGTAACTTCAAAGGCCAAGAAGAGCCCAACTACTTACTTTACTCAAGCTAAAGCTGCGGTTATTGGCATGTCCAGCTTACCGTAGTAACTCCCGAGTCCAAAAAACAGCATCAATAACTAACGAGCTTACTTTGGAAAAAACTGAGACGATCTGATATTCATTCGCTCACTCGTTCACATCGTGTCCAGTTAGGAAAAGAGGTGTCAAGATACTTAAGATTGTGTTTCATTTGCCAAACTCATCGGTTAGTCCTCATTCTCAACACCTTTTCTCTCGTAGCGTTAAAAGTGGAAACGTACCGTTTGAAAATATGAGCTTAGAACAGAATAACTGAATCTTACATGTTTCCTTGTCACACTTCTACATGGATCATCAGCGGTGAGGATGCTAACTTTTATCCTGGGACATGTTAGCTTGAGCGTCTGTCTTTTAGCATGATATCACGTATTTAGCTGTTTTAGATGTCTTTTACAAGATTCGTGATATAAAACGAGTATAGTGAAGCTAACATTAACTGGAAGATTGATAACATTCAGCCACTAGATGTTGCATTGACCCTCCCCCGTTCCATTACATTCACTTCACAACAAGTCGTTGCCAGGCACTTGGCGTCAATCTCAGTCATTTATCTGTTTTTTTCCACACTAACTGACGACCCAGAGATACCACGTGATACCAACCTCGTTTTACTATTGGCTCACAACCTTGTTAGAAGTGGGAACCAAACATCAGATATCTTCCACAAAGATAAACAAAACATTCATTTTGGACCCGCCAACATTTTTTAAATGATTAATTCACACAATCAGAATTTTTTTTTTTCTTCAAGAAAAGCAATACTTTTATTCGGCACCTTTCAAAAAGACTCTGTGAATGTATAATTTTAAAAACAAATATTCGTCTACATAAAAATGTTATCAATAAGACTTTTAATGACACACCACGATTTTGAGAGTTTAAACTATTTCTTAAGTTTATATAGCCATTAATACATATTTAAGACTCCTTGTACAAGATTCTTGATTTAAAAAATGACTTGGAATTTCGATAAACCGGTCACCAATTTCATTGAAAGCTAGGAGAATAGAAAGCTTGACAGGCGTAGCAACAGTAACTACAAGGGGCGGGGCTTAGCGAACACTCAATTGTGAGATTTTGAGAGTGTAAACTATTTCCTAAGTCTATACAGTATATATCTTACAGCCAGCACAACACAATATCGGTTAGTGCTCGATGACTCACACATTACTTTGAGGTGGCCATAATTACGGAAGGCTTTTTTTTTTTTAAACAGCTTTTATTAAGAGAAATGTAACCTCACACATCATTTAGGTAAAAGTCCCTGTGTTTCATGTTTCCTTTCCTCTAATGCTTTCAAGTTGTCGTGTATCAGAGCAGAAGCTTTGAACTTTGCTGTAATCATTTCCTCACTCAGAAAAGAAGCGTTTGGGTCATTTTAAATTGAGAAACTGGTCGTTTTTTTCAGGCTGCAGATTCACAGGGGAAACACCTTGTCTTGTTGAATAAAACCAGCATCTCTCGTAGCTAAATGTAGCTTTGAAAACATGTCACTCCCTGTTGCAAACAGATTGTTAGCTGGACGGTAAACAACGGAAGATATTACAAAGAAAACAGTGTTATGGGATTAAAGAATTAGATTTGAATGCCATTTGAATATACCAGTATATTTTAAACAATGTATTGTTTTCTGATTTATTTGGATTGAGGTGTTTGTGTTTCTGTATTAGTTTCCAGCCCTCATTTTATCGGTTTATATGTTGTTTGTAGCATGAACTTTTTCGGCAATATACTGTGTACATGCAGATATATATCATTTTTTGTTTGTGTAGGCTAAACATGTGCTTGCCGACTCTCAGTAAGTGTGACTTAATCTTTGCTTTCTTTGCACAGTGTCTTTGTGGTTGTATCTCATAGCCCAGGGCAAATAAAATCACACCGATTTTTAGCACAAAAAATGTTTGTGTGTTAATCTTTATGCCTCCGCGTCGGCGATAGCTGTGGACGGAGGCGTTATGATTTCGGTTTGACTGTATGTCTCCACATCCGTCCGTTCTCAGGAACACCAGAAGGGAATTTACGTCCACTAAAAGTGCTTGTTTTTGTCATGACATGCTCTGATCGTTGTTATAACAGTCTGACATTATAGAAAGAGTTTCGCTCAAGTAGAAGTCTCGTTGTGAAATCTGGCGAGTTGACGTGTTGCTGGAAGACAACGGTGGAATAGTGGAATACATCCATGGTGGAAACAGCAGAGTTTGTTGTGTTGGAGTACAGAAAGGGTAGCTAAGTGTTATCTAAAAGATTTCCAACGTCAAGGCCCATATCTATTTGAGCCAGAGTATACGGATATTGTAGGGTCCTTTCCATAATGTTGGCAGAAACTTACAATAACTTATAAGTTAAACACTTATAATAACAATCTGAGCCTGTCAGTGGCAAAAACAAGCACTTTTAGTGGACGTAACGTTACATTGATGCTGCTCACTTGCCCTCGCATCTGTTTAGGTTACAGTGCTCTCCCTCAATACTGGACCAATTTCAGAAATTGTTTTCCCCGTTAGTCACCTAGACACAAAAACATGAGAAAATATGGTCCAGGTTGAAAAATTCCAAAGTAACCCTTTAATCAGGAAAGCCATCTGTTGCTGCCTTTTAATGGAGTTTAAATGTCTGCAAGTACTGAAAAAAGTCTTTATGTCCTGACAGATTATACAAATGCAATTGGCCTTGTGCTTTTGTTCCTGCTAATTGCGTTCGCAAATGTTCTTAGTGTTAAATCTAAGTAGATAAAACGTACAGACTTCCGGTTTCATAATTAAGTTAACTTAACTTCACACATCTTACAGATCTAAGAAACAACAAACATATATTATCTCCTTTATTAATTTGTCCAGTTTTTCTCTCTGGTGTATAATGATCGTTACAGCCGTACAGAGTTGCCGGCACGGCTACGGAAGATTTGTTTTCGCTTGTTTCTCCTGACCTGAGGCGATCTAGAGTGTATTCCCTACAGTCTTTTATTGTTTGTGTACTGTACATCATACTTTATAGTGTGTCATTCCTTGGAGAAGAGTGAGGTAAACAGAACTCGATGGGAGAGGCGGTGTAGGAGAAAGAAGGAATGATGGAAACAGAAAATAATTTCATCTGGGACTCCCCCATGTTGTTGCTCCGCTCGAGGCAACTGGTCACTGAGTCGAGTGTGTGAGTGTGGCCAACTCTACTGAGCACGGGGAAAGTTATTGACTTGACTTCCGGAAATATTTTCCAGCTACTACTTCTATTAGTACTGCTACTACTGCCTGACCTCATTTAGTAATGAGCTGTGGAGGTTTTCTCTAAAATCAGCAGGTCAGAACATTTGCAAATTTCAATTTTACCCAAAAAATGACATTATCAAGTCAGATTTTTCATATTAAAAAACAAAAATATGAATGTGTTTCTTCAGTTTCCTAATTAGCCTGAACACATACGGTCAAATTGACTGATTTAATTGACCTGTTTCATTAACCTTTTATCCCAGTTTTTGTAGTTGGCTGACATTATTAAACATTGGTACACATATTAATTTCTTATTCATGTCTTTACAGAGTTAAAGGGCAGGAAAAGTGTCCTGTGAACAGTTTTATTTTAACAAATTTATCAGTGTAATTTGCAGAGCCTGGCAGGTGGCAATGAAAAAAACATACAATTTGTCCTCCTAATAATTAGATAAGTGCTACTGTGGTGTGAATATTAAGGATAGGGATTAGAGATCAGCAATAGGTGGCGCTAATTCTCCAGTCAGATGTCATTATATCATTGCAGAAGAAGTGGGCGTTTCCTATCGTAACAAACCTGCAATCAAGTTTTCCTTAAATACATAAATTCACAACAAACTCAAACACACTTGCGAAAGTGGAATTTCAGCCAGGAAACCTAAACACAGAGAAACGAGATGGTAAGAAATCTGTTGTCTGACAGCTGTAAATCACAGGCTGACTATATGTCATTGAAAAGCTACAATTTTTTAGAGTACAGCTATTTTAATAACTATAATCTTTTAAAGTGTAACAGGTTAAACAGGTTTTCCTTGACATTTCTTGTAAAAACCCTTTACGTTCCCATCATATTACAGTGTTATTGCATGAATTGACTATGAATTGCCCCAAACTGCATGTGATTATCATAAAGTGGGCATGTCTGTAAAGGGGAGACTCGTTGGTACCCATAGAACTCATTTTCATTCACATATCTTGAGGTCAGAGGTCAAGGGACCCCTTTGAAAATGGCCATGCCAGTTTTTACTCGCCAAAATTTAGCGTAAGTTTGGAGCGTTATTTAACCTCTTTCGCGACAAGCTAGTATGACATGGTTGGTACCAATGGATTCCTTAGGGTTTTTCTAGTTTCATATTGCCAGTATGTTCACTCCAGCTTTAAAACTGAGCCAGCTACAACCTAACACACCTACTGTCAGGTTCATACTGTATTTGAAGGCACCGTGACTGTATGTCATGGCTGTCTGGTGCAGTTCAGACACTGGAGGGCAGGAGACGGGCCGTGGTACTGTACAGCTGGTCGGACCCTCACAGTCCGCAGCACATCAAAACAGCTTTACTTTTTGTATTCCTGCCATTTTAAACAGAGCTTGACTAAGCCGATTCCCCCCTGAAGAATGACCATCCATCTCCCCCCTCTTCTTTTCTTTTATTATCTCCCTCTTTGAAGTGCCGAGCTGTTGGGATAGACTTGAGCCCAGGAAGAGAGGGGCAAATTGGATGTTAATCCTTGTCTGAGTGCCAGAGATGTCAGCCGGAAAAAGTCAGGTGCCGGTGCGATTTGTGCTATTCCTCTGTAGCTTTTGTCCTCCATCATCACATTCTCCAAGCAGCAGATGCAGGTCCCGCCAATCGCAAACGGATTCAGGGAATTTTTGCTTCCTAATGGCTCATGAATGGTGATCTGAAAGGGCCAGGTGCGCTCTATTATTAGTTGATCCTGCGTTGTAGCTCGTCCACATTCAATGCGGGAAACGGGCCGATCGATGCTAACTCTTGCACAACTTAAAAGGAAGCGCAGGATTCCGAGGTTCACTATCAGTTTAACGCATGATCGGGGAAAAGTTCATTTTTCTTTGCAGTGCCGACTCCTTTTAAGCTGAAAGCAGAGGTGGAATGTAATTAAGTACTTTTACTCGAGTACTGTAATTTGAGGTACTTGTACTTTACTTGAGTCTTTTATTTTCATGCTACTATATACTTCTATTTCACCACATTTCAGAGTCTAATAATGCATGTTTTACTTCACTACAGTTATCTGACAGCTTTAGTTACTTGTTGTTTATTAGTAGTAAGATTTTTGAATTACAGCTGAATCAATTAGTCGATTCATTAATTGATTTATTAATTGGCAACTATTTTGATACTCCTTTAGGATATTTTTCATGCAAAAACATTTCATGGTTCCAGCTTCACAAATAGTTTTTCCTTTGAATTATTTTTATTTATTTTTAATATTATTTATTTATTATTTAATTTAGAATTTTGGACTATTGGTTTTGTCAAAACAAACATTGTGAAGGTGTCACTTTGGGCTCTAGGTGATGCCATTTCTCACTATTTTCTGAAAACTTTCAAACCAATCAAGTAATAGAGAAAATAATCAGTATATTAAGAAAATAGAAATAAAGGAGTATGCTACAATGTGTACATAATGCTACAATATATACACAATATACAGTATGTAAAGAAATTAAGTTCTAAAATTTTAAATAATAAAATGAGAATATAAGAAAGGTAAAATATGTAAAAATATTTGCATTAACACGTGCAATATATAGCATATAACCACAGTGCAAATAAGTAAATACAAAATGCTGAGAAATGGGATCTATTAAGAGTGTTGAATATAAATGAAATTAATAAGAATATTTCTTTAAATGTACAGTATAAATGCAGTATTAATGACAGTACTGCGCAGTTCATACGTACATGTAAGAATTTCAGAGCAGGACTTTTACTTAAGGGAGTATTTTCACAGTGTGGTATTAGTACTTTTACTTGAGTAAAGGATCTGAGTACTTGTTCCACCACTGACTGACTGAGAGGTTACATGACAGACACAAGGACAGGGAGGGGGTTTCATGTACAAACAGGACATATACACTAAATTATATTATATTAAATCTAATACTTTGTCCACATTTGAGAGCACTGACATTGTACCTGAATGGCATCCTGGGTAATCATACACCTAGTCCTGTTACTGTAATTATCTCCATCTTTGTCCTGACCTTCACCTCCTGCCACGGCTCTGTGTGGAGACTGAAAGCATGAGACATGCATCACACATACAAGGAGGCTGAGATGAGCTTCCTCTGCAGGGTGACTCACTCTGTCACTGATGATATATAACACTAAGTACAGCTGAGGCTGACGGGACTGTCATTCAATATTGAAGGTGTTTGGCAATAAATCCAAGTATTTTTGACCTGACAATGGCACCAGATGAAAAAAAAAATCACTGAAGTTATTACAATTCATCATGAGAGGGACATGAATGCCTGTTCCAACAGTTGTCGAGAGATTTCACACAAAACCTCATGGTGGCGCTAGAGGAACGTCATTAGGGTTCATCCTCTAGGCACCACGAATCTCTGTACCAAATTTAACGCCAATCGGTGCCAGAAGGGCCTTCGACTTGCATTCTTTCTAATAGCCAGCAGGGGGCGACTCCTCTGGTTGCAAAGAGAAGTCTGATTGTATAGAAGTCTCTGAGAAAATGAGCCTACTTCTCACTTGATTTATTACCTCAGTAAACATTGTAAACATGAGTTTATGGTCTCAATCTCTAGTTTCAAGTCTTCTTCAATACAGCATGATGTTCATTTAGTAAATTATGGTCCCATTTGGTCCCAACATTTTTGGTCGCCTAAAAGTGTCTTATGGTACAGCCTCCGTCCTTTCCACGCTACCCATTGTCTATGTAAGCACGGCTGCTTACATAGACATTTCTTGAATTGCGTGGCGGCGCAATTCAAGAAATGGGGCGTCATGTTGGCCGCTCCTCATTTGCATAAAGTTGAGGTCTAGGCTACTTTATGCAATTCACAGGCGTCTGACAGGACTCGACCTCTGGAAACTCCCTAGAAACTTCTAAACTAACTGTTGTCTATCCAAAATAAAGACGGATTCAGCGACTGCATGGCTTAGTTTTCACATAAAATGTTTTCAGAAACACATTTCGGGGAACTGTTTTCGTGATATAAGAGAAGAATGTTTCCAAACGAGCCGTCATGTTGGTTCCGGTTTGACAGCTGGGAGCAGCAGCCCACGAGCAAAGAACGTAGTATATTGATACTCTGCTATGAGGGAAAGTGTTCGTCCAATCAGGTGCAGAGTTCTTTGTGTTTTCGTGGCAGCCCATCAAGCGTCCAATGCTGGGAAGCGAGGCGATCCCTCGCGATAAAAAACACCCTTGTGGACATGTATCATTACATTTGGTTGTACTTAGCTCCACCCTCTCGTGTCACTTCTGGTTACAAATAACCAAGATGGCGACGGCCAAAATATGTCCACTTTTATACACAGTCTATGGGACCGAGCCACAGACCGACATCGTCCCTCGAGCCACATCGTCAGCATCGCTAAAAACTAACTTTACATACTCTGGTTCCCTCATCTCTTGTCCACAAGTTTGTAACATTTTTAATTTATATGAAAAATGTGTCACTTGTTTGGATTTCATAATAAAACAATATCATTTTCTATCATTTTGTGTGTCCAACTTATCTTATCTTCATCGTGTGATTGACTCTAACATATCCCAACAAAGCTAAAAATTAGTTTTACCATGTTCCATAGAGATAAGCTAACCTCTTGGAGATAATGACAGATATGTTTGCAAGAATTAAAAGGATGGAAATTACATTTTGGTATAAAATTAAAGGAGGGATATAAATGAGAAACCTCGAAAAGAAATTCCCTTTATCCCTTTGTGAGGTAACACAACAGACACTTTTACAGTGATTTACATCATCTGCCTGCCATGACTGAAATCCAGTCCTCCTCACGTTTCAAATGCTGCGTGTTTCCCTGCAACACTTCCCCTCTGGAGTTTCACTTCAGGCCTGTGGGACAAGCAGCAGCAGCAGACTGATGGTGGATGGTCATGATTCAAAGGTGATGGCAGAGGAGAGGATTCAGAAATGGATTCAGGGTTTCTCTAAACTGGAAGTGTCATCATCTCTGAAATGAAGTGTAAAAGTGTGAATAAAACAAACAAAAATAAAATTATGTTTATTGTGCTGCTTTAAAAAAAAGTGACATCAAATAAAACTAAAATAATATACTGTATATAATGTGTATATATAATAATATGTATAATTAAATGTCTATTAGTGATCTACAAGAGCATGTCATGTCTGACTCCATTTAATCTTTTCATCAAAATCTAAATCCTCTGTGGCAAAATGGTGAAACATGAATGAATCCGGAACTAAAAATAATTTGTGATGTGACGTTCATCTCTTGAGAGGAAAAGGTACACTTTTTTTTATTGTTTCTCCACTTCATCATGCACTTTATTGTTTTCTGGAAGACATTAACTGCTGCAACTCCTCCAGACCAACAGAGGTTTTCTGTGTCTTGTGAAGTGACGGGGCTCCGCAGCAAGAAACGTTATTGTCTCCGACCAAAACTCCGGTGTCTCCCCTGTTCCCTCCGGCCGCGGTTGGGAGGCTGAGGCAGGAAAAGCCAACACTAGGATCAGCAGTGATTCATGGAGAGACCTCCGTCTGGTCAGCTAACATTACTGCCAAGCAGGTGAAACATAGAGTGGTATTGTGACGGATTTACGGATGCTGCTCACATTCAAGTAGCGCGTGCACACGGGCGAGCACGAGCAACAGGACTTTGACTTAACGGCCACAGGTGTTGCTGTTACAACCAATTTCTGATTCTTACAAACAGTCCCTTTTAAATACTTAAAAAAAAAAAGTCTGGTAACATGGTGTATGGCAGACTTGGTTGTGAAATTGTTAATATTTTATTGATTCCAAAACCTGCACATATAAACATCAAATCACTTTTGTGTACTTTTTGGATGTTAGTTTTCTTTACTGAGCTGCTTGTTCCATAACAATAGGGCCTGCAGAATAGTGTTTTTATGATGGTGGTATACAGTCTTTAACTGCTGCTTTTTTTCTGAACTATAACTTTTCAATTCTCACAGTATTTAGAGATTGTATGAGATTCATTCAACCAAGATTTTAAAATGCGTTTTCAATATTTTTGTTAATGGCCGTGAGTGATTTAAAGTACTGTCCTAGCAGCAGGAGTCACTAGTATTTCTACTAAGTTTACTTTCCACAAAGTTACTACAGTGAGTATAGGTACTCTTTTCCCCCAGAGTTATTTTAACACAACAAAATAGCAAAATCTAGTTCTTTCTTTGAAGCAGAAGACAAGAAAATACACTGTTTTGTACATCACATTTCTGTGCAACTGTATGCTTTCACAGAATAAAAATGTCAAAATGAATACAATACTTAATTCCCCATAGCTGCCCAAAGAGAGGCAATATTTCAACTTGACTCCCTCTAAAGAAAACAAATCAATAAGGGTACAAAATTGATGGTTATGAATGGTCTGATGAATTAATAACAGCGTGAACTTACATATATCATGAATTGTGCTGCCACAAAAGGAAACACAAAGTGAAGCATAGCATTTTGTTGAACTCCCTTGATGTGGAAGATTTCACCAGTGGAAGTGATTATGTGAATATAAATGGAAAAGGCATTGCTGACACCTCAGGCGGCGGGTGTTTTGTCATCAGATGAGCCTCTCCTTGGAGCTTGAATCAGCCACACTGGCAGCAGTTGAGCAGAATGAAAGCTAATTTGCATCACTTGACAAACAGATTTCATAACATCTTTAAACTGTCGCTTCATAAGAGCCCAGGAATGCATCTTTCACTGAAAAGTGTTTTCTACGGTCTGCACCTCAGTGTTAGAAAACAATGTTTGTTTTAACACCATTTGGGAACAGACACGTGTAGTTGCTCATGATAATTTTGTTGAAATATTAGCTAGTTTATTTGTTTTGAAGAGCCCCAAACCAAACAAACACATGAATAAACATTTAGTTTTTATAGCATTTCATCACAGGCACTATATTGTTACTGTGGTGCTGGTATCCTGATGTGCATACATACATAATGTATGTTTTGAGCTTTAAAGATGCATATCATAAAGCTGCTAACCTCAGTTCTTTAACACTGATGTGATCTTGATATGAATATTTACAGTTTGGGTGAATTAAAATTAAGATGATTAAGGACAAATGGGACAGTATAACTATAAAGGGTTGATTTTCCCGCCTGTTGAGTGAAAATAAAATCTTTTTCTGCTGAGCACTAGCTGTGAAACCACATAATTAAAAATGCATGACCTCATTGGTGTGACATCACGTAGGTGGGCGGGGCAAACATCAACCAAGGCCTAGTGAAGGAGGCTGTGACACCAGCGGAAATGGGTCTTGGGGTATGGGGTATAACAGGTGCGCAGTGTTACTGAAGCTGCGGTCGTGAGTTGCGATTGGCTCAATTTCGGCGAGTGCAGAGGTCAACAACAACAGGGTTAAATTGTGAACTCTGTGATCAAACAAGTAAGTTAACAAGATTATGAATCCGACCTGTTCTTTTTACTTGACAGTTTTATGTGATGGACAGACTCATTTCAGTCCGTACCAAAAAAGTATCAAGGTTCAGAACCCAGCCGTCGTAATCAATCTTAACTGTTGAAGCGTGATAAATGTGAAGACGGGTCACGCTCCAGAACAAGGATCTTCTTTTCACTTTTCTTTCTTTAGATGAAAGTTTAAATCAACTCCATCTGACTGTCAGTTTGACCCTGACTGCAAATCCTTTTTTCTGTCTTGAACTTGAATAACCCTCCAATCCGAAGTGGGCCCTATGCAGGTAGTGATCAATTGATCTGACAGCGCACTATGTGTCTCACAATTGATGAACATCGAAGGTGAAGCTGACAGATGCTCTGCAGGTTCATCAAGGTCTGTGGAACAAAGCAAGCTGTGGGATAATGCCAAATAGAAACTCACTGACATAAACCTGAACATTACGTGTTTTAACTGATTAAATTGGTGTGTTTTAGAGTTTCAGAATTACAGCTAGACATGTTGGAGGAATCGGCCCACATAATCCCTGAGCACAGCCTTGGAAACAGACAGAGATAAGTAGACTATTTTGGTTCTTCCGGACTGATCAGACTTACAGCTGCACTGACTCACATTCTCATTGTGCCAAGAGCAGATAAGCTGCTCGCTGCAATGCTGAATTAGCTTCCTATTATCACTAATTATTGTTAATGAATTGATCTGTCATGTTGTCTGAAGTTGTGGATTAGTCACGGACTACAGTTATTCCATAATTAAATCAGACAGTCAGGCAAAGTTTATTTATATTGTGCATGTAGTTGATTTAATTTAATGATACCGAGGAATACTGAAGGACTTCCCATAAAGTCTGAGCTGGAGGTGTTTCTTCTGCACACACAAACACACCTGTGAAAGGAAAAGCAGATGTGCTAAAGTTGTGCCAAAACTAGCATCCATCCAGTCGTCCGTTAAAACTGCAGAACATTCCTGTCGGGCCTGGACCTCCATCAGTGTCAGATTGAGAGTTTTGCTTTTACAAGACAAACACATACTAAGTTATTTTCCCCTCCATCATTTCCCCTCAATCCTATCTGTACTCATACAGTAAGTCATTACGTGTGTTGTCATCCACCTATTTTCATTCGCAAGTTCAATTTACACATAAAAAACCTGAGTGGTAATGCAGAAAATTAGAAAAATCTGTAGATAAAAACAACATGTGACAGCAAATGAATCATGACGTCCATGAAGAATGTGACGTAAATGTCCACTCTACAAAAGTAGGAGAAGGATAACTTTCCAGGAGTGCTGTGATGAAGGCTTATTTGCCAAAACATATCTGTAAACTAGGACCATAGTATTGAGTTTTTTTGGTGTTGATGGAGTGGTGCTGTCTCAGTTTATAACAGGAAACACCTTTCTTGCATTGAATATGCGGTCTGTATCTTTTTACAACTCTTCAGTGACGCTATATGATTTTTAAAGTGGGTGATATATATCCAAACCCATGACTCCCATGTTTTTTTTATGGTTGTACCATTCCATCAAATTAGAATATTATAGATGTCTTCAATTCAACCAAATTCAATCTGGCAGATTTGGTATATTTGGAAATTTATGGAAACTTTTGGGCAGTTTAAAGTAGTTAAATCTAGAGGTCTTACTTCAAACTAAACAAAACTTGCAATAAGTTGGTCTTGCTGACCGTCCAAGTTCAGGAATGCCACAATCTTGTCTGAATGGGGGGGGGGATTTCTATTGAAATACCAGTTCTGTTAACACTCTGATAAGCTGTGGTTGTGTGTCTCTGGCGTTTCCCTCAGATGATGTTCTTCTGCCTGAGATGTACAAATCTGCATGCTTCACAACACCCGTCTGTCCTTCAGTGACAGCAAATAACAGCAGGTCAGAGTAAACAGGGGAGACAAAGCTGCAACGCTTCATGTTTTCTCAGGATTTTCTTGTAGGATTTTTGTCAACACTGTCTCCACCATGAGTCCAGAGGGGTTACTGACGGCTTTCACTTTGTCCAGATACTTTAGTCCGTACCCACTTTTGCTTTTTCAGTTGTTTGTGAGGGGGATGTATTTCTTAAGCTTTGTTTTCACACACTAGAAATCCTCCAAACTATGGATCAGTTGTGCTCCATCCATGACAAAACTGTACATAAAGCTCAGGTCATCTTTCAAAGTTTAATTAGCATCCATCCAGACAGAAGTTTATCTCCTTATAGGTGGCAAAATGTAATTTGGCATGACAGTAACAAGTAATGTGTTAACGTTAGTACGTTGTTGGATTTATTATCATTGACTGCTGTCTGTAAGCCATATTGCCCCTCTGGGACTGTAAAGCTTTATTGAACCCTACTCTACATCACATATGTCACATCAGTGAGTGTGCAAGTTCTGCAAATAGACAGTTTTCTTTTCAGTTGCTCTCTGATATAGTAATGAAATACTTAATAACAGTCTGAGGCTGTCTGTGACAAAAACAAGCTCTTTTAGTGGACGTACATTGTTGGTGAGGAATTGCCCCGAGTGATTACAACGCAGCCCGTTTAGTGGCTGCTGTCTGCAGCACTCTCGCTCAATACTGGACCAATTTCAAAAATTGTTGTCCCCATTAGACACTTAGACAGAAAAACATGGGAAAATAGGGTACATCAGCTTGAGAAGAACTACCTAAAATGACAGAAACCATCTTTGGGAAAAAATTCTTTAATGTGTACGTTGACTTTTTAGTTTGGCCCATGTCCCATCTGCTAACATGGAGGAGGTGGGCCTTATGACCTATACTGCAGCCAGCCACCAGGGGGCGATCCAGATGCTTTGGCTTCACTCTTGGGGAGCTGTCATGTCGTCCATCTTTATATACAGTCTATGAGCTAAACCATGTCATATGATATGCTACTTCAGAGCACTTTAAGAACAAATATTACTGGGACCACTACAGAAAATTGCAAATGAACATTCAATATACAGGAATTCAGATTTTACACACCACTGAATATCTGTGTAACTATTTGGCCACAATTTAGCACATTGACCAGACAGGGTCGAGCCATATACTAGTAGGTTTCAACGTAGTCTTTTTGAAGGATGTGTTTCCATAACAGAGGAGGTACTTAAGGAAGCTCAGCCAAGTTGGATTGACTGAAAACAGACAAGGGAAGATGAAAGGCTTTTTTTTTTTTTTTTTTTGCCTTTCAGGCATCAAAAGCTTTTCATCCACACAAGGATGTAATTTCCACTTTTTGAAATTCCTATTTTTGTCCTCCTCACTTTTAAAGTTTCAACTAGAGTTACTCACTAACATCTTTGAACATTATCTTCTTAATGTCCAGCTGTTAAAATCCAGATGAGGAAAAAGAGGAGGCAATAGAATTGGTGATGCACTCATCTGAGTCTACTTTAATTATAAGCTTCATGAGCAGTGGTGAGTGATTTCCGGACTTTAATTGACCTGGGTTTTGCCTCTCTGATACATACCTGCAGCCTGAGAGGAGGCCTGCATGCACTACTCAGGGCTGAAAATTACTGTAAACTCCTCCGCAAGTTTTTCAGGGGGAAAAAAGGATATAGAATTCATTTTATTTCAGTCAATATACTCCTGAAAGATGCTAGAAATGATCAAATATTATGTATATATGGCAATAAAGGGCAGTACACGTACAATAGGGGTGTAAGAAAATATTGAATATCACAATTTTACGTTTTGTGATAATGTATCGATTCTCAAAAACACTATTGATTTTGAATGAATGGTTTAAAGATGAACTCTTTCAATACTTTATTTAATTTGCAAAGATATGCACCCTCTCAGTGTGTGTCCTCTCAAAGTGGTGCTATGATGTTGGATGTTACAGGGACTGTGATTCATGCAAATGAAGATCCCACTGTTCTGATCACATAAACAAGTACACTTTTTTTATTCCGATTTTATGCATTTTTACGTTGACATAATATATCGCCTTGCTTGGTGTATCACAATATATAGCAATATATTGAATCGTAATCCATACATCATGATGAGTATCGTATCACCGGATTCTTGCCAATACACACCCCAAATGTACAATATATATCTATCGAAAAGTGTGAGGTCTTTATCAACAAAAACTAAATGTGAAAAATATAAAATTTCATTCAATAATAGAGCAATTATTATTAATATAGACTACCATTGATTTGGAAAGTTGCTGGAAATATCATTAATATAATTTATAATAATTTTTAATTTGACTTTTTGACTTTGAGTACACCCTTGCATCCACAGCAGCCGCATAGAAAAGAACACTAACACATGCGCGGCTGCTGAGAGCTGCAGTGGTCTGGCAAAGCTCATTGGTTTAAACTAAAATGACAGCTGCTGTACTTAATCAGAGATCCAGCCCTCTGTTGGTCTCTGTGCCTCTGTGGAGTAGCGATTGACAGGGAGAGAAATTTCATATTAAACATGACCACCAGAAAGATCTCTTCTACCACCACCCCCACCCCAGAGGCACTGGAGTATTAATGCACATCATACAGCACCATGTGCCAACCTTCAGCTGGTGTGAAAGCTGCCCACATCCATTCCATCAACGTGATGGGATGAGGCCACCATGTGTAGGAGTACGTTAGATAATTATGTCTGAAGGGTATGACATTTGGCCAAAGGAGAGGAGCAATGGAATAAACCTGCAACAGAGTGGGGGGGATGAGCCGTACTGTGGTGTGTTTTTGTGAAGCTCAGTGTTTAATATGAAATGGGAAATTACAGAGAAAGTCTCTGTTCTTTTTACAGGTCTTTGTCTTGGTTGAAATCTACAAGTCTGTGAGGACATCTTCTTCTTCAGCGAGATGTCAGAACTACAACAAAGATGGCAGAAAGTCGTACATCCAGAAACAAAGCAGGTACACACTATGCAACATCTACTTGGCAGCACAAGGCACATTACTACAGATGAACAACAGAAGAACCGTGGATTTTTTGGGGATGGTCTTTTGTTGCAGTACTATATAATACAATGATACAGGATTTTGCAATTATCACGTCTCTAGGGGTGCTTGCCTAATTAATAAAACAAATAGGAGGTATTATGTTTTGGGGTTGTCTGTCCGTCCGTACGTACGGCCACTCAAGAATTCACATTCTAATTATGACAGTTTTGCACAAATGTCTAATAGGATAAAGTGATGAAGAGATTACATTTTGTACAGACATGCAACTGCAAGTTGACTGGTTGGCGGAGGCATACAACCGCAAGGCGGTAATTCTAGTTCATCATTAGACCTTGTGATGAATTTGGTTTGAGTTTTCAAGGATTTATTACAATGGTGAACTGCCAGTTGACTTGAAGATAGAGAAGTGCCATAAATTAATGTGGTAATTGTGTACTGTATACTTGCATTAACATTATTTTGATGGCACGGCATTCTTTTTGAAAAGTAGACACATTTACTGAAAAGACAAGAGTGTAATCTATAGATACGTGAATTACATACTACATACTGTCACAGCTAATAATTTAAGGTAACTTTTCATAGTACTAGCAGTTTGTGGAAAAACTTCTGTGCAGTGGTCGTGTTCTACGAGTCGGACACTGGGTGGTAAAAGGGTTATCTGTATATCAGCACACCTTGCTGTGCCAACGAAATGGTCCCATTGAAAAGAATGAGGGGGCTATGTGATTAGACACAATGTTAATGTGGATCTGAACATGGTCTTTGTTTTACTTTGTTTTAGCACATTAGCATTAATCTTAAAGTAGAGCTGAGGTTGATGGGAATTCAGTCAATAGTTTTAGAGATGTTGTTTAATAAACTGAAGTAAGAAAAAAAAGACATTTCATCTAATACCGCCAACAGGTCAAATTGTTTCCTCTAGATACCTCAAATGTCTCGACTTAATTTCATGGCTGTCCAACCAATAGATGTTGTAGATATTTCACACTGGAGCAAAGTGTTGGACCAACAGACAGACAGACAGACAATTCCACTGTGCCCTCCTGGCTGAAAACAAGCTGCAGTAATCATCGCCATGATTGACCGACTATGATTGTGGCTGCTGAAAACATGGCGAGTTTTTGATTATACCATAATTACACCTGAAACAACCACCACAAGTCACCATTAGCAGCATATTGTTGACGTGCAGCTCTTGGCCGTGTGTAATTATGTCTTTTTCACTTTGATGGTAAAAACCAAGATGCTATGTGATGCTTTTCAACCTCAATAATTTGTCACCCAATTTTCTCTGATGATTGTATGGATGATTTTAATCTGAAATAAGTCCATTTCTTGTTGTTGCAACGGTATACTCTGGAAACTGTGAGAACATAAACATGGTGGAAAATTAAACCCACTGAAGATTCAAGATTTGGCTTTACGTTATGCTGCAGGCTTTTGTGTCATCACTTACATCCTGTAACAGGGCTTGCTAAGATATGAAGAGGCAGCATACAAAAAAAACTGAAACTGCAGAAAATGTAATTATACAGTAGCTAGTAAGATTAAAGGGAAACCAAATGTAACCAACCAACCAAGCAAGAAATATGAATAACAAAGCTTTCCAGATTGTAAGAGATCCTTCCTGCGTTTTGCACCCACACAGGTTATAAAAAGTAAGAGCCACCAAACTTATGTACAAAAAGTTGTTCCTGCAAACTGCAATTAGAATATTGAATGCACAGCTTCTTTATGCCTTTATTCACCAACTAAAAACCCATTCACACTGTGACATTTTGGGCTGTCTGAGACATAATCGTTTGAGAAACATGGTATAACCTTTGGGCGTCAATCCAAAACGGTGGTCCCAGATCTCACTGTGAGAAACATCCACCAAATAGGGCTGGGCATTATATCGATATCAGACATATCGATCGATATCAGACAATTTTCAGACATTGGGAAAGATTAACACAACATTGAGGGCATAAAATATTAGATTTTTATCAAAAGATAAATGGCAGTGTGTGTGTGTGTCAACTCGCTGTCGGAGAGAAGAGAGAGCAGAAAGCTCAGCTGGTACCTGTGCATCGATACTGTGGAAAATGAGTATTGAAACCGTTTCAAATATCAAATATCAATATTTTTGACAACACTAATATCCACATTACTGATGATTATTTATCAAAAATCGTATTGTGTAAATATTTAGTGAAAGCACCAATAGTCCACCCTACAATATCGTCGCTATATTGCTATAAGATTTTGTACAACTGGACTCTGTCAGAAATTCAGGACCAAATCCTCACAGTATGACTGCTGCAATGAACCACCACACAATGTTCCTCAGCACATGGAGTTTGCCCAGTGGTCAGTTGTAGACGTTTGGTTGCAGCATGTTTGGTGGCTGAGGTCTCACCTTAAAAAGAGTTCAAAGAGAAAACTGACAGAAAACGCAGCAAGAAAAGAGATGACTAACAGTAGAATTCTTCTCTACATTCAACCATTTGACCCTGATGTGCTCAGGAGGAATTCAACTTCTGAAAGAGAAGCAGCCGCCGCCAAAGCAGGTGGCTGGATTGTAGAAAGAGACGATCGCAGCCTGTTGGCTCAGCCGTTCAAGCTTCTGATAACATTTTCTGTGCAGCTGCACCATCTGGGCTTTGTTTTGCTTTTTTTTTTTTGGTGGTGCCACAAATGTACCAGTAGTACAAGCCAATAACCCTCACTGTTCAGCCAAATGTCATACTGCCAAGACAAAGTGAGTGCTTGTTATTTCAGTGATACTTATTAATGGAGTTTTATATATTAGTACTTATTACAACTTTTGTACTTAAACGAGTACCCTCACCGATTTAGCATTGCATTCCTATAACATTTTCAGACTCACAATGGACAGTTTTAAAAGAGAAAAAGATTCAAATTGATGCAGCAGGTGTCTAGGCACCTTCATTACCCACAATGCAACCTGACCGCCAACAGTTCGGTCTGATGCTGCCTTCAAATGAAACTCGTGAGCTCGGGTTTACAACATGGGAGGTCGTGTACACAATATGCTTGACGTTCAAGTGGTTAAGTCGTGAGAGCACTGCTGCTAAGCAACGGCAATATTAACGTTACTGTCAGCGTCAAGAAGCCACACAGGCTAACAATTTAGCAAGCTAGCAAGCAGGTAACATAACACAGGAAATGCAAAGGCATAATGACAGAGGAAAAAGATGAGGCCGTTGGGAATATCAACCCTTTCCTCAGACATATATGTACGAAGAAAAACAATATACGACTAAAATTACAATATATTAACTTATTATGCATTGAAAAAAAAACTGCCAAGGCCTCCGCCATTTCTGACAACATCAACAAACACGTCACAACTCGTGAACTCGGAGCTTTCAGAAACTTTCTACTTACGAGGTCGTGAATACCACAAGAGGGGGGCGTTCATATGGACTCTTCTCAATACATGGTAAACACGAACCCGTTTGAAGGCACCATGAGATTCGGGTGTGTTATGCTAGTAGCAGCTAATGTAGCCCATAGATGTATAAAGAGGACTGGATACAGCGTTGGACGGGGGTTCCCGTTCATTACTATGAAAGGCCCATGAAGCCAAAATGGCTTGACTGCCGAGTGATAAAATTATAGAGAGCAAAACAGAGCTTAAAGGAGTTTGAATATTTTGACATTACTCATGAATGCTAATGTTGCTCTGTTGCTGCTGGATGTTTAAATGCCACAACAACTTTAAAGGATCGTAGGTCATGGACAAAAGACACAATTGCTTTCATTCAAATTTTGTTCATATTAATAAATGTTAGTGGTGTTTTATACTGTTAAAATGAAGCACAGACGCATTCATTCAGAATGGGGCAAGGAGTACTTTAGCTGTGGGAGGCAGGGCAGAACAAAATGCCTTTAAGCTCAATCAACTTATGCATAAACCTGAGGAGATTGACTTCTGAAGAAACCTGGTCGTGCATCAACTCCAGCTCAGATCAGTGACTCAATAATGAACTGAATCTACATTTAGATCCACCCTCATCAAACCTCTCGCAATGTCTCCTTCTTAAAGGGGCATTAAGCAATTTAGGACTTTTATCAACCTCCATCAGCAACCACTGAAGCTCACAGCAGCAAAGAGATGAGCATATTATACATTGTAATGGACAGACGCAGAAAATACCCATTCTCAAAAAAGAAGTAGGGAGGTATAACAAATTAGTATTAGTATTGATCCAGTGGAAAATGCTGTGTGATATGCTTTTCTCAGTCAGTATAAGTCAGAAAGTGAGTTTTGAGAAACAAATCCCTCTCCAAGTAACTGCTGACATTATTAACTAAAGGAGGTTGTTTTCCATCCCAAAAAGCCAATAACTAAACATTTTTTTTGTTGAAATCCACATTGATTGTTCAAAAACAGTGTCTTTCTTTTCAAAAGACAATTTGCTGCATCGCTAAAGAATCCATATTTGCTTCCTTTGTGTTTTATGAAGATGGAAATTGGAGGCGGATTCTTGATCACAGTGACATTTCCCAGCCAAACAAGTACATTAGAAGATAGTTTGTCTTTAACGTGAAGCTGCAGAGTGATAAATGGTCTTTATTAGCATCAGAGGGAGCTACCAGGAGGCAGTGGGCCTGTTGCAAACTGGAGTTTAAGTCTTACAGACATTTTTTCAGTCAAAACTGCTCAGGAGGTCAGAATAATCTCACTGGTTGAGTTAAACTTTCGTAGGCAGAGGCAGAGATCAACAACCTCTTTAGGGCAGAAGTTTCGCTTAAACAGGAAGTTAAAGTTAAAGGAAGTTGGCAGAATATGAATAGAATATAAATGCCATTTTGTGTTAATCCACATTTATAACTTTGGAATAGACACCTGGCTTCTAGTGGACAATTATGACTCCTTTTGAACTTAGGTAGTCGCGTATATTGACTCAGTAAAGCTTGACAGACACCGTGCATTTTTATTAATCTGGTACATTTTGTTAGCTCACACTTCACATTGCTAATGAATTGCATTGCTAGACAACAGCTTGGGTCCATGTTTACATCCTGTCAGCTAATGTCAATGATTGCGTCCGAAATTCGGTACTAACATGCTATGTAGTGCACTAAAACAATATGTGAGTTTTTTTTATGGTGCCTTCAAATGGGGTTGTGTTTACCATGTTCACGAGAAGAGTCCATATGATCCTTGTACGTAGAAAGTTTCTTAAAGCTCAGAGTTTACGAGTTGTGACGTGTTTGTTGACATCGTCAGAAATGGCGGAGGCCATGGAAGTAAATTTTTCAGTGCATAATAAGTTAATATATTGTAATTTTAGTCCTGCCTTGTTTTTTGTTGTTTAATTGTGTACAATATCCGAGGAAAATGTTGATATTCCCAACGGCCTCATCTTTATGCCTTTGCAATTCCTGCATTATGCTACCCGCTTGCTAAATGGTTAGCGTCTGTGGCTTGTAGACGCCGACAGCAAAGTTAATATTGCATATTAGCAGCGGTGTTCTCACGACTTAACCACTTGAACGCCAAGCATATTGTGTACATGACTTACCATGTTGGAAACACAAGCTCAAGTTTCATTTGAAGGCACCATTAGTATGTCTGAAACCTTAGTATGAAATCAATAGTATGTGAATTGCATACTATTTCTGGTGAAATATGACCGAATGCATGCACTGGACACTAAGGCGGCATAAATAACCCACAATGCAATGCGGTAGTGACGACAACACATAATATCGTTTTTAAATTAGTTCAGATTTAATGATTCTCGCAGGAAGTGAGGACGTAAATTACTGCTCAGTGCGTCTGAAAAGATACATGCTACTGTTTATTCACTCAAAATGTTGTTGAAAGATTGTACACATATTGAGTATGTAGCGCATAGTAAGCGATTTTGGATACAGCTGTGGTCTATAGACCTTTTCATTGCCATTGCTAGAGCAACTGCTTTTGTCCCTGTTTACTTCCTGTCAGCTACTGCATTAACAAACTCTGCAACAGGAAATACAAAGGGGCCCATTCCGAACGTTTATGTTGTTTGAAAAGGTCTCCATCATATCTGTTTCTATTGTCTATGTACACTCATTTCTAGAGGGGAAAGCTGAAGAAAAGGCTCGACTGAATCGTTTCCTCTGTGCATTTTGACAAAAAGGAGTGAGTCAGCGAGCACATTAAGGTTTTTTCAGTGTTTACCGGAGTTTGAAGAGGCAGTGGGTGACTTAAGTGTTCAGCCTGCTGCTTCACCTTGATGATAGTTAGATACACTGTAAATGTGGAAGAAGTTTTCAATCTGTCGTCAAGTGCAGCATTCACAGGCTGAAGAACCTACTTTAATCAATTTAGATTCTAATCACACGGGATAAGTGTCAATTCTGTGCTTGTTAACTGAAGCTGAAGGAGAGTTTTTATAAAGAAAAGTGTCACAAAAAAGTTAAATGTTTCTATTTATGATGAAAATGTAACAACAATATGTATGCAGGCAGTGACAAGAGGTCTGTGCCATGGTCATGATTTGTGATTATGTAAAAAACACAAATCTACATATGCAGTGAGTCACCAAACATAGAAGTACGTAGAATATGTGCCATTACTGAACTTCAAAAGGACGAAAACTGGTGCCTTTGATGCTATGGATATATTTTCCTTCATATTTCACCCCAATTTAAGTCTTTTATCGTGCTTAAACAGACACATACTTTATCACAGTGACACAGAGGGACAATTTAGGAAAAAAAGGGTAATCAGAGGAACTACTAAATGGACCTTCTGGATGCCTCTGAACAGGAAACAGAAGCCCATTTGCAGCCTGCCCACATATACCCTCCTGACCAAATATTCAGCAGGCAAACCATCTATCTGCATTCCTGCAATCCTCTGGGGTCTGCAGAAAGAAGAGTTTCATGGAGATCACATGAGGACTGTGAAAGAAGACTTTCTGAAAGCAAACGAAGGAAGAAAAGAAAACACAACTAACCATCAAATATGTTTATTTTGAAAAACACACTGGCTATAAATAAATACATTAAGCTCAATGTCCTAAACGCTCTGCACGCAGTTGTGAATTACAGTTTGTTTAAAGGGAAATGGTCATGTTTTTTTCAGCAGAGGGTTCAACTTGAGGGTGACATCCAGGCTCAAGGATATGCAGGGTAAATAGCTTTTCACCATCTTTTGCATATCACTCAGCTGCCCAGAGGCATTGTGTCAGTTCAAAACACGCCTGGCAAACACCAGCTACACATAATTCCCCCTCAACAATAGACTTACTGTCAAACTGCTGAATCCTGGCAGTATAAAGGGCAGTGCATTTAGTCATGCATGTTATGAGAGATTGTATAGCATCTTGATGTTGTTTGTTTTGCAGTGTGTTTTACTTATATTTCTATTTATTTCCTGACATATCGTGTATGTGTCTTGTTATTGATATTTGGTTTGACTCGAGGTTGCTGTATGTCAGCTTTTTTCCTCAGAGAGAGAAAACAAAAATCTGTCCATTGTGCATTCAAATCATTGTCCAGCTGTGTTCCCAGGACAGAAAGTGTCGCTGTCACCAGTGTTTAGCTTGTTTGCTCTTATTTTAGGGCATCTGATGTCATCTGATATTGAGTTGTTTGGAGAAAATTGTTCATTTCGTTTGGTTGCTCTGTATGAGTTGATGTCTGATGTGGTTTTCTAACTGATGTCAGCTTTCCTCTTTCTCATGATGCTGCAGTGGTTTATGGGTACTCTCTGGGGTAAAATCATCATTGAATCAATTGAAAATTATTATGCAGAAATTTACAATATTAGAAAATATAAATGTATTAAATTTCAGGGGAACTGAAATTTGTATTAAAAAAACCCAAAAGAATTAAAAAAAAGAAAATTGGTTGAAAATATATTTTGACTTCATATTTACTATCATGAAATTATTCCCATTACTTCACTTGATCATTAGGGCTGTCAAAGTTAACGCTATATATGTGTATTTATTTATTTCACACGCTGTATGGGACAAAAGGTGCATCACCCAGGCTTGTATGAGAAACCCTGAATACACAATCAGATCCAGAGGCTTCTGGTCTAATTGAAATGCATGGATTATACTGTACATTTTATTATGCATGCTATATCCTACACTAATATATCTGGAATGTGCACTAGGTGCAAATGCTCTCGAACTTTTTTTGCTCAGTGCGCTTCGATAAATTGAGAGACTATTCCTTAAGGGAGGTCCAACACTGAGGCAGGTTGATTATAATTCTCTGGACTCATAAATGTTCATATGGAACATTGGAACAAATCTCACAGGTATGTTTCGAGCAAGGTAATGGAAAGAAATTATAAACCCTCTGTCAGCTATTCAGGCATAACAGGTCTTTTTCAAGTCATTCAGGTCCTCGGGTGTGCTGCGTTATGCAAAAATAATGCAATTATATGAAAAGAGCGAGAATATTTTCCCTCAGAGATTAACTTATTGTCGTACTGAAAAGGACATAAATACAAATTATACAACAGACAGCATGACTCGTTGCTTTCAGGGGCACACGGATCATGAAATTCAACACTATGAATATCAATTTTCAGTTCTGCAAAGTATGAGAACAAAGTGTTTTCTGTAGGAGCTTTTCAAAGCCTGGTGTTAGCAGTAATTTGTGCGCAAAATTAGTATTCATACAGAATAAAAAACAACAACTCATTACAGTATGTAAAATATGTTGTGATTTCGTTTCTCCATGACCTCATAACTTTTTACAACGTTTGCTCTTCGTCACACGCAGCGCTTGAAGTGGGAAAAAAAATAATTGCCAGCACTCTGTTATTCACATGTTGGCGTGTGTGTCCGCCGGTATCAGCAATCTCTTGCAACTTATTCCTATTTACTCATTATTTCTTTAAGCATGTTATACAGTGTCAGTCATAATCAGCTGTGGTTTTATTGTTATATTATACTTGGGCTATGCATCTTCTATAGTTGGCCTATAATAATCCAATAATATTCCAACTGGAACATTATAGGGTTAAGGTGGTGTGTTATATAGTTGAGTATCATTCAGGTTGTAGGAGCAGTGTTCCAGTCAGGATGCTCCTACATTATTATGCAGCAGGATACAGAGACACATCCTGAATTTCTACGATGAATAAAAGTTACTAGGAGATGTTGGGTTCGAGGGTCCTCTCCTAAGAAAACTTGAAGATTTTTTTACTTAAAACTATAAACTTTAAATCATTTTGGACCATTATTATTACTAGTTAAATGATTGTTTTATTATTTACACATATCACAACCTTCGTCTGAGAATTTAGTTCCTCTGTTAATGTTTGCCCTCAAAGAGCAGATTCAGAAAACTTAATGTTTCCTTAACTATATTTGTTCACAAATAAAAAAAGTTTTGATAAACTAATTATTTTACAAAAAGGTTGTGTATCGATAAATTACAGCACCCTCATTCTCATCCCCCTTCCCTGTGCCGTTGTCGGCTCATCCAGATGCTCTCCACATAGTTTTTATACGGCTTATTAGGCGCGGCACAAATACGTTGGCGCTGTGCCGTTATGAATCGTTATTATGAATCTCCCAGAGAACCTGATATGAAGAGGGCAGAAAAGAGTACCGGCAGCTTTAAGAAGTCCCAGTGCGCAAGAAAAAGTCACAGTGCAAAGTAAAATGTAGAAGTGCCTTTACTGCGTACCGGGGAGTACCGGCCCACTTGGAGCACTGATCACATGGTGGCATGCGTACAACTACAGCCAAAGCTGCTAGCAAAGAGTAAACAACAAGTGCTGAAACAATCTTTCAATGTAGCATCAATATTGTCTATAAAAGAGACGAGCAATAGCACAAGGACACATGGAATAAATGCCCAAAAAATAAGATATTGAGTATAAAGTGACAGCCGTATCCCCAACTGGCCTCAAAAAACAAAATCTTCACTTCCTACTGATACAATAACTCAGCTCTAACAATTGGTGGAAAATTTCTATCAAATAATTTACCGGTAGAAATTACGGATTCATGCAACGATTAATCCAAAAAAGGACCCAACACCTACCAGGCTGTCTCCTTTTTTGTGCCAATGAGAATCACTTTCGAAGACTGTGGGGGAAAAAAAAATGTGTCACTCATGTCAGAGTCGCTCTCCATCTTTCATAATAGACTTCGGATTTTCAAGAAACGTTATCATCTCAACAGTGAACTCTGCTACTCTCTGCTTGCTCTCACAAATGCCTTTTATCTTTGCATTTACATCCACTCGCATTCTGTTTCCTCACAGATCTCATAACAAGCATTTGATGGACGACTATGTGCAAGAGGAGGCAGAGTTCAACGTCAATCAGGAAATCTCCTCAATATCATCTTACGGCAGAAGGAGGATTCATATTTGTTATTTGCTACTTTGTGATTGACAGGTCGCTACCATGGCGTTGTCCGTTCTGGGTGTTGTCCATGTTTTCGTCTTACAGCTTTAACCCTTTCACAGTGTGTTTTCAGTTGATGAAAGTTAAATGTAACATTTTGGTTGCTAAAAATGTCTTATTCAGCATTTGGTTGGACTTAGCTCCAACCTCTCGTGTCACTTCTGGTTGCAAAAAAACAACAAGATGGCAACAGCCAAAATGCAGAACTCAAGGCTTCAGAATGGCAGTCCACTAACCAATCGATGACAGTCTATGATTTGGAGTTGTGTTTGTGTCCATCTGATGAATGAAAGTCAAATATTCACTCTCTTTACCAGCTGCGACAGCGACAGCGACGCTGGTATTGTTTTCACCTAGTGAGTCTGTGTGTGTCTGTGTTATCATTGCAAAATTTGGTCCTGGAGACACCTACTGTATCGAGAACTACCGCCGATGAGGTTTTCAGTACTTTGTCAGGTGTTTATATTTCTGTCTGTCTGTGGACAGATTTTGTCACGGCAATAGCGTCGCAACCATGCAAGACGCAGTCACGAAACTTTACAGGCGTATAGTTGAGATCTGAATGACGGTTGAGTTCGAAGATAGGTGTGGTCCGAGCAAGGACGCTGGAAGTAGGGGGGGTAGAAATTAGGGGAGGGACCTTTGGCTCCACCTATACTTATATTTCGATTTGGCGGGAAGATGGTCTCTAGTTTAGCTCTGTTTTTGGTGTATACCAGCTCTTGAGGGAAATATCGGGCTCTTTAGCTGCTAAAAGCTTCACTATGTTCACCAGCTAGTCTCTAACTGTGTCTGTCTGCTGCTGAGCAGGTAGTGTACAGTGTGTTTTTAGAGCTTTTTCACTGAAAACAGCTGTCTGCTGAGGCCGAAAATGACACTATGAGAGCGATGAGAGTGAACCAAAACAGTAAAGGTGTGGGCTGGACAACTAAACAATCAGCTTAAACTCACTGCGAAGCTCTGTAAAGACAAGGGGAGCTGCATAGTCAGGTGATACTGCTTTGAGCAATTGTTTTTACCTCCTTTTTTATATTTGTGCTTACTTATTCTCGACTCTTTTCAAGCATTACACTGCATACACACCTGTGGAAAATAATCTTGGCCAAACACTTGAATTGGAATGAAATACGAGAGATGTAACAAGGACCTGTGAAAGGCTCTTCTCACACTTCAATTTGCATTATGAATAATTGCTCTGAACGTAGCTTCCTTATACCAGACAATATCGGATACACTGGAGACAGAGATACTCCGATGTATGCATGAATCTCTGTTCCCTTTGGCTGCAGGGACTGTATATATTTATGTTTGATTGTCTCTGACTAAATGTCAATTGTATTCACGCTATAGGGTTTGTTAATATAAAGGGATGTGAAGCGTCACTCTTCATAAAATTATATTCATATTCACATCCAGTCTTCCATTAAAATGGGATATGTCTAAAACAGTCACTCTGAGTTGGCCTTGATGACAGAGCTGCTGCCACTGTTTCATTTCAGTGACTTGTTTTGATGAGACAAAATGATCTGAATAATGACATCTCATCAGCATCTGCAGTGCCAGCCAACACAAAAAGGCTCATTATTCACTAATCAAAGGTAGGAACTGAAAGGCTTCGGCATGTTATTCACACAACAAAAACTCAAAGTTTTGGAACAAAGAAAGAAAGAAAGGTTTGTGAGCATGTATATTTTTCTGCAGGATTTTGAAAAACAAGTTTTGTGAACTTATATATGCAACATACAACACAGCTAAATGATGTGGTATGATAAATAATTATGTTGGATGCTCAGAGATGTACAGGTGACAGTGGCCGGGTTCAGACTACATGATATGTTTTTTGATAGAGACACTACACACCACACGTTGGTCCTCGACCAATCATAGCTTGCTGTCGTACACGACCTGCATGATTTAATGCTAGGGAGCGACTCCCGGGAACAAGAATGTAAACAAACAATGCCCCGTTTTTGCTCCCTACGTCTGTCGGGTCTCGCTATTATCGGGCTTATATCGTGTAGTCTGAACCCGGCAAGAAGGTAGAGTTGAGCGAAATTAGTGCAATTAGGCAAACAGAAGCAGAAACACTCTTTTTCTTGATTGAATTTTTCAGGACATATGTCATTACTTGTTACTACATATAAGCACATAAAGCATCATTGACACTCAAAGACATCACTAAATAGATTCGAAGATAAGTGGGTGTCTGTCCTTTCCACAGTTGCTCTGGCTAAGCACCACACACTTTTTTGTAGCCAGAATTGATTTCCTTTGCAAATGTCATCCAAAATCTGGTTAATTTCCATTTCCAAGACAACATGACACAGAAATTCGCCACAGCATGGCAGCAGCAGAGAGCCGGTGTGACGGCGGGGAGCTTCTTCTCCCTTGAGCATTCAGTACTGGAGGACAGATGATCATTATGTGATCAAGATGGATTGTCAGTCGGGAACAGCTCCAGGCAGGGATTATACTGATATGACAAGATGTGCTGTTGTGTAACAGCGCCTTCAAAAAGAGATGCTCTTGATGTTGAATTATAAGTCAAGAATGAATTAAAGCGTACAAATCAAAAAGCATTTTATTTTGTTACGGGCAATTTCTCAAACAAACCATTCTTAATCGCTCTTAAGCTCTGCTGATTGAGGCTCAGCTCAACCAATGACATGCCTCCAAATAAGCTCTTCATCTGAGACATATGGGTAACTAAACCCAAAGTCTTTGCAGCGTTTACTTTTGAGCATTCAGTGTTCATTACGTGACTTTTCAATAATTTCTCAAATTACACTCTGGATGTTGCTGAAAAGGCTAATCAATAATGGCAATTAACCACATTTAAAAACACAAGTTGAAGTTGTCACTGCTAAAAGTGATTTTAAAACGAGTAGTTCAACATTCTGGAAAGTACACTTATTCACAGTCTTGTGAAGCGTTAAATGAGACTATTGATAGAGATTTTGGACCTTAAAGCTACTATGAGGAACTTTAATGTTGTATTGATTTCGGCAGTCTCTGTGGAGTCCCTTAAGAAAACCACTAGTTTAACTGCAGCAGGGTCTAACAGTCTGTCCTACGCAGTCCTGGTTCTGGTTCTCCTGTGCCTTCCTTCCCTCCCGTTGGCCCAGCAATACCATGTATGTACTCCATATTTAAGGCACATACATGAGTGGTATTAATCTTCTAACTTTCACAGAGAAAGCAAATAAAATGTCAAACTATTCCTTTAAAAGACCAGTCAGCGATAATAGTCAGCGAGTCAGCCTATTTTCTTTAAATAAGTACAATTTAAATTAAATAAGAAATATTTAGCTTAATATTCAGCTTGCTGCTATAGAATTTATACAGATTTTACTCTATTTTATATACTCTAATATTATATATGACTTTATCTTCAACTTATCAAAAGAATGTGCCTGTTCTTTCAAAATATTACAAATTTATTCTTGAAATTTTACAATTCTTCAAAATACTTAGGGACTTATTTTAATCGTGCAGGTCCTTGTGGGCGTCTCCCAATGCACCTGCTATTAAATGGAATATAATTCAGAGGGTGTGGTGATTAGTGGGAGTCACAAGGCTGGTCTCATTGCTCTGAAACAGCTGAGCCAATCACAAATGAATAATCTGCTTCTGCTGGAAATCATATGTTATATTGTTAAAATAGTCTGGTGAAGCAGTTTATATGATTTGCATCAATCTGACTCTATTTGTCATGATTGCACTGTGTTTCAAATGGTTACATGAAATGTGACACAACAGCGTCTCAGAAGAAAACAAGAACATCTGAACAAAAAACACAAAGCTGTGACTAATGCGTTCTGAAAATCTGACATCTCCCACAAAGACCGGCAGAATACGGAGTTATATCTAACCAGTCTGATGTGTGTAGAGGTGTGTGTGGTGGTTTTGTAGCAGTCTGGTGTCGTTTGCACATGACTGAATGAAGGTAAACATAGTGGACGGCCCTGTGTAAAGACAGATTTGTCAACATGTCTGTCCTGCTGCCTTCAGCTGGCTGCAGTGATTTAATGAACTGAAGGAGAAGCTTTTCATAATGCATGAAGCAGCAGTGGACAACAGATACTGGAAGAATCACTCATATTACTTTATAGATAAATGCAGGCTGCGTTAAACACATTGAACAACATTTTTTGTTGCAGATTTAAACGTATCTACAGGTTGGAAACTGTTGAATTAAAATGGTTAATTTACATTTTAAGCATCATTCTGTTATTTCTGTGCATCTGCTGCAACCATCACATTTTCTCTTGTTAAAATCACCAGACTGGCAGCTGAGTGACGTTGGGACAGAAACAGATGTGGTTCTGAGACGTTTATTCTCAATGCAAAGTCTAATGCTTTGTGTCGCTATACGAGCGACAAAAGCAACAAAACCGCCAAGCTTGGTCAGCACATTGTCAGCGAGTCGCCGTTGAAGTGTTGCTCAAGTGCTCGTTGATGTAGTTATGTCGTTAAGACATTTTTTTTTTTAGATGGAACGGAACAGGGTGAAACAATATGCCTAATTATGCCATTTTCACACAAATGGCTAATAGGATAAAATGATGTAGTGATGACATTTTGGACAGACATGGATGTAAATGCAACTTAACTTGTTGGCGGAAGCATACAACCGCAGGGTGGTAATTCTCATATCTGGTAGCGTCAGGGGTTTGAGACGCTGACAATTTTCAATGTCCCCGGTTTGAGTCTAGCCTGAGACCTTTATTACATGTCACCTCCTCCCATCCCCAATTTCCTATCATCATAATACTCATACTCATACAATACTCATAAAAATTGTCTGAACTCAACTGAAAAGTATCTGATAAGGAGGTTTTTGCAGAGTAGTGATGCCAGTGAGAGTGGAAAGGAACACTGTTGTTTAAGCTCATGTTTCCCACAGCAGTACAGGGAGTGTTAGTGTAACATTGACAGTCTAGTGTCTGTGTTTCTTCTGTCTGGTAGTCAGTCCCACTCTCAGCCAGAAGAGTGAAAAGTTCAAATATTGGACTTTCCTGTGAAGCTGGTTTGGCGACGACTGCCTAGTGCCAACATCAGCACAAAGGGATGAGGGCAGCGGGAGGCTCTGCCCAGTCTGTGGTGAGCTGTGTTTGAGATATAAGAGCAACAACAATGTGAAGCCGTGATCCGCTGCGTAGCCTCACAAATGCAAATTCATAATTCCTTGTCAGTGTTACTGTTATTATTGTAAGTGAGAGGATGTCTTTTGGCATCACGTATGCGATTCTGGCTCCACATGGGATTTGTTTCTTCATCCTCTTCCTCAAACACACTCACATACATTCCTCCGTCTTGCCAAAACAAACCCTGAACAGCTTGAGAAAATTGGAGGAAATGTGAGAATTTAACCCCAGAGACTTGCTGATGCAGTTGCCACTAATCGCTTATATTTACACACTTACACAAAGTCCAATTAACAGCTTATTTCCAGAGGTGTAGCTGTTAGTCACAGCAGATGATTTTTGAACCACAGTGCCAGTAAAGTGGGAGAGGGGTGTTTATTGTGGGGAAAATTCACACTCATGGAAAGCTCACCCACGATAATGCCTGTAATACAGTGAGTCACCTCCTGGGTATCATGTTTCATATTCTCAAGTGGGTCACGTCTTTACTTACTTTACTTATTTGTTCTACTTTTCTCTCCTGCTACTGCTGCTGACAAGGAACTTCATCACCGCCTACAGCCGGTCCATCGTGTGTTAGATGTCAGGGTCCAAACAGGGAATCAAGGGAAGGATAGTTATTATATTGGTTACTCTTTATTCTAAAAGCCTTCTCTTTTATAACTTTAAAGGTGCAGTTTGTAGGATTTGACGGCATCTAGCGGTGAAGTTGCAGATTGCAACCAACAGAGTTCTCTCGGTTCTCTTACGGTGGCTGACGCGAAAATGTGAATGACCTTCTGTAGAACCAGTGTTTGGTTTGTCCGTTCTGGGCTACTGTAGAAATATGGCGGCTGGCTCCGTGAAGAGGATGTAGAGGATGTATGTAGCTATCAACGGTTCATTCTAAGCTAACGAAGACACAACAATTCTTATTTTCGGGTGATTATACACTAAAGAAAAACATACTTATTAATGTTATATTCCATTTCTGCCAATAGATCTCCTAAATGTTACACACTGGTCCTTTTAAAAGTCACACATTCTGTCTGAAAACACAAATAATAAAGCATAAATCTGTCCAAGTATGTAAATTAAGCAGCCAAACACCGCAATACATGAACTATGCTTTTTCTATTTCCATGTCTTCTTCATGGATCATCACTAGTGAGGATGCTGACTTTGTCTGGGACACATTAGCTTTAGTATCACTCTTTTTAACAAGATACAGTATGTACATGGGGGGGAAAAAAGTTAATTTAAGATCCCTTTTACAGGCTCCTTGTTTCAACAAGAGTCAGCTGGAAAGATTAAAAAGTCAGCTGGAGACGGCGTTTTCAACCAGCTCCTTGAGCTAAAGCTAGATTAATTAGCTGGCGAGCTATTGAATCTGCCAGCTTGTGTCTACCTCCGTCTTCAGACAAGGACATATTGTTTCAAAATGTACATCACAGCACCTTTCTAACTTTGGAGATGCACTATCGATCCGATAGCTACAGATATTTAATAAACTCAGAGAGGAAGAAAGAATCCTGCTCTAAACAACTAACAAAACCTGATGTTCAGACTTTGTCCTGTGTGCAGAGAAAGCCTGTTTAACCTACAGTATATAAATGTATTTTCTCATAAAGGAGTGGCTAAGTTGGTTCTTTTTTTTAGCGTAATATTGTTTGGGTGGCGTGAGACAGAGCTTAATGTAACATGTAACCCCACAAAATAATGTAGGCTAGTTAGGTAATGATTTACTGCTTAGCTTTGGAAGTATAACACTACATGAGCATTACTACTGTAGGTAGTCAGCTCGGTAGCTGGACATGCTAATGACACACTGATAAATCTTTCCTTACACTTTTGCTGTTACGCTTTTTGGGTTTTTGAAACACAAATCACCATCTTCCTCTTCTATATGCGGAGTATCGCTTTATAGTTCAGAGCTGAAAGTTATTAAATTTACATTGATATAATACAAAGAAAATCTGTTACATTTAAAAAGCTGGAAAAAAAGTTAATTTATTTTAGATTGATTTATTCATGAATTATCAAAGTTGTTATGCTATGAAGTGGAGCTGCTGCAGGTTTCCTCCATTTATCCTCTGTAGTGAAATCAGCCTCAGTCTGTTCACCCATCTGGCTGTTTGTCTGGAATTCTCCATTAATCCAATTACTGATGTCCAAGCTGTTGAACACCAGTAACTGGATTTAATGGACTCATGTACTGTATGTCATTGCTCATTTGAAGCATTTCCAAAAATGACTGGAGGGGACCTGCTTTACTTTTTTTTTCCTTTTGACTTGTTGGTGATTGTGTTTCATACCTTGAAGCGTGTTACGTGTGCCTGCTTCCTAATAATAAAGTTTTCCTATTTCCTCCAGAGGTTCAGGGTCGGCAGGGTGGTCTGTTGTGTTGCTACGTTTTCATGCACACAAATAACAAATTTAGAGTGAATATTCAGAATAAAATTACATGCACGGTTCACAATAGGGGGACTCGTCAATAACCTGAGTTTGAGTTTTTTAATTATGTCAGGAAGGATGTGTGCTAGACATAAGGCTTGTAGGAAATTAAATATAATAGGTACATGGAAGGACTTTCTTCAGAATATGACCATGCATATATCACGCCCATTTTAGGTAGAGTCATGAACATGTTTTGGATCACTTAGGGGGAGTGAAAACTGTAAACACAACATTGTCATCCTCCTTCAGGAACTACAGACACAACCAGAGGAGCCTGTGGTCAACCTGAGCTGTACACGTCATGCTGAGCCCCATCCAGACGGGGTAATTGCTCCAGTGGGAGGTGGGTAATAAAATATTTTCCCTGTTTCTTTATAACTCATCATAATGTAACGGCTATCGAGCCAAAACACACAAGGGGACTCATAAGAGACAAGGATCTTCCACAGGAAAAATCATTCTACCTTTTGACTGCAGCAGACTTGTAAAATCACATATATTTAATTTATTAACGTTGTTAAATCAGTCATTACATGTATTTAACCACTTAACATCCAGTGTTCATTTGTTTCCCCTCAGTCCACAGTCACACTATCTGTCAGTATCATATGTATTATGTATCAGCTTGTTTTATTATTTTGTAAGTTATGTTTACACAGTGAAATATTCATACTAAAGAGTTCATGACTTTAATGACTACACTATCCTTTCAAATGTTACTTTTGGCAGCTGCAATATAATGCAACTCACTACTAAAATACTAAAACTGCCACCTAAGAACTGAAACTTAGGATGAAAAGAAGGTTGTTGTTACTGGATTGCATTTGATTATAAAGTTGTTCTTTTCATAATGTCCACTCCCTGTAGAAATAAGCTCTACCAAGCATTTTAAAACCTAAAACCCGCCTACTGAACTCAAACTGAAACTGAAAACTCCATCAGGGTAAAACAAATTATTAAAACTATAAGCAAGCTTTAATAACCCCGCTTGTTGCCCTTTTCCTCGCACTAGTAGCCCTGCATTTTCTGCCGTGTGTGTGATTACGTGGTATGTTTATGTATTAAAGCTGTGGCCTTTACTCGCTTCAACCTTTCATGACAGGCGCCTTGCTTTTGCATTTGCACTGTCTCCCAGTTGAGGAATGAATAATGTCCTTGTTTCTTGGACATTATTAATGTATGCATAAACATTGGTCTAAATACACTGCCCTGGGCTGGTGATATGTAAAAATGTTCCTTGCCTTTTTGGTGAATATGCAGTTAGGGGTGGAAGGTGGGCAGGCCTGCTGGAGGTGGTTGTTTCTTAAAGGTTAACAGTGTGGGAAGTCTCCCTGACCATGGATATATAAGGACGTCCAAGGCCACACAACAGACAATATCAGAGAGACACAGAGATGATGAACAAAGTCATGAATCACCGAATCAACTGGGAAGCAGATCTGTCTTCCATGAGTCATGATGTTCTCAACATCACTGTGACGTCATTGATTTTTTTTTTAGTTTTACCAATATCTGTCCTAGTGTCTCCAAACACCTCCGACACATAAACTTTCTTTTCCAGTTCTGTGCCAAGGCAGTTATTATTTCAGTCGTGTTTGTTTGTCTGTCTGTCAGTTGGGACGGTAGCTCAAAAACTTTTCAACACATTTCTATGGCATTTGGAAGAAAGTTGGGCTGTGATATCTTGTTTTGATATCATAACATTTTAAGATTACAGGCTGTACAGTTTCTTTACCAAGGCTATACAATCCTCTTAAAAAGTGTTTAATCCGCTTTTGTATCCCCCTCTGCATCAAAATACACATAGACATTTTTGGTGTGCATTGTATTACAAAACAGCAAAAATAATGATTGTTATTGAACAATAATTACTGAACAAATACTGTCCATTCATTGGTATATTTTTTGAGAGATGGTGTTATTTTAATATTGCATTTTTAATCTTGTCCGGAGGTCACATATAGTATGTGTGATTTTGTACACCAGTACACATTCAGGCCCAATAGCCTACTGTTTGTGATCAAACCTGTCTATATTTACTGCACAAATACATATGATTGGTACCCAAAATACAACCCTGTCTCCTACAAAATCAGGTTCCCATACAACTAAACTGCATTCTAGGTTAAATTTCGGGGGAATCCTATTTTTTCCCAGATTATGGTCTCAGTTTTAAACAGTTTTAAACACATGGTTAACGTTGTAAATTGAAACAAAACACATCATGGTTAAAATAAGTCAAATTTGACTTTTAGTTTTCTGAGTGAAAGACTGGTGTTTGTTTGACGCATCGTCCCCGACCTCGTCCCTACGAGGACTTCTGTGGACTATCATTAGAAACATATTTGTGAAAAAACGTAATCCACGACAAAATATGTTTCCCTCAAAAAGTAATTCACAATGCAGTTTTGTTGTACGGGAATGTAATTCTTAGGAGACAGGGCTGCCAAAATAACATACCATTACAAATTGTGGATTCATTTATCAAGCAAAAATACCAAAAATGAGCAGGTTTCTGCTTCTCAAATACCACTTTTCTGTAATTTTAGGGTTTGGACATCACCTTTCGCTCTGAGAGACATTTTTCACTATTTTCTGTCCCTTTTTAGACCAAAGAATAAATCATTTCATGAAAAATCTAAGAAAACAATTTGGAAAAGTACTAAATATTGGTCTTTAACTTTTGTTTTGTACCGTGCTCTACCACTTCTCTATTTTGATTCAGCAGCATTGAAAAATAGATCTTCCATTCCAACTGTTCATAAGTGACAACCTGATTGTTCCATTAAATACACCATGAAAAGGGAATTATTATGCTCACTATGCTGCCTCGTATCACCGTCCACGTGTACAGCAGAAACATTATTATAGAGGTGCAGCTTGAAAATACACTTACTCAACCCTGTCAGGCTGTCAAAGACTGTCTGACACAACAAAATCTGAGTTTAACTGCCTTGTCGACATCATCTGTAGACGTGTTATACAGTAGGAGAGAAAACGCACAACGCAGCAGCTTAAAGAGATGACTAATGCTTGGGTGGCACTAGTCTTTTTCATCTTCTGTTTACAAGGTGATGTGTAAAATGATCTGACAAGGCAACATGACCTACTTCTAACTCCATATGGGGTCCACTAATTCACCTCCTTCACAGTTTGGGCACAGTTTATGGCTGTTTCCCCTAGGGCTTCTTCTGTTTCCTGAAGTGAGACCCAGGAAAGAGACGGGGGGGGGCTAGAGTGGGCCGCTCCACTCTCATTCTTCACCATTGTTTCAGTGGTTTGTGTGGCACAGTAGAGGAAGTAAGAGATGACTGTGCAAAAACAAAAGCCTCTGATGGACAGCAGGAGGTTTGTCTTGGATGTGTGTCCAAAATAACAAAACATCATCAGGAAATCTATTCTGATAAGACAAGCTAATGAAACTGGACACCTTAAGGCGGGGGTAGGCTGAATGTTTTTTGCATCGTTGGGCAAAAATTCCATGATAACATTTCAGCATATTGTAATTCAAGTGTTCTCAGAGACAACTAGACCTCTGCACCTCCTCATGGCTCTGTTTACAGGCTTTAAAAAATCTAGCCTGTGACAGAGATTTTGGCCAATCACAGGTCATTTCAGAGAGAGCGTTCCTATTGGCTGTTCATTCAACGGAGGCAGCTGTCAATCACTCGCAATCTCTGATCAAACGGTCAAACTAGGCAGCGCTGTAATGCCTATGTCTCGTGTTTAAATGTTTTCAACATGGCGGCAGGGTCACAAACTTTCCCATTTTACAGCTAAACACTAACAGTATATGGATTCATATTTGATCAGCGCTGCCTAGTTTGACCGTTTGATCGGAGTTCGCGAGTGATTGACAGCTGCTCAGAGACGGCAGGCTCCAGCTCGGCTCTGATTGGTTGTTTTCCTCAGGTCTGTGAAATCTTGCAGATGCCATTAGGAGCACCGGAGGAACATGACTTTTTTCAGATTACCTGTCTCATGCACTACTGTCAGGATAAAGTTAATAAAAATCACTTTTATTAATCATATTTGCTCCAATTTGCTCCAATTACTGCTGCTTTAAATGGGTTATAAAATGAAAACATGTACTGGAAATATTTTTCAAAAATAGTCAAAAAAGGTGAAAAAATCCCGCTTACTTAACTTGAGGTGAAATACGGTTGATATTTTAATTGTTTTCAGTTTTTAAGTGATGTAATGATAGAGTTATATAACATATTTTTTTCCACACGTTTCAATAATAAGTTCTTATATGCTCCAGCACTTCTCTGAATCATCACGCTTCCATTAAAGCTGCATTAATTGCATTTTGGCCGCTAGGTGGCAGAAGAACTCTAGAGCAAGCTGACGGACACACTGCTCTGACATATTGCCTTTAAAAAGTTGGCTAATGTCTTGGCAAACAACTGCTTATCTACTCATCCAGAGAACACCGAACATAATTATCATTCACTTAGAGTTTTGTTTGTTTCCTCCTGCTGAATTTAAGTCCAATTTTCAACCTTCTTTTTCCACCAACTCCTAAGAAAAATGTCTAACTCTTAAGATGCTTGTTTGGTGGTGAGCAGGTAGCACTCAGCACTTATCTGTGTGTGTCAACTCAAAACAGCTGCCTATTGCTCTGGGAAACAGGGTTGATGAGAACGGTGACACCGAACCAAACCGTAAATGTGCCCTAAATATTCAGCAGAGCTGCAACATGAAGTGATAAATTTGGTGTCTGTTCTCTCTGGAGGCTTAATTCTCACTATGAGCAACAGCTGTAGTCATTTGATTCAATACAACTTTATAACGTCACCACTATGAACAACATAAATTCACCCCAATCTATTTCATGAGAAGAATTATGACTTATGTCTCTGTTAGCTCAATTGAGCCTATTTTACGAGTTATGGGATGCAACCCTGCAGCTGAATAACAAACAGATGCAAACAGAAATGGTAGCAGGAGAGAGCTAAAAATATTTCTGCGTTGCGCTTTATGGGTTGATTATACTAAATAGATCTGACTTCACATATTCCCTTTGGTAGAAACAAAGAGTGTTTTTTAAAGACCGAACTAGATCTGTTTTTGTTTTCTTTTCAGCTGTACGCATGTTAACGCGCCTCTACACAATGAAATATTAATTGTTTCAATTATTTCAGCATTTATTCAAATTACATACAGCAGAGAACAATTTTACTAGAAAATTTGGAGTAGTCCTTCACTACGTTAAACAAAGTAAATTTCAACCACCTGTGTTAGTCCTCATTAGTGAGAGCATGACCATGCACATGGCAGTGGCCTGAGGCTGCTTGTAAAAAAACTGGAGTGCATCACTAAAGCCCAAAATTTAGTGAAATCAGAAGAATGAAAACAGACGAATCAATGGGAGCAGGGAAAAGAACACATTTATAAAGAGAATACCAAAGAAGAATGAAAGTGAAACTGATCAGCACTCTAATCATCCTTCAGCAAACTGGAAACATTAATTCAAGACCGGGCTGAATCTCGGATTATTCCAAACCATGTCTGAAGATGACAGCTTAGTTTAAAGAGCCTCTTTGATCTATAGGTTTAACTCCTGTCAGAGAAACTGGCCCCCTTTTATTTAAAAAAATGTCTGCACGTACTGCATACTAATTCTGAGCAGGTTTGAGTGTGTTCATGCTGGAATCAAAAAGGTCAGTATGTATAATAAAAAAACACCTGATTTGTTTTGAATGTGCTGTAGATGAACTCTGCTGTCAAACAATATAATGCACAAAGGAAATAGAGGAGATGCTCACAGCTGCATGCAATTAAAACAAATTGTGGGTGGTGGAGAAACAGCTCCAAGAAACAAAGACAAATGTATTTTATGTTATAATATTTGGACAATCGTTGTCTTTATGAAGTTTAATTGGCAGTGGCATGGAGAGTCAGTTTGACACATACTGGATAATTTTGTTTTTAGTACAAAACAGTTGAATACACCTACGTCTTGTATAGTAACTGCCAACACAGCATTCTACACTACAACAATTAGTATACATACTAAACAATTGAAAGATAGTATGTATTGTTTAATTATAGTTTACAGCTGGCCTGTCAAGCTGTCTAGTTAGTCTGTAAGCCCCCAGGAAGTGCGGCGGGCTTTGAAGCAAATTTTCATAGTGGCCGAACAGTGGAATTACCGTCACGTGATGCCATTGGGCCCAAAAATACTTTTCGCATAGACTTACAAAGAGATGTCTTTAACTCAGCGGATAATTTCTTTTGAGGCCCTTATTTAAATTACGTCACTAAAAGTTGTAAAATGCACTAATAGCTGAATCCAGAGTTATTTCCCTTCCTCCGTTCATGTGAATGAGCCTGAGGCCGAACAGCTGGGAGGCGGAGTTAAAGGAAATGCTACTGCGCCTGCTCTATGGGCCCAATGACTGATGAAGATTGCCGGAAGATCCGGGTACTTTATCACTCGGCAAATCGTGCCATTTTGGCTACATGCGCCACTGAGCAACTCTGTATCCAGTTCTCTCTGTATGCATCCATGTTTGTCTGTGAGGCTAACATTAGCATGCATAGTGTTTAGCGAAGCACGAGGGGTTATAGGTGACAAAAAAGACCAGTTGAGGAATTTACACATCCATTGTGTGGAAGCCAATGTCACACACACACTTGATGCTACTATATCAGAGGTTAGAGCAAAGTTAGCGGCTATGTCTCTGCTTAAAATGTATATAAGTGATATTAACATGATTCAAATTGAAATGTGTTTCTGTTTATCACTATGAAACAGGTTTGAAGTACTTAAGTTGAAAAGTTTTTGGATATAAATAGTTGCAATGGCATCTAAGAGTACAAATAGTTGTAAGCATTATGCTTAATCTGTGTTACGATTAAGAGGGGGTCCTTGTAAAGGGTCCCTGGCCACAAAAAGTTTGTGAACCCCCTGTTATATACAGTCTATGCTCTAGCCTCACACCAAGTCTTGATGTCATAGTCTGTCTTTAGAGGCACGTTGACGTCACTCTGGCTTTCATTTTATAGAAATTTCCTGAAAGGAAACACCTCCCCGACCTGCTGGACCTCACTGAACCCAGCGAGCATCAATGTGTGGTGTAGATGTGGAGACAGCGAGTGTCAGCACTGTTTCTGAGCTAAATTCAGTCACACATGAGGATGTTCCTGGTCAGCAGGTCTCTGTGGGGGCTGCTGCCTCTGCCACGGTTGAAATCCTCTGCTACCGAGGGTCGTTGAAATTCACAGACTGTCAGAGGCTCTGCTGGGTCTGTTTCCTTAGAAACAGCAGAGGGATGTTGGGAATCGAGGAATGCAGCAGGACACCAGTGGTTGCATTCCCATGTGCTGAGAGATTCATTCATGTCTTCATTTAATGGGAAAAAAAACTGCTAAATAATGTCAAGAAACATCACCTGCTGAGGCCCTGACTAAAATAAAAAACGGTTTTAGTAAGAAGCAGGAGAAGGCAGTGGTGGAAAAAGTACTCTGAGATTTTACTTAAGTAAAAGTACCACAGTGTAAAAATATTCTGTTAGTAGAAGCCCTACATTCAAACCCTTACTTAAATAAAAGTAGTAAAGTATTAGCATCGAAATATACTTAAAGTTCCATCTCATAATGACCCATTTCTGATTATTATATCACTGGATTATAATTATTGATGCAATTATGTGTTCATTAATTTAATGGTGTAGCTGGTAAAAGTGGAGCTAATTTAACTACTTAATCCATAATAATGCATTGCAATTTATTTTTTTATTAATAATCCTAATCAGCAAAGTAACTAGTAACTAATGTTGTGACATAAATGTAGTGGAGTAAAAAGTACAACGTGTGTAGAAGTATAAAATAGCGTAAAGTGAAAATACTCCAGTAAAGAACAAGTACCTCAAAATTGTACTTAAGTACAGTACTTGAGTAAATGTACTTAGTTACATCCCACCACTGGGAAAAAGCTATTATGAGAGCAAAACAAACAAAGTGAAATATTAGAAAAGAAAACAGGGAAAATTATGGGATAAAATTATTACATTTACTGTTTACTTTTATTAATACATTTACAGAAATCTGAAAAAGTTAATAATGAAACATTAAACAAGCAGTATTTTATGATGTAACACATTTTTTTTTTGACATGATACATTAAATAAACCCAAATGTGCCAATCACCGAAAAACAAACAAAACAAAACAAGGAAAAAAGAAAAGAAAATTGCAACAAAATAAAAATATACAGAGAGATGTGGATTATAGGTGTCATAGAATATTTACTGCAGCTCAGAATTGGGCTCATTGGATAATTGGCTAATGCCTGCTATCAGAGACTCTCCCTCAACACGGTTGGTTTAAAGTGGGACTGCAGACAGAAAGTCATCCATTAGCCCAATGGCAGAAATTTGGGGCTTTTAGGGGCCTCTAAAATATATATCAATAGAGAGGAGAGAACTGAAACGAGCGCATGCACTCAGGTTTGCATTCTGAAGCGCGAGGATTCACAACAACATTTTCTACACAGATGGCACAGCGTTTGTTTGACAGGATTTTAAATGTTGTGACATCTGTTCCTCAAACTGTGAAATCTTACATTTTCTTTCAGTAGTCATGTGTTCCCAGAGATCACCTGTCAATCAAACAGCACGGGCGAAATTGGGACATCTTTTTCTTCAATTTCTGTCTTATTTTTGATGATATTTGAGTCTCTGCTTTTCCCTTCATTATAGAGCAAGTAAATACCCACGATGCATCAGCAGATGATGAGTCTTTTATACAATGATGATGATTGTGCTGGACGTACTCCAGGATTACAGTAAGTCACCCTTTAGTGTAACCACTGTCATTTATTTAAACTGATGTGGTTTTAGTATATGCTTTACATATTTATATTTGTTTTATTTATTTTATTATGTTTTTAGTATCCTGTGTTTAGTCTGTGAGCTCCTCGACAAATTTCCCTTCGGGGACGATAAAGTTTAAGTTGACAATCTTACCACAAGGTCCATTTGTTATCTGTTCTGGAACTTTTGATCATATCCCAAGATATTCTTTAGCAGTTGAGATTGCATGTTCAAATTTTAAGTTTTTTTTCTGAGCACTTCTCGCCTATGTCGTTCTCATACACCGTTCGTAACTATACCTACGAAAAATAAGGCATTGTAATTTGTATACGTAAATCCTATAAAATCAATGCGTATTTAATCCACGTAATCGTGAACCAGGAAGTATAAAGAGCGACACACATCGCATAGGGAGGAGGTCGGAGTGGATGGATGGGTCTGACCCTGTCGCCCGGTTCACCGGTTTTCCTTCCTTGGACCACTTCTGGTAGGTCCTGACCACTGCAGACCGGGAACATCCCACAAGAGCTGCAGTTTTGGAGATGCTCTCACCCAGTCGTCTAGCAATCACAATTTGGCCTTTGTCAAAGTCGCTCACATGCTTACGCTTGCCCATTTTTTCTGCTTCCAACGCAAAGTTCAAAGTTCAAAGTTCAAAATATTCACTTGCTGCCTAATACTGTATATCCCACCCACTGCCAGGTGCCACTGTAACGAGATAATCAATTTTCTTCACTTCACCTGTCAGTGGTCCTAATGTTTTGGCTGATCGTTGTATATTAGCTGTTCTGGAACATTTTATTTCTCTCTAGGGTCCGTTCCATAATGTTGTCCGACACTTAAAATAAAAATCTGAGCCTGTCAGTGGCAAAAACAACCACTTTTAGTGGACGTACATAGACAGTGAAGAATTGCCTTCAGCGATTACATTGCAGCCGTTTAGCGTCTGCCGGCTGCAGTATTCTCGCTCAATACTGGACCAATTTAAAAAATTGTTGTCCCCATTAGTCACTTAGACACAAATACATGGGAAAATAGGGTCCAGGTTGAAAAATACCGAAGTTACCCTTTAATTTGCAATTTGTGCCATTTCCACTGACCTTTAAAAAGCTTTCTGAAATGGTGCACCACAAACCTGAAGTGATCTGCAGCACTCAAACTAAAACCTAACAAGCTGATTGAAATGATGAAAGAATGTAATGATTTGTATTGATATTTTCTATATGTCTTCTAACTCAGCCTCAACCTGACTGTGTGGTGAAATAAAGGTCAAATAGAATAGATATTGAAGAGAAAATGTATGAAAAATAAAATATATGGTCTTTTCTAAGCCTGTGGGAGAAAATCTTGGCTTTATCATAAAGCTATAATAATAATAGTACTTTTGATCCTTGCAGATTTTGTGTCATTACTTCCCTGCCATTCATATGCATATTGTAACACACTACAGTCGCCCTTGTGCCCTCAGTTTAATTGTTTTTCTCCTGTTCCCAAACAAATCTATTTAGCAGCACTCATGCTTACGTGAGAGCCACAGAAAACAAAAAGGCCCAAAAATAAATGGTTTCCACCCCGGAGGAGGGAGCGGGGGGCTCCCATTCAGAATATGACAACCATGTTTTAAATTATGTCACATCCCAGCGCTCCCCTCCCTCTGCTGGAATGTCTCCTTTTAGCATCGAGGAATTTTATTGCCCTACCTTCCCTCTGTTGTGGTGACACTGGGGGACAAAAACCAGCGCTGACCCCATGGGGGCAACTGCTCGGCTCACCACCTAGATGCACATTGTGACTCTGGCATAACTTCGCCGTTAGACGTCACAAGTCATTGTGTCGGGGCGTTTTTGTGTCTCAGGACAAAGCGTGAAAGAGAGAAAAGAAAACAATCCAGATGCCTTCTCTCAAATGGCCCAGCTTGCCCCCTTTTATAATGCAAGTGGGGGTCAGCTTTGTTCGAACGCGGTGATAGTTGTCGTTTTAGAGAAACCAACTTTCAAAGCACATACCTACGCCTTGTAATTAGGTTAGCTATTCCCCCCTGTCTGGACTCACTGATGGCTCTGTCCTCTCATGGGGATTACTCTCACTCGGTAAAATTATACAAATTACACTCACGTGTTAGAGCTATGTATTCATTTTCTTTGACTGAGTACCAGTTGCCCAAACCCCAAGGCACGCAGAAGCTGCAATTAAAGACTTTTGAAACAATGGGTTCTCACCACGATTATAATTTTTGTTTTTCTTGTCTGCTTCTTGTAAATATCTGGCAAAATCTCCTACGACAGAAACAATGCTGAAGAACACAAGAACTCAACGAGGACTCATTGTCTCTTAAGACATTTCCAGATGTCCAGATGTATTTCATTAGATTAGAAAAGATAAAGTTGTATTTGCGGGGAACAGTTGCAAAAATCTGCCTTTGGCTCCCTGCCCCTGGAACATGTAGCAAATGTTCTACTTTGATTAAACATAAAGAGTAAAATGTGTTAGGAAGACTTTACCCCATAACCTTCAATTTTTTTTCTAATTTTTCTTTCTTTCTTTTTCTATTTTATATCTTTCTTTACTCATTATTTTTCTTTATTTTATTAGAAATTGATTTATTCTTTACTTTATCTTATTTTATTTTTGTGCGTTCGGTCTCATGCCAATTTTTTAATTTCTTAAATTGCTTATTTGAAACTTAATGTCTTAATTGTGTCTTTTGTGGCCTCACTTAAAATGTTGAATATAAACAGTGGTGGAAGAAGTATTCAGATCCTTTACTTAGGTAAAAGTAGCAATACCACATTTTAAAAACACTCCATTACAAGTAAAAGTCATTGTACATTGAAAATCCTACTCAAAAGTGCTAAATTCAAAATTCAAAGCATTTCTATTGCCTCCACACAGCTCTCAACATGGCGATAGGTGAGCTGGTGGCAAGCAGCTAACAGTACAAACAGCGGCAACAGTGCTGACAGAGCTAACCGTGTTTATCTGGGGGGCGGGGGGGGACCGGAGGGTGGGCACTACGCTTCCACGATGACGGCGTTATCGGCTGTAACAGCCGTATGAGAGCAGTGCAGAGCGGCAGCCATGAGCTAGCCAGTGGGTCACGCTCACATGCACTAACTTGCACTAAAAGGCACGTGGAATAGAAGTGACAAATGAAGAAGTTCATGAGTAGGAAGGGGGTTTTATAGGGACAAACAGGAAATACAGGGGGGTCCTGCTGTTGTGTTGAGTCCATATAAAATGTAATGACACAGAAATCTGGTGAGACTTTATTTTATTATATTTGTATTCATCGTTTTCATTGTTTCAGTGAAACAATACAGGAGTGATTTAATTTGTCCCGCTGTGTATATTTTACTTGAGTGTGAATGGGTAGTTGTTACCACACCTGTGTAAGCAGAAAACATCTGTTCTCTCAAGCGATATACTTCTCCCCAAAAAACTCTACAGTACATGAAAAAAAAGACAATAAAATCTTTCCTTGTAACCTCTTGAGTAAAATCTTGTATCACACTATCTGCATAGAAATCCAATTTTGCCGCTCAGGTCTGTTTTCAATTTGCCTCATGTGATTCACTGCCAATTGTAACAGCAACTTATTTGTCTGGATCTGGTGGTTGCGAGGAAGACCAGATGTTGGACTCTGAGACCAGATGAAGGAAGTCAGAGGGTCTGTGTCTCTGTGGCGGGTCAAGGATGAACAGGATGTTGATAAACTAACAAACCTTGACTCCTTAAAAAAAAAAAAAAATCACTCGCTCTTTTCCCAGCTGACCTCATTTCTTCACTGTTCTTTCTCTCTTACTTCCTAGTCTAGACCTCATGGCCCCTCATTTCCCCCCCCTCGTCCACCCTCTACCCAACCTTGTCACCTAGTTCCTCTCACCTTTCCCTGCCTGTTGCTCTCCCGTGGCGGCGACGCCATGAGGCGTGCACATGTGCCAGTTAATTAGGTTTCCTTATCTTGAGATAACTTCTGTTGTGATTTGACGCTATACAAAAATAAATTGATTTGATTTGATTTTGATTTTATCTGCCGGCAGCTCACCTACAGTCCAGCTGAGCCGGGCTCTAGGAGCCCACCACTCCGACTCAATCACAGACACAAACAACGACGACGGCGAGGCTTGTTATTTTTCCCTCTAACTTATCAGGTCATTTAATGAATCCTGCAGCAGAATGAGGAGGCAGCCTCTTGTCATAACAGTGCAGACGGAGAGACAGAGGGAGAGGAAAATGAGCAGAATGTCTTGACACAGCCCTCTAACAGCCCTTTCGTTGTGCCCAATAAAACCAGTGATATATGATCATGTGTCTTCCATATGTGATGCCGCAGACTCGCACAGCGTCTCGGGGCTTCATCAGTCTGACAGGTCCATTCTCTCGCTACAAACCACAGGGGGGGGGACTCCAAACTTGGACATGAATTTGTTGCATTTTCTAGTTTTGGTTTGTCTGCAGTGAACAGGTGGATGTGGGGCTTGTCAATACAACATGTCTAGACGTCGGAATTCAAACTTGGCCAGAAATTGTTAATAAAGTGGCTATTTATACTGTAAACGTCTATAATGTAAAACATGTCATTGAAATTAAGTTGAAATGTTTGCAGAGCTGTATTTGAGTCTTTATAGGCAAACTGAAAGTCTTTTAGCTGCCTGAATGCTAATCGTTAAAATGACACAGGATTTGAACTGTTTACTTTTAAAGCTGTGATAATCTTACATTGCAGAGGCATTTTGTGTTGATATTTCTTCTGGTACTGTGATTTTACATGTCATGTTTTACTTGAATAGTAAGTCTAAAGTCAAGTCACATCTTCAGGGGAATCAAGTTCGAAGTCAGTCATGTCCAAGTCGGTCACTAGTCTTCATTTTTGGGACTTAAATTCATGTATATGCTCATGAAGATCTTTGGTCATCAGGGTAGGTTGAAAAGCTCAACCGGACACCCCTCGAAATGATCGTCTGGCACTGATTGCAACCAAGATTTCTTTTTTTTTTATTAGGTGCACAGCGTGAAATGAAATGAATCTGCACGATTGCTGTTGTTGTACTGTGTATGTGCCATAGACTGTATATTAGAAGTGGATGTAGTCACCGTGATGTCATCCATTGGTTTGTGGACTACCGTTTTGAAGCCTTGAGTTCGGCATTTTGGAAGTCACCATCTCGGTTTGTATGCAACCAGAAGTGACACGAGAGGGTGGATCTGAGTACAACAAAATGTTACAGTTAACTTTCATGAACTGAAAACACACTGTGAAAGGGTAAAAGTTAAAAAACTCGACACTCAGACCACCCAAACGCCGTGGTAACGATCTGTAAATCACAAGTTAGCCGCGCCCGAAAGAATCCCCTGCTTTATGGTGTCTTTGACTCTAAATGGGACCATAATTTACTAACTATACAATCAGACGTCTCTTTGTCAACCAGAGGAGTCGCTCCCGTATAAAAGCTGCTGCAACATACGAGTTATTGACAGTGAAAAGTTCAGCTTCAGTGCAGAGGTCAAGGAGTGTATATATAAAAGATGAACTTTCCCTTCAGAAAGGTCAATACTGCTTTCACCCTCTGGTGGGGGCACAGGGTCAGCTGGTTCGATGAAGCTACAGGTGATATATATATTATAGAAGCAGTGGTGGAACACAACATACATTTACTCAAGTACTGTACTTAAACTATACTTTTGGGGTACTTTCCATTTTTTGCTACTTTATACCTATATGCTATCAAAATAATATATTTTTTACTCCACTTTATTAATATATATAACATTTTAATAATGCTGTAGTCACTACGAGACAATATTGTACCACCAGATCGGATATTTTGGCTGGAAAACAAATGAAATACGTTCAAAACTAAACTAAACTTCTCACATGGCTTCATTTAGATAATTGTTCGAGGCCCAAAGAGGTCCGATTATCCAATTTTTACCAACAAAGCAAAGATTAGGGGGAAAATAATAGAGATTATAGTGTTGTGTATGTTTTTAGCTTCATATTTGCATTTAATGTCTGTCTTTGTTTTTCTTTTGCTTGCTATTTTGTCTATTGTTGTGAAGCACTTTGTGACGTCTGCTCTTGAAAGATGCTATATAAATAAACTTATTTGTGTAGCAGAACTTTGTTTTGTCTTCTTTCCTCTCCCATTAATCATCTCACGACCCCTCAAAGTTATCTTGTGACCCTCTAGAAGGGGCCCAACCCTTAGTTTGGGATCCTATGGACTACTTAACAATTTAACTGCATTTAAACTAGCTCCATCTCAGCTACAAAAGTCAAATGCTAATTAAACATTGATGCATTAGTAACATATCTATGGGGGCAACTTTTCTGCAGTGCTTATAGGATTTATACTTGTAGTGGAGTGTTTTTGTTATTCTATTGGTACTTTAAAGTACCTGAATACATCCTCTCAGTAAGAACCTGCTGCTGGGAAATCAAACTGGATCACTGCTCACCTTCCTGCTGGCATCTGCATTCCAGTTTGCAGGTTGGAGGTGTATTAACAGCACATGTTCATGTGAAGCCATCAATATTTATGTCATTGCTATTCAAAAAATTTGGGTTTGAAACATTGATTTGCCTGCTTGGAGAAGCTAATGTATTCCATCCAAAGCTTTACACATCTCTCCGCTAGTCGGAGTGCAGGTGTCTCTGAGTTTATTAATATTCAAATGCTGCCACTGAGCCATTCTTATGGAGTCATCGCATTTCTACCTGAGAGAGCCCTGACATGGAAAAAGAGAGAGAGAGAGAGGTATTGATGTGCATTCAGTAATGAGGCAGACTACAGTACAGATCATATTATTGCAAATGATTGCATCTCCGCCCCCCCTAACTGGATTTTACATACAGCTCTCACCCTCTGGAGCTTCTCAGTCAGCTGAGCGAGCAACTCTGCTGCTCTCGCACACGCTTCATGTGAAATGTATTCAGTTAGAATATTTTCAGACTCAGTCAGATACGTGAGAAATGTACCTGAAGACAGTAAAACAATTACAGAATGAAACAAAAGAAACTTCTGCCAAACAAAAACAGACATTTTTTTTCCAAAAATCAAGAGTAAATTTGTTATTATATCAGTATATAACTCTTTGATTTTAATAGAGATTCATGTATATTTCGTAGAGTATATGTATTGCCTTATTATTGCCAGTATTCGCTCTTCTTTCATCAGTTTGGTTTGTGGAAGTTGAGTGCCTCTCCTTGTTCTCCTGTCCCACCATGTGTTCAGATGAGGAAGGGTAGGCATTGTAATTATTATTGGTAGTACTAATATCAGTATTAACATGTACTAGGGTTGTTACCTCACCCAGGGGTCACAAGATTATTAAGGAAATAAGAAATTAAAATATCTAAAATATTTTTATTTAGACATTATTTTAATTTTTGCATTTCACTGGTGAAATATTGAATAGATTCACCTCTTTGGGCCTCTGAAAATCCATTAAATTAAACAATCTGAGAAATAAAAATCAATCTTTGGTTGAACTGCTCACGACTAACCTCTAAAATAAGGCAATAATCTGCAATGAGGGGTCACAGTAAACTGTTTTTAAGGGGTCACAAGGTGCCAGAGGTTCAAACTAAAGGCTATTAGAGTAAGATTCGTATTGGTAGGAGTGCTTGTTTTATTTTTGGAATTAATTAATGACTTTATTTTGGTTTCTGTATTAAAAATGTGTTGCAATCCCTCTTCTCTCTTACTCCTCTCTTCAATAATGTCAGGACGTTCTCCCAGGAGAAGTTTTTTTTTCATTATGTTATCATGTGAAAGCTTTCACATCGAATGTTTCACTTAAAAAGTCATTTGATAAACACAGGATGTTTGAAGGATTAACTTTATGGTAAAAGACAGTTAAACTACATCTTGTCTGATCATAGATATTCTTTTATTTCTTCCTTGATAATTTGTAATTTTTCTTTTATCACAGTATTTATTACATTATCCTGTGTGTAGTGTATTATAAAGTATGTTGTACAGTGTATACTGTAGATCTATATAGTGTTTATAGTGTGGTAAACCATTTCCCCTTCTTCCATTCAGAATCTTTATGCTTGCATTGTAAAACTTGTACAACCTGTTTTGGCGATACTGTATGCTAATAAAGCTGAATTGTTGTTTTTGCATTCTTATTCAGCATTTATAAGCAGCATAAGAACAATTAATAAATGGTTTATTAAAACATTATAACAAACAAACACAAGGTTTTCATCCAGGAGACCGCTGTTCATGTTCTGTGCGTTAAGTTTCACTTTCACGTTACAATCAGCTGTTTGTTTGTGTCCTGTGTTGACAACATTCAGTTAAAGTAAATGGTTTTGATTGCAGGAAAAAGTGAAGCCAAGGGGCATGACAAAGCGGCAGTATGTAACGAGTTTGGATGAGAACGTGTTGGCCGCTCTACACTGCTCTCATACGGTGGTTACAGCTGATAACGCTGTCCCGACCGGGGACATGCGCCACTGAGCAACTCTCATAGGAATGAACTGGAGCCCGCCTCCAACGCTATATCCAGTTCTCTTTATACATCTATGGGCTATTGTCATTGTTTTGTCTCTTTGCTTCTATACTCTTTGCTGTTAGCACCATTAGCTGCTAGCCGCCGGCTCAGCCGTCGCCATGTTGAGAGCCGTGTGGAGGCAATAGAAAAGCTTGCATTTAGCATCTTTAATCTATAATATTGCATCCTCATTTATCTGTTTATTATATTTTGTATTATTTATCTGATCATCCAGAGTAACTAAAGTTATAAAATAAAGTGTACTTCATCATAGTACTTGATTAAATAAGTACTTTGTTACTATCCACCACTGCTATTAAATGATATATTGGGGTTAAAATAAAGTTAGAATATAGCATAGCATTAAAGTTGTGTATTTAATTTGTTTTTTCTAAATCCTTTTTAATTCAATTGATCGTTAACTAGCCTACTCCTCCTTTTGCGTATGGTTCTTTTTCAGTTTGTATGTGGCTGGGATAGGGAGGGAATTTGGAGCCATGTTTGTGTGAGTTTGTGTTTTGTATGTTTTGTATATTTGGTTAAAGGGACTGTTTGTAACTTTTTACACGTATAAATCTACCGGGTCGGGATCCGATGCGCGCTCGCGTGTGGCTACGCTGTTCAGACTGCTCCGCTGCCTGCTTGCCTTCACTCAAACAACGCGTTTGAGTGCGGGCGCAGTCGGGAGACAATAACGTTAACTCTTCCTGCTTCAGCCCCGGCACCGACCCGCTTTTCCTGCTTCAGCCCCGGAGGCTGAAGCAGGAAAAGCCAACACTAGGATCAGCATTGATTCATGGAGGGACCTTCGTCTGGTCAGCTAACATTACTGCCAAGCAGGTGAAATATAGAGTGATATTGTGGTTTTAGCTGACGTGTGTCACCTCACTGTTTTGAGCGATGCTCGTTCATGTCTATGTAGAGCGAGCACATGCGCGAGCCCCACGCTGACTTTCGTTGACTTAACGGCCACAGGTGTCGCTGTTAACAAGCATTTCTGAAAGTTACAAATTGTCCCTTTAACTAAAAAAATTTAAAATAAAATATTCTAAAAAAAAAAGTTCTGTCTCATGCTGCTCTGTCCTGGGATGAGGTTAGAGGAGAGGGTGTTCTTCCTCCTCCTCTTCCCCCTCCTCCTCCTCCTCCATGTGTGTCAGGCTGGAGGACAGGGTATAGCATGACGTCACGCAGGGCTGGTCTTGCCGTTTATTAGCCAGAGGAGAGCCAAGTGCCAGGTTGCAAGAGAGCTTCACACTGCAGCTCTGTCCGGCCGGCGGCAGAGGGGATGTCCTACTAACTAACTTCCACCAACCAAAAAAAAAAAAAAAACTTTCTAGAAACTCTCAGTCCAACAGAAAATATAACACAGACTGACTGACTGACAAAGTGTCGCAACTCGCCTCACTCCTGCTTTTAATGAAACTTTTTACATGTGGTTTATTTTTAACTAAGACAGAAGCTGCACATCCAACTCTGATCTGATCACTTCTGAATGAGCCGCCTGCGTACAGACTTTTTTTTGTCCTTTATTTTTTAATTTGACGTTTGGGATAAAGTGGTTTCTTTATCAGTGTTAAAGACTCGTGATGGCTGTCCCATCACTAGCGTTACTACTTGTAGGAGTTGTCTTGACTTCAGCTGACAAGGTAAGTGTCCGCACCGCTTCACAGTCGCTTCATTTCACTCTCAAATGTTTGTTAAAAGCGTCTCCAAACTTTTCTGGCCGCGCACACTGCTTCCTCTGTGAAATGCATGTTGACACTGTGCACACGCGTGAGTTTAGCCTGTTACATAAGACATGTAAAATAGAGGCATTTTTGTTTCATTTTTTTTGTACAAGCAGCTTACAGTGTAAACTGCTGCTGCTGCTGCTGGACATCTCACACTGTCACATTATGATGATTTCCTTCTTGGTATTAAACAAGCTTTTTTTCTTTCTCCCTCTCTCTCACAGGCTGGTGAAGTAGATAGAGAGGGTAAGTTTCTGTTTATTCTCTCTTCATCTTGTTAATGTAAGTTGTGAGAAAGTAGGAGATCAAAGTGGGAGGGGAGTTTGTGAGTGAGGAGCTCTGTAATACCCTCCTCCTCCTCCTTATACCTCACTATTCCCCCTACACACACACACTGTCCTCCCCACACACTTATATTACATGAGCAAAAACTGCTTCAAGGGCTTTGTCATACAGGAAAAGAAAATTCCACTTCTAAATCCTGCACATCTGTTATCCATTCTGAGGTTAAGAAACAAGTGAGCTGCAACAGCGTCCACGTAGGATCCTTTTACAGCCGCCGTTATCTTCTGAGCACCTTCCAGGGCCCTCACACAAGCAAGATGACAGCAAGCTGCCAGTCAAGAGCTCTGCGGTGAAGCGCATTGCTTGTTTGTGTGCCACCGTTGGCTCTTCTTTGGGGTCCTCATTATCAGCCTTGTAAAGCAGTTATTTCACCCATTTAGTGTGGTTTCTCTTAAATTTTCCACCTTCCGTCTTTGCTTCTTTTACAAGTTAAAGGCCTCGTGCAAGAAGCACTTGTACGAGGAGTTGTTCCCCAAGTGGTTTATGAGAACATTCAACACTTCCTAAGTGTTTTCTCCATGAAACAAAGTTCACGCCATGAATGAATTATGTATATGGTTAAAGGGTGACGTCGGTATTTTTCAATTTGGACCCTATTTTCCCATGTTTTTGTGTCTAAGTGTCTTAAACCTGCAGTAGGCAGTATATTTTTGGCATCATTGGGCAAAAAATCCATAACAACCTTTCAGCATATTGTAATTCAAGTGCTCTGAGAGAAAACTAAACTTCTGCACCTCCTCATGGCTCTGTTTTCAGACTTTAAAAAATCTAGCCTGTGACAGGAGACTTTGACCAATCATAGGTAATTTCAGAGAGAGAGCGTTCCTATTGGCTGTGCTCCGGCTGGTGGGCGGTGCTTTGTATTTCCTCAACTGATCTCAACATGGCATCCGGGTCACAAACTTTCTCATCTTTCAGCTTAACAGTACACTACAAGATGTTTCTGAAAACATTAGAGGCGAGAAATAGTTGTTACAGTAACAGAATACTGGTTCATATTTGATCAGCGCTGCCTATTTTGATTGGAGTTTGCAAGTGATTGACAGCTGCTCAGGCTCTAGCTCAGCTCTGATTGGTTGTTTTCCTCCAGTCTGTGAAATCTTGCAGATGCCATTAGGAGCACCGGAGGACACAGAGGCACATGATTTTTTTCAGATTACCTGTCTCATGCACTACTGTCAGGATATAGTGACCGTTTTATAAAAATAACTTTTTTAAATCATATTTGCTCCATTTCTACTCACTGCTGCTTTAAGGCCTCTACACACTGAGGGCGTTTTTTTTCGTGCGATTAATTTCGCATGTCAATATATTTTTTCAAACTGTTGTTTATGCCCCGAGTACTTTCACACAGAATGTGCGAAGGAGAAACATACTTTTAATTTGGAACAAGGTCGATTTTCTGAGCCGTGGCACTGCGAATGAAGGCGTCAACTAATCACGTTGTGTAGAACGGGTTTAATTGCGCCAATAGTTATGAAACAACAACACATAGGCGCCGTAGTCTGAACCAGAACGGCAAACTTGACAAAGGCAGCACAGACCAGATACACTCCTTCTGTTCTTAACTTTCACAATAAAAGCCCTAGACATATAATATGCGCAGGAGAGTGTTTAGCATTTTCATGACGTTTATTTGTCACGCCCCCAGTTTGTAAAGGCCTTAATGGGGACAACAATTTCTGAAATTGGTCCAGCATTGAGGGAGAACGCTGTAACTGGCAGCTGCAAAACACGAGTTGCAAGGGCAAGTGAGCAGCGTCAATGAAACATTACATCCACTACAAGTGGTTGTTTTTGCCACTGACAGGCTCAGATTGTTATTATAAGTGTCTGACAACATTATGGAAAGGACCCTACAGAGAACTATAACCTTATTCTTACCTTTCTCTTTATCCGGTCTGTTTGTTATTGTGTCCAAGTCCCGCTCAAGGACAAGTCTCATGAAATCTGAATATCCGTATACTCTGACTCAAATAAATACAGGCGGCCATCGAATTCAAAGACCTCATCCACATTGTCTAATATAATCTAAATATTCAGCCATGACATTGAAAATCTTTTTAGATAACACTAAGCGACGCTTTCTGTATACCAAAGTTACCAAAAAATACCAAAGTTACCCTTTAAGGAGTTGTCCGACAACTTCCAGGTCTTCATGCAAGTTGCAGTGTACCATCAGCTACTCCCACATCATGTCACCTTGACCGCACACTTTTTTTTTAGCAACTTTATGTCAAAGCATTTCCTCTTTATTTCAGTCACAGTACAGCGCTGCTGCTCTGATGACATGTTGACATCTGTATTCAAATTTTAAATTTCTAATTCTTCTGGGTCTCATAGTACAACTACTGGCTGACACTGCTAAATTTGGCATGATTTGGTCTGCTGGAAGCAGGTCTTGAAGCTCCATGCTGTAAAGTTCTTTTTACTCATTGTTTGTGAACAAAACTTTCCCACAAATGGAGGGAAACAGGAGGCAGCCCTATATGGCAAATCTGGGGGCGTTGATTATGCCAATGATCACATCTCATGAGCACGCACCTCCTCATGAACTGAAATAAGCAGTTTTAAGAGAGTTTGGTGAATCTGACTTGGAACAAGCAAACCTCGCAGAAAAAAAGTAAGAAGTTCTGGCGTGAGTTCAGTTTAAGTTTACTGGTTAAGTTGCAACTTTTTGTCATATTATTGATTGTAATCTAAAGAACTAAGCAGTCTTAAAATGATTGTCAGATTGTCTAACAGTGTCTGAAACCACCTTTCCAGAATTGTAATCGGAATCAGATACTCCAGCAATCCTCCCCATTTTACGTAGCAACAGGCGGTCAGGTGGTCGTTGGCTAAAGTCTTTGTGGTGCGTACAAGTTCACATGGTGTAATCATGTTCATGTTGGCGTGAAACTGGTTGGATTGTTGGTTTTGTCTTCCCCCGTTGGCTGAAGTCTCTGTGGTGTGTTCAAGTTTTCAAGTCCCACTTATTGTCAGTGCTATTTCTTTGAAGTCAGCGTGGTGTCTCAGGTTTTTAAGATGTCCAGATGTCCACACAGTTTGGTGACAAATTAAAGTAAGAGCGTCTTTGGAGAGCTGCCATTTTGCATCGATGTTCAACAATGGTGCAGACGGAAAAATCCATCATAGATGAGAAAGATAGGCCAATTTCTGCTCTTCACAGTAGCAGGAAATAGAACTCAAGAGGCGGTACTTGTAGTAGGGATGCCACTTGTACTTTTACTCTTTATCTGCACACTGGCTCTGCAAAACCAGTTCATAAACTTTGCTTTCTGAGTGTGGAAAGGACCAGAAATAACCCTTTAATCAACCAATACAATCAGTTTAATGAAGCAATTCACTTTCTTTAAGACTTTTAAATCCATATTTGACACAACATAATGACAAAAGGGGGAAAGAAAATAAAGAGAGAAAAATCTAGATCTGCTTTAATGTACATACAGGAATAGACAATCACAATATAGTTGGCTGACAATGCCTGTGATTCTCGGAGAAACCCGAAATTGAAACCAGGAATATTAGGGACTACGTGTGTACACCATTTATCAACGTTTTGTTGCAATTGGTTCAAATAGGCAATATAACTACAATATATTGGTGAAAGATTATAGGGAAATAACATGGTTTATTTAATTTGGGCTGGCCAAAAATAGGTGAAGATTGTATGAAATGTGTAGGACTGACTGGTGAATTGGCAGTGCCTTTTTTTAAAGATTTGTCTAGGAAAAGGTTCAGGAGTCACAAGATAATGTTCTTTATAAATGACCACATGGTGGCGCCGTCTGCACCAAAAACTAATCACATAATTTTACAGAAATCTCTCCAACAAACAAACAAACAAACAAATGAACTTACAGGAATGAGAACCTTGGTTGAGATAAATGTGACTCTATTCTACTTCTGTTATCTTTATCTGATACCAGAGTCTCCTCTGAGGGTTGAAGCTGCAACAATGAACCTCATGAAAGTGAAGATGTGTGGCTCCCAAGCATCTCAAAAGCCATTTTATCTCAAAATGCAACTGCTCCTTTCATTGTGAACACATTTATTTTATTTGAACATATTTGATCCCCAAGGATCGTGACATATAATAATAGTAATAATAATAACAGGTGGAACAAATGAAAATGTTACGATTAAACAAACCAAATTCATGTGCAACCAAATTTAATCTGTACTTTCATTGAATTATTCTTGTCGTAAAAACCATCAACAATGTCTTTAGTGTTTCATATTTGAATATTGGTTTCAGATGTCATTTTATTGACCTCGGTAACAAAGGAAGTCAATGGAGAGAGTGAAAAACCTTCCATAGAAACTGTTCTAGCCTTGCCTTTTCACTCTGACACAATGCATCACTTTGCATAGAGAAAATTAGACTGTACGTTTAAAATCTGAAGTTTTGGAGTTCTGGATTTTTGTAGCATTGAAATGGATGACCTTTTATGATAACAGTAAAGTCGACTGTCAATGCTGTCTAGTCTCAATATGCACTGATTGCGTTTCATCTTTCACTCAAAATTGTGGGCGATTGTGGCCCTTTTGAAAACAGCTACTGCACAGCTTCACAGTTCAAATATGACCTTTTACACCTCCACCTTTTTCAGCATGACAGTTTTATGTATACAGCCACAGAGACTGATTGCACTCTTTGAAAAGTAAGGTTTATTTTTTTTACGAAATAAAAGGATTCCAATCCATGGTTCAATATTTTCAGCTCAGTTCAGTAAATTTTACAAATTCCCTGAAGATCAAATCTCCCACATGGCACGGAAAACCGAAGCTTTTAAGGTCTATTCAAAGTAAATGTTCCTCTGAATGTCAGGCTCTCTTTTCAGGTTTCAGACCTTCAACACTTAAATCAACAGCACTGCAAATGAATTTAGGCTGAAAATTGTCTCTAAATTTGCTCTAATCTCATTTAATTTGCACGAGCTGGCCTGAACCTTTATCGATCAGTATGTTGTAAAAGATTTTAAAGCCCCAGAATACATATTTTTTCAATCAGCTTCTTAGTCTGAGCACTACGGTTCTACATGAACACACTTATCATCTAAAGTTAGATCAGTTTTTTTGTTATTTCTAGGGCTGTAAATCAATTAAAATATTTAATCGTGATTAATCTCATGATTGTCCATAGTTAACCGTCATTAATCACAAATTAATCAAATTTTTTTTTCTGTTCAAAATGTACCTTAAAGGGAGATTTGTCAAGTATTTAATACTCTTATCAACATGGGAGTGGACAAATATGCTTGTTTTATATAAATGTATGTATATATTTATTATTGGAAATGAATTAACTACAAAACAATGACAAATATTGTCCAGAGACCCTCACAGGTACTGCATTTAGCATAAACAATATGCTCAAATCATAACACAGCAAACTCAAGCCCAACAGGCAACAACAGCTGTCAGTGTGTCAGTGTGCTGACTTGACTATGACTTGCCCCAAACTGCATGTGATTATCATAAAGTGGGCATGTCTGTAAAGAGGAGACTTGTGGGTACCCATAGAACCCATTTTCATTCACATATCTTGAGGTCAGAGGTCAAGGGACCCCTTTGAAAATGGGCATGCCACTTTTTCCCCGCCAAAATTTAGCGTAAGTTTGGAGCGTTATTTAACCTCTTTCGCGACAAGCTAGTATGACATGGTTGGTACCAATGGATTCATCCGAAACAACCTTCGAATGATCGATATTGTTAAAACAAATTTGCGTTAATGCGTTATTATTGCGTTAACTTAGACAGCCCTAATAGTTACTAAATGTAAATGGATTCAATGGCTATTGTGTGATTTCATGAAAAGGATTATATGTTAAATAAACTGAACCCTGTTTTGATTTGAATCCCAAGAAATCTGCTTTATTTCTTCTTCTAAAGAGGAGAAATGGGTCCTGAGATTAGAGCTGGGCCTCTTGAGGATTAAGCAGTGAAACCCAACTCTTCAAATACTCACTAATGAACAGAGCTAATTCTTGGCTCCTCTTTGACCCATGGCTCTATAACTTTTTCATCCCTTAAAGATTTGTCACACCAGCTTTACTGCAAAAAATGCAAACTGTGGGGAGAGATGTAATACTCTGTCTAAACTTACACCAACCCTACGCATGTTGCACAAGCTTTTAACATATCAAACAACTAACTCTGTGCCTTCATGTTTGCAGAGAGAGTAAAGTTAGCGTGAGGTAACTGTGAGGTATTTGCCTTGTAAAAAAAAGCCCTTTGATGTTGTTGCATGTTGAAAACCAGACACGTGCCTGCAGTTTGCTTTGGTTGTTGAGATATGACAAAGGTGCTCTGTGTTTCCATAACTTTACCAAGTCAGCGTGATGAAGCTGCGTCCATCCGTCGCAGCTTACCGTGCATCATTTTATCAGTAATATCATCAGATTGGCCGTTTGATATCTGCATGTTTTTTTCCTCAAAAGCTCGTCAGATGCATGTTTTTAACATCCCGTGTCCAGAGCGTGCACACTATGATTTGTAAAGTATGGCATTTCCTCAGACGTGTAATTTGAGTTTCACCATTGACACCTGTTTGAATGTCTTCTAGTCAAAACCTACAAGATAATTACAAGGTTTCCATATTCATGTTACATTTTTTTCCAACCAAAACCAAACCAGAGATTTTAGAACGTGTCTGCCATTGCACACATTTGAAAAAGCAAACCAAGCCTCGGTGGAAATTTCCTTTAAACTCAGAGTGTTTTCAAGGCCCACAGATTTCCTTGTACAATTGAGTTGACCACAAATTAGCCAATGAACAAGAGCCTGAGGCTGAATGAAGCACGATGCCAAGATGATGTTGAAAACCATCCAGTGTAGGATGCTTATTTTTTGTGTGCTATGTATTTTACTTTGGATATGCTGAAGGCAACAACAGCTTATCAAGAACTTCAAGAAGAACGTTTTTTCCTCTCTACTCTCTAACTAAACGCTTCATCCTGTAGCTGCATTGCCAGATCTAAAAGCATCATAGCTTAAACGAGACATTGGCATCCGTCTCAATGACATTCTACCCATCTGTGATGGAGGCCATGTATAGAACGATGATAGCACAAGAAAATCACAGCCTCCTCACTCATCTCAAAGACCACATGCTTTGGCACAACATGAGTCCTTTTCAAGAAATGCCAATCAAATACATGCATGATTATAATGATGGTAGTACTATTGATGATCGTAATAACATGGCCTAAAGACTCAGGAAACACCTGACGTGTGAATTTGTGCTGAAACAATTTGTTGATTAATAAAACAGTTGATCGGAAATGAATCAATAATACCAAATGTTTCAGAGCTCCGGCTTCTCAAATGTGACGATTTGCTGCTTTTCTTTGTTTTACATGACTGTAAATTGAGTATTATTGTGTTTGGGACTGTTGGTCAGACAAAACAAACAATTTAAAGACTTCTGACTATGGAAACTTGTGATAGGTGTTTTTGACAGTTTCTTTTAAACAAAATGTGTTGAACGAAAATGAATTTGCGTTGACGCGTTATTATCGCGTTAACTTTGACAGCCCTAGTTATCAAGCTACGGACGTAAATTAAAATAAGTGAACGTTGACCCTGTAGTGCTGCTGCATGAAGCCCCAGAGTTTAAAGCATTATATCCTCTTCACATCACTTGGACATTTGGACTGAAAAAGAAAAGTAGTGTGTTGTTAGTTCTACTTCCTGCTACCTTGAATAACAGAAGGTGTCCTTGTGTCGTTTTCCAGACCAGCTGAGGAGCCGGCTGAAAGAGTACGGCCTCGTCACTCCCTTCAGCACCGACTCTCATGGACACTACCTGTCACACCTGCTCTCCGCCACCCACAAGCAGCGCGTCAAGAGAGAGGTGCTTTCTTCTGGTGAAGCTGAACAGAAACTTTTCTTCAACATCTCTGCCTTCGGGAAGGAGTTCCACCTCCGCCTGCGCCCAAACAACAGGCTGGTTGCGCCGGGCGCGATGGTGGAATGGCACGATGAGATGCAAGGCTTCGGGAACATCAGTTACCGCGGCGATGCCGGTGCGGGCGCCAACCAGACTGAAGCCACCAGCGGGGCAGAGAGGATACTGCACCGCGAGCTGCTAAAGACAGACTGCACCTTTATCGGTGACATCACAGACGTGCCCGGGGCCTCGGTTGCCATTAACAACTGCGACGGACTGGTAAGTCCTCTTCAGCCATAAAACCTCTTACTCCCCCACCCCCTCAAACCCTCTTTTCATTACAAAAGTGCCATGACCTTATCAACTCTACACTGTGGGATTTTAGATGTCCATAACTCCTGAGTTTAGCCTTTCTTTACGTCAGCACTCGGCATTTTTACAGCACATTGTTCTTGGAGATATTCTTCAATAGCTTTTTGTACAGATGTTTGTCACGGGTGAGTGGCCATCCATTGCACCCACAAACCCAACGGATTCTCTCCCCAACCTCTTCCCAACATAAAACACGAGTGTCCTTTGTGCTCCACAACAGTGTGCAGTCCTATCCTCCCCATCACCCCTCATAAAACACTTGAACAGTAATTGGGAAATGACCTGGGCCAAAATCTCTTATAGTAGGCCAGCGAGACATCTGTGTTTAAGGAAGAGACTCAGTTAGTCCAAAGACTTCAAATGAAGTTCTCTGCTGAAATCCTGCAGACTTTTTAAAAGCAACACAAAGGATGTACTGTAACTCATGACGGGCATTCACAATCTGTTAAAAGATAAAGCTGGTGTTATTTTATCTTATCTCATTATTAATAGCAGTTCTGCTGAGGAGAGGAAACGGAACCAATAATGAATTTATCCTGCTAACAGGTGCCGTCTGGAGCCAGATACAGCTCAAGTATAGTTTATTCCCTGAGATGAAATAGGTGTGCTTCACCTGCAATCTCACAAACTGCAATGTGTTTGTTATCCCAAAACAGATTCAGGAAAAAGTTGGTAATATAAAAGTTCAAAGTCATCATTTTGGTGAATTGAATTTATAACGATTGGAGTGACAATCTCCTCTCCAATGTGATGTAAACACAGAAGTATGTGCTTTATCAACAATCATAAGTACATTCGTAAAGCGTTTCAGACGAAACTACTCTTATCGAGTTTATCACAATAAAAGAATGTGTCACCCAACAACACAACAGAATGGCTCTTTTAGGTATTTTTAGCCACATTATCGGAACAACTATTGGATGGATTGCTATGCTTTTGTACGGACATTAAATGTTTCCAGAGGATGAATCCTATAGACCTACAGTAGATGATACCCTGAGTCTTCATGTGACGCCACTAACAGGCCAAATTCGTCATTTATCCACTGAACTATCTCCACATCTACAAGATGGATTGGCACACAGTTTTGTACAGACATGCACAGTTCCCAGAGGATGAATTTGTCTTTTTCTCTGCTGCCACCAGCATGTTGACATTTTTAGGTTTGAGTGAAATATCACCGCAACTATTAATGCCGGGGGTGTTGACAAATAAACAACATGAAAATGTAAAATACTCATCTGTGAAAATTATATGTCGAGAGCTTTTATTTTGAAAGGTAAGGGCAGAAGGAATGGATCTGGTCTGTGATGCCTTTTGTCAAGGTTGAAAGGAGTAATAAAGTTTGCCGTCTCGGTTTGAACTATGGAGCCTCGTTGTTGTTGTTTCATAAATATAGGCGCAACTCAATTGGTTGATGCCTTTATTCATGGTGTAAAAGCTCAGAAAATTCAACCTCATTATGGAAAAAAATACGTTGCGCCATGTAATATTTGCGTTCTGTGTGAAAGAACTCATAACAAAAACAACAGTTAGAAAAAATATATTGACGCCCCCGGTGGGTGAAGGCCTATAGATCGACACATTCAGGTTCCCTGCATGACGAATTGTAATAAATCCTCAGATTTTTCATTTAACCCTATTAGCTGGTCAAAATTTCCATTTGTCCAATGCGACTTTTGACCAAATACCTGTACCTGTGCTTGTGTATAGTGTTTAGTTTCGAGCTAATGTTAGCATGCTAACACACTAAACTAAGTATGAATGGCATGAGCTACATCAGGCTGTGGCTCCTCACACAATACTTATTATTTTAGTGTCTTCAGGGGAATGTTTGATTATAGTAAAAAAAAAAGAAAGTAACATCAGCCTTATTCTTTTAATGACGAGCCCTCAATGGTATTCATCTGAAGTTATTGTACCTCAGTGTGTTATGCCATTTAATCTGTTTGACTACAGACTGCTGGAGTGTAAGATTGCACTGATGTTGCTTTTGTAAAGGTATATATGTTCAAACCTGGCTGCGACATCAAGCGCATCCTTCACTGCTGCATATCAAAAGGCAGCGCTGGTGTAACGCTTCCTTCAGGACCTCTGAAAAGAGCGACACGTGGATATGATGATAGGGAGAGCCCCGGGGACTTTGACTTACATCATTGTGAAGTATGAATGCAAAGCCTGGTGGTCTGCATTTCCTTAGGTGTGTATGCCCTCAGGATTTGATTGTCAGAGGAAGGGCCGAAGGTGCTCAGCAGGGGCTTTACTTTATTCTCTCCACATTACAACAGTCGTAACACGGCAGCACACGTAGAGGCAGATTCTCACTGGCAGGTTTTGACAGTGTGGTTGACGAATTTTTTTTTTAAGGTGGTGGGAGGAGGTTTCCATGAAAAATGAGCTGACTTCCCTGGAAAATTTAAACAGGTTGATTCACAAGAAGAACGCTGACAGGTGTTGTTTTGCATGAAACTTGAGACAACCATCATATGACGTCGGACAAACAACATGCAGTATTGTTCCCAGATGAAGGCTAAAATCTCACAGTAAGCAGCCCGAAACATAAAAGTAAAGCAAATTTAGATCAGGAAATAACGAGATGACACTTTTCCGCCGCCGCAATCTAAAGCTAAATAAAAAAGCTAGATATGAAACACTTCTTTAAACCCACCACAAATCTAACAAATGTTTTTAGTGCGACAAACAGTCTTGGCAGGAATAAAGAAAGTGGCGCCAGTTCAGATGAGAGATGACTAAAATGATAAATTAGGCTTTTCCTGTCTTTAAAGATCCCCTTAAACAGACTTCCTGGTAAACAGTTCATCTTCAGTGGTGACCTCATGCTGCACGAGAGGACATGATCAAAAAGTCCAACCAATAAAGTCATCGCTAGTTTTTTGTAGGGCTCCAACTATTCTCATTACTATTTATTTATTCTATTATTATTATACATTACTGATTATTTCCTCAATAGATTAATCGTTTGGTCTAAACAAATGTTGCATAATAGAAAACCAGCAAATATCCACATTTGAGAAGATGAAAGCGGTGATTTTCTTTGCCAATTTTGCTTTAAAAAACGACAAATATTTAATTGTTTACCAAAATGTGTTTTCTGTGGATCAAGTAATCAATTAATCATCAAGTCTTTTCAGCTCAAGCTTTATAATAATGCCATATTTCTGCTGGTAATATGAAATCATACAACTTTTCTGTTTATAACTAATAGTGAAATATTGGTTTACATTTCAAGGGTAACTTTTGTATATTTCAACCTGGACCCTATTTTCCCATGTTTTTGTGTCTAAGTGTGTAATGGAGACAACACTTTTTGAAATTGGTCAAGTATTGAAGGAGAACGCTGCAGCCACCAGCTGCTAAACGAGCTGTGATGTAATCATTTGGCGGCAACCTGGTACCATCAGTTTACGTCCATTTTGTTACATCCATGTTTTTCAGCCGTCCCCGTCCACAGCAATGTATTGCTTTCTCTGGTGCTGGTTCTCCTGTCTGGTTCTCCAAACTGAGAGCAAGCCGACTATAATCTACAGTAGGTAATACACTGACTATGGATAAGTACCTCATACAACCCCACTTCAAAACACCCAAACTATCCCTTTGAGTCTTTTGAACCGAGTCAAGCCTCAAGTCTGTGAGAAATTACTTGAAAGTCAAAAAGCAAATTTCCGGGTATGAAAGTCCCAATAGCAAAATGGCCAAAATCACACCAGAAACAGGCTGAAAACAGGACATTTAACATCCAGTTGCAAGTATTGAATCAAAGCATTTGTATGTGCAACTGTGCAAAAAGTCTCAGGATGAGCCTCTGTCTGTTTGGACCATAATCCGGCTGTCTAACGCTGTCAGTCACAGTAACTCTCCGAGTTTCCCTCTATTTTCTCTGAACTCCCCTTAATGGTTTCAGGATTGTACATCATTTAACTCAGTAGAGTTTTATTGAAGTGGGAAAAAGCACTTTAATTATGAAGAGCCTTGTAACCGTCAATTAGCTTGATCACTCATGGGACAATGTGTTCACATAGTTTTTCTTAAAGATGTATTTTCTTGTATTCACTGAGATTGTTCTTCTGTGTTGAAGCAGAATACTGACTCCTGTTTGTCTCTCTTTGTTGTGCTGCATATGATGTTTTATTATGCAGCGATATTTGAGTGTCAAAGCCGCTGACATTGAGCTGACAGAACGTACAAAACTCCAGTCAAACAACTTCATTCTTTCTGAAGTGAACTACTGCAGCGTCTCTGTGTGAACTTTAATATAGTCTCCTAAACTCAGTTAATGCCACTCTGACCTTTAAGTCAGTCCTCTGCAGGATTTGGCCATTTCCTCTGATTGCAGCAGGAGGAAGCAATTCATCACTTGGGCAGATTCAGTCTCTCCAATACATTTATAGTTGAACCTCGCAGGAGATTGAGGGCTGAGATGGGGCCACACAGGATGTGAGAGTTTTGCTTTGTAAATACTGTCCTGGCAGGATGTCACTTTGAAGACGCCAACAGCCATCAAAGGTCTGTCGCTCTGCCCAGTGGAAGGCTGATTTGAGAAGACTGCTGCAGCTTGCAAACACTGTATGATACCGCATTACTGTGTACCATAAGATCCGTAGTTAGCTTTTACATTATTATTAATTGAAAAGATGCTCAAAATTGGGAAAAAAAAGTTCAGAAATACAAAAATCTGGATAAAATCTGAATTTAAATCTTGCAGCTTTTTGCAGCTCAGATACGTATTGATTTTATACTTTTGTTTAAGGGACTCTGGCACACTAAATTCACTTTCTATTACAGGAAGCATTTTCTAATGTCAACATCACAAGAGGGTTTATTTTACTGTAAACTGCAGTGATCAGTGCTCAGTTACGACAGGAGACAACACATTTTGGATATAATGGGATAAATAAGGCACAGAAATAAAATCTGGGTGAAAGTCAGCGTTTTAAAATGAGTTTTTTTTTGTGCGTAAATCAGTGAAAAACAAAATGACTATACTATAGTATACTAATATACTAATACAATCCATTGTAAAACAATCAATAATTTAAAAAAAATCTGATTATACAAGTATTGTTATTTATCAATCAAATTTATCAATGGATAGGTTGATTTTAAAACAAAAAAGATCAAAATCTGACAAAAAGCTATTTATAATCCACAAATCCATATAAATCTGATTTTAATAAATACCATTGGCAGCTCAAACACTCTGTAGTGTAGCCATTTCTTCATATTATGCTTCATAAAAGGGACTCTTTCTTCCCTTTCTATTACTGGAAGTATTTTCTGAGCTGTCAGTGTCGCAAGAAGACTTTATTTATTGTATAATGTGACAATCAGTCCCCTTTAATGGCAGGAAAAATCCCATTTTCAATATGCTAGGACATAAAATCTGGGTAATAATCTGCTTTAAATGATCTGCCTTTTAAAGAGAAACCCAGGTTGAATCTGATTTTCAAACTACTGTTGCCACCTCTGACAGTCTTTATTGTGACCATTTCATGTTTTTTGGGCACATTGTCAAAAGCTAATTTGTGCCCTTTCTCTCAATTTTCCTCTTCACTCTATTTCTGGAGGCAAACATGGGATGTCAACATCACAAGAGGACCTCATTTACTGTAATGTGTCATGCTCTGAGTTCTGTTACAGCAGGAAACTAAGCTAGTTGTTGTGGGACATAGAATTGGGGGGAAGATGAATGCATCTACCTTTTTAAAAAATGTCCTCATATTGTTTGCAACCTAAATGCAAAGCATGCAGGACTGCAAAACTGGAGATCAAACACTCCCCAAAGCAGGGGTTGCTGATGAAAAAGCCTGTCGTTGAGGGCCAGTGGTCTTTGATCTCAAGTGGTAGCCTCTTAGCCCTCGCTAGGTGTGTGTTTTACTGTTTCTTAATTATAGCCAGGCTGCTGTCTGGAAGTCTTTACTGCAGCAGGCAGGCAGCCTGACTGCTAAATGCTTATGAGGCAGATACTTCCTCCCGTTCAGCAGCAGCAGCAGCAGTAGTAGTAATAGTAGTAGTAGTAGCAGTGTGGGGGTGAGGCGAGGGACGGTGATCTTTGCTGCTCTGTGTGGGAGACAGCCATCATGTTTCATGCATGGCAGAGAGAGAGTGGTTTCTTGGGAAAAGCTGCTGAAACATATCAGCGCTGAACTCTGCCTCTTTTAGTCTCACGTGCTGAGCAGAAGCAAATCTGTCAGGGTCACAGCAGAGGCTACTTTTGAATACGGTGCGAAGCGGAGTGTGTCAGCCCGTTTATGTCTCATGTTCACTCCAGTGATTCATGAATTCTGCTACAAAACCTGAATCGTTTTTCATCTCATTACCAGAGTTTAGGATTAAGGAGACTTTATAGCTTTTAGAAAGTTGAAATGGTCTCACTGATATATATTTTATTTCACTAGCTGGAGTCTCGGTCCTATTAATTATCCTTTAACACCTAACAAGTCTTTTGGGTGGTTTGCCTACGTTAAAAGCAAATGGATTCTTTCATCATTAGACCCTCGCTATGAATTTATAAAAGATCCCAAAGAATCCCACACGCTGTCGATCAGCCGACTCATTACTTCTATTCATGACATTTTGTTCCTCGGGCCCTCATCGGGATGAAATTCAACTTGTGTTTATAATTCAACGCATTCGTCTATAAAACCCTCTGGAGTGCAGGGACTTTGTAGTGGATGAGTTGATAAGCTGATGGACTGGCAGACTGCTTTAAAGGCACAGCTGGGAGATGGTTGACTTTTCATGCATTGCGCCTGCATAATTTTTACAGCAAGGAAGTTTTATTTAAAGGACCAGTGTAACATTTTGGGGGATCTAGTGGCAGAAATGGAATATAATATTAATAAGTATATTTTCTTTAGTGTATAATCACCTGATAATAAGAATCTTTGTGTTTTTGTTACCTTAGAATGAGCCGTTTATATCTACATAGGGAGCGGGTCCTCTTCACGGAGTCCAACATGTTGCACCGCCGTGATTTGTATAGCGTCAAATCGTAACAGAAGTTATCTCAAGATGCTTTTCATATAGAGCAGTTCTATACCGTACTCTATAATTTAGACACCAAACAAGAGTTCCCCCCGTGAGCATGCATTTTTATGCAACAATGGCAAGGAAAAACTCCCCTTTAGCGGGTAGAAACCTCGGGCAGTGGGCGGCCATCTGCCTTGACTGGTTGGGTAATTGATGTATCCCCGAACACTGTGTAACACAATGTCCTGTAAAATGTCTCGCTCAGTATGTATCTTCTTTAAAAGAAAAAAAAAATCTAAGGGTAAGGATCGATGTTAATGTTTTATCTGATTTTTTTTTTTTACTTTGAAGTTATCAGCCTCAAAAATCCAGTATCGGTCGGTTTCAAGTTCACATTCCTGTAACTTTTCTGGCAGTGTTCTGAAAGCTTTGCTAAAATATTCATTACAAACTAACTTTATGAATGTTGCCAGATGCACATGGATACATGTTGTTCCTAATGACTTCCTTTGAATTATCTCTGCTTGGAAAGGAGGGATGCTGGAGCTTGAGGTCTTGGCTGAAATGAAAGTCTTGATCTCAGTGATTTTTGCAGCAGCAGCAGCAGCAGCAGCAGACCGTCTTGTTTGTGAAACTTCTCTTCTTGAGAAACACTGCAGCCTTGTGTGACTCCGAAGCTCTCAGCGACGCTCGTTGATATGTTAGGGGTTAATGTGTGGACCTTTTATGAAGATCGATTAGACTCATAAAGATCCCAAAACTGAAAACCCTGTGCCCTTCTTCTGTATCTGGTGCATGTAAAGATCAAAGAGCAGACATACAGGCTGGTGAAATCTTTAAAACACCGACTTTCTTGTCAACTTTTTCCCTGTTTTTTTAGAAATATGGGCTCCATGAAGGCATTTGCTTCCGTTTACAGGATATAATGACAGTGTTTGATCCTCGAAACACACCTGGTCTGTTATGGAGGTTTTTATTGTGAAAGGACGGTAGTTTTATGAGTACATTACTTCCATCGTTAACAGTCAGAGAGAGCGACTCCACTGAGGGTGGTTGGTTTTGTTTCTTTTTCACGTGGATGAAACGTACACGAACACGTCTCTTTAAGGATTTAGGAAAACAACGAAGGAATGCTACTGACCTCGAGATGTCAGGAGTGGGTGTATCATTCCCATCCTCCTCCTCCTCCTCCTCCTCCCTCAACATGAGTCTTCGGTTCATGTCTGGCCTCTCCTCGTGTACACTCATGTGCTCACAGGGTTCCCTTGTCACAGAGTTGATGGTTCACATACTGCAGATGTTTTATAGTGGAGCCCTGAAAGGCAAAGAGGGGAAGTTTCTCATGTCTGTTGTATTTTTGGACTTAAGGACTCAGGACATAATCTGTGTGTCTGTTTTTCATCCAGCTGTGCAGAGGAGGGAAGATGATGGAGGAGTGTAGATTAATGATCTGTTTGTGATGAGTAACTCCCTCACGCTGTTAGGAATGGTAACGGAGCCCCGGGCCTCAAAAACATTCAAACTTTTAATTTTTCTCTCAGCCTTCAGAGATAAACACGGAAATACATTAAGGCACCAGTGAGCTTGAGATTATCACACTAATGCAGGGCTGGTGCTGATTTATTATTTAAATGATGCTTAAAGGGCTAGGGCATTGTGGGTAATGTCAATCAGCACAGGTTCATGGCATTATTGGATTTACAGGATTTTAGCCTCAATGTGATGACGTACCTTGTTTTTATCAGGTATTTAATTCACTGAATTCAAAACGTATCTTATATATAAACATATACCTTGATAAAAACGTATCCATACATCAGTTTAACTACTGTATAGCTCTGTGAGTGTGTGAACAAACTCATAAATGGCAGCCAACTGTTTAATTTGATGCCTTAGGTTAAAAAAAAAAAAAAGATTTCACAGGCAGAAGCATGAGGAGTGCTGCTTTTGTAGGTGAAAAACATGAATATTTTGTCATGCTAGGGATGAAAAGCCTTCAAAATCTCAACCAAAACTTCAGATCCACTTTGAATTCCACTGATATTATACAAAATATTGTAGAAAACTATATCAAGCTCTACATGACAGTTAAGGGAAAGCTGTGATGCAGGCTGTGTTTTTGTAATTAGAGAGTCGAACAATGTAAATGTGATTGGCTTTACTGTCACATATTGGCATGAATTAACCTTTCAACACACATGCTACAGCTGTAGGAAAATATACAGTAATTATGATAGTAAAGGTCATATATAATTGAGATCAGGGACATAAAAATGGAAAGTGACATCCCTCCTTATTGTCGTTGCATCGCTGGCAGATTGGGATTTGAGCATTCAAATAGAAGTCTGTTTGATTTGGTGCCATATATCGATGTGGCTCAGAGCTGACGTCCAGGTTTTTCCAATCCCCCCTGATTATGGAACATCAGATCTGTGTCACATGTGAGAGGAAAGAAAACAGACTTTTTTGGTGCACTTTTCAGCTGCAGCATGAAGCGTTTCTACGTGCCACAAAGTACCAGCTTTTATTTCAGCATGACAAACAAACTGTAAGCTGCCTGGAAATGCCTTAAAGCAACCATGAAATATTGCTTCAGCCTCACTCATTTGTTTCCATGAAGCAGGACAGCTGGAACAAAAACCTCCTCTTACTCTGCGTTGCATGAAGAAGGATTTTCTTTTTTTTTTTGGCAAGCCTTGGCAGACAGACAGACGGACCGATTGACTGACAGATGCAGACAGACGGAGGCAGAGCTGACCTGAAAACAGCACCGACTGTTGATATTAACCTTTACCTCGCCAGCGGCTCTGTAAAACTTGGCCACCTCTTAATGTGTGTCATGTTGCATAATCGGCTCTGCCAGCCAAAAGGGTGAGGCACTCCTGTGTCTGTGGTGTGTGAGACTCGCGAGTGTAAACACACACTGCAGGCCTGATGGGTAATGCATCAGTTAGAGTATCCTTTCAGAGCAAAAGCCGCCTTATTGGGAGGACATTATAACTCTCCTGATGCTTCGCTGTCAGTCACTCCAGGCAACTTCGACGCCTCCGGCATGACTTCGCCTCGGGAGAAACGTTTACAATGCTGAGATTCATGAAGAGTGACAAAATGAGCAAATAAGATATGCTAATGTTTTGCTAAGAGCTACGTGTGTTCGGTGGCCTAAACTTTTGGCCTCGGTGACATAAAAGGGCATTCTGGACGTGCACAGCTCCTGACATATCTGGAGCTGCCGTGGAGAGAGGAAAAAAAAGCAAAGAAAATATCCTATTTGATTAGAAAAAGAAAGTGAGCCAGTGCCTCTTTGCAGCGAACTGTAGTCGGGCACAAGAGTTTTATTCACTAATAGTTCTTAATGTTCCCTGTTGACTTAGCCATGGCTTGTTGCAGAGGCTTGACCCCAGAGCTGGGTATATGGTTTGAGGTACAGGAGGGGAGGCACACCAAGATATGCAAAGCCAAGCTATTTCTTCCAAGTTTTCTCCTCAGCAAGCCGAGGTTTCAGTTCACGGTGTGTGCTGCCAGGGTGCTTTTATTGATATTTATGCGTCGAAACATTTTTAATCATGACCTATATAAACTTAAGAGGAGCCCACATTTTCTGTTGTCGTTACAGACGGACATTGAGAGCCATTCACCGGCGTGAGGTTTTATTTTAAGTTTGGATGCTTTGCCGCCTCCTCAAAGCCGTGTGTAAATGTTTGCTCTGTTTGGTGGAGCAGCACAAAAAGACAGAACTGAAATAAATTCTTATATTGTTTCTCAAAGTGCAGCTTTTTTCACCATTTCTCTGCCCTGCACTTTGACCAAAAACTCTCTTTAATTTTGATTCATTATCTGTCAACTTTTTGACTTTCTAATGTTTTTAAAACATACAACAAAATCTGTTTAAATTAGGGCTGTCAACGCTAACGCATTCACGCAAATTCATTTTAACGCCACTAATTTCTTTAACGCAAATTGCGATTTTTCAGTTGTAGCGAGCTCAGTTTTAAAGCTAGAGGATGCAAGAGGTACCAACCTCCAGATCTGTGAATGAAAATGGGTTCTATGGGTACCCACGAGTCTCCCCTTTACAGACATGCCCACTTTATGATAATCACATGCAGTTTGAGGCAAGTCATAGTCAAGTCAGCACACTGACACACTGACAGCTGTTGTTGCCTGTTGGGCTTGAGTTTGCCATGTTATGATTTGAGCATATTTTTAATGCTAAATGCAGTACCTGTGAGGGTTTCTGGACAATATTTGTCATTGTTTTGAGTTGCTATTTGATTTCTAATAATAAATATATGCATACATTTGCATAAGGCAGCATATTTGCCCACTCCCATATTGATAAGAGTATTAAATACTTGACAAATATGCGATCAATCACGATTAACTATGGACAATCATACGATTAATCGCTATTAAATATTATAATCCATTGACAGCCCTAGCTTAAATACATCTGAGGCAGAACTTCAAACACAGATATGCAAGAAAACTAAAATGTATTGAGGATATGGATAAGAACATTCATCATCATGTTAATCTTCCGAAGTACATTTCTGAGATATTTTTGCAAAGTTTCTGTTTATTATTGTTGAGCATTCTCAAAAATAGTTTTCTACTCGCCTCCCCTGCAAATCACAAGAAATTAACTTGTGTATTTTTTCCCCTTAAAGTTCCTTTAAAGGCTGGGGATGAAAATGGCAGGTAATGATGACGAAGGTTTGCTCACATTTTTGAAAGCAAACACACCTTTGAACAACACCGAGGGTGAAAGGTGGCAGTGTCCTGGCTGAATTCAGACCTTTTTTCAACGTAGCAGTACCTCAACTTTTTTTTTTTTTAAACGAAAGCACGTTCATACCGACCTCCTTAAGAAGTTTAGACTGAAAGAGACTGTTTTTGAAAAACTGGAGCCCTTCAGCTGAATCCCATATGTTTTTCTTGGCAGACGAGTGCTGTCTGCTTGGCCGGGGCTGATGTTGGGGATATTAAACTGATGGAACACAGGACTCTTGATCCCTTTTTTGAGGGTTGTGTTGAGGTACCAACTGGCTGAGCCTCTGTCAGACACCTGCCATTGTCTCCTCTGATATTTGATAACACCAAATACTGGGTGGCAAAAAAATGTGCCATCAGAAACCTTTCTGCTGTAGAGCCAAACTTGAGATGCCAGAGAGGGTTTTTGAGAGTCTTGTGCAATGTGAGAGTGTGTTTTTAAAGCCAGTTGTTGCTCTCCTTTTTTTTTTTTTTACACTAATTATGGGATAGTTGCCAAATAATCATTCACAAGGCATTTTATCTTGCAGAATTTCCCTCCCTGAGACATCATTTCCAGCTGGAGATGTATTTTTCCTGATGTTTTTTGTTTGTGAAAGAGATTCCTGGATGATGATTTTTAAGTAGTTTGGATCAGGGTGACGTGATGCATGAATACTGTACGCAGATAATCGCATGCATGCTTTGTTCCACACATCAGTTCACCTGAAGTTGACCTCGCTGATATTAAGAAGATTATAAATTAAATCTTTAGTCATTGGAAAAACAGACTGGTTTGAGGTTACGCAGAGTATCTCCTAGTTTACTGTCTGAAAGGGGCAGTAAGTCTTACAGCCTTGTAGCACAATATGACCTTATCGTTGTCACTGTTATGATTATTTTTATTATCCTATTAATCAGTTAGGCCTGTGGATCACAACCTTTTTGGTTTGTGATCTTTTAAAACAAAGCCGTGTCTACTCAGGGCCGTCATTCAGGGACAGCTGTGGTTCAGCAGGTAAAGGGAGTCTTCCATTAATCAGAGGGTTGCTGGTTTGATTTCCGGCTCCTCCTGTCTACATGTCCAAGTGTCCTTGAGCAAGACACTCGCTCGCTCTGGTCAGGCCAGTGCCTTTGCATCGTATTGTAGCTCTGCCGCCATCGAATTGTGGATGGAAGGAAAAGTGTCTGGCCTTCTCACATGGTTCTGTGTAACAAACCATCTGATGGGTCAGGTTACCAAGAACCAGCTCTCTAAAGTAAAACCCAAAGCTTGAATATTCGTGGATCTCCAGGTTTCAGTTCTTCTCGTGTGGAGGAGGCTCATCATATTTCTTCTGGATGGATGGTTCACTTCATTTGTCACTTCCTGTGAGTGTCTTCGCTGTGAGGCGACAGCGCTCACCATAAGCCTGAAACAGTCACGCTGCACAGTTCCCTTATTCATAGATAATTACATTATGTTACTCCAGGTAAAGTAACCACTCGAGTGTGTCCTTCAACTACTCATCCAGCAACTGTCCGGATGTTTCTGTGTGAGAGACGGGAATTCATTCATTTCTTTCTTGTCTTTTTTCCTTTATTTGTTTGTTTGTGTGTAGCAGCAGCAGCTAACTAACACACAGTTATGAACCATACGATTCCATATTACTGATGCTAACCTTGAGCTATAATAGCATTGACCCTCTTATTAATATTCCTACTTCGTGGTCACATTTACAAGCAGCAGAAGAGCCTATAGATTAGACATTACATTTCTGACATTTGTAATGATTTAGTCTTGTCTTCTCGTTGTGTGTACAGCAGTGGTGGAATGAAACAAAGTACATTTTACTCAAGTACTGTACATAAGTACAATTTTGAGGCAGTTTACTTGAGTATTTCCATTTTCTGCTACTTATTACTCATACTACATTTTGGAGGCAAATATTGAACTTTTTCATCCACTACATTTATTTAAAATCTTAAATTACTGCAGATTCTGATTATTTATATTAAATATAAATCAACTAATACATTAGGTTGATATAGGTTAAGCTACCCACTAGTACTTTATATAACGAAAGTAAAATTAGCACCACTTTTACCAGCTGCAACATTAAAGCAATGCACACATTAAAGCATCAATAATTATAATCCAAACATATATTATACATGATTCTGAAATGGACCATTCTGCATAATGAGTACTTTTACTTTGGTAAAGTATATTTTAATGCTAATGCAGGACTTGTAACTCCTATTTCTACACTGTAGTATTTCTACTTTTACTTAGGTAAAATACCTGAATACGTCTTCCACCACTGGTGTGCAGCACTATCAGCCTGATTACTAAAAAAAAAAAAAAAAAACATATACAGAAAAAATATTTTCACAAATAACCAAAGTGACCTGAAAATTATCTGCAGCACAAGGTTATAGTCTCATGTCCTTTTGTTCAGAAACTTTCCTGTGTTTCCTTCTAAAGGCCAAATACTATTACTGTATATATATATATATATATAAACTATAACTGTATCATGGAGGCAAGGTTACTGTGGACAGTCTGCTGTGGCAGCTGTGATCCAACAATTACTGGCGACAACATGTAACAAAATAAGGGCTCTAATGACATTTCCTCTAAATGTGTGGTCGGTATTATTCGACCCAGAGGTCTCACTTTCTGTTTAGAGCAACAATCTGCTTCAGTTACAGAATCCTTATATAAGGACTACTGAGCTAAAAATATCTAATATTTCTACACCAAAAACACCACATAATAAGTGTGAAGTGTGTAACATTGCTGGCTATGGTAGTCTGATTTTGATAATTCACCGTGAATCACTGGTTTCAGTTTTTCTTGCAGGTCAGACAGAATGTGTGTGTGTGTGTGTACCTTAATAACAAAAATACTTTATTTATTACTAATTGTTGGATGTACTGCCATTCAGATTTTACTGGGCGTATTTGGACCCAATATTGTTTTATGCCCTGAGGCTTAAACTGAAAATCCTTCCAAATACAGTATATGCAGCCAAGTTGTTCCTGAATCACCAAAAAAAAAATTTATCTGAAACATGGGGCAGAGCAATGCCAAAGAAAGAGAAGGCACGCATTATCGATTATTTAACAACAGAGTTTTGTTTAAAGGGCCAGTGTGTAGCATTTCGGGGGATCTATTAACAGAAAATGAATAAAATATTCATAACTATGTTTTTCATGTATGTGTATAATCACCTGAAACTAACACTGGTTTTAGTTAGCTTAGAATGAGCCGTTCATATCTACATATGGAGCGGGTCCTCTTCTCAGAGTCTGCCATGTTGCTCCGTCATGTTTCTACATTAGCCCAGAACGAACAAACCAAACTCTGACTCTAGAGAGAGGCTTTCACGTTTTTACGTTACCTGAGGGCCACCGTAGTTCTCCGACACGCTTATGAAACTGCCGTAATGTGAGCCGCAGAGTGCTAAACCGTGGTACCGCCAGCCTCCGTCTGACTTCCGTTGCTCCTAAAGTAGTGTTATTATGGTTAGGATGGCCTCTGAGCGAGGTGAACGGCGTTACCACGGTTTTGCAATTGGCGGCTCACATTACCGCAGTCTTGGAAAAGGAGGAGTGAGTGGAGGGGTACTCAGTTGGTTGCAATCTGCAACCACACCCCTAGATGCCACCAAATCCTACACACTGTTGCTTTAAAAATAGGCCATGATGAAACAGCATGTTGAACCTTTACTAACATGAATGAAGAAGAATGCAATGAATCCTTTCAGTGGCACTTGAAATTAATATTGTTCACCACAGATTAATACCTTGAGCTTCACCTGAATGCAGTTCCAGCTCATCCTGGCCCAGAAGAAGATACCATTTGCAATAAGTTGAAATTTGTTTCTTCCCCTTGTGTGTTTGAGAAAGAAGAAGGGAGAGTAATGCCTTTTTTATACAATGTCTCTGCTTCAAGGATAGATGAGAAATTAATTTCAGGACAGCTGTATCCAATGCTTATGTCTCCATTCATTCAAAGTGGTGAGAGCTCAACACTTCCTTTGGTCGACGCAGATTACTGAAACGCCTTGCCCATTGAGGCGGGGGAGGATTTCTGTATTGTTAAGACACGGCGAGCATGTTTCAGCTAGATGTTCACATAATGAACTCTACTTCTTTTCCATCATAGTCAAGCTTAGATAAAAAAGCTTTAAAAACGATGGAAACAATCTGTATTGACTGAATTGATTAGATCTTTGCTGTACTGGCCCAGTTTTCATTCCCAAGGGTTGCATGAAAAACTTTTTATTTAAATGGCACAATTCAGTGAAAGTGTTAGTCATGCTGTGGAGCAGCGTTTGATCAATGTTAAAATGTCAGTGCGGCGTCTCATTACAAGCACTCTTGCATTTTAAAATTGGACTCCGGTTTACACTGTTTGCTTCTGCCATGTGTTAACAAGAAGGTGCCATTTTTATCTCCTCAGATAGTTCATAAGATGTTCAGAATTAAACGGCACTCCTGGACGGATTTTCACAACTTTTATCCAATTATCCATCTGTCAGTTTGTTTGCACAGCCTCCCACCTCCCGCCGCCTGAAGAGGTGCTTTTAATAGGTCTGCAGTCTAATTGATGATGTATGTGAGAGTAGAGATTCAGATCTGGACTCTGTTCTGCCTCTCATTTTCTTCTCAAAGAAATGCTTCATCTTAAAGATGACCTATTATGCTTTTGTGCTTTTTCCCTTTACTGTAGTGTTATATAGTTTTTGTTCATGTAAAATATCTGCAAAGTTACACTGTCAAAAGTCCACGCCAAAGGGAGTTACTCTCCCCCACAGAAACACTGCTCCTGAACTGTCTAAGATAGGGCTGGGCGATATGGCCAGAATTTGACTATGACTTGCCCAAAACTGCATGTGATTATCATAAAGTGGGCATGTCAGTAAAGGGGAGACTTGTGGGTACCCAAAGAAGCCATTTACATTCACATATCTTGAGGTCAGAGGTCAAGGGACCCCTTTGAAAATGGGGTCAAATAACGCAAACAAATTTGCGCTAACTAACGCGTTAACTTTGATAGCCCTACTATTTTTGTATACTCCTGTGTGAATTAAATACTTGGCAAATGAAAAGTACAGAGTATTCTCTCATTTTAAGAACTTGAATTTGAAGTGAAATTATAGATATATATTGTTTTGATGATATATATCGTCAGATGCACAGACCTAGCTTGATGATCTTCCGTAATTCCTCCGTAACGTGGTGATGTCACCAAGTAAAACATTTGCATAATACCTGCCTAGCAGATAGTTTGGTACACGCTCAAACAAAGCTAGTTAGAGTGGAGCTGGAGTGAAGTCCGAAAAGTTTGGTTCAGTTGACCAATTACAACAGAGTGGGCCAGCTGACCAATCAGAGCAGACAGGAGCTCAAACAGAGTGTTTCAGACAGAGGGTGAAAAGAGGTGCTGCAGCACAGCCAGTATGAGAAAAATAGAGCGTTTTTTTTATATTAAAGCATGTAAACATGTTCTAGTAGAAACCCAAAATACAAGTATGCACCTGAAAATAAGCATAATAGGTCCTCTTTAAGTGATCCTAAATTGATGCGTGACCTTTTGAAGATTTTTACTGGCGTTTCTGATCGAGACGTTCAACCTTTACTTATTCCTTGCGTGCATGGAATCAGTCAATAAGAGACAGCTGGGTTGTATCCATGTCGGTTTAAATCAAAATATGCCTCCATATGCCTCTGCTGTCAACATGCCAGTGTTAAAGGTGAATTTGTTTAGCTGTGACTGAATCAAGGTTGGAGATGAGCTCAGAGTAAATAAGGGAAAGACGGGATGTGGTTATGGGTGCAATGCCAGGAACGATTCAGGCAGGATAATCCGCGGACCTTGTCTCCGAATACTAGTGTGTGTGTGAGGAAATGGTAATTGTTACATCGCTAAGCAAACTGCATTACAGCCTGACAACATATGCTGACATACAGAAGGTATATAATCTGTATCTGCGAGCGATGCCTGCAGGTGTCTGATAAATACACAACAATAAGCCGAGGAGGAAATCCCCCCTGCCAATATGTTTAAGTTAACAAGGCGTCAAGAAAAATATGAATTTTAAAACCTTCCCTCAGATGAACTTTTTTAATATTAAGTTTGGTTTATATTGTCTGTTATGCATTTATAACATCTAGCGAAGAGTTTTATGGCAGCTATTTGCCATTTTTTTTAAATCAGCCTGTCGTAGCTTTTGATACTTTAAGGTGAGACGCTACAGGCAAAAACATTGTTGTTCATGCACTGCCAATTTGAGATTTTGGGCTATTTTGCTTCCATAACAAGTCTTCTTTCAGACTAGTTGAAAGAAAACATCCAAAATACACATTTAGGTGTTTATTTTACTGCACTTTGTCTATTTGATTTCTCCTAAATTCACCCAAAGTGAGCATTAGATAATGCCTCATTTGCATATTTAAACTTAACATTTAAGAAAACTTGCAATACAAAGCATAATTGTCTCAATGTAAGTAGTCTTGGCACAGTAGTCGATGTTACCGGTGTTACACGGTGTTCAGGCATAAACTAGCCCACCGCCCCCACCGTTGTTTTTTTAGTTTTTTTTATAGGAATAAAACCCATTTTGTTTATTTTCATGACTCAGCGGCATGTTATCAATACATAGTCGGACAAGGGAAGCTACAAACTGAAAGTGAAAGTGTTTGCTCTGTACAGAGTCTCAGCTCAGAGCAGCAGGAGTCAGATATCACACACACACACACACACACACACACACAGCACGAGAGAGAAAGAGTTGACAGATAAGACGATGGCGGAGGATTTAGAAGTGTATTAACCGGTGGGGAAATTTCCTCACCGTCACATTCCTAAATGTACGTAATCAACTGGGGAAGTTTCATGGTGATATCTATTACTTTATAATGTTTACCCTATTCACCTGCAGTGTCTTCAAAATGTATGCAGTTTTACAATACATATCTTTGAAGGCCATTTTCTCAAAATATTTTTTTTCTCAGACTCTGAGCTAGAAATCTCCACTTCAGTAGCACTTACATACACCACAGTTTCATTCCTATCTATATTCTGAAGGTTTTTACAGAGGAGTTTGTTCATTTATCATTTATAGTCTGATTTAAAGAACATTTTCTTCCTGAAAACCTGGTGAAAATGGATTTTTTAAATGTCTTTTGACAGTATTTCCTGATTTATGGAGTGATAAAAAGAGAAAGTCCCTCTGTAAAAACCTTTGACTCCAATATGTCAATAAAATAAACCAAGAATTTTGACCCTGGCTTTATCCAATGTTCAGATTTCTGTTCTGGACATGAATGCAAATTTGCTAAGATAATGCCTCATTTGCATATTTAAACATAAAGTTTCAGAAAACTTTAATACAAAAACTAATTGTCTTAATTTAAGCCATCAACTGGGGAAGTTTCATGTTGAAATCTAGTAGTTAAAACTTTTGTATCTCTTCCGTATTCATATCACTGCAGGAGATGTTGTATCTGATAAGGAAGACATGACAAATATAACTGGATCTCTCCTCTTCTGTATTCATCACATCCATTCATATTCTGGTAACCTCTAGCTGTCATCAGAGCTGTCAAATGCAGATTTCATTCGAATATGAACAGAATGTCTCGCAGTAAATTGTCCCTAGAATTCAGATGTTCTTTCATTATGTATCTATATCCTCTCCGCTGTGGGTTTCCTGGCAACATTCGAGGCTTTGCTGTGATTCAATTGCATGAACAACATGTGGCCGACATAGAAACCTTCAAGGGCTTTTCAGACGGTGAACAACACACCGCCTGCGTACTCGCTTCGATGTGCGGGGTCTGACTGCGTGATCTTATGTGAAAAGACAGGCAGACAAGCGCTCCGCGAGTAAACCTCAGGCGCTCTATACGCGGTAACCATGGAAACGGCTTCTGTGCACTACTGTAGCCCTGCTGATACAACTGTGCGGTATCATATATACCAGTTGCTCCCCGGGTGCTTTACAGCAGCCCACTGCTCCCAAGGATGGGTTAAATGCAGAGGTCAAATTTCATGTATGTACCTGTATGTATGTGGCAAATACAATAAATACAATTCAATTATTATATACAATACAATACAATAACACAATCACATTTATCTGTTATTACAACATAGTTTTGTGTGTTTTCTCTCACATATTGCCTCATTTATTACACAGGTACAGTGGGGTCACATTTTCTGCCGTCAGAATTGGTGACTTCATGTGTTGCTGGCTCTCTGCGGTCACAGATTCAGATGGTCACAGATTTCGGTGTAACACCGGGCCTAGACTCTCCCAAGCTACCTCGCTAACTGGCCAGCCAGCTGTCTCCAGCTGCGTCCATTCTCTTACCGGCGAGCTGCGACCACACACTTTACGGCCCCATTGGAGTGTGTTCTGTTGTCACCATAACAATTAACAACAATCTTTAGTACCAGTCAAAATCACAACAGCAAACCGTTCAATTACACTCCTACTCCTATTTTAATTGTATGGTATTTTCCTCATGGGAGCATCCATGAAGAGCAATGCTGCCAAGTGGTTTTTCGGTTTGAATACTTTGGCAAGGAGGAGTAAACCTGGTTATGTTGCCAGAAGACACCTGGTCTTCTTAAGCTGGAACAAATCAGACTGGCATTATTGCCACATTATGATGTCACAAAGTGGCAGTATGCAGCACTAACGGTTTGGTTGACCATGTCTTTTCCCCTGCAGCCAAGGGTCAGAGGTCATTTTGGTTGCCAAAACTTTTAATTTAATTTTACTAGCAGGGTGTTCATCTATGAGCAGCACACCTCGTGACATGAATATTCTGTTTAAAGTTACATGCAAACCTGAGTTATGAACTTAAATTGGAGTCCAGCCAGTAGTGCGTGTAAACAGGAGGAGAGATGGGGGGGGGGGGATTGCTGGGTTGACTGGGGACTATGGGAGTTGGAAACGAGTTCAGTGTGCGTGTTGGTTGCAAAGCACCATATGTGCTCCGTCCAACAGAGTGTTAGTGGAGAGGCCAGAGCGAGGTGCAGCAGTGGAGGCTGGACCGACCGGCTGACTGAGAGCTGGAACGAATTCCTCTGGAGCTCTGTGAGAGGTGGCTCTGTCTGCGCACAGGTGCACAGTAGCAGCTTTTTTTTTTTTATTCCTGCCTGCCAAAGCAACTCGCTCTCTAAAGGACGAACGTTACTGTTGAACATGAATTCATTCAATGTTCCTCCTGTCTCACCGGATGTCGCTGGTGTTTCGCAGCAAAGTGTTTTGACTTTTTGAGCATCGGGTGGTCCAGATGAGCAGATCACACGTATTTGCTTTTTACATTAGTGTCCTCAATGAATCATAACATCACACGAGGCCGAGGATTTATTAGCATTTTGGCATCATTAATATTTTTAGCAGTTTAACACATTTGTAGGGATAATGCACTAATTACAGAAATGCTTTAGCAAAGTGCAGCGCAGGTCACTTATCATACTAACGCGTGTGTTTTGATGCAGCTGACACCTGCTTCAGCACAACACTTGGATTTGAGAACATTCAGTTTGCTTGTACATCATCGTGTTAGCTGGACAGTGTGACCTTTTTATCTATCCGCCATAAACTACGGGCATGACTGGCTTCTTATTGCAAGGAATCTGAAGGCGGCAGGTAGCCATCACAAAGCAATTTCATTCCAATGTGTTGCTAATGATGTGGAGCTTTCTGATCGCCGCCTGCAGCTGTCGGGTAACCAGCTGATGATTGCAAACTGATTTTAAGTTACACGAAAAGAATCAAAACAACATGAAACAATGTCACACTGAAGGACCTAAATACATTAAAGCCGGCAATTAGTACGTAGAAACATTCTCTATTGAATAAATTACTAAATATTACATTAGCACATCTGTCTTTTCATATATTTTATGCATCTGTTTGTGGTGTCAGTATGTTGTCGTCTGTCTTTATGTGTACACATCAGTCTATACAAATGAATGGCATAGATTTACCACCAGAGGATAAAGAAGATGTCCTTGCTGCATGAATTTACATAAAGAAAAACAGCTCAATGCAATCATGATCTTGATTTGTGACCTTTTTAGCATGATTGTTGGTGTTTAATAGATAATAGTTGATTATGGTATAGGACATTAAGAAGTGTAAAGTAACGGTCACTTGCTTCGTAGTCTTTCCTCTCAGTAGAGAAGCATTTGCCGTACGAGTAGCGTGATTCACTTATCTGGTGTTGTGTTGCAGGCTGGGATGATCCGCACCGACTCCGACGAGTACTTCATCGAGCCGCTGGAGCGAGGCACTCAGGAGCTGGAGGACCAGGGCCGGGTCCACGTGGTTTACCGCAGGTCGGCTCTGCTGCAGAACCCCTCCGACATCTCTGTGGACTACCAGCTACAAGGTAAGACGCACAACCACAAAGTGTTACTGCTACTGGGACTGGTACTGCTACTACTGCTGCTATTATTTCTATGACACTACTTTTTTTATACTATATAGTCAGTTTATAATTGGACTTTCCGGTTTGTCTAAATCTTGCAGATGAAGTGAGGAGTTATATTTAGGGTTCTATAGTCAAAAGTAGTCTGATTGTATAGAATATGAGAAAATGACCCTACTTCATACTTGATTTATTATCTCAGTAAACATTGTAAACATGAGTTTATGGTCTCAATCTCTAGTTTCAAGTCTTCTTCAATACAGCATGATGTTCATTTAGTAAACTATGGTCACATTTAGAGTCAGATAGACCATGAAGCAGGGTATGCTTTAGGGCGTGACTAACTTGTGATTGACAGGTCGCTACCACGGCGTTGTCCGGTCTGGGAGTTGTCCATGTTTTTGTCTTACAACTTTAACCCTTTCACAGTGTGTTTTCAGTTCATGAAAGTTAATTGCAACATTTTGGTCGCCTAAAAATGTCTCATTCAGCGTTCGGTTGTACTTAGCTCCACCCTCTTGTGTCACGTCCGGTTGCAAAAAAACAAGATAGCAATGGCCAAAATGCCAAACTCGAAGCTTCAAAACGGCAGTCAACAAACCAATGGGTGATGTCACGGTGACTACGTCCACTTACAGTATATACAGTCTATGTGATGACCTGACTTGGGAAATTCCCAACTCAAAAGACAACTTATTAGCTTTCTTGAAGCTTTCAGCTACATCTCATGGTCTTCATCAGCAAATAGGACTGATTCGTCGTTCCACACTTGAAAACTGACCCAGTTCCATTTGTTAATGAAGACTGTGAGATGCAGCTCAGAAAAAGCCAGTAAGTGGATCTTTGAATCACATTTTTTACGTCATACAAATTACTGCTTTTATTACAACTGCTGCTCTTGCTACTATTATTATTACTGCTAACAGCTGTCACTGCTTGCTCTAAATACCCTGCTTGCCCTCTATTTATACCAAACAAATGTCACTGCTGACGGAAACATGTATAGTAATGCGTCACATCCACTGTGAAGGAGATCTGTTCCCAGAAAAGACTGTGAATCACGTTGTGTTTAGGAACGGCAAATGTTAGAGCTCCCATGAGTCACTCGTTTATCAATAAGGAGTCATGAAAATGGAACTATATTCACATTAAAGGTCACTTATTATTGCTTTTCTTTCAGTTTGAATGTGATAGTAAACATTTCAATGACGTAAAATACGAAGACTCAAATCTGTTGGTACATGGCTGTGTCGCGGTCCATCTGTGTTGTAAACAGAGCTGAAATACTGGTTTTGAGTCAGACGGGCCGTATCATCACGTGCATGGTGTGCATATGTACGGTAGTATGATGCCTGTAGTAATATCTGAACTTTGTCACAGCTGCTTCTGACAGACTCACTAAGTGTTGCATGTCATCTGCCAGTGGAGAGATTTGCCCTGATTGCTGTATTTGGAAACCTTTTTCACGTCATTTCAGTAGTAAAGAAAAAGTGGAGCCGCAGAAACCGTTCTCAGGCAATCAGCTGCTCAATTTATAATTCAGAAAATTCATTTTTTTCCTCCAAGGGCTGGCACTCAAGCTGTGAAAATTACCACACGAATATTTATTCGCCTGGCAGTTTCATGCAATCCTTAGGAGATTTTTGTGTTGATGATGGCAGTAGTTGTAATCACATGTTGTGTGTGTCAGAATTCATGAATAGATATTGGGGACCAAAAAAGGATTCATGGTTCATATCTCAAAATAGCTCCAAAGCTTTGAGGAGCAGTTGTCTGTGCTCATTTATGGAAGCCCAAAGTGTGCAATATTGAATAAATTAAAAAGACATTATGAAGTAAATAATCATATGAATAAATTGTTTAAAATTAGGGCTGTCAAGGTTAACGTGATAATAACACATTAAGGCATATTCATATTAACGCCACTAATTTCTTTAACGCATTAACGCAATTGATCCTTCAGAGGTTGTAGCGGGCTTAGTTTTTAAACGTTTTCTTGGCCTATATTTGTTTACATGTTGGCATATTGGCACCATTAAAAGTATGCCAAATTGGCTCTTCCTAGTGTTTGTTTACAGTTTACCCATGGATGTTCAGACAGCTAGCACTGGAGTACTTTGATACTGAAGAAAACTTAAAAATGTGCTGATTATCATGCAAGTTCTGGAGTTACAGTATATGGAGCGTCTTTTTTCCACGATTTCTAAGCAGATTAATTTCCGTTTATTCCAGAGATAAGATCTCCTCAGGAAGTGTATGAATCATGCTGAAACATAAGATATGTGATGTGCGATTTTTTACTCCTGTTCACCTCATGCAGTATCTTTGCCTCACGTCTCTCCCTCCATGCCCCTTCAACTCTCCCAGGCTTTCGAATTACAGACCATATACTATAACTTCCCGATGGTTAAAATGCTGTCCAGAACGATGAGTTAAATTACAGAGGAGCACAGTGAATATATTCATATTTCATTCCCCACCTCCCCCTGTAATATTAATCCCATGCGAATGGGGCTTAAGTTAGTTTAGCATTACTTAAAGTGATGTGGCGATGTGGGACTTTGAGGCTCTACGTCTGCTTTGAAACAGACAGGGTTCTGCTCCTCCTCCTTTAATAAAACATGCCTGACTCTATATGAAAGTGCTGATAAGCCTCAGAGCTTCTCAGATTTTCAGAACATTTATTTCTCCAAAACGCCAAGAAAAGATGAAGGAGGACTTCTCTCAGAGTTAGCAGTAGCTATGCTACATAACCAGAAGTCTCTCCCATAACTCACACAAGGTATCACAGGGCTAGGAATAAAGGTGGATAAATGAATCGTAATGATACCTATTAAGATCCAGTTATCATTCAAATCAAATAACATTTCATAATAAGTGAAGTTTTTAAGATTTATTTCATTATGTCTTTTTTAAATTTTGAATATCGAACAGCAGAGGTGGGGGACGTGAGTCACAAGACATGACTCGAGTCAGACCCGAGTCGCAAATTTAAGGACTTGAGGCTTGCTTGACTAACATTGATAAAAGACTCCACATGACTTTGACTTGGCATTCACGACTTGAAACTTGACTTAGACTTGAGACTGATGAAAGGACTTGACTTATTATTTATTAAATATTTGTATTTTTCTAGATATATACAAGTTACGTTTTGTTTTTGAAACATGATCGGGTGATTTCTAGTACAATGCGTGCAAACCTGGCAACTTACTAGGACGCGGCAGACCAGCAGAGGCCAGCGCAAGAGCCAGCTATCATAGAGGAGACTAGTCCAGACTCTGTCACAGACACCGACACGTACGCACACAGCAAGAAGAGGAACCACGGCTGTCAGTTACAATGGCATCCCGAATCGGGGGATTTAACATTTCCCAGTAAAACGTACCGCGGAAGATACAAAGACAAAGATGAGGACAAAGTCTCCGTATGTGTCTCTCTGTCTCTCGTGCCCCCAAATGTCAGCTAATCTATATTTTAATTCATATTTAATCATTTCCTTGGTGTTTTATTTATGCCATGCCTTACTTTTAATTACGGAAATAATTGTATTGTAGAAAAAGAGTTCTTTTTTGTAATTTGGGCGGGTAGCATTTACTGCAGGGTGGGTTAAATTGAGGTAGATCATCAGTATTTCATATGATTTGACTTGACTTATAGCAGGGACTCGACTTGACTTGCTTGATTCTCACCACAGTAACTTGGTACTTGCTTGAGACTTGAAGGTTAAGACTTGAGACTTGCACATGTGTGACTTACTACCAGCTCTGTCAAACACTTTGGGGTTCCATACATACTAGGGCTGTCCCGAATACCAATTTTTTGGGATACGAAGCTTTGGTGAGGAATATTCAAAGGTATTCGAAGCATCGCGGAGCAGTGTAGCGCAGCAGGCTGACATGTTCTTCTGTCTGTCTGTCTCCATCTCCCCCTTTTCAGTGTCACTGCTGTACACACACACACCTCTACACACAACAAACAGCAATATCCGTCTGAGAATAACTATTGATAATTAATGTTGAATATGAATAATAAATAATGTTGTGGGATTATTCCTTATTTCATGGGCTATTTGGGGATTTATGCTTTATCATTACATACTGTAGTACGAAGTATTCAAATACTGATTTAGAGGTCGAATACCATGGCAACGGTCGAAGCTTTGGAAGCCCTAAAACATACACGGTATTCCTTCATCGAATAAATATTTTCACATAAGGAAACACTTGTTAAACTATAAGCGTTTGAAATGTCTCACTCGTTTGAATGTGAAGTGTTGGCTCTGTTGGCTGTTTATGATCATTTCACTGGGGATGCGAGCTCATTGATCAACAAGATACGACAGGAATCCAACAGGGAGGAATAAGTAAGCTGCTGGTGGAAATGAACACAAAATGTTGTGACAAGTAGCAACCGACAATCTATTGCTCTGAGAGGCTTTTGCATTTGAATTATTAATGGAAAACAAGATTCTGTTTGAAGCTGCTGATTGCATAGATTGTTGGTTGTTGGTGTGTGCAGCATGTTGTCATCAGATTCTGTGAACTATGTGAATTATTTCAACAGCCGCAAGCTGCGTGTGACGGGCAGAGGATGAGCTAATTAGTCAGAACGTATGGTCACGTAAGTCCATACATTAAGGAACCAGATGTTTCATCTTGTTAGAGAAAGATGGACTCCCCGCTGTTCTTCTTCTCTCATGTCTTTGACGTAAAGCACCACAAAACAGCCGGGCGTGGTAAAAAAGTATACACTGATAAACAACACACTCATGTGCTGATGTGACTCTGAAAGAGTAATTGCTGTCACTTTTTCACTCCGTTGAGGCCTACAACACAATATACTGTCAGGGGAACATCAAGTTTCCCTTCCTGCTGATTTATGTTCTGCTGCAGCAACATTTCCTCAGAAAATCAATTCCACTCAACACCTGATATGTGTTTACAGCCGTTACATGGTTAGCACAGATATGTGCTGCTTAGGTAACCTGACCACTGTTATTTCTTTATAGCAGACCGTTGCTATGTGTAACAGACCGTTGCTATGGACGCAGTTCTGTTGTTGGACTCTGGCGGACCGTTTTTGTGTCAAATTATGATTTTTCTTAAATAAGTAGTTGTGTAATAAGCAGGATCGTGTACAGCAAGCCGGTCATTGTTGTGAAAGAAACTCCTTCAGGGCAATGAGAGACCGCGTTGGGGTGCGGCATCGCCCTGTCTGGGTTTCTTTGTTCAAATATGCTTGCTTTATACAAATGTATGCATATATATTATCCAAGGAATTCAATTAACAACACAAAACAATGATAAATATTGTCCAGAAACCCCTACAGGTACTGCATTTAGCATAAAAAATATGCTCAAATCATAACATGGCAAACTGCAGCCCAACAGGCAACAACAGCTGTCAGTGTGTCAGTGTGCTGATTTGACTATGACTTGCCCCAATCTGCATGTGATTATCATAAAGTGGGCATGTCTGTAAAGGGGAGACTCGTGGGTACCCATAGAACCATTTTCATCGACATATCTTGAGGTCAGAGGTCAAGGGACCCCTTTGAAAATGGCCATGCTAGTTTTTCCTCGCCAAAACGTAAGTTTGGGGCATTATTTAGCCTCCTTCACGACAAGCTAGTATGACATGATTGGTACCATGTATTCCTTAGGGTTTCTAGTTAGTATGATGCCAGTATCTTCACTCTTCACTTTAAAACTGAGCTCACGACCACCTAAAAATCTCAAGTTGCGTTAAAAGCATTAAATAAATTAGTGGCTTTAAAATGAATTTGCGTTAACAAGTTATTATCGCGTTAACTTTGACAGCCCTGGTAGTAATTGATCATTTTGATGCTTTTATTCAGCTAAAACCTGGCACCACTATTTTGTCAATTTTGTAATGCTTCCTAACAGACACAGAGAGGCGATGAAGGTGGGGAGTGCAACTGCCCAGACCCACTTCTTGACACATTGGCTGCTCCCCATTTGACCATGATGGCGTGCCGCTCGTTACCTAGCAGTAAAGGCAGAGGGACCAGTTTAAATGGAGTGCAGGTGACATATGAGGTGGCAGGTGTGACATTAATCAAGCAGCAGCAGGTAGCGGAGATGGTGTTTCACAGCTTTAGTGCAGCAACTTTTCCATTGGGAGTCAGCCACCACAAGCCATGTGAAATATGTGTTTTTTCAGAAACGGCACACACTCGGCTTAAACTGTGCCGGTCTGTCCTGGTCAGGTTTTGGAGGGCACCCATTAGCATCTCCAGAGAGGTATAGAGGGTGAAGTGGGAATTATGTTAGGCAACCATGATTTGCTTCGGGTTTGGGCATGAATGGATGGATAGATACTTTATTTATCCCCAGGGGGAAATGTCACAGCAGCAGTACACGGTACAACAGAACCCTGTTGTAAAACAGTTCAGTTTCAGTTTATTCTCAACACAGTTAAGACACAAGTAAAATCATAAGACATAATGGAGATATGTGAAATGGGACTCCCTGATAAGCTATCTGACGCTTGAGAATAGGGGCCCAGAATCCTGTTAATGCATGCAACATTAGTTTATTTATGTAAAATGTCCAGATCCTAGGTACATTTTGATGAAATCTGCTGCAGTGTTTCGTTCCTGATTGCAATGATGTTGCATTCTGAAAAATGCTGCAGCTCTGATTTGTGCGTCTGGCTGGCTTCATCACCGTAGCAATCGCTGCTGAGGCTCAAATCATTGTCGTTAGAGCAATTCCCCATGTCAAACTGAGAGAAATCTCAGAAATAAACCTTGTTTTTTAACCAAATGCAATAGTAAGCTTATAGTGTTGTTAAATATTCAAGGAGTGTCTAGCATTTAGGGGGATCTATTTGCAGAAATGGAATATAATATCATTAAGTATGTTTTCTCTAGTGTATAATCACCTGAAAATAAGAGTCGTTGTGCTTTCTTTACCTTACAATGACCCGTTTATAGCTACATACGGAGCGGGTCCTCTTCACAGAGTCTGCCATGTTTCTACAGTAGCCCAGAACAGACAAACCAAACACTGGCTCGAGATGGGGATATTCACGTTTTCATGTTTTCACATCAGCCACCGTAGTTCTCCTACACACTTCTTCCGTACTGACATTACCTTGTTTACGTATGTGTTTTACTTGGTGTACGTACTTATTTTAAGCCCACAAATGACGTTTTCCCTTCACCTAACCAAGTGGTTTTGTTGCCTGAACCGACTGTAAGTGAGTGGCTTTGTTTCCCCCTGCTGGTACTGCACGTTCATACAGGTGTGTAATATTCACGTCTCTGCGAGGCAAAACATGACACTGACACGCTGTCCTCTGGTGGACAGACGGGTCTATTACAGGCTTTGGCATGATACGGGGTTGCACCGCTAGATGCCACCAAATCCTACACACTGCACCTTTAAGAAACATTGAGGTCGTTGAGGTAGATGTAAATTTATAATGAGGAAAATACTTCTATTACTGACTTTGCTGCTCTTTTTACATCATGTCATGTCATGATTTGTGGTGGAGCAAGAGCTGGCAGGGGAGTGAACGTTTTGTTAGATGGCAGAGCCATAACAGGGTTTCTTTAGTCTGTTTTTCTACCTTTCAAATGTTGTTTTCGAAATGTCATATAGAGACTTTTTTATGATATTCCTGGCTGTCCACATTGTGAGGCTGGAGGAATGTGTTTGAGTCAGGTTTTATGTTGTAGGGTTTCAGTCTTGAACATGAATATAGACATTTTCAATACTCCCTCAACATTTTAAGGCAACCTGTTGCTTCCAAGTGCAGCTTTACCTTCAGGGATATTACAGGAGATCTTACATTAACCAATCTAACAAACTAGTAAAAAACAATAGCAGCCTTCTTCTCCCTCCCTCTAATAAAGGGTTAACATCGATCGTGGTAGGTGCTGTGGAAGATTGTTTGCACTGTGCAGCCGTGCTCATCTCTCGTGATATTTTGGTGTTGATTGGAAGTCATACCATGAACCAATTTGTCATGTCCTGTGACTCGAGGATTGGTTTTTCCAGACACCCTCTGGCTGATGACACTGGAGGAGCCCCTTATATAACAAGCGCTGCTGTGATGCCTCCGAGCAAGGCACAACCTGCCTTTTGAGGAGCTGCTCAGTGGGGGAAATTGGCCGAGCAGGTGTACTGGGCAGCTGTCAGGTGGGTTATTTTTGTAGACTTGAAGGGCCTTTTCCTAAACCTTTATTTCATCTAACAGTTCACCTGACTTTTGTAGAAAAGTCTTTAAAGAATTGGATGCTTGACTTAAAAACACATTTGTACAGACTTCATCTTTAGTATTGATCTTGCTGTAGACAAGGCAGCCTTTGATATTGTTGAATTTAAGGTCAGTGATATTGGATAGTTTCTGTGAACTTACACTCACACCTGCAGGCAGTGTTAGAGAAGTCAGGTACTTGTAAAGGGCTTAACAGGAGCAGAGAGGAGACCGGAGGCTCAGAACATGTTGCTGTTGCTTACAATCCTCCTGATCTCAGTAGTATGTGTTTGTGTGTGTGTGTGTGTGTGGTCAAGGCGCTGTGTTTGTTTCAGCACCTCTTATTTCCTGTTGAGGCCCGAGAGTCAGATGAGGAGCAGCTGGTGTGTGTGAAAACACTTCTTTTAAGGACTTTTTGTTCATGTTGGCTTAAAAGTCGAGATTGAAACATAGTTCTTGACCTTGGAAACTGCAGTTGGCAAAACAATCTCGACTGCTGTTTGTCTCCAAGGTCAAGAACGAACTCTCAATCTCAACTTCCTTGTAGTATTTTAAACAGCTGTGCAGTGTTTTGGCATTTGACAAACTCAAACTCTTAGATACAACAAACACCTATCAACGCATTTTTTTTCAATGCATGGGGGAGTTGGTGTTCCAGTTCATCCCACAGGTGTTGGATGGGTTGAGGTCAGGGCTCTGTGCAGGTCAATCAAGGGGCTCTTTGTATATCTCAAATTTTTGCCTCCTCGTCTCCTCACTCCTTGAAGTGGGCCGTTACTCACCGGTACACCGTACCCGCGCTTCTTCATTTCACTCCTTGGCTTATACCGTGACTTTCTCTTGCGTACCGGCACTTCTCACAAGCTGCAGGTACTCTTCTCTGCCCTCTACATATCAGGTTTTCTGGAAGATTCATAACGGTGATTTATGACAGCGCAGCACCAGTGTTTTGAACCGCACCTCATAAACGGTATGAACATAAAAACTATGTAGAGAGCATCTGGACAAGCCGCCGTACGGCACAGGGGAGGGGGGTTAGAACGAGGGTGCTGTCATTTATCAATAAAATGTTCACATACGTTTTGAAAAAAAAAAATTAGTGAACTGTTTTTGTCAACAAATATAATTAATGAAACATTATTTAAAAGTTTTCTGAATCAGCTCTTTTGATTTATAGAATGTGATTTTAAAGGGCAAACATTTCTAGAAGAATTAAATGTTCAGACGAAGGCTGTGATGAATAATAAAGAAAATCATTTAACTAGTAATAATGATGGCCCAAAATTATGTAAAATGCATAGTTTTAAGTCAAAAACCTTCAAATGTTCTTGAAGTTCAAACCCAATACTGTATCTCCAAGTATCTTTTATTCACTGTATAAATTCAGAATGTGTCTCTGTATAATATGTAGGAACATCCTGACTGGGACTCTGCTCCTAAAATCTGAATGAATAGCTCACACACCTCAGCTCTGTATGTATACCTGCCTGTCTGGCTGGCTGCTGTTGATTCCAGCCTATAGACATCCTATAATATATTATAGAGCGACACTACAAATAACACAGGAAAGCACTTCAACTATTAACACCATGGGTAAATCTACAAACACACCACCTTAACCCTATAATGTTCCAGTTGAAGTATTATTGGAGTATTATAGGCCAACTATAGAAGATGCATAGCCCGAGTATAATAATATAGCAATAAAACCACAGCCGATTATGACTGACACAGTACAACATGCTTAAAGAAATAATGAATAAATAGGAATAGGAATATGAGATATGTTATATTTTTCCACTTCAAGCACCGGTGTATCCTTTGCGTAATTCTTTTCGGCACCCGTGACGTATAAAAGAAGCGTGACAATGGACAGATGATGCAGCTGTGCCACAAGTCATATGTAATTGTCATCGCTTTAAAATGACGGCTCCAAGGCAAGGAGGTCTCATCTCGCTCGCATCTCCCGAGGGCGGAACTAAGACGTGAGGAGAGGAGGCGAGAAAAATAATCGAGGATTTACAAACTGGGAAAATGAGAAAGGCCTAAGTTCTTCCACTCCGAACTGGGAAAACCATTTCTTTATGGACCTGGCTTTGTGCTTTGGAGCGCAGTCATGTAGAACCAGGAAAAGGGTCTACAAGACCGTAGGGCTGGTGGATGTCCACATACTTTTGGCCACATAGTGTATTTTTCAGCATGGTTTTTGGTTGACTTTTGCTTTCAGCTGATGGTTAGGGAGTATTCTCTACTCGACTGTGGGAATTGTGCCTGTTGCAGCCTCTCCTATAACAAAAGATTATCCCGCTGTTTGTGGAACAAGATTCTGAATAAATAATTCTCAACGTCTTTGCTTAATTTCTCAGTTTTAACAATTCAGTTGGCAGAAACGGGATTCTGCTGACGCTCCTGCAAGTAAAACAGCCGCGAGCATTTTCTGTTTTCCTATAAAACAAATTTCTGTGATATGAGATGCCAAAGAAAGCAAACAGAAGCGAGAGGATTACAGTTGGAAAGGTGCTAGTAATCATCCAGCACATTGTTTCTTTACAGAGCTCCACTGGATCAACAGTTTGATTCATGGAAAAGATTTTTATCTGGAAGGGTCTCTTACAGATTAAAATGTTGTCTACGTTTGACAGTGATGAAATGTATCATAAAATCTTCTCAATCAATTGTTTATCTTCTGGCATTTTTAAGAAGTTGACAAGCAATATAACTCCATTAAATGATGCTTACTTTTACATTATATTGTGAAAGTTAGACTGCCGTATACCACACAATGAAAATATTAAGTAACTCGACTTGGACTTGAGATTTGGGACTCGTGAACAAGCTTTATTTATTTTTATTAATGAAAATTGTCTGACGAGCTGAATGTCATTCCCTCCCTTATTATGATGCGCAACCTTGCGAATCTGGCCACACGTGACTAGAAGCTAACACGCCACCTAACGTCATTAGATTGCCGTTTGCTGAATATTTTGAAAAGATGAGTGTTTGTTTGCTTGCTGGCTTTGCCTCTTCTGTTTTCTTTTTCCTTTCTCCTCCTTCTTTTCTCTCTCTCACTCTCTCCTTTTATTTTATTTGGTAAATAGTGTAACAATTGAAGTAGTTCCCTATTCTGTATAAACATCTAGAGTTTTGCACAAATGCGTCTGATGAAAAATATTTGAAACATAAAATGGAATAAAATACCCAACAATAATATTAGATAAAAACAATAATAATTATTGTGATAAAACCGATAAAACATGTGTGCCATTAATAGCTACTAAATGGACCTTGTGGTGCGATAGTTTGCTCAACCAAAGGAATTGAATGTGTGTAGATTACTGCAAAATGAAACCACATTGCAGACTTTCTGATTCTGAGATCACACAAACCTCATACTGATACAGATCAATCCTGGACTGTATCCATCCTGACAAAAAAACTCTTGTGAACGCTGTCTTTCCTCCTCTCAGTGTGAATACTCCTGAGCTTTTCTGGAGCCAAAATGACTCGGGTACAAATAAATGGAAAACGTGCCTGGAATCATGAAGTAAATGGGAGTGTGATTACGTTGGTGATAAATTGGCACGTCTGCCGGGTTATTGTTGCCCCACCACTTTCTCATTCTGGTGGAAGAGAAGAAGTCTCTGGGGTCACAAACCTCAATGTGTTTGGAAAAAGCCAGTTTTAATAGATCAATCAATTCCTTTGGGTTCTTGAAGAGAGAGAAAGCTCAGTTGTAAGTGCTCATCCAGCCGGGAGTTGACTTTACCCTGTTGTTATCTATCTACAGACATTGACAATAATAATACAAACACACATTAGTACACCTTTCTTATAAAGAATTTACAAATGGCATCCTTTTTGCATCTTTTTGTTATATAGTTATATGGTACTGTTGGGTGTATGGCTCAATAAATCTCTCCTACTTTAGAAACTGTGGCCAGATATGCAGATATATTGACTGGGCTTTGTATGGAACATTATTTTCATGGCAGCAATACAATATAGATGATAAAAAGAAAAGTGCTGTTTATACAAAACATCAAAAATGAATAAATGTGTGAAATGCAACTTTATGACTCACAATAAGCCATCTCTAGAATAGAAATCAGCATTCAGCACCGCAGGACATGAAGGAACAAACAAATGAAAATAACATCAAAGCCTGGCTGATTTTACCATTTTAAATTGAACAATATACCTGCCAAGATTTGTTTTTTTTAACATAATCTCATAAAATAAACAAATATATTTTGACAAGGATTCCTTAAAATTGGTGTATGTACTGAGCTGGGTAATTTACAGAAAAAATAAACGCTCTTAGGTGGACAAAGAATATAATTGAGAAACAAGAATTTTGCATTTCTATGCTGCAATTTCTTGTTACTTATTAGGTAACATGCAGTAGGCGATTTGGGGGAGGGATACCATCCCCCTTGTTAGCAAAATGACCAAAATGAATACCCAATGTTAAAGGTGCAGTGTGTAGGATCTGGTGGTATGTAGCAGTGCGGTTGCAGATTGCAACCAACTTGAAGCTTCTCCCGTATGTGCCAAACGTGTAGAAGAACTACGGTGGCGACGCAAAAATGTGAATGTCTGTCTCTAGAGCCAGTTGTTGTAAGAGTAGAGTAGGTCATTTGGAGCAGAGCCAGTGCTTAGAGTGTGTGTGCGATGGGAGCGAGTAACGTTATCGACTCTGGCACAAAACAGTGTTTGGTTTGTCCGTTCTGGGCTACTGTAGAAACATGGCAGACGCTGTGGAGAGAGGACCCGCTCCCTATATAGATATAAACGGCTCATTCTAAAGTAACGAAACCTATTCTTATTTTCAGGTGATTATACACTAAAGAAAACATACTTATTAATATTATATTCCATTTCTGCCAATAGATCCCTGAAATGATACACACTGGACCTTTAACCTGCCATCCCCCCCTCTCCATCCCATAGTAACAGAGAGAGTGCAGAGGTAGAGGGGTTGTTTAGTAGAATATATTAGTCTAGTCTGCCTGACTTATTGATCCTTTATCTGACTGAGGGTTGTGGCCTCGACCTTGGCTCTGAAGCCTAACTGTACTGTGTATTGATAAATCCATGGAGCTGTCCGTGGTGCTGAAATAGCAAACGGTTTTGTAACTGCGACGAGTCCCGCCCGTCGGTCAGTTTAGAAAATACATAACCAAAAAAAGTCGTTCATGGGGAGGTTTGCTAGTCGCGGCTGAACAAAACGAACCAGGTCCGTCTCCCCTATTAAAACCCAACAAATCGCCTACCTGTAACATGGTTGTTAACAGGGTATGGCATGGTACGTATGGCAACAGAGCGAACATAAAACGACTCAACCAAGTGAGATTTGTGACATGTTGCAACAGGAAGGAAGAATGTTTATGGGTCTTATTGATTTTGAGAGGAAACTAAAGTAGTGCCAATAGCACAGCTGACACTTGATGATAATATATGGAGCTGCAACTAACAACTGCTGTTATTATCTTTAATATGTCTTTTTTTCATTTATTTTATTAACTCTCTGAGACCCACATAGACCTGTTTTTTTTTTTTCATTTTTAGGGGGAGATAGCAGGTCAGCATTATATGCCATATAGAAGTGATGTACATGATCTGAAAGCCTGAAACCTGAAGATTAATTTGAGATGCAGCTCAGCACTGTGTGTCAAGTTGTTCTAGTCATAAATCAGAAATAATAAAGTTAGTAATGAATTAGTTAAAACTATCTCTATTAGCTCCATCATGTCTCATAAGTTGTTGCAGCAATTTTTGGGTTGATACCATTTGTTACACACATTTGGTGCTAAATTTAATATTTATTTTACCAATCAAGAATTGATAAAAAATTATCAATAATCCCTCCAAAATACCACATTGAGACACCAAGACCTTGAGGAACACGATAGAAAAAGCCATGCTGTGATTTGGTTTCAAAAACTTTTGACATTTGGAGATTTCTGCAAGAATTGCATTTTTTGGCAATTGTATGGCGAGCACTTCTGTTCTGGAAACTGCTCAGAAATCCCCTTATTGTGAACCTACCTAAGAAAGCCATCTATCCTCTGAATGCTCTAGGTCTCTAGAGCCTCTTTGTGGTTGTAAAGTTTCATGAGGCTGTGATTATCCTAGAGCTCACCACAGGTCATTTTATACAGTGAGGTCAAGTTGAAAAATACGGTTCCACTACAATGACATGGCTACTATGGGGACTAACATCATCACACATGAATACAGTTGGGCTCTCAGCTTTACAGTGATTGCCAATTTATGCAATTCCAAGACTGTTTACGGACCCCAGTATGCAGAAATATTCAAACACATCATTTTAGAATAGGCGAAAATAACATTTATACTGCATGCAAAAAACTGCATGTGATTATCATGAAGTGGGCATGTCTGTAAAGGGGAGACTCGTGGATGCCCATAGCACCCATTTTCATTCACATATCTTGAGGTCAGAGGTCAAGAGACCCCTTTGAAAATGGCCATGCAAATTTTTCCTCATTAAAATTTAGCGTAACTTTGGTGCGTTATTTAACCTCTTTCCCGACAAGCTAGCATGACAGGATTGGTACCAGTGGATTCCTCAAGTTTTCTAGCTTCATATGATACCAGTATATCTTCACTTTCTCTTAAACTGAACCAGCTACAGCCTCTGAAAGACAGTGAAGTTGGTCGGGATCGCCGGCGATCCCGCAGGTTTCAGAGGGTTAATAGAGTATAAAAGGGCAGGAGATGGGAAAAATGTTTGATCGGTTTCAGCTCTGATAATACTGTATATAGAGGTGTAAAATGCTACCAGGAGCTCTTTGGATATCACACACAAAAACACACAAGATCTCATGTGAGCATGCAGCCCACGTACTTCAACCTCACATAATGTATATGTGAGTGTAGATATTTCAATTTGTTACACCCTCCCACACACACACACCTACACGAACACACAGACCCACAGCCAATCATGCTGACAGATGAGTGTGTCTGTGTGTGTGTGTGTGTGGGAGTGATCCAGGGGAAATGAGGCTTACAGTGAGAGCAAACGTCTGGCCTCCTCAGTGTGCCCCTGAGATCTGATCCCCTGTTATCTGGCCTGGCGCCCAGGTGAGGGATTCACCCTCTGCAGCACTTGGATATTAGGTTTTATTTTCACATGGTAGTGAAAATAGAGTGAGGAACTAGTGAAAGGCCTCGTGTCTGAGGAAGCTCTGAGAGAGACGGAGAAGGGGGGGGGGGGGGAAAGAGTCTCAGAGAAGTGAGGAAGAGAGCTATACGGTGAAAGGAAAGTGGTGATTTATATTTGTCACATAGATGCGTTAAGCAGAGTGGGAGGCTGGCTGGAGTGTGGAGGAATTTGGTGAGCTGGCAGGAATGAAAAACATTCAAGGGAGGAAGAGACAAAGAAGCAAAAGAGAATAGTCTGAAGTGTAGAATCGTGCTAGAATTTGCACGAAAATGTGATCTAGCAGGGCAGGAGAGTGAGTAGAGTCAGTGAGTGTAATAGAAGGAATAGAAGACAGATTGGAGTAAGATGTTTTCACTGCTGCCAAGCCGCTTATTGCTCTAATTATTAAGCTCATTGCTATTACAGCAGCCAACTCGCCAGTGCGTCTGAAGCAGAGACAGATCTCAGTACTGTTTAGTGCTGATTAATTGCAAAACTATTTCCCCTATTAACCCTAAATATCATGGCATGGTCTGGATGCATGGTTATGAGACAGATTTTGAGGTTGGGTCAGGGAATTACTTCATATATTGTAGTTAGGGTCCTGTTGAATTGTGGTTAGTCTGGGCAGAGCGAAATGAATGACTTAAGCTGCTCGGTGAATGTGTGCAATGCAAAGTAGGGCACCTCTAAATGCGAGCATGTGTGCTCAGCAAACCCGACCTGGATGAAAAGGTCTTTGCAAGGTGCCTGTGTGCTCGGCTCTCTCTTTATGCTTTTGTGTGGGGGATGAATGTACACAACCGGGCCCATTTTCCTGTTCTCCCCTCTTCACTTTGAATGCAGATACTGTACTCTGTTGTGAGAGGATCAGCATAGTCATTTCTCCTCTCCGGGGGCTCAGGATTCCTTTGATTTCCAGAAGAAAAAAAGCTCCACAAAAGCTTCCAGAGGTCTGCGTCAGACCAGCAACGTCGGTGAAAGATGAATGCTGTTTGACCATCTGTTTCCAGGTGAAGCAGACGGAGGGTTTTTATGTCTGCCAAGAGCCAGAAGGAGAATCGGAACATTTTGTCACTCGCCGGCTGTTTTTAGAGATGATTCTCTGAGATATTGAGGATCGGGTCATAAGATGAAGGATGAAGGGATGGAAGCCAAGTGCTTCAGCGAACTTATGAGGGTCAGAATCTGTAGGAAGGATGAACACTCACTTCTCTTTCTAAATCACCCTTGAACAAGGCGTGTCACCTCCAGCTGTTTTTAGTAAGAGACAGGTTGTTTCAGTTTTTTGCTCAGTATGTTAGTTAGGAAAAGGTAGTTTTTGTAATTGTTCTTTCTATAGCCACAACCTCATACAGCCCTGCATATCACCAACTCAGCTCACCCACATCCAGATCTGTTTGCCTCCTAACCAAAGCACCATTTATTGACAGAGCTGCACTGAATCGTGTTCATATTCAGCTTCTTGCCTCATCCTCACACAGAGAGAAAACGGGCTGCACGTAATCTACCAGCGGAGGGTTGATATTATGCTGCAGTTGTTGGTGTGAAGCCATTTTTTGGAGCTTGCCAGCTGTTTTCTGTTGTTTGTTTTGGTTTATTTGTGCCCCGTTGGAACTTCAGCATCGTTTGCTGTATCACACAGCAGCTGTGTTTTGTAGCAAATTTTTGTTGTGTAGTTTTAGGTAGATAAACTCTTCGTATGTGACTGAGATCTCGTGTTGTTGTACTTTCTGCTCAAAGCTCAACGCTGCAAGCACAAACAGAAAAGTGGAGTGTGGAGTAATTCACTGCTGTGTCCGCTGAGCTTTATTTAATGAATAGCTTGGGTTCTGACGTCTTGTGATAACGGCAAACGAATCCTCAGAAGAAGCTAACGGCTTTTCTTCTTTCCCCCTCACTGCTGTTGTAATTTGGCGTCCTCGCTCAGGTACCTGCTCCTAGAAAAAAAAAAAACACATCTGCTTGTTTCTTTTCCCTCCTTCAAACATGATTGAGCTTGAAGAACTAATAAAAAAAGGTACATCGCCATCTGATTTCTAATGCCGGGACGTGAGGCGTGTGTTTTGAATTACAGTATGTGGATGTGAGAAGTGGGTTTAGTGAGAGGGAAAGCAATTTACGTCATAGTGATGGGAAACATTAAAGCTTATCAGGTGTTTGCTTCGTGATGATGGTTCCTCGAATTATAACTAGAAGTAATTTTAACAATGTCAGAGGTGAGAGTGAAAGCTCCCCTTGGAATTATGTGTGTGTGTGTGTGTGTGTGTGTGTGTGATGACTGAAAATACAGAAGCTTTGAAAGCCCGCCTCCAGCCGGTGTTACTTCCTGTTTTTTGGTTCTTCTCAAACAAAGAACGGGGGCGTGGTTAGAGCCCCATCTCCAGTGTATTTTGGCATTTCTATGATATTTCATATTTATTGGAGTCATTTCCTTATCATAGAAATGCCAAAATACACCTGAAGTCTGCAGATTCTCAACGCTCAAAATCAATGAATCCAAAGATGAAAACGTGCCGAGTACAACAGACGCCCCCCTCCCTCTTCAGTGCCTTCAGCAAAGTCAATAATTCTTTAATGAAGCTGATCTCATGCTCCAGCTGACATTTCTCCCCTTCACTATTTGCATGATGAACCAGCACATTGGGAAGATATTATCCACATTGCCTCGCGTCTACAGAAGTACGAACCCTGAGTGCGTCTGATGAGTTCTTTCCATCTGAAACCTGGTGATAATTACCGACCCCGGGCCGAGCCAAGGATCTGGAAGCAGGGTGGAAAAGATCCTTGGAAGCATTGACCAATATTTTTGAATCAAGAAACGCTTGGTTGTGTTCTCTCTCCTGACTCGCTGTGATTCATCCAGCCGCTTTCCAGAAGTCACATGGCAGCTGGAAGAGGCTCATGAGCACATCTTTCTTCTTTCCATCTAGTCTGCCTGCTAGCTGGAGCCAAATACCTCAAATTCTTGTTGCTTGTTGCGATACTACGTCCAGTATATGTGCCCTTTAAAGAGAAATACTGATAAAAAATAGAGAGGATTGCAGCTGTTTGTGGGACACAAAAAGATATTTGTGTTTTTGGCATTCCCAGTATTGCAACACTTTAGTCGTCATCGCCTGACTCAAATGTCTTTGCATTGTGTAAGAATCTGAGAGCTGCAATAACACTGCCCACATGTCTGGATATTACATCATGCGCATCAAAGAAATAGCCCAGAACTGGTCTTGTTGTTAAAGTGTTGTTGGTGTTTGAGGGGGATTTAATCTGAAACGCTGCTTTCTCGGTTGTTTATGATCAGTGAAAGGAATCACAGGGTTTGTACTGTCATCATGTATGAGCCAAAAATATAATTTGTTCCTGTAATTACAGGTGGTTGTTTACATTATGATCACTAAATTGATCGTCATCTTGTTATTTACTGTTCTTGTCATTCCTGAAACATTTATTTAATGTTTTATTGATTCATCTTCAGTAGGATAATCTTATCACAACGTCACTTTACTATTTTTCCAGAGCTTTCAACCACATCTTACAGTCTTCATCAGTAGATTTGCTCAGTTGAAAGCTCTGGAAAAAGCTACGTGGAGCTTGTGTTGGGATTATTTTGTCAAACTATCATTCCCAAAGTCAAGAATAAATGTTTTAAATATATTCATCAATGAAATGGTACAACACAGTACAAAATGTATTACTTGTTGATTACTTCTGTGATATACAGTATGTATAGACGTGTGCAAAGTTTGATTTCCTCACTGGGATCTCTCTAAACAGCATCCTCTGCTGTCCGGCTGTCATAATCTAGATAAGATATTAATATGCTCATCTATGTTGCCTTCAATCAATACTGTTCACTCACAGCAATTAAGCTTTATAGTCAATGTTCTCCTAAAACAATCAAGGATAAGGCTGAAAATTATATTATCTATGTTGTCATAAAGTTAACGGGTCTCTATAAAGCAAACTAACTGTAAATTAAAGTAATGTGCATTAATGATACAGAGATTTACATAGAATTTATCATTTCTATTTGTTGGACTATCATTAATATGGAAGGCACAATAACCAGTTTGATCATTTGTTATTTAAATATAATGTACGATCACACTTCTGAAATCAAACCTGCTTGTATGCACTCTTTCTGCTTGTTACACTTTGCTTTTACTGACCCCATATCGTCGATTTTGTCTTTGTTTATACTGGCAAAGTTTCCGCTTTGGGGATTAATAAACTTCATCCTCTCCTCTCCTATCCTATCCTATTGAGTTTAATATAAATACAGCCTGTTATCGTCAAATTATTCAGAGGAAGCTCCCGCACCAGTCAGTTTCACTACTAAACCCTGCTACCAGAGATTATAAAACATTTGCATTGACAATGTGATTCGTTGGTGTTGTCTGGCTTGACTGTAACGTCATCCAGGAAATCGGTGATTAGTGGGGAAAACCCTGCAGACTCTCAATCCTCTGAGCGATGCCAAAATTATAGTTTCGTTTCTTCAGTTACTTTGTCAATTTTTCTTTCTATTTTTACTTCTACCAAAGAGGTTATGTTTTTGATCCCAATTAAACCAATTAGATTATTACATTATACGCTGCAAAATGCCTTTGAAATCAAGAATAGAGATGAGCTAGAAAGAATTAATAAAGTAGCAGTCCATAGAGTGCCTTCGTAGCCGAGTGGTTATAGCGCATGCCATATAACCGAAATGTCTAGGGTTTGATTCCGGCCTTGGGAACATTTGTTGCGTGTCATAACCCTCTTTCTCTCCCACTGTTTCCAGACTGTCATCTGTCTGATAAAGGCGATAAAGGCAAAAAAAGCAACAAAAAATAATCTACAAAAAAGTTGTCCATGAACTAACATTTTATTTTAGATTCGGCTAAAATGAAAACAAACAGGACCACATTCATTCATGGCAGAGGTAAAAATAGGCTCCATTCACAATCTTACATCACCCACAACCTTTTAGTCATTTTTCAGTATTTTAAGTTCCTGTATTTTATCAGTTGTGTTGGGCAGGGAGAGACTGGAAACAGTTTGTCACTTGATCTTTTGACGATGACATTGGGTCGTTTGTTCTTTCAGAGAAAGAGGGGGGAAAAAAACGGATGCAGGTCACCAAAATATATTGAACTCCCTGAAAGGAAATACAGTGAGTGTTTCTTCCAAAAAGGCAGTTCGCACCCCACCATGAATGAAGCCTAAGTTTTGCTGCATGTTGTAACGGACCGACCCCAACAAGGCCTGCCGTTGTCTGCTTCGACTCTCTCTCTCTCTGCCTCTTGACTCACACACAAACACACTCCACACTGGTCTGATAGTCTGTTACTCAGCAGCACAACACAACAACAGATAAGCACGTTTGCAACAGAGAGACTTTTTTATGTTGTAAAAAGTAAGTAGGTTCAAGTTAAGTTTTATTTCCTACTAAAAGTGAGATGAGAAGATCGATATCACTCATATTTGTGCAAAGTACGAAGCTTGGTAGCGTAGCTTAGCATAAAGACTGGCAGCAGAGGGAAACAGCTAGCATGGCTCTGTCCAGTTAAAACAAATGTGCCCTTCAAACACCGTTAAAGCTCATTATTTAACACGTTGTATCTTGTTTGTTTAAAGGAGTATTTAGGATTTTTTGAAATGGGGTTGTATGAGGTACTTATCCATAGTCAGTGTATTACCTACAGTAGATGACGGTCGGCACCACCTAAAAAGATCAATATCAGCTTAAGTGTACGCTATATTTAGAATATTTTCACCTCCTTACCTTGCGGTCAGCCCTTTCCCGACGAGGAGCTGAAGCCGTTATCTATGCTCTCTTCAAATACACAGGACTCCTTTGACAAAAACAATGATTTTCTCTCACAGAACACGGGAGTTGCTGGTCTACCGCTGCCTCGATCGGATAGTTTGTTTGTATTATTGTGTGACTTTGGTGATTCAGAATTAACTCTTTAAAACACCAAAGTCTGCGAGGTAAAATTACAGTTTTTGTCAACAGAGTCTGGTGGCTTTGAAGAGAGCATACATAAGTTTCACTTTCACTTAAGTTCCCCGTTGGAAAGGGCTGCCTGATGGCAAGATAAAGCGGTGAAAATATTCTAAATATAGCGTACACATAAATGGATATTGATTTTTTTATGTGGCTGAAATACATTTTTCTGCTGCCCCCGTCCACAGCAGTACATTGCTTTACTTCCAAGCTGGTACTCCTGTCAATTTCTCCAAACTGGGGGTGTGCAGACCGCTATCTACTGTAGGTAATACACTGACTATGGATACGTACTGCAAAAACCCCACTTCTAAACACCCAGACTATCTCTTTAACCCGTATATGAACATATATTTAAAATGTTGTACTCCATGAACAACAGAAATAAAGGACTTCTGTGCAGCGTCTCAAGCTGTAGTGCCGTCAGGCTGCTAGAGACGTTGGTTGAGCACAGGTTTTAATTCCGATGCCAAGAGCAGAGTCTGGCCTCCAAACACAAACATAATGCAGAAGTGCTCAATCAGTTTAACGTCCAGGGTACCTTGAGGTGCTCTTGAAGCTGAAAAGATGGCTCACTAAAAAATAAAACACTCCTCAGGCACTCGTAGGCAAAACAAAGAGAAAATGTTTAATGGTTTAAAACAGAGGAAACAGCTGCTGTTTTAAACAATTACAGCCCGTCTAAATAAAAACCTTCAATTAAATTTGTGTCCTTGCTCTGCCAAAGAGAAGAACATTTTCCTTTTCTGTGACGTGTTTTGAAGTGTTTTTAGGCAAATGAAGTCCGTCAGTGTAAGCCTCAAAGTAAATTAAGTCCAACATAAGCACAATGCAGTTCTCTGAATTCTAACCATGACATAGCATTTGGATATTTTTCTATCGAAGCTGTTAATAGTACTGTTTGTTTTGTTGTTTAACCCGAATCCTTTTAATATATCAGTCTAATAACTGAAGATTTTTTCGGCTTTATAACGTCAAGTTGAATCTTGTTTTTGTTGGTTTGGCCTTCGGTTCTATCGGTTATAATGACATAGATCCCACCGAGGTAACTGCTGAGATCTGGGAACACGACAACATCACTAAAAAGAAGTCAATAAGACGATGCCCAAAGCCAACAAAAGGGGCTTGCTTGTTTCTATCTTAATTATTTCCAGTTCTCCTGGGACTTCACCATTTCAAAACCTGATACCTAAATGTTAAATGTCAAGTCAAGTTCATAGGGAGTCGAGTCTCACAGCTGTCAAGTCCAATCAAGTTGTGATTTTGTGATTTAAGTCTGAGTCAAGTCCAGGTCTCAGTTCTTAAGCTCAGGCCAATGTGATATATACATGCTTGAGTTTCAGTAACAATAAAAGCACACTTTCTTGATATATTAATTAAATGTCATTAAAGCAAAACAAAGTCTGGTGCATCTCAGATTCATCAGTGTAGGGACAACCGATGTTTATTTTTTTACTATTGATTAATCTGCGGATCCATTTTAATTAATCGATTAGTAGTTTGTTCTATAAAATGCCAGAAAATACAGAAAAATGCAGCCATTCCAGTACAAGGGTGCATGCTGACGTCCCCAAATGTCTTGATTTATCGGACTGCTTGTCCTAAACCCAATTAACTATTATAGGAGACCTAGAAAGTCAGCAAATTTGAGAAGCTGGTAACAATAAATATTTTACCCTTTTCGCTTAAATGCCATAAACGATGTCTGATATGCTTATCACAGGGTATGCTCTAGGGCGGGGCTACCTTGTGATTGACAGGTTGCTACCACGGCATTATCCAGTCTGGGAGTTGTCTGTGTTTTCATCTTTCATCACTTTAACCCTTTAACAGTGTGTTTTCAGTTCATGACAGTTATTTGTAACATTTAGGTCGCCTAAAAATGTCTTATTCAGCATTTGGTTGTGCTTCGCTCCACCCCCTCGTGTCACTTCTGGTTGCAAAAAACCAAGATGGTGACGGCCAAAATGACGAACTCGAGGCTTGAAATCAGTACTCCACAAACCAATGTGTGACGTCATGGTGACTACGGTCATAGTCTATGGTCATAGTTTGAAACGTAGGGCCTCTGATCAAGCGTTGGTATTTGACGAGTTTGGAGTGAGAATGCGTTTGCCTAAAACCTGAATGGGGTTATATTTTGGTTTGTGTTTGAGTTGTAATTCAGGCCTTGCTTTTCTGATTTTCAAAGAAATACACTTGGACCCTTCCACTGATCTAGCAGTCAGGCTCTGTCTTTATTTACATTAACAATTTACAGAAGCATTAAAAGATTAAAACGTCAAATAAAAATCCTTTATCCCAGACTGACTGCTAAAGGTCAACAGACACTAAATCAAAGAGGAATGACCAACACTCCCTGTCAGTCATCATCAGCATCCTGGTGAGTGACAGCTATTCAATAATGTGTTATTGGATCACTTGTTATTGCTCGTAAGTATTACTCATAGGTAATTGGTTTGAACATGCAGCAGATAGTCATCTTAATGGGATATACATTGATTTACTGAAGTGTTGCTCATCGACCTGATGTGGAAAAACACTGTAAACCTGAGAGCCTCTTTAAACTCACACTCACCGTAATCACTGCCCTTTTCCAGATCACGCATAAAATGCCAAGCTAATAAAAATGAAAGGTTTCAACATGATGTTCTGAGCAAATAATACACACAAGATCTTTGCATCACTAAGTATACTACTATTAGCTGACTGAGCTGCTGTTGTGTTTATCAAAGGGGTCAATGGTGTAAATTTCATTTCAGTACAAAGGAAAAAATGTTTCTCCTTCACATGCTGTGCTCTCTCTTCTGTGACCAACAGCATCCATGAGTTTATTTTCCAGCTCTCAGGCGTGCAAAAGTTCTCCTTTAGAAGCAGGCACATTGGCAAATTGTCAGATACCACTTTGGTCTGTTTGCTCGGGTATACATTTGATGTCAAATGACTTTTTAATGTAATTAGTTTTGCCTGCTGGCCGTTAACTCCTGTGGATATTTTCACAATAAACTGTGAGATTTTTCCTACCAAAGTGGCATGACTCCAACGACTTTGTTCCAGCAGGATAAAAGAGCAGCTCATTGACATGGCTTTTGGCGTCAAACATTGAATTTGATGTTAACTAATCCAGCAGGTGCTTAGATTTACATTTATAATGAGGGAGTGAGAATTTATTTTTAATAAGGTCCCATTTGTGTTACCTCCCTTCATGTTCTAGCTTTGTATGTATTTATACGTGCATACTGGAGTCTTGGATAACAAACATTAGGATGACAGAGCAGTGTTAATTCCATTAACAAAAACTAGGATGAAATATGTTCGTCAACGACCTTTTTTTCCATGACTAGAACAAGAAGATGACAAGACGGCACCGACGTCATTAAAAACTAGCGGTGACAATATCAAACATGCAATATCGTTGACGAAAAAAGACAAGACTAAAATCTAGTTTAGTTAATATAAAAACTTTACCAAAATCTCTATTTGTGTCACCCTCCACCTTCTCTTCCCCTCACTCTGTCACTCTCTTTCTCTCTCGCAAACACACAAACACAACGTGCTACGGTGGTGGCGCTCAGTCAGTCTCTGTCCTTCTTGTTTCACACCTCAACCTGATAACTATGCTACTATAATACATAAAGTTGGCGTTTTGCGGTTCGGGTGGTTGAGTAACGCTCATTTTTACATGTTGGGTGGGCGGATTGGCTCTCATAACGGACCGGTGGGTGCTACTGAACCTCGCATCATTAATGAACTCAGTCAGTCAGTCAGGAGGACTCGAACTAACTGCAAAGCTGCATTCTTAATCATTCAACCTGTGTTTTTCATCAGATAATGATAAGGTAAAATTTTATGTGAAATAAGTTTGACTAAAATGACAGAAATTATCAATATAATCTGATGACTAAACACGATTACGATTAAATAAAAAAAGAAATAAGCTCACAAAATTAAGATAGAAAACATTATGACCAAAATCAAATGACTTTTCAGTGACTAAAACGTTTTGAGTTGTCGTCGACTAACATTTGACTAAAACTATGAGGGATAAAAATGACTAAAATGCGACTAAAAGTAATACAACAAGCTGAGAGCCTGGTGCTGTGTGTTGCAACTTTGACGTGATGATGTTTGTCTTGTGTACGTTCTTTTGCATATACCTGACCTATTTGAGGACAGGTGCGTCTTATCCATAGCCTCAGGACTGGACTTTGTTTCACCCATGCATTGTCCCCTTGCAAGGTCAGTTTACGTGATAGGCCTTTTTCCGGCTTTGACCAGGCTGCACCTCGCATGATGTGCAGTTCAGGTTTTATTTTAAAGGGTTGAATTCAATATTGTTATGCAGTCCAAACTAACAAATTACTCATGCTGAGGTGTGGCACACACATCTACTGATGATCTCCTGGCTTCTCCCCCAGGTGTGCTGCATCAGTGGCTAACGAATGTCTGACTTCAGTGTTGACTAGCTTGCCTGGACAGCTAGTGGCTAGTATAGCTAGTTTGAAACACAGAAGGTGAGCGATATCTGTCCACTTTGTGGTGTTTTCATTCATTAAAGCAGTATAGATTGATTTTTTTGGCCCCTTGGAGGCAGAAGAACAAGCTGTGATCTCAACATTGTCGTATTATCAGCTTTAAAAGTTGTTATGGTGAACGTACTAGCAATTGGCATTCCTTCGGATTCGTGTGTCTGACTGCTCGACAAATGTAAGTCCAAAATTCACTCTCCTTTTAGCTCTGTTGTCAAGTCTCCACCAACTCTTGAGTGAAATATCTGAGAGAGTTAACAAAAAACTAAAGCAATGATCTGAAATATGCTAAGAAGCTCCAAGGTTCAGCTTTCTTCACAGTTAATGTGGGTTAAAGCATCTCCGAAAAGCTTTTCAAGGAACATTTATATAATAAATGATCCTTCACTTTTGCACTGAAAGTTTATTTTCTGAGGCAAAGCAGCCGAGCCTTAGAAATCATTAGTAATGCTTTAATATAAGGCCCAGTGGGAGCAGGAGTGCTGGCTTCAATTTTATGCTTAAAACTCCCCACGAGCCAGTTAATAGCATTTCAGAAACTTCGGGTGGGCCACGGAGAATGCACATAGGCACAAACACACCTTTTTAAAACCTTCACCACACTTGAACACAGAACCACAAAACTGCGTGGCGTCTCTCCGTCACGTGAAATGCCTCGGCCAGCATCTTTTCCCCCGTCGCGGTGCGCTGATGGTAATTAGGCTGCTGTTGTTGCTGCTGTCACCGCTCATTTTCGACTCCATTGAGGCAGGAGGAAGAAAAAGGCTAAAGCAATATTGCCCCACTCATAAAATCCAGTGTAATTATGCCAGGTTTTATGTGCCCTAGGAAGTCAAGAATCCCCTTACATGACAAGAAGTAAATTGCCAGCACTAAATCAGCTGCAGCTCCAGAACACCTTGTTACTGGAACCGCCACACTGGGAGAATGGTAAAGATAGAAATGAGGGTAATTTTGTTTTCTATTCAATGTTAAGGTGGATTTTGTGGTCTTATGCACCTGATTTCAGGCCCTTGTTCACCCACCTGTACTTCTATGAATCTCATATTCAGCCCCACACTCAACGAAATTGTGTTGAACAGCAAACAAATAAAACATTATTCAAGGCGTTTGTAAAATGAAATGTCAACCAGGAAAGATTTACAGGCTTAGCTCACACATTGCTTTCTTCGTCCGGACTAATAGAGGACATGAATCATACCCTTTGGTGTTTCACGTAAAGAAATGTGGGAGGTTTAGAAACCCCTGATCAGCACCATGTTCTGCCCTGCAAACAACTGGCACTCCGCTGCAATGATTCAAACAAGGGACCCGTAATGTCCCAGTGTTAACGCTGACCAAGCACACATTAATGTCAAATACATGTGGTTGATTGGTGGAGAGTGTTTTCCATGGATAGTGTGTTTGAATTGGTGTGGCTAGGTTTTAAAATTGTTGAATGTTCCTGAAAATATATCCATCATAATTCTTGTAATAGGATAAGGAACACGATGCTGTTACAGCCATCAATGAAGGAGTTGTAGTCCAAAATCTGACACCTTTAATTGAAATCAGACTAAAACTTTTTATTGCATTTTCTAACACGTTCTCATCCCATCTCGTGACATACTGAGGCTTTGTCAGGACCCCTTGGCGTCACTTTCTAATGCACTGGGTAGCCCAGCGCGTCAAACTATGACGCTCCACTACGGTCCTTAGGTTTAGGTAACAAAACCATTCAATTATGTTTAGAAACAGCATGGTTTGGCATAAAATTACTGGTTGTAAAGTGAAAGTGAAACAACATTGTGAACACAAAGGCTTTGTGTTTGTTGGACCCATCCACCCATGTGCGTTTTTTCGCTCTTTAAACTACGTCACCACACTCCCTGATCACTTTCTCTGAGCATTTAATATTGACGCGAATGGGATTACATTGTATTGTAGTTACTTGAAAGCCTGGTGCGTCTCATACAGACACTCAAGGGTACCTTGTGCATCAGTATTTGATGCCGTGGGAGTTTTCTCATACACCTGTGCACTTTGCTGTCATTTCATGGTTGAAATAAATAACAGTTAAGTTAAACTTTAAACAATAAAGATGAAATTGAAAATCAATTTTTACAGGGCATGTAAGATGGTATGATGGGAGGTTATTTACAGCAAATGTCCCCAATCTTTTTACACCATTAACTGTTTTTATGTTGACAATATTATTGTGGATTGGCCAATGTGGAGGGTGCTTTATCGCAACTAAAATAAATATTAATTATTTAAATTAATTTCCTGTACCTCCTCCAAAGAAACTCTCAAGCAACATTTTTTGTTTTTTCATATTAGCCAGTTAATTTCAACAGTAAAAGCGATAGAGCATAGACAGATAGAGCAGCTAGCAGGATTGTGACAGATTGGTGACCTTATGTAATGGTGACCTACTTTACTTTAAAATCAGTATCCTTTTGGTGTGGTTGTGACAGGGAGTGATGAGGAAAGATGCAGCGCAGACTGTGCCAAGTTCAAAGTCTTTAAAGCACTTGGCCTATAAACGTGTCTAAGTAATATTCAGATTTTTTTTTACAGAATCATATAATTTCTTATCGCCCCATAAGCAAATATTCCTTGGTCCAGTACTGGTCTATTAGAAACCACTGATTTACCAGTTGGAGCCAGGATCCACCAAACAACCTCATCTACAATATTGTCTGTTCTTTTACCCCACACATTCAAGAATGCATTGGATTGTGTGATTTAAAATTAATTGTCATCACCTGTTGAGGCCTGAGCCACCTGACACCTCATCAAATGTTTGATGAGGTGTTTTACGTCCTGTTTCATTCACTCGACTCCTTTGAGATCGTTTCCTTTGAACAGCCGCGGTCGGGGCGACGCGCTAACCCACTCTCCTGGCACCCACGATCCTGCTCTGTTCACAGTCGGTTAATCTCAATCTAAGCCCATTTTCAGTTATCTGCTCACAGGGGAAACCAGTGTGAAAATGGAGCTGTGTGGCTTGCACCTGCTCAGTATACGTAAATGGATCAAATAAACTCTGCTCCCTCTGCAGGAGCAGTTTTAGTGCCCGCTATACGTCTGATCATCCTTCTAGAGTTCATGATGGTGAGCAGTGTCTCTATTAATGCATTCACTATCTCTGATCTTTCAGCTGAAAGAACTCCATCAGTTCATCTCAATCAGATCCTCAGTCAAGTTAAAAAATAATGTCTAGCATTATTGTTTCAATCGTAAAGCTTGAACTGTCAGTGACGTTATTTCTCTAACAAAACAACGGCAAAAATAAATAAACCCAGCTCCTGTTCTGTTTGTCCCACTTAGTTTTACCCCTTACTAGTTTAGCCACATGAGACAAATTACGTTCAGCTCACAGAGTAGATTTCATGCAGATTCCCATCCCCAGTGGAAATGTGCATTTCCATATCATTTCATACACAAGGAAGGCTACAGTATATAGGCCAATCCTGCAGCCTCACTATACTGCAGAAACAGATAAAAGGATTACTAACCCATATTTTCATTGTCGCTGTATATATTCACTGGATACTTGTTGGGCATTTTTCCATAAATTAAGATATTTTTTCTGTAAGATGTATTAACATTTATGATTAGAAACATAAAGATCTTTCCCTCTCTAATGTCTCCTCGTTGGTTTGGCATGAGAGGGGTATTGTCTCATTTAATGATCTATACATAGCAGATGTTTTTGCCTCATTCGATCAGCTGAGAGCTAAATTCGACATACCGAGATATAGATATTTACATGTTTGGGATTGGGCCCGTAACCATACAAAATCCTTTTCTGCCATCCCTGAACAGCAACCTATAGATATTTTATTCCCAACAGCTCCATCTCTCAAAGGCACAATATCTATTATTTATGTGAAACTTTCATCTATGCAGATGGCATCTCTTGAGTCCTTGAGAGAGGCGCGCCAGGCCGATCTGAATTTACAATTTACAGATGTTGAGTGGTCAGATATATTTCAAGAGTACACTCCTCAGTCATGGTCTGATACAATTCAAGGCGGCACGCAGACTTCATCTGTCTAAAGTCAGAATCTTAAAGAGCAACTCTACTGTAGCTCATACATTCTGGTTTTGCCCGAGACTCTCAGGTTACTGGTCCTCCATTTTTGATGCTCGATCCAAAATACTTGAACGACCAATAGATTCAAATCCTCTTACAGCTATTTTTAGTATCCATTGTGAGGACGATCATCTTTCCACAGTAAAATTGCATCGCTTATGTCACTCTTTTAGCCAGAAGACTCTATCTCACTCAATCGGAAGCAGGTTACCCCTCCCTCCTTTTAAACACTGGATCAGAGATACACTACCATTTTTTAAGCTAGAAAAGATAAGGTTTGCTCTACGAGGACCTCAGGATAATTTTAGCAGTGTATGGCAACCTTTCATTACATATCTGCTGGAGCAGCTTTGAGATTGTAGTATGGTTTGTTTTCATCATTTGCTATAGAATTTAAACCGCTATGCACACATTCAAACACACACATTGTCTATTGTTTTTTTTAATGTCTGTTTTTTTTATTATTATTCTAACTATTATTTTGATATAGGAATTATCTTATTATACTTAATTTTTGTTTTGTTTCCTTAACAGTACTATTTGTAACTTTCAGAAAATCCTTGTTATTGATGACACGGGTGGCTGTTAAGTGAACTGCATTATCCTGGGCATCGGCCAAAACAGCGACGTGACATTAAATTAAATCATATATCATAGAATAGCGTTATTATCTGTAATGTCCAATCTCCATGATACTAACTAGCTTGCCATTTGCAAATTACTTCTTATACTTCAGCTAGCATTACGAAGCAAAACCATCCCGAGTCCTTTACATAGAAATCAGTTGACGGGCTGTAGAAATATAAAGAGGCTGTAGCTATATAAAGATCTGCATCCTCAGAGGAGAAGCTTTTCCCTATATAAAATGCATTTGAATCTGAACAAACAAATGCAAGTTCTCCTTATTTTTTTTCCACCCAGGTTAATTCTGGTAATAAATCTGTGTCCTTTCTCCTAATGGAGTTGTGGGAGTGGGAGTGTGGATGTTAATGGCGTCACAGCAGACACAGTAGATTTCCACTCCAGGTTGATGGCGAGTTGCCTGTCGCCTACCTCTGTGCCATTTTTAGCCTGCGGCGGCTCTGGCTGGCCTCGTTGCCACCTTGCTGCACGGTGCCACGTGTGGGCAGGCGCTGGCTGGGGGCCTCTCCCATCTCCTGGGCTGCTGCCGCACGGTGGGTCTCCCATGGGACTGGGCTGTGGGCCGGGGTGGGGCGAGCTGGACGCGGAGAAGGAGGGAGGGGGGGAGCTCGCCGCTGACTGAAGCACACTAGCGGTCTTAAGGAGCGCTGCTGAGGGGAAGTCCTGTGCGTTTGAAGTAGGGACCTCAGAAAGCCTGTTTACTCAGGAGGGGGAGGGGGGGCGCTGGCCCGCTGCACAAGAATGCCTGTGTCATGACGGGAGCGGCGGAGAGGAGGAATGCACTCCACAATCCCAACACTGTAGGAGCCGGGCCACAGCTGAGGTGGCAGCCATTTCTTCCTATTTATTTTAGCTCCCTCTCCACTCAATCACTGGCCCTGTCTGCGGCCCCAAGCATCCCTGGAAAAATTAAAAATGCCCTGAGCTTTTATTTATGGCTCGAGATTTCCAAGTATTTGCCAGCGCAGTATCTTCACCAAATGTGGATGAAATAAAGAAACTGTGATTTTTTTTTGTTTTTTTTTTGGCTTTGATCATTTATTTATTTGGGGGGAAATTCACAGAGCACGGAGGAGCTCTGCCTCACCTTTCTTCAGGTACAGACGTTCATACTAATGAGATTTCAGTGCGATCAAGGTTTGGTATTTCACACTAAATGTGTTCAGGGGTGGTTTGCAAGAGATTCTCAGTTGATTTGACCAGGTGAGAACGCACGAAAACTGCACTGAGAGGCTTTAAAATGTCTTCCAAGAGTGCTGCATTGTGGGTCAACACCAATACATGAGTTTGAATAAATAGATGCTTATATTCATCTGATTCTTCGTGTGATCTTAACTGTCTCGAACACCAGAGACGGTTAATCCTGAGTGCAGACACGTCCATCACGTTGAGCTAAATTCACCGGCACTGGAAGGAGATTTGTTTTGACTCACCCCGCTGCCAAATTTTCTAACACGGCAGGATGAGAGCTCACCAAAACCTCTTTAATACACCAGCTACTTGTGAGGCCATGTGTCCTTTGTTTACCAATCCTGGTTTGTTTGTAAATGGGCTGCGTGGACCGACATGAACCCAATTTATTAGTTCAAGGCCTGTAGATGTCTCGCTGGCAGACTACAAGCAAAGGTTTATGGACTTTACCAAATGAAAGATGACCTCCCTCGTCTTCAGGTTATATTCAGTTTGAGGATCAGAATGAAGACGTGCTGGTGTCAAACAAATGCATAAGGACCCCGGGGAGGCCCTTCAGACACAGCCAGGGAGTCTGCAGAATAATTTACTCTGGAAAAACTTCTACAAGCTGTGCCATTAAAAAAAGGTATAACATTGTGTGCATTAGTCAAACATTTTAGCTCTCAGCCTGTAGATATATGACGCATTATGTGAGCCTAATAACTCAATAATTATAACTTTCACAGGGTGCTGATGATGTGTTTACAAAGGGCATTACGAGACTAAAAGCCTGCGCTCACATCAAAAGAGCGACATTTAATTCAGTTGCTATTTGTGTGCTCTATAAATTGAGTTAGCACATTTGCAGAAGGATCTTTGATGACTGTCAGAGAGGCTTTGTTAGCAGTTAATGAGATTTTATAGTTTGACACATTACATATTCACATCGTGTATATGTAAAATTGTTATTGTTTTCTGTGCACAGCAAACTGAAAATTGAGGTCCTTCGCTTTGCTGATGGAAACATTAATGAGATTCAAATTGCAGTGTTTCTGTCAATGAAGAGTTTCAGAGCTTTTAACTGTAGATTATAATAAGTAGTAAACTTGTGCTTGAGTGAAGTTGTAATGATAGAGAAGGGCTCAGAAGACATTTGGGAAAATCCTTGAGTGCACCGAAGGTTCAGACTCTTCATTATCTCCACCAGGCTTAAGCCTGTGGGGACATCATGCATTCGGTCTTATGTGTGTGTTTGTGTGTGTTTGTGGGCGTGTGTTCCCGCGACTAATCTCGCATACTACTAGACCCATCAACCTGATATTTTTTGTGCTCATTTATGAATGTATGCTCAAGGACCTCTCATGGATGCGATGATTCACACTTTTTGAAAAATCTATTTTATAGGGCTACCAGTCGATTAAAGTATTAACATTTTTTATCCGTTCGAAATGTACCTTAAATGGTGATTTGTCAAGTATTTAATACTCTTATCAACATGGGAGTGGACAAATATGCTGCTTTATACAAATGTTTGTATATATTTATTATTGAAAACCAATTAACATCACAAAATAATGACAAATATTGTCCAGAAACCCTCACAGGTACTGCATTTAGCATTAAAAATATGCTCAAATCATAACATGGCAAACTCAAGCCCAACATGCATCAACAGCTGTCAGTGTGCTGACTTGGCTATGACTTGACCCAAACCGCATGTGATTATCATAAAGTGGGCATGTCTGTAAAGGGGAGACTCGTGGGTACCCATAGAACCCATTTTCATTCACATATCATGAGGTGAGAGGTCAAGGGACCCCTTTAAAAATGACCATGACAGGTTTTCCATGACAAAATTGAGCATGTTTTGAGTGTTATTTCGCGCCAAGCTCGTATGACATGGTTGGTACCAATGGATTCCTTTTTTTGTTTTGTCTTATATGATACCAGTATCTTCACTCTAGCCTTAATACCTGTCAACTACAACCTAAAAATCTCAAGTTGCGTTAATGCGTTTAAGAAATTAGTGGCGTTAAAACGAATTTGCGTTATTATTTTATTGACTGTTACCGTCATTGACTGCTGACTCACTCCAACTGCTTCAGTAGCAAAAAGCATTTTGGGCAATTGGCTAGGCTAAAAACAAGCCTTACCGAGGTCATGTGTTGGCCTTTGTCGTGGCTCAAAAACTGACATTCATAGAAAAGTTTGTTCTCAATTTGAACCACAGCATCGGCAGATTAATTCTGTACCCGATATGTTATGATCCATTAAAGTTAGGCATGATACAACATGTATAAATCCCTGTTTTTCTTATCTCTGCCACAATCTTGACTATAAGGGAGCCGGGAGGGACAACTGAGTGTGATGCACCTTTGTTTGGGAGGTGAGAGGGAGATACACCTGGCAGATCTGCATTCTACTGAGGGCACTTTTCAAGTTTCAATTTGAGATTATGTCAAACAAGATCGAAATGAACCAAATACAAAACTAACAAAAAAAGGATCTAATTTTCCACTGCGGTTGAAGCCAAACCAAACAAACAGAAGCTGTAATTACAGCCTTACTGTTGGCCTGCAGCTTCAGCAAAGTAAAACAGTCTCTGATGAGTCATTCACATGGCAAGATGTTCCCCACCGGGTTTTCAACCTGCAACTCTCCTGCTGGCTTTTATGACCAGCCAAGATGCTGATACCTAAAGGATTCAGCATTTTTCTCTCATTATAGTGGAAAATTTAATCTCCAGCGCTTCCTATAGTAAAGCAAAGTGTAAAGTAAGGGATATCCGTGGCCACTCTGTCAGCTCTCAGAGGAGGAATGGTTCTCTCTCTCGTCAGGATTACCGAGGGGACCAGATGAAGTATTTCATATCAGCAGCGAGTGGTTTGACAGTGACGCCCTCAGCCTTCAGAGTGTAAAGCTAAGCAGTAATGGGGGGGGGGGTTAAGTACTGGTGTGCCGTTCCTTAGGAAAGGGAAGGATTAGAACTTTTTTCACGGTCTGATTCAGTACCAGCAGGTGCAGAGGGGACCCCGAATGGTGTCAATTCTGATAAATCACTTCATTTTCATATCGAGTGGAGACAGAAACATGCTTTGAAGTCAAATCAGATTTTCCTGTTATATAACCACAACGAATAATCTGTAGATTGTAAAATGCCTTAAAATAAGTATAGACATTTTCAAACTTAACAACATAAACATTCTAAATGGACCCCTTTTTATTTCCTTTTTCAATGTTTGTTAATGAAGGAGCTGACAGGAAGTAAACTTGGACCAAAGCTGTTGCCCTAGCAACTTAATAAATTAAGGTTGATTGCCGCCATGTCCCTTCAGTCTTCCCCCGTCCAACACAGTGGCCGGATATTGTTTATCCAGACATCTACACATATTTGATTGCATCACATTTGGCTAAGTGTTGTCTGTAAATAACCAGCCTGTTAATATCCAACTTTTTGATCTGTAGGCTGAGATTTAGTTGGCGACGACAGTCTGATGCTGCTATAACATTAATGTGTGACTGTATTACTGCAGCAGACTCCCACTCAAGCTAATGTTAGCTAGCCACGCTAGTCACTGTCACCAGCATCATTTAGCCATTTACAACACTGACATTGAATATTCACGTGTCGTATGTGCCTCAAATCTCAGTGTGAAAGCCTCCGTTAACCCGCTACACAACAGCTTTTAGTCATTTTGCTTTTCACTACAGTGTCACAGAACTGGTATCTCTGCACACTCAATAGGTTTCAAGCATTATGAGCTCGAGGGCCTTGAGGATTTTACGGTGCTTCCCTGACAAAGCAGCCTAAGGCTTCATTAATAGCCACCAGTGAACGTACGGTATGAATCATGTCCGAAACATTAGCTGTGTGTGGTACAATACGTTGCACTCTGACTGAATGAAATGAAAAATTTATTCAGAATGTAACAAATATAACACTGACATTTTTTTTTATAAAGTTCATGGCTCTAATCATTTATAAAGAGCGGCTTTTCCAGTTGGAATCAAGAAATAGTATATCAAAACTAATAGAATAAAATGACACACTAACAAAATCCAAAATGTAACTAACACATGTTGTATGGCCTACTTAATGTAATCTCAAATGCAAAGTCTTCTTTTGTGTTTTATACCCAGTGGGCAACCTCCTGTTCTGAAAAGTGAAGTCAATGCAGAAGTGCCTTAGACTTGCATTATTTCTAATAGCCAGCAGGGGGCGACTCCTCTGGTTGCAAAAAGACGTCAGATTGTATAGAAGTCTATGAGGAAATGAGCCTACTTCTCACTTGATTTATTACCTCAGTAAACATCGTAAACATGAGTTTATGGTCTCAATCACTAGTTTCAAGTCTTCTTCAATACAGCATGATGTTCATTTAGTAAATTATCGTCCCATTTAGAGTCAAATAGACCACAAAACAGGGTATGCTTTATGGTGTGGCTACCTTGTGATTGACAGGTCGCTATCACGGCGTTGTCCGGTCTGGGTGTTGTCCGTGTTTTCGTCTTACAACTTTAACCCTTTCACAGTGTGTTTTCAGTTCATGAAATACATTTTGGTCACCTAATCTTGTCTTATTCAGCATTCGGTTGTACTTAGCTCCACCCTCTTGTGTCACTTCTTGTTGCAAAAAAACAATAATGTAGTCCACAAACTAATGGGTGATGTCACAGTGACTATGTCCACTTCTTATATACAGAATATGGTTTTACCTTTTAGATTCAATTTTTGTAATCAAGTTTCAGGCTGTAACTAACAATATTTTCACTATTGATTATTGTTTGATAATAAAATGTCAATAAAATGTCAGAAAATAGTGGAAAAAAGTGCCCATCACAGTTTACCACAGCCAATCTGTCCCAGCCCATCCCCAGTGTCATCTTCAGATTGTTTAATTTGTTTGACCAACAGTCCAAAACCAAAAGATCTTCAAATTACAATGATATGAAACAGAAAAACACAGCAAATCCATTCATTTGAGAAGCTGGAAGCAAAAATTTACATTTTTGTGAATGGTTGAGTGGTTTGTTTGCAGTCATCAAATATAAAACAAATTTATAACAATCACCAGAACTAAACTTCTAAGACACACTAAAACACTTATGTAGTCTGAAGAAGACCTTCAGCTGCAGGACAAACTCATAAATATTGATTCATCCCTCAGACAGCTTCAGGTCTGTATGCTCGTAAATTAGTGTAATTTATTTAAATGTAATAGTGGACCAAAGTGTGAGTTTACTCAGTAAGTATTTCAACATAAAAACAATATAACAACTTTTTTTTCAAGTAGCTGCATCCCATTTGTGATGTGACCCATATCCAGTAAGGTTAAATGTATTTGTTTAAAGTTTAATTTGCTCTCATGACTCTTTGTTTTGTCACTTCTACCGCCTCTGTCTTGATCTCTGTACAGAACCAGAGCTGGATGTACCTGGGACCCTGGACTCTGTAGCCCGGCAGGTCAATGAGACTGTCCAGCGCCGTCGGCGCCGAGATGCCGGGGAGGACGACTACAACATTGAAATCCTGCTGGGAGTTGATGACTCTGTGGTTCGGTTTCACGGCAAAGAGCATGTGCAGAACTACCTCCTCACTCTCATGAATATCGTAAGTCACCACCACTTGTATTTGTCACTAGTTTGAATGCTCGTGTTGCAGAGTAATGAGTTGTGTGTTGGTCTTTGTGCTGGACAGAATTTAACTGGCATCAGTAGGTACTGAAAATGTCTTTATCTTCCTCCCAGCGCGCTGCACTGTGGGTCAATACCAATACATACGGTTGACTGGTTATATACACCGATCAGCCATAACAGTAAGACCACTGACAGGTGAAGTGAATAACATTGATTATCTCGTTACAGTGGCACCTGGCAGTGGGTGGGATATATTAGACAGCAAGTGAGCATTTTGAACTTTGAACTTTGTGTTGGAAGCAGAAAAACATGATGGCTAGACGACGGGGTCAGAGCATCTCCAAAACTGCAGCTCTTGTGGGATGTTCCCGGTCTGCAGTGGTCAGGACCTACCAAAAGTGGTCCAAGAAAGGAAAACTGGTGAACCAGCAACAGGGTCAGATCCAAGGCTCATTGTTGCACGTGGGGAGCGAAGTCCGGCCCGTGTTGTCTGATCCAATAGAAGAGCTACTGTAGCTCAAATTGCTGAAAAAGTGAATGCTGGTTCCGATAGAAAGGTGTCAGAACACAGTGCATCGCAGTTTGTTGCGTATGGGGCTGCGTAGCCACAGAACGGTCAGGGTGCCCATGCTGATCTAATGTTATGGCTGATCGGTGTAAATCTGTGACTTTATTAGGCACATTAACCCACATTAGAGGCTTGCAATGATAAATACTGTGGAAATCCATATATTGCACGGCAGCACATAATGTATTTACATCATCATAACTTGGTTTCCTCCATATATCCATGATATCCACCAACACGCTCTTCTAATGCTGCTTTTTATGAAAACATAATGCCTCCGCCCACGGCTGTTGCCGGCGCTGAGGCATTATGTTTTCCAGTTGTCCGTCCGTCCATCCTTCTTCCGTCTGTAGCATTCTTGTGCATGCGAATTCTGTGACCTCACAAATAGCGTTTTTGGCCATAATTCAAGAATTCATATACACATTTGTGCGAAATTGCCATAATTAGGATGAGGATAAAATGATGAAGTGATGCCATTTTGGACAGACATGGATGTAAACTGCAACTTGACTGGTTGGCGGAGGCATACAAAAAGAGTCGCAAAAGAGGCTAAATAACGCTCCAAATTTATGCTAAATTTTTTGGATGGAAAAACTGGCATGGCCATTTTCAAAGGGGTCCCTTGACCTCTGACCTCAAGATATGTGAATGAAAATAGGTTCTATGGGTACCCACGAGTCTCCCCTTTACAGACATGCCCACTTTATGATAATCACATGCAGTTTTGGGCAAATCATAGTCAAGTCAGCACACTGACACACTGACAGCTGTTGTTGCCTGTTGGGCTGCAGTTTGCCATGTTATAATTTGAGCATATTTGTTATGCTAAATGCAGTACCTGTGAGGGTTTCTGGACAATATTTGTCAATGTTTTGTGTTGTTAATTGATTTATAATAATAAATATATGCATACATTTGCATAAAGCAAGCATATTTGTCCACTCCCATGTTGATACGAGTATTAAATACTTGACAAATCTCCGTTTAAGGTACATTTTGAACAGTAAAAAAATGTGCGATTAATTTGCGATCAATTGTGATCAACTATGGACAATAATGCGATAAATTGCGATTAAATATTTTAATTGATTGACAGCCTTAAAATACATACAACAGCACAGCAGTACCGACATGACAGACAACAGTACACACTCAGGTGTATTCAATGAGGCCTGTTGTTTAAGGCAGCTATGGCTGCAGGATCAGGCTTTTCATAAAGCGAGCCCGTCTTCACCTCAGTGCTCTGTACCTGCTCCCAGAGGCCAGTAGGGTGAGGTGGAGGCTGAGTGTGTGATGTCCTTTTCTATTGAGGTTGCAATGTGTGCAATGGCCTTATTGTTTATCTCTGCGAGGTTGGCTGTGTGGAGGCCAATTATCCTGCTAGCGATCTTGGTTATTAGTGGGTTTGGCCCTGTTAGTGACGGATAACATGTTAAAGAAGCAGTTGGAACAGTACAGTATAATGGGCTGAGTAATGCTCTGATACAACAGCAGGACGAGATTAGGAAATGAGGGGTAACATAGAGGCCTTTTAAGTTTACGGATAATTGCTGCTGTCTAAAAAACTGTTCTGTTTCTTTCAGCCATGTCTGAACTAGTCACAGCCATTCATCTTGCACATGAACTCACATCTGCTATATTTAGCCTCCTACAACACATTTTACGCCATGGTTAGGTGTCAGTACTCACATGAGCTCTGTTTGTAGCAGCAGCAGGAAGCCATATTCAGCCAACAAGCTCTGATAAACACACCGTTTTCTCCCCGCCCTGCACCAAACAGTAAGCAGACAGTCAGTGACTGGTTGGTGAAGACAGAGGAACATTTAGCAGCTGTAAAGCCTGATATTTTTTTTTCCAGGAACTGATAGAGATCAAGGAGGAGAATAAATATTGGACTTCAGTTCACTGAGGTAAAAAGAAAACTGCTCCTCTACCAGGTGGCCAAAAGAATCAGCCGTTTCCTCAAAATTAGTTCAGACTCTGAGCCAGAAATCTCCACTTCAGTAGCACTTACATACACCAAACTTTACAGTTGCATTCCTATCTATTAGGTCTGTCAAAGTTAACGTGATAATAACGCGTTAACACAAATCTGTTTTAACGCCACAAATTTCTTTAACGCATTAACGTAACTTGTGATTTTTAGGTTGTAGCGGGCTCAGTTTAAAGCTAGAGTGAAGATACTGGTATCATATAAAACTAGAAAACCTAAAGAATCCATTGGAAACAACCATGTCATACTAGCTTGTTGAGAAGGAGGCTAAATAACGCTCCAAACTTATGCTAAATTTTGGCGAGGAAAAACTGGCATGACCATTTTGAAAGGGGTCCCTTGACCTCTGAGCTCAAGATATGTGAATGAAAATGGGTTCTGTGGGTACTCACAAGTCTCCCCTTTATAGACATGCCCACTTTATGATAATCACATGCAGTTTGGGGAAAAAACATTCAAGACAACAGTCTTGAAATTACATAAACTGGGTATCACTGTAAAGCTGAGACTCTTGTGGATCCAATGAGCCCAACTGTATTCATGTGTGATGATGTTAGTCCTGAAACTTTACAACCACAATCTAGAAACCTAGGGCATTCAGAGGATGCATGGCTTTCCTAGGTAGATTGACAATAAGGGTGTTTCTGAGCAGTTTCTAGAACATCACCAAATGATCGCCATCCAGTCGCCCAAAAATATCATTCTTGCAGAAATCTCCAAATGTCAAAAGTTTTTGATCCCAAATCACAGCATGGCTTTTAATATGTTTTAATTTAGTATTTTTGATCTTTATTGATTAATTCTCTGGTCAAAAAATGGTTAAATTTAGCACAAAATCTGTGCAACAAATGGTATCAACCCCAAAATTGCTGCAACAACTTAAGAAACATAATACAGCATGGGAATGCCCATCATATACTTCTATCATAATTCTCTAACCCATTATACTTTCACAACTTTAAACATTTGAGTAGGTATCAAACCAAAACACAATGTTTATTTGTGATTTATGACTAGAACAACTTGACACACAGTGCTGAGCTGCATCTTAAATTAATCTTCAGGTTCCCAGATTTCAGATGATGTACACCACTTCTATGTGACATCTACTGTTGACCTGCTATCTCCCCCTAAACACCCCTTGTCCTCCCAAAAAAGACATAAACTCTATGTTAAAGAGGGGGGAGTGGAAGAGGTTAAAGGTGTAAAGGAGGCAGGGGCAACTACTTATCCAAATTTGTTCTTGTAAATTGTATTGGATTAAAGTTTTCGACATGAAACCGCAACTAAACTCAGTTGTTGTTTTATTCTCCATGTCCTCTGAGAGCTGAGTCAGTATTAGTAAGCACTCAGTTCTGTTTCCCAGGGCCAGAAACAATACAGAGGAGGTTACACTACCCTCTAATCTGCCATAACAATCACATACTGATTGTAGCTGGTCATGATCTGAATATATGAGCCGTCAGCGTTAACAACAGCCTCTCTGCTGTGAGTGCTTTGCTGTGGTTCATTGTTATATCGACAGATCTAGGATGATCATAGACGACACGCAGCGGGTCCACACCAGGACACCAGTCCTGCTCAAACACAAAGGAGTGTGCCATTAAATCCCAAGCAGGGCTCATCCTGCCTTCTGTGTGCGTCTGTTTTCAATGTGGTCTCACCTCAGCACAGCAGGATCATTTAATTAAGATGCTCTTCGTTGGCATTAGGTAATTGATTCAGACGGTCATTTGCCTCGAGAGGCGGATTAGGATCGCGGTCTTTACTCATCAAGTTGTCACAGAGGGTTAGGGAGCAGGGGGCCACAGAACGGCCTCTGTAGTGGTGGAAGAAATTGGCCATGTGTGCGACCGTTTGTGGCTGCATGGCGAGGCCTTTGATGCAGACGGAGAAGCAGGAAAAAAATACTTTGGCTTCATGCTTTCTGTGGAGAGTGGCATAACTTTGGTAGCTGCTGTTCCTCAGCAACAAGTCCGCTGATGATCAAAGTCTCCTGGAGGGACGGGGGATGGGTTGAACGTGTGCCACGCATACATAAAGACACATGAATTGCGATAGCCGTCGGATAATGTCCATGTTGTGGGGGAGAACAATTAGATTGAAACATGAAAGCAGCGAGCCGACAATATCAAACAAACGGATCGGATGACGCCTCTGTGTATGAGCAGGAGATATATACGAGCCAGCATTGAACAGGATTGCGCTCCCATTGATTTTATCAGTATGAGTGTGTCGCAGCTTCAGCCCCGCTATCTGACGACTGGCTGTATTCTTGATTACTTTTCATGCGTTTCCTGTGAAGGCGTCGACCCAGAAATATTTTAAAAATCCTTTTCAGCCAGCGGTGCAAAATATAATCCTTTCAGATGCATGTGTTCAGAAGCATTGATGGCATAATATTGTTGACACACTTCCTTTGCAGTCTTTTACGGGATTGTTTTATTGAACACAATGATTGTATATTTTGTGTTTTAATTTTTTTAGAAATGCAGTTTAGTTAAAAGCTGAAATGAGCTATTTAAATCACAATACTGACTGGCTTCCACCACTGTCCAGATGAGGCACATCTGCTGAGTGGATCGAGGCTTTCTGTTCTGTTTCTGTGGACTGACTAGAAGGATTTCAGTCTATGTGCTTGTTGATAGCAGTCAATCAGAGCACCATCAGTCATGTGTTTCCTGGAGTCTCGGTTTGGGTTAAACAGTCGAAAGTTAACTGAATTGACTTCTGAAACTTCCTAATTTTATTAATTCATAATCATACAACACATGATATTTGTTCATTAGTTGAACAATAAAAATTCTCATGAAAAAGAGAATTATTTTATGAAACTAATCGTGGTAAATGAAAATTACAAGTAAAATATTATGTCAGGTTAAAAAATCAAAAGTATGATTTTTTTGTTTTGCTTTAATCCAATAATTTTGATTTCATAGGTTTGACAAATCAAAACATTGACTTATCGCTTATTATTACACGGCTTTGTGGAATACTCGATTCTGATTGGTCAATCTCGGCGTACCACAGTCTGTTATTTCTTTATAACAGACCGTTGTTATGAGCGCAGTTTTGATCTCGGACTCTAGTGGACCGTTTTTGTGTGAAATTATTGATTTCTTAAGTAAATAGCTATGTAATAAGCGGGATAATGTACAGCTAACTGGTAATACTAGTATACAATGTATACAGTATACATATATATATATATATATATATATATATATATATATATATATCATAATTCAGAGAAAAAATGTGACGCCTTATGTATCTCTCTCACTCTCGCTCTCTCTCACTGTGTTGCTATGGCCGGCAGTGATGATATTATGAGGTTATTTATAGTGTTTTTCTGGCAGAGGTCCCGGCTGGCTTCGACCTGAGGCAGCTCAGCTCTGGCCTCTGAACACTGATTACTATGATTGACAACAGTCTCCAGTCTGCCATGTCTGTCTGTCTGGACCTCTGACTGCCTTTCTCTCACCCTCTCTGGTTCTCTCACACTCAGACCTGCAGACTCTGCTCTTAGATGCACCTTTTCCTTTCCTTGCCTTTCACCTCTCCTCTTCTCTTCTATCCTCCCGTCCTCCCATCTCTCCTCTCATCTTCCGTGATATTTTTCTATCCTTCCCCATGTCTTTTTCCCTTCTATCCTTCTAAATGGTAAATGGCTGCATTGACTGTATAAGGAAGCTTTTATACAAAGCTTTTTGCAGCAAAGTAAGCTGGTCTGACCAGGAGCACTTTGGGGTTTGAACCACCAACTCTGTGATTAGAGGATGACCTGCTCTCCTCTCTTATCCTCTCCTCTTCTCTCCTCTCCTCTCTTATCCTCTCCTCTCCTCTCCTTTTCCCTTCTATCCTTGCATCCTCTTTTCTCCCCTCTTCTCATCTCTTCTCTTCTCCTTTCATTTTTCTCTTTTTCCTTTTGACCTAATCTCCTCTTCCCTTCTATCCTCTCTTTTCTCCTCTCGTTTCTCTCCTCTTTTCCTCCTCTCCTCTTCTGTCCTGTCCTTTTCTCATCTATCTTTCTATCCTATCTTACCATCTATCTTAATTTATATTTTTATTTTAATTTTACTTCCTTTCCTCTCATCCTTACCCACTCTTTTTCCCTTTTGCCTCCTTTCCTTTCCTCTCCTCTACTTTTAAATCCTCTTCCATTCTCCTCTCATCTTCTCGTTTTCCTTTTCATCTCTCTCTTGTGTGGTTTCTCCTGCTCATAAACACGCAGCCTCTCCTTTTCCCTTCTTTCCTTGCATCCTCCCCTCTCCCCTGTTCTCGTCTCTTCTCCTCTCATCTTCTCTTTTTCCTTTTGTCCTAATCACCTCTCCACTTTCCTTGTGTCCTCCTTTTTCCTCTCATTTACCTCTTCATCTCTCCTCCTTTTCCTCCTCTCTTCTTCTCTTCTGTCCTTCTTCTCATCTATCTTTCTAGCCGTTCCATTCTCCTCTCATCTCCTCTTTTTTCCTTCTATCCTTCTACCCTCCCTTCTCTTTTCTCTCCTTTTTATTTTACCTTGTATTCTCCTCTTTTCTCCTCTCCTTTCCCTTTTCTCATTTTCCCTTCTCTCTTTTTTCTTTTTATTTCCTCTGCTTCCCTTCCTTTCCTCTCATCCTTACCCACTCTTTTCCCCTTTTGCCTCCTATCCTTTCCTTTCCTCTCTTTTTAAATCATCTTCTCTTTTCCTCTCATCTTCTCGTTTTCCTTTTCTCCTCTCTCCCTCCACTTATCCATCCTCTCTGTTCTCCAGAGAATTGTAACTGATTGTAATGAGCTTGTATGCATGTACATGTATGTATGAGTGTTTTTGCATATGTAAATGTGCATCGTAATTAGTGCACTAATGTCAACAGTGTGATCAACAACGCTGTAGTTTCCAGACACACACACACACACACACACACACACACACACACACACACACACACACACTATTAATCTGTTCAGCGCTGCTCCAGCTTTGCATTTGGTCCCCAACCTGCTCCAGTAAATGAGATAAGAATTAAGTTCTTTTGATGTCACGTCCTTCGTCTCTAATGCGACTCCATTAGCGAGCCTAGCACAGGCTTTCTTACTGTCAGAGAGAGTCGAACAACTCTGCACTTTTGGGACAATTTGTCTTTATAAAATCGGCGATCAGAGCTCCCAGCGCAGGAACTCCCCTCTGTATTTCTTCTCTCTCATAACATGCATGGCTGCTCAGTACATTCTGCTGTAATCAGCAATCCAATTTAGTTAAATGCTTGCTGCTTCATTCAGTTCTGTGATGTTCACAAACTATGGAAAACTATGCGATCGAACCCTCTCTGTCAAACATTTGAAAACATGTCTAGGTTATTTCTAGGCTTCTTTTTTGTTACATTTTATGCCTAATATTTTTTTGGTCTCACACCATTTCTATTTGGATCTTTATTCATTGGAGACTTATATAAAGATTGTGCCTGCTGCTGTTGGATCTGTTTGGTCACATAAAAAGACACACGCAGGAGTGAAATTGCTTCACCCGGTGGCACCGGGCTGTCAAAGATCAATAACAGCTTCATATTTGCTGCACATTTCCCATGGAAGCCTCTGACAGAAAGTATTACACATCGACTCATTCACCATAAAACTCTCCAATAAAAAGTTATGTCTTGCCCAATCCGCCATCTGCAGAAATGTCAACTCTCACCAACATCAGCATGTTAACAGACAAAAGTTTGATGCTTTTACTGTCAGGATAATGATAATCTACATTTCTGTAATCAGAATCAGATGAAAAAAGATACCAATTGTGTACATATCTGAGTTTAATTGTGTGAATTCATCCAAATCGAACTCCACTGGATCCACAGCCAGTAAAAATACATTAAAAAAACCTAATAAGGAAATAGTAGAAACCACCCATATCATCAAGAGGAGCTGGAAGCAGCGGTTCCACATTACTGAGTTTCACTAATGAGTCCTCTTAATGGGACATAAAGTAATTCATGACTTTTATGGACCTCTGTTGGTGACATGTGGGTACTGCAACAACATATACATTTAAATATTTACTGAGTTATCAGTTTACCCAGTGGTGGTAAGTACATGTACTCAAGTACTGTTCTAAAGTGCAACTTTGATGTACTTTTACTTTACTTGAGTATTTAAATTTTATGCTAATTTATACTTTTACTCCACAACATTTCAGAGGCAAATATTGTACTTTTCACTCAACTACATGTCTCTTACAGCTTTAGATACTAGTTATTTTACATATTAACAAAACATATGATCTTTTTATGAAATATGTAAAGTATAACGTAGTTAAAATATGCTCAACCTCCACCAGCTGTCACATTAAAATGCTGCTTACATGTTAAACCAAACGTAGTTCCACCTAAAAATAGTACTTATCACAGCAGGTAAACATAGCACTGAGGTGATGGTAGACGCAAGTATATGGACCCCTGAACATTTCACCCACAGGTCATTTTTGAAAATCTCATTCCAAAACCATGGGCATTAATCTGCTGCTGTGACGACCTCCTCTCTTCTGGGTTCAGACTTTCCATCAGATGCTGGAAGCTGGCATCAGGGATTTTCTCCCTCTCTGCTGCAACAGCATTAGTGAGATCCAACACTGATGTTGGGTGATAAGTCCTGGCTCACAGTCGGCATTCCAGTTCATCCTAAAGGTGTTTGATGGGGTCGAGGTCAGGGCTTCCTTCAGGCATGTCAAGTTCTTTCACACCAAACTGTGAAAACCATTTCTCCATGGACGTGGATTTGTGCACAGGAGCATTGTGTCATTTTGAAACAGGAATGAGCCCCAAACTGTTGCCACACAGTTGGAAGCACACTATTGTATACAATATTATTGAATGCTGTAGCTTTAAGATTCCCTTTAAGTGGATGAAAAACCAAATTATTTTCAATATTTATTTTACAAAAAAAGACAAATATAAATGTTCTTTGAGCACTGCACTAAAGCATGTGCACAGGTGTGTCCATATACTTCTGGCAACATCTCATAGTTCTTCATTAGCTTGAGAGGAAGACTATGATCCACTATCTGAACTAAATTAAGTAAACAAAATGTGATGTTTTTGGCTGAAAGTCTTCATTTTCTGAGGTGTGTATATCACATTCTTAAAGGGGAAGTGCACCTATTTTACACATCAAAGTCTGCACAAAGTCTGATAAATTTCCTCAAGTGATGTCACTAGCAACAAGGCTGGCAGCGACATTAGCCACTACGAGCATAATACAACCGTGATCTCCAACCAAACTGTCGGCAGTGAGAGTTGTATTGGAGGTAATGTAGGTGCCAGATTTTGACAAGGAAGAAGAATTCATTCATTTGTTTCCGCTGTTTTGATCAGTTTCGCTGTTTTCAGCGTTTAACTTGTTTCTCAAAGAGAATCTCAGTTTCTCTCCTGTAACTTTGGAATCAGAGATCTTTTAACTGATGCACGTTTTGTAGCGCATCAGCACTGACAGCCTTCGTACAGTCTGGCAGACACACATGCAGACTCCCTGTTTCTCTGTCTGCAAAGACTCGTTTCATGTGCATCTCATGAGCAGAAAAGACAGCAAGGGACAATCCTTGATGCCTCCAACTTAGCTCTGATAAAACACGGAATTGAAATTGAAAAATGTAATTACATTTTATATCATTATTCTCCATATGATACACCATGGATGGCACTATGTAATGGGAAACCCTGCTCTGTGTGCATTACTGTTTTATTAACACCTTAATCAGCTCAGATTAATGCATCAATTTAGACAGGCTGAGGGGAAAAAAACTACATTTATTACAAAAGTTCCGACATGAAGACAGCACTTGAGAGGACAACAGCAAAGTAGCGTCGTTCTTTAAGAGATTACACACAAGACAGTAAGTTTTGAGATTTGACATTTCAGCTGAGGAAGCAATCAAGTAGGCGGTATTGATCGACGACCTCATCAATCCCCCGCTTCTCTCTGAAGTGATGTATTGTGGCCATTTTCATCTATACGGACCAGCTGTACTGTACGTGAGCTGGATAAATGAGCGCCTGCAGGCATACAGCAAGAGGAAGTGAGTCCTATAGTGTAAATGTGTGGAAGAAGCTGTTAAGAAGTTGCTGTGATGTCGAGTACATCCTCATGACCGACCTTTAGAAAGCGAGCAGATCAGCGTGTGGGAGAAAGATGGTGTAATTTTAGCTGGCGATGCAGCTGACGCCGGGGGAGCGGAGCTGCTTTGCCAGTAGATATGAGTTCAGGATCAGCAGCATTTATCTTCTTCTTTTCAAAATAAAGCACCCATCTGTGGCGCGGGTCACATTCAGCCAGATTGCTGCTTCATACAGACCAAAGCAGTGAGTAATGGACTCTGCTGAACCTGGAGTTTACTGTCCTGCTCCTCCTGCGACGTGGCACCCCAAGATGTCGATAGGGGAAAATGTGCTCTTAGGACAATTTAATGATTATATGCTGCTGGAATACTGTATGTTCATCCACCTCCTCTGGCCTGTGAGGAAAACACTGACATATTGTGTAATGAGGCAGATAAACTCAGTGAGAAATCACTGGCCCAAAGAAAATGAAACCCACTGTGACGCCTCCTGTCGCTTCAATTCAAATGCTCCTTATTGCTCATGAGGTTTTCACATGCACAGTGTCAGAGAGCTGGACGAGATGCTGATTTGTTCACTGACGCGATTGGTGCTTACTGCACGGCCGATCAGTTAGTGGCAAAACAACAGTGATAAAAGACACACATCACACTGAGCCTGTTAAAGGTCAGCTGTCAATAAAATGCCTGTTGACAAGCATGACATCTCTGCACAATTTATTGATTTTTTTATTCATTATTATTATTGTTTTTATTGGTGAAGTAACAAAATAAAATGCACAGTTACATATGTACATAGAAGACAGATGTCTGTGAACCCTCATTGCCTTTCATATAATATCACATCTTGTAATATCATATCATATCATATCATATTATTGCTGTTTTATTATAATACATTTGGATATTGTCTGGCATGAATTTCATACCAAGGTTAAGCAAAAAACAAAAGAAAATTAAGAGGCTCATATACACTCCATCCTCAGGTAGATAAGTGAACATGCACATGGAGTAATCGAAACAAAAAAATCCATCAGTGTGTTTAATATGTCCCAGATACCCACAGATACAGTGAGCAACGCTGATCCCCGGAGGGGAAATTTGATCCCTCTGGCTGATTAAAAACGCACAACAGATCTGTGGAAGATGATAATATTGAGAGAACAAGGCGACAAACAGCGAGAGGGCGACTTAAAATAGGAACACAGCTTGAAAAAAAAGCTCACTTTACCTTTTCTGATGGAAAATGTTTGTCTGGCTGTATGTGGAGAGTCCTTTGCTGGCCAGGCTCGCTGACTCACCCAGTTCTCTTTACATTATTTCAGCAACAGTCTGAATACTAAACATGCTTCTTTCTTGCTCTTTCTGCAACTGTTTTTTTCTCATTTATATTCCCACTCTCACATCAGAAACCATCCCCATGAGACATACCTTCCCTTGTTGTTTACCCTTTTCACAAAGACCTTAGTTTTCATAAATATTTTTCATAAATATACATTTGCACAAACACACACACGTATTATGCTAGAGTTGTGATTCTCTGCCTGAACCTGATAGGACCCGACCTGCTGGGTTCAGGCCGGGCTTGAATCGGGTCGGATTCGCTTCTATTTTCAGTTGAGCAGGAATGCTTCGTGCTATGATCATAGATTGTATATAAGAAGTGAACGTGGTCACTGTGACGTCACTCATTGGTTTATGGACTGCCGATTTGAAGCCTTAAGTTCGGAATTTTGGCCGTCGCCATCTTGGTTATTTGAAACGAGAAGTGACACAAGAGGGTGGAGCTAAGTACCACCGAACGCTGAATGAGACATTTTTAGGCAACCAAAATGTTCAGATTAACTTTCATGAACTGGAAAGACACTGTGAAAGGGTGAAAGTTGTAAGACAAAAACATGTACAGCTCCCAGACCGGACAACGCAAGAGGTAGCGACCTGTCAATCACAAGGTAGCCACGCCCTAAAGCATACCCTGCTTTATGGTCTATTTGACTCTAAATGGAACCATAATTTACTAAATGAACATCATGCTGTATTGAAGAAGACTTGAAACTAGCAATTGAGACCATAAACTCATGTTTACAATGTTTACTGAGGTAATAAATCAAGTGAGAAGTAGGGTCATTTTCTCAGAGACTTCTATACAATCAGACTTCTTTTTGCAACCAGAGGAGTCGCCCCCTGCTGGCTGTTAGAAAGAATGCAAGTTTAAGGCACTTCTGCATTGGCTTCACTTTTCAGAACAGGAGGTTGCCCACTGGCTATAATCAATAACCTACTGTTGCATAATTTCAATATCGACTTCGACAGCAGTTGCCGTAAATAGAGTCCCGACTCCTGCCTCTCATTAACGAGGAGAAATGTTATATGGCAATGGCATATGACAGTTTTTGGGCTGTGCTGAATATTCGTTAGGAGAAGGCTATGGCTGAAAGATTTTGAAAAAATATCTGATTGTGATTATTTTGACTGATATTGCAATTGCGATATGATTTGCAATATTAAAGGGAATTATAATTTTTACATCATTGTCATTTTCATTGAAAAACATGTTAAAATGATTGTGGTGTGATTTTTGCAGGAATCAATACCAAACAGAGATGTTTTCTTCAGTAGGTAGAATATGATGTGTAGGCCAGGACATCTCTGCAGCATGGCGATATTTAAATGAAAACGGCATTTTGACACACATTTCACCTTTAACAAATATTCAACCTCCTGCGATTTGAAAATTGCAGGAGGCCATATTGCGATTTTGATAAAATTTCGATTAGCTGCTCAGCCCTAGAGAAGGCGCATGTCAGATGTACAGTGAGCCGGTCATTGTTGTGAAATAAACCCCGACAGGGCGATGCGATTGGTCTTGCATCATCCTGAAGGGGTTTATTTGACCGGCTCGCTGTAAAATTATCCAGCTTATTACACGGCTACTTAAGACATTTTACACAAAAAAGGTCCGACATAAGAACTGCCCCCATAGCAACGGTCTGTTATACCTCCTTCAGAATGCCACAAAATAGTGGTTGCACAGGCCTGTGATTACAGTCCTTCATGGAGTGATTTGTAGAGAATGGTATGTTTCTCTCGCTCACTTCCTCTGATGAGTGGAAAGTAGAAGCCCAGAATTAACAGGATAGGGGGGTGTAATGTGTCAATGACGCAGATGCCTTAAAATAAATGCTCCTTGTGTGACCTCTGATGGATTACGTCTTTCCCCTGCTTCTCAGGTGAACGAGATTTACCACGACGAGTCGCTGGGAGTCCACATCAACGTGGTCCTGGTGAGGATGATCATGCTGGGGTATGCCAAGGTGAGTTTCACAGTCCATTTATGTTAATTTGCTTTGTTTTTGGAAAGCAGAAGAAGAAATTCCAGAAAATGATAGAAACTCAGGAGCGCATTTGCCTCCGAGAGTGCAAAATGATTGGTGAGTGGGAGAAGACTGTACTTTAGCTCCTCTTCACTCTGCTCTGAGTTTGATCACATCTGAAAGAAACTAAAGTCTCTTGTCTTCACAACATGGCTGCAACTAGTGATTATTTCCGTTATCCACTCATCTATGAATCATTTAAACAGCAAATGTTAAAAAACAAAATTTCCATCACAATTTCCCAGAGCTAAAGGCCTTATAGTTACATTAAGGAGCCAATAAACACTCTTTAAATAAAGGTCAACCACAGAAACTGGCCTTTAGTTGAAGTGCAGTATTGATTAAAAAACAACAACTTTAATCATAGGATCATCAGGAGAAGGATGCAAGAGTTAGACAGAAGAAGCCTATAATAACACTGCATTTGCACAGTAACAAGAAAACTGAAATGGAAAATGGAAATGCCTGGAAGAAACAGAGTATCTCCAGTTTTTTTTTAATACAAAAAAATGTATTACTGAAAGATTTAGAGCAAATATAAAGCATAGTAAAGAACACACACACATATCTTAGGTCTGCTACAGTGTTAACAATTATGGCGTGTCTAGTCAATTAACAACATTGTTGTCAATCCACTTTCTGTTGTTGATTAACTGATTGATCATTTTAGCACCAGTTAGGAGAATACAGATATAAATACAGACTCTATCAGCATAAATCACCCTAAACATTGGCCAAAGACCTGGCAAAGACATAACATCGATAAAACTAATTATTTATGGATAACGTGTTGGAGGTGTTGTTGCAGTAGGTCAGCACAAATGCTCCCCTCCCCACACTTAAAGTCTGTTCACACCAATTTGTTGTTTGCTGCGGGGAAACAAAAGCTCTGACCCAGAGGTGAAGCATCAGCCATCACCGCTGGCTGTTACAGCAAACAGAGAAAAAGAAAGTCACGAACATTTTCGTTAGATTAACGAGTAACTTTTGTATTTTTCAGTGGGGACCCTATTTCCCCATGTTTTTGTGTCTAAGTGACTAATGGGGACAACAATTGTTCAAATGGTTCAGTATTGAGGGAGAACGCTGTAACCGAATTGAGCTGCAAGGTCAAGTGAGCAGCATCAATATAACGTTACGTCCATTAAAAGCTTTTGTTTTTTTCCGCTGACAGGCCCAGGTTGTTATCATAAATGTCTGACAACATTATGGAAAGGACCCTACAGAGAAATAAAATGTTTTTCTTACCTTTCGCTTTCTGTTTGTTATTGTTTCCAAGTCCCGCTCCATGCTCACTGTCGTGTGAGAGGCAGCCATCGAATTCAAAGACCTCATCCACATTGTGGAAATCATCGAAATATTCAGCCATGACACTGAAAATCTTTTAGATAACACTAAGCTACGCTTTCTGTACTCCAACACAACAAACTCTGCCCAGCTGGCACTCACATTTCGACGATGGATGTATTCCACTATTCCAGCGTTGTCTTCCGGCAACACGTCACCTCGCCAGATTTAACAACGAGACTTCTCCTTGAGCGAGACTCTTTCCATAATGTCAGACACTTATAATAACAATCAGAGCCTGTCATTGCAAAAAGAAGCACCTTTAGTGGACGTAAATGACACTGCAAGCTTGCCCCAATAGCACCATATTGCAACCCGTGAGCAGCTGTCGTCTACAGCGTTCGCCCTCAATACTGGACCAATTTCAGTAATTTTTGTCCCCATTAGTCAGTTAGACATAAAAACATGGGAAAGTAGGGTCCAGATTGAAAAAAAACAAAGTTACCCTTTAATCTAAAGCACACAAACTGAACCAACCATTCTACAGAGCAATAAATTGTCTATTTTCAGTGCTCAAACTAATTTCTAATCTACTTTAAATGCTCTCATGCTCCAGAGTCTCATGCCTGCTATTAATAATCTGCTTTTATTCATGTGCAACATCACAGTAATACCAATTACAAACACACAGCATTCAGTCCAAACAAGTCATACAGTAATTCTGTCGTGCTTTTTGTTCTCAGGCAGTTGTTCATCTTGTATAATTGCTTCAGAGAAGTGGTTATTTCAACCCCATGCTAGTGACACATCCAATAGCCAGTACTAATGGAGCAGAGATGCTAAATAGGGAAGAACATGTATGCAGATTGCAGGGCTCTGCCACTTTCTTTCACACATACTGTAAAAATGCATAATGTATTTTCAGTTGGCTGGAGGAGAGAAAATTCAGTTTGCTATCCAATTATTATTATTAGCCCAGAGCCCCCATGTTTAATCTGTGTCTACCCTGAATGCTCTCTCTCTGTGTTCTTGTGTTGTTGTGATGTTCTTGTCTGTTTATACCCTGTTGTGTTACTTGTTGTGAGTGTTTGTGTAAAGACTGTAGAGTTTCCTCTATAGAAGACAATAAAGAATGAATTTGAATCTGAGTCTCTCTGTTTCCTGTCAGTCCATCAGCCTCATTGAAAGAGGGAACCCATCACGGAGCCTGGAGAACGTGTGCCGCTGGGCGTTTGTGCAGCAGAAAGGTGACCCTGATCACGCCGAGCACCACGACCACGCAATTTTCCTCACTCGCCAAGGCTTCGGCCCCACGGGGATGCAGGGTGAGTCTCCCAGAGGACACGCTAGTATTCAAATGAGAATGTGCAGCAGCCTCTGTGTGGTTAATCTGAATGCAGCTACATGAGGTCATCCATCACAATACACATCATTATACCATCGTCTGGGTGAATACTCAATTCCAATTGGCTGCAGGGTGTCCATTAATTCCTGATAATGGACACCTACTAAGTAGTTCCAGTGAAACGGTCTGTTTAACGTTCTAAATGAATGCGCTGGCTACAAAACAATCTGAATATCTTATTTACAACACTGAGTGTAACACTCGTCCTTCAGTGCCTCATCCTCTGAGCACCATAGGGTGTTGACTGGAACACACAAGCAGTAAGAAATAAGTTTACAAGTAGACTGTATATAAGAAGTGGACATAGCCACCCCGATGTCACCCATTGCTTTGTGGACTACGGTTTTGAAGCCATCTTGGTTTTTGGCCGTCACTGTCGTTGTTTTTTTGCAATCAGAAGTGACACGAGAGGGTGGAGCTAAGTACAAACGAACGTTGAGTACCCTGCTTTATAGTTTATTTTACTCGAAATGGGACCATAATTTACTAAATGAACATCATGCTGTATTGAAAAAGACTTGAAACTAGTGATTGAGACCATAAACTCATGTTTACAATGTTTACTGAGGTAATAAATCAAGTTAGAAGTAGGGTCATTTTCTCAGAGACTTCTATACAATCAGACTTATTTTTGCAACCAGAGGAGTCGCCCCCTGCTGGCTATTAGAGAGAATGCAAGTTTAAGGCACTTCAGCATTGGCTTCACTTTTCAGTGACAATGACATGGCAGGATAGCTAGCTAGTATTATTGTTAAACATAATATCAAATTATATTTACTGTTTTTCAACCGTATGTATGCAATGTTAATGACGTTGAATATAGCTAGCATAATGTTAGCTTTCTGGCTTGTAGCTGAGCCAAAGGGCTCTATGATGTGAGCGGACTAGAAATACCTCCCGTTGCCAAGTAGTATCTAAGCTCTGTCCTATTTACTGGAGCAGTGTTTCAATTGCATAAGAACCTAATGGGATGGCAATGATTGTTCCAGGTATTAGCAAACCCTCAGGGTTACCAGGAAAACGGAGTAAATATATATAAATTAATGTTCTTATTTTTTTTCCTTTGGCAAGTGACCTGGTAGGATAATGCCCTTTAAGGTGTCCATAATCAGGCATTAATGGCCTCCAGGTTGTCCATTAATTCCTGAATATGGACACCTCGTCCGGCATTATCCCTTATGTAAAAGCAGTCTTGCTTGCAAATGTGTAACTTGTTCTGTGGTTTATTCTGACATTTAATGGTCGTGAGAGACTCAGACTGCCCTCGATTCATTTTGAGGGATTACACAGCAAAACAAAATGATTATGCAAATTTCGTGTTGCCCTTTTAACAAGCTGTTTTCAAGACAGTTTTAGCGTGAGACGTGACTCATTTGTGAAATCTGTCCAGATTCTCTCTGATTATATTTTAGCTGCAGTTAGCATGCTCCAGTAGCTTGAGGTAAAAGTACAGGGCCTGTCTGAAAAGAGCCCTGAACAATCAAAAAGCCTCTTTATCAATGACTGATCCCCCAAAGGTAACACCCAAAAGCCCTTTTGGGCTTCATAGTTGAGACCTTTCCTTAATTCATATTCTTGTAAATGCATACCTGGAAAGGCTGGATGCTCAGGGCAATTTACACTGTCTGCCAGATATTGACTGCTCGCCCCTCTTCTTATTTCCTCCACAGCAGCCAAACTGAAACAATGAGAGCAACTGTCCAAAATTGGTGCTATTAAAGGCCCATTCAACTTGCTTTATGCCTTTTTATTTTCCCCTTTGAACAACAGCTGCCTTTATTTTGGAAGCAAACAATGTGTGCTAATCTGCTAATTCCTTCCTTTTTGCCATTTTACCGTCACATTCACCCATTAGCAACATGACAACTAGAGGCAAAAAGCTGTTTTGTGCTCGACTTTTCTTTGAAATTCAACATTACTTACTAAAGTTTTCTGTCTTCCTCCCCACTGTCTTTTCGTCTATTTCTTTGCAAAAAACAAATCTTTTGAAGCTCCTTCTCATTTTTCCCAGTACAGTAAAAGACACAGTATTTGCATCCACCTTTCACAGCTAGCCAACAGTAATTCCCCATAGTGGAGAATATTAATTGTTGAATTTAACGGTTCTATTCATTCGTCAGGCCATGTCAGGCCATTTGTATTGCAGTTTTGTTGAATACAAGGGGAATTTTTATGATATATACTGTAGCTACTGTGTTTCATCAGTTTCAAGCTGAAATCTATTGGGAGGAATAAAGTAATACCCGCTGCCTGGTTGAAAATCAATCAATATGACAATTCCCTCACCCAGCAGCCCCATTAATCTGCCTGTCCAGAGGCTGATGGATCTCAGTTGCGAACTTAACTTGAGTGAAATCACTTTATCTTTAACTGGTTTTGCGACACCGACATCCCATCGAACCAGCTCATTACTCTTTATCAGTCCCACCTTTGTAGTCACTTCATGTGTTGTTTGCAAAAGCTGTTAAAGTTTGAGTTTTGCCACTTGCCATCAAAGTAGCAACTGCTAGGGTCTCTAAACTTGCGAGATGACAGGTTATTAAAACTTTGTCTAATACCTGTGAGTTCACGACATTCAATTTACAGAGTACAGGTCAATTTTAATTGGGTGGTGTGAACAAAACAACATAAGAAAATGTAATTTTTCCATTTTGACCAAAGAAAATACACATGGTTACATGCCTTCAGCTTTTTCAGGCATAAAATGGAGATCAACATAGTGCACGCAGTCAGTGCCATGCTGCTGAGGCATAAGTGACCTGGTATACAATGTCATGCTCTACATGAACTGTGAGACACTATGTAACCCACTCATCCAGGATTGGCTTATCTGGACTTGGTAGTTAAACTCATTTTATTTTGAAGCTGAATTGTATAGCAGACTTTCAGACATGTGGTTGTCATGGGAATAAGAGTCAAGGTACATGGACAGTCCATCAGAGGCCCCCGCCCGTCTGGCGACATAGAAAGCATGAACCAATCTCTATGTGACCGTGCAGGCTTAGACTCAGGGGGTTATATTTTCCCGTCTGTAGCTTCTTTCACAGCATAGGTAGCGCTGGAGAAAAGATTTGTTGTTCTGTCTATGGGAATGAATACATACTGTGACTATACCAGCTACCAACAGGCCACAACATATACTGAGTGCCATCGGTTTGCTGACGCCCAAGAAACAATTATGTGACAAACTGCCACTCACTTTCAGCTTCCATGTTGTTGTGATTTGAGTTGCAACCTTTCTGACAGATCATGCCATGTAGGTGCCTGGAGGCAAGCACTTTTCATGGGCATGATCCTTCTCATTTGACCTTGTAGACATGGAGTAGATCTTCATCAGGGATGGCAATGGAGTGAGCTGGTAACATTGATACCATTTATACATTTATACCGAGGTAGCTTTCCCTTTATTATTACACGGCTTTGTTGAATACTCAGTTCTGATTGGTCGATCACGGCGTTCTACAGTCTGTTATTTCTTTATAGCAGACCTGTTACTATGTATGAAAGACCGTTGCTATGGATGCAGTTCTAATCTTGGACTCTGGTGGACCATTTCTGTATCAAATGATTTCTTAAGTAAGTAGCTGTTTAATAAGTTGGATAATGTACAGCTAGCGGGTCATTGTTGTGAAATAAACCCCTTCAGGGTGATGAGAGACCCCTCCGATCAGATACTGATTATAGTCTGGCCTTTGTAAAGCACTCGGGAAACAAAACGGACATCCCTTCTTTGACCAACAGTCTGTGTGATATCAGAGATGGTATAGTAGGTTCATAGTTAGGGTTTTGAATTGATCCCCTGAGCAACAACACACTGAGCCGTATCAGGGACACAAGCCGACTCTGCATGTGTAATTAATATCAGTGCATGCCTGCATACTGTAAGTGGTATAACATTGTACTACTGTAAACTTAGCATAGAAACAAAACCTTTTATCTTTTTCATTTTCACTTCACTGCCGCCTCGTATGTAAATGACTGTTAAGAAGAATATTACAAAGAATCCATGAGTTATTTCGTCACCCCACTAGGCCTGGCACAGATAGAAAAAGGTTGGCATGTGTTCATATTTTCATATGCAGTAAACAATGCATCTAATTCATACTGAGAATTAAAGCATCAGTGACAGCTGGAAGATCAGCAGGTGACTCCTGCCCTTAATAGAAGCTAGCAGACATTATACTTTAGTGGGCTGTTCCCTGCAGGGATGCACCGTAATTGAACTGAGTTCAAAGCTGCATCAAAACATTTTACCTAGAGGATTAAAATCTTTCAGCCAATGTCTTATTGCCTGCAGACACTCACAGCACAATGGACTTGTTTTTTGTGTCTAGTGCTTCACAGTTCTGAATGGTATGTACGCTATATCATGGGAACAAAGTCTGCATGTTGCAATTTCATGTTTGGATGCACAGTATTGCAGTTAGGTCATGTTAACACATGCTGATAATTTGAAAGGTTCTCCCCTGTCATGCCTTTTTGGGCTTCATTTCTCCAAACAGATGGAATACACATCAAATTAGCAAAGATGCTAACCTAAGTAGAATATAAACGGAGCCATGGAGATGGAGATTTTATCAAAAGCAATGTTTAATGCTATCTTTTATGGAGGTCCAAGGTGTGCAATATTAAAAACATTTTAAAAAGAAATAAGGCAGTCAAAGTTAACGCGATAATAACGTGTTAACGCAAATTAGTTTTAACGCCACTAATTTCTTTAACGAATTAACACCACTTGCGGTTTCTAGGTTGTAGCGGGATCAGCTTTGAAGTTAGAGTGAATATACTGGTATCTTATGAAACTAGAAAACCTAAAGAATCCGTTGGTACCAACCACGTTATAGTAGGTCGAGAAGAAGGTTAAATAATGCTCCAAATTTGTGCTAACGTTTTCTTAAAGACTACAAGGTGTACCAAATGTATTGTCACAATACAGGATACTGCGTCTCAATTACAGACTTTAACTACTATTTTTGATACCATTTTGTCTCTTTAGTGAGCCTCTTAATCCATACAGAATGTTCTACAGTCTTTAGCCCAATAATAAACCAACTGAACTAACTTTTCTTTTAACCTTTTTCTACGACGTCTTCCCGCTGTGCTAAAAGTTACTTTAGTTCATCATATACTGTAGCATGCTGTGTCTGTTCGTGCAGCAGCAACAACAAAGAGGCAAACGGCTGTTTTTGTGCTTGACTTTTTTTATTGTACTGTTTGAGATTCAAGTTAACTTTGATTTTAGGAGGAAAGAATTGACTTTTTGACACATTTTGAAGTTTACTGTCTTCCTCCTCGTTGTTTTTCTTTCATTTCTGTGCAAAATCCAAATCTTTTGAAGCTCCCTCTTATTTTTCCCACTATAGTATAAGACACAGTAGAGAAGATACGTGCTTGCATCCTCCTCCCACTATCCACAGCTAGCCAGCAGTCATTCACCAACAATGGAGAGGCAAATTAATTGCTGAATTGAATTGTTCTATCTATTGGCATGCCTACTGTCAGGAATTTTTGTTTGATGTGAATACAAGGGGTATTTTAATAATATATCCTGTAGCTACTGTGTTTCATCAGTTCAAGCTGAAATCTATAAGGAGGAATGAGCCAATAGCTGCAGCCTAGTTGAAAATCAATCAAATATGACAATTCCCTCACCGAGCAGCCTCAGTCATCAAGGACATAAAGACGTGATTGGCTCAATGGCTTCCTGTAGGACTCCACTAATCAAAGGCAGAATTATTTCAAAGCTGTCTGGGGAGAAAACATCTTACAATCACATCTGTGCAGTCCTCCCTTGAGCCATTGTTATACTTTGATAAGTGCAGAGCCACGCTGTAAGCAAGATGCCATTAAGCTTCTCTGTTTGAGTGTGACATGTTTTGAAAACGAATCATTTTCACGGGCGGAAATAAACAAAGCAATTGGCCACATTTCACCCCCACGGACAGTGAACAGATAATATAAGAGGTTGATAGATGGTAAAGATGGAATGGAAATGTCAGTCCCTGAAATAGCAAATCTAATCCATCAAACAACATAACAAACAAAACCTATTCCTGCTGCATTACGTTGGATCTTTTTGTCAAGGTTGTGATCCTGCGTTTCCTTCAGTAAGTCTATTTACACACATAAGCAGTTAATTACCGTCAAATACCCTTCACTTCTTTCTTATCACACAATGGAGACAGTCTTCTCTTAAAAAACAACAATGTTGGTCTTTTGTCAAGCTTAAAACAACCTGTTATTGTTTAAAGATGCGTTAACCATATAGACGGCACGTCAGAAAAACGCTTGTTGTTGCTGTTGCTAGTGGATTGTACGTTTTTTCAAAGCGTCCATCCACTATCTTCTGCTTATCAGGGGCCAAGTCGCGAGGGCAGCAGCTTTAGCAGGGTATTCCAGACATCCCTCTCCCCGGCAACGTTTTCCAGCTCTTCCTGAGGCGTTCCCAGGTCAGATGAGATATATATAACCTCTCCAGCGTGTTCTGGGTCTACCCCGGGGTCTCCTACCAGTTGTATGTGCCCGGAAAACCTCAAACGGGAAAACCTCAAACTCCCTTTCGACACGAATGAGCAGTGGCTCTACTCTGAGCTCCCTCCGGATGTCTGTGCTCCTCACCCTATCTCTAAGGCTGAGCCCAACCACCCTACGAAGGAAACTCATTTCGGCCGCTTGTATCCGAGATCTCATTCTTTCGGTCACTACCCAAAGCTCATGACAATAGGTGAGGGTTGGAACGTAGATGGACCAGTAAATCGAGAGCTTTGCCTTCCGACTCCACTCCCTCTTCACCACAACAGTGCGGTACAGCGCCCGCATAACTGCTGACGCCGCACCAAACCGCCTGTCCATCTCACTCTCCCGTTTACTCTCACTCGTGAACAAGACCCCGAGATACTTGAACTCCCTCGCTTTGGGCAGTGACTCAATCCCAACCCGGAGGCGCTATCCACCATTTTCAAAGTGCCATGCATCAAAGGGTGTCCAGCCCACATTGGCTTAAAAGACACTACAGACCAGGGCTTAAAGGGAGATTTGTCAAGTATTTAATGCTCTTATCAACATGAGAGTGGGCAAGTATGCTTGTTTTATGCAAATGTCTGTATATATTCATTATTGGAAATCAATTAACAACACAAGACAATGACAAATATTGTCCAGAAACCCTCACAGCATAAAAAAAATATGCTCAAATCATAACATGTCAATGCGCGTTATCGTGTTTACTTTGACAGCCCTACTACAGACATAACAGATAGGAGCAATAACATAAAGACGAAATACAATACACCTCCATGCATGTCAAAGAAAGTGTCAAAGTGTCAAAACAAATATTAACACAATCCATCTTCCACATCACAGCTATAAAACAAAACGTCTGAGACTGTGGCTTTAACACATCAAACAAAAAGCGCCCTCCTACACTGTTGGTAGGCATTAGATAGACTGAGCTAGGTGAAACACTTTGTCTGTAAATGGGTACTGAAGTCCTTCATCAGACGATAGATAGATAGATAGATAGATAGATAGATAGATAGATGTATCAGCATATTCTGCAGACATTTAAAGGAAAAGCCTGTATCAAGTGCATTTTATTTTCAACCTCTCCCAGATCACACAGGTGATCGAATGCTTTAAAGTGAGGCATCCATTTAAACGGACTACCGAGTGTGCTTAAAAATATGGCAGGTCGTTCTGTCAAGTGGAGAAAAGCTTTCAAAAACTTGACAAGATGATCTTCCTTTTTTAAAGCACATTTACGGCCTATAATTGGCTACTTAGTATGTATGGAGTTTCAAAGTGCAAGTTTTTTTTCGTGCATAAAGGGTTACAGAGGTCAAATCACATTCATTTTCTACACTTCAGCGGCTTGGATGGACATGGAACTCAACAGTTTTAGAAAAATATCTTGCTCATTGATTAAAAGTCAAAGGTCGGTGCAAAGAGACACATCAACTGTGACTACCAAAGAGCTGACAGCGAGCAGAAGCTTCACTTTGTAGAAATCTATTGATACATTCATTAATTCAATTCACTTCACACTACATTATGGTTCAGGCCTGATTGAACCCTCTGGCTTGCTTTTATCCCAAGTTTAAATAATTCTAACTAATGGCCATAACATGAACTGACAGCATAGTTCAATTACTATAGGTTCCTCGTTTCTCAAGATAGAAGCATGCTTCTATCTTGAGAAACCATAAAGATACCATGAAAAGAACATAGCACTTAGAACAAATAAATGATGTAACCATGTGGCTCCTCTCCCACTTTGAAACTTACTCTGGTATCTATGTTCTATACGTGACAGTAACCTACTTTTATTTAAAGGTGCTAAATGCGAGATTTGGAGCATTTCTATTGGCTCCGCATGGCTCTCAACATGGATACAGCTGAGCCAACGGCTCAAAGCTAACAGTGCAAACAACGGTAACAGTGCTGACAGAGCTAACAGTGTTAACCTGGGGGGGAACCGTAGGGTGGGTGCTACGCTTCTGTAACAGCGCCGTCGGTTGGGACGGCGTTATCAGCTGTAACCGCCTTATGAGAGCAGTGTAGAGCGGCAGCTGTGAGCTAGCCAGTTGGGCACGCTCACATGCACAAACATGCACTAAAAGCACGCACAGCCGGCTCGGTTATGTCAACAAAGCTGATAGAAGCTCTGATTACAACACACACAGCGAGACAGTGACTTCATTCTCTGCTCAGGTAGACATTACTCCTCTATATCTTTACATAGCAAAATAGTTGTTTGATGCTTTATTTATGCTCTCGATATCGTATAGAAAACCTTTAAAACATGATGATATAATGACAGAATTTGCACCATTTAAAGCCAATTTATGTCAAAGTAAAGATTAACTGGTTAACGGTTAAGCTCTGCTCTTTGCTGATGAGGCAACATTATCAGTTCACCACATTACAGTACATTAACCAACATTTGCAAACAATGGGATACACTTTCATGTACTTTTTATTGCTAGATTTCAGTTTGTTCATTAACGTAGGCTAGTAGGCTATAGCTCAAGTGAAATCAGTGAAAACATGTAGATTCTTGAAATAAAATAAAATCTAATAATATTGGGTAGAAATAGGCCACTAGAAATGTGTTGATGTTCAGCCTCAAGTCTATCTGTGAAGTCAGCGGTAAAATTTTATTACACAATCTGCTAAAGTCCCTACGGCTAGCTTAAATGGAAGTTTACTGATACAATCTATACTTTACTCTCTCTTTTAATTGTCTTTTGTATGAATTTCTCTTCCGCTAAGATCATTTTGTTTTATTGCATCTGGCAACATACAGCTGAAAAAAAGAAATAAGGAACGTATATTTTTATACAGAACATCCAAAAAAAGAGAGTCAGTTCACTTTTCCCCTCTGATAACTATAGATATATGGTAAAAAATTAATGTTCTGGTGCAGGTATGTGAAGTGTTTGTTTTCTGATTCGAAGCCTCTCCATTTTTTAGGCCAATAGTGTACATGTGGCACACCTCACAGCTCACAATTGTACAATTTTGGGGGACAGGACACGTATGCCCAGAGCCTTTGTTTATCTCTGACATTGGCTTGAGATGGGAGTTGATCCCTCTCCATCTGGTTCAATATCACTGTAATCCCAGCATATTGACCCAACCAGTCAGATGCATCCATTCGTAGAAATGCTCAGAAACACCAAATCAAATATTAATAAAATAAGTGGAATAATATAATATTTCAGCTTGAATTCTGCATGAGCTCTCAACCACGGTTATCTCTCGTCGTATTCAGAGCGAAAGGCACTTTTGGATGAAACCAAAGAGAATAATTTTGAAGTAAATACCGTATTCACCTTTAAAACTTCTGACAGCCAAGGTTGTCTGTTTATCTGTTTGTCTCTATCGTGGGGTTTATCATGAAAAGGATGGATTTCTGTCAGCCTTCAATCTGAATGACTCAGCTCTTATTTCTTTGTTTTCTCTGACTGCCATTGTCTCAAACATACTTTTTCTTTAAAAATCACCATCAACACCATCTCATCTCCTTTTTCTTACTCTCTCTCCGCATTTCAAACCTGTCATATCATGTATTTCAGTCAGGTCTTTTTTGCTCCCCTTTTGCAAAGCCGGATGATTAGAGGACAAATGGTTTTAGGAAGACTTAATTAAAGGGGACATATGCTCATTTTCAAGTTCATACTTGTATTTGGGGTTTCTACTAGAACATGTTTAGATGCTTTAATGTTAAAAAAAACACATTATTTCTCTCTTACTGTCAGTATGAAACGCTCCGTTCTAGCACCTGTTTCTTTAAGGCCCCCTCCTGAAAAAGCCCAGTCTGCTCTGATTGGCTTGCAAGAAAAATACGGTGCATCTTTACAAAGGTAGTTCTAAAGGGGCCTTTCTCAAACCACCCCATTAACCCTCTCCCAACCCATTTCCACTCCATTTGCGGGTTCATGTGGAGCGTCCGACATATTAAGTGCCATCCCAAACCAATATGCGGGGAGTGGAAGTGGGTTATAAAAACCCTCTAACAGAGAGCCTGCATCGATGCCAACTCACTGGCCACGTGCAACGGCATTTGTGTTCGTCATGGAACGTGCTCCGTGTAACTACCCGTATTCTTAATACTGTGAACTTTTGCACATCCCCTGTGCACAAACCATGGTTATAAAATGACAGTTTCTATCGGAGAGAGGGAAGTTCGTCTCAAAGCTTGCCACTGTATTTACCCTACACCTTAAAGAAGGGTGCTTCATTCAGCTGCGAGTGTGTCTATAAAGTAGTAGAGGGGGGAGGGTCCGGTTTGAGAAAGACCCAAGCTGTGGGTGATATATTTTAATGAGCCTGCATGTGACATAGGAAGGGGAGCCAAATCTGAATGGTTGTTGAATCACATGTTTTCTGATTTAATCAGCCCACAATAAACTGACTGGGTTGTCTAATTTCACAGTCTGTGGGTTGGTAGACACTCTAGATATCCAAATGTATGTGCACAAGCACCGACAAAGTGAGTTTTTCATGATTATTAATCTTTAAGCCTGCAGGCTCCCAGGAGAGTTGCACACTCTTTACTTTAAGTCTCAGAAAGTAATCAATGTCTACCCATTACACTACGGCTAGACAGCTGGACCGAGAGAGATTCACCCATTCTGTAAATGCAAGGGGGACAAAATGTTTTACTGAAAAGTGCACCTACCAGTTTCCAGAGTAAATTACACTCATGGGAAAGCATAATGCATGAAAAGTCAATTAGGTCTGAGCTAGCACTGAGAGTGTTCCACTGTTTTTCCTCCTGGATATCACACAGCACGAACATTTCAGGGGTATTTACTTTTCTATTCAAATTTTTGGTTTCTTTCTCTTTCATGCTTCATTCAATATAAATAGTTTTTTTAATTTGACTTCAGTATCAGTTTAGTTTTTTGTTGGTTTTAAGGCCCCGTTTTTAGGCCAGTTTGATTGTTTTTCTCATTTTTGTTTGTTTTTTATTTAATTTCAGCTCCAGTTTTTGTATTTGTGTTAGAGTTGGAACTGCTTTAAAGATTAATAACTTCAAGATAGGTATTTTATCTATACAATAGGTATATAGTTGTAGGTGTAATAATGTCATAAATTGGTAATGATATTTATGGATTTTTTGACAAGGCAGCAGAAAACCCAACATGACATCTCTTAGTCTGTACAAAAAAATAGACCAAAGCTAAAACTTTAAAGTGAAAGTTGTGTGTTTTGAAGTGAGGTTGTATTAGGTGTATTACTTACAGTAGATGACGGCCGGTGTGCTCCCAGTTTGGAGAAGCAGACAGGAGCACCAGCACAGGAGCAAAGCAATACAGTGCTCTGGACGGGGGCAGCAGAAAAACCTATTTCAGACACCTAAAAGAAAGGCTCACCTAAAAAAAATATATATCCGTTTAAGTGTACGCTATATTTAGAATATTTTCACTGCTTTATCTTGCCGTTAGACAGCCCTTCTCCTTTCTGACGGGGAACTGAACTGAAAATTAATCTTATCTACTCTATCACCAAAACCAGCAGACTCAGATGTCAAAAACTATACATTTAACTTTCAGTTCAGTTCGCCGTCGGAAAAAATATTCTAAATATAGCGTACACTTAAACGGATATACATTTTCTTAGGTGGGCCTTTTTTTAGGTGGCTTAAATAAGTTTTTCTGCCGTCCCCATCCACAGCAGTACATTGCTTCGCTCCGGTGTCGGTACTCCTGTCTGTTTCTCCAAACTGGGGTATGCCGACCGTCATCTACTGTAAGTAATACACCTACTATGGATAAGTACCTCATACAACCCCACTTCAAAACACCCGAAATATCCCTTTAAAAGATGAAACTTAAAATTCGAATGCAAAAACTCTGGCATCCATTCATTCATGAAAGTCACTCAGACTGAGAAATGATGAAAAGATGGTTTGGCAGCATGTCTACATGGTCAATTTATTTATTTTTGAAGTCAGGACAGGCCATTCTTAGTGGCACTGTGCCAAATGTATATCAGCAGTGCTGCTCCAAAATCTATCTCTCATGGCTTCTGTATCTTTGCCTGGAAGTGTGTGATTCACTTCTTTTAAAAGCTTTCAATATTTGTGGTTTTGGTGCCAAACACGACTCATCTTTATTCATTAGTTGCAGCTACAGTAGGTGTGTTACCGTCATTAAAGTGGCAAAACAACAGCACAGAGCGAGGACTAGATGAGGAAACACATGTTTATTCTAATTTTGGCACAGTTGAGGTTCGTCTTTGCTGCCGTCTGTGGCTTCCATACTGTCAGTTGGCGACTGATGCAACATTGTGCAAATTGAGTACAGCAGGAAATAGTAGGACAGTTAAAAATACGAATTTCCAGTCATAATTAATAATCATGAAGCTGGCAAACGTACAACGCTTCCTTCCTTCCTTCCTTCCTTCCTTCCTTCCTTCCTTCCATGCTGAATCTCCCTCCCCACTCCTGTTTTATTTGTATAACCCATTTCCTGTTTTGCTGCAGAGCTCATCATCACATGTATCGTCACACTCATGATGCACGTGTGACACACGTAAACAGTTCATGCACAGACAGAAATACACACAGATCTGTCCTACTTACCTGAGTGCTTTTTAGCCATGCAGATGGTGTCCTTTTTATTTGCCCAGGTGTGGAGATACCTGCCTGTGAAACCCCAACGGAGGTGAATGGAAGTTCTTTGATAGATCTCAAAGCATTGGAAAAATTACATTGGCAGCATCTCTCTCTAGAAACACTGGCCTAGTTACTCTGAATAATCCACAGACATTAGGAACTATATCTTTGGTAGTAAGTATTTTCACTGAGAACTGTTGATAGCAAGATCTGTTGAGTATACAAAGTAACCAGGATATTTTGGAGATGGAAGCTGCTGTCTTGAATGTGATTTTCAGCGCTTTGATCACTGCAATAAAACTCTGTAACTACTCTAAAGTATTTGGACAGCAGCAGAAATCTCAGAACCTCCATACATAAAACGGAAACTATCTGCATGGCTATATAGCATGAGAAGAGTATTGGTATTGGTATTGGTATTGACTACTTAATTTCTGGTATGGTGACATCCCTAATTGCATGCATTTAAATCAGAAGTAGGAAATACGAAGAGTAAAAACATGATGAATAATTTATCATGTCAATATTTGGACAGTTTTATTTATTAATAAGAAGTCCATTTGACTTGATTTTTCTTGCTTCATTTCTTACAACAACCTTCATCCTTTCCCCTGTTGTCCTTCAGGTTACGCTCCAGTCACAGGAATGTGCCACCCGGTCCGGAGCTGCACCCTCAACCATGAAGATGGCTTCTCCTCAGCCTTCGTTGTGGCCCACGAGACCGGACACGTGTAAGTTCTTCTTTTATGTTCTTCCTTCTTTGTCTGTGTTTGGAGCTCCTAAACACACACACTCGTCCTCCCAAGGTGACATTGTGTTGTGATACACATTGCTATTCTGCTGAATACCGCAGCCTCACATGTTCAATGTGAATGTCTTCCTGGGGCTCCATGATCTCTATGTTAACTGACATGTGGGACCTTTAAGCAGATTGGCCTTCAGCTCTCTGACAATGAACATGTTGTTCTTTATTGGATTTCATGGTTGTTTATCAAGCTCATGTCCAAACAGACAAGCAGCCTCAGCCACTGTTTGTTATAATATCCCCCTCTTTCTTTTCCCACTCCCGAATACATCTTACACATAGTACACACCTCCTGCTACATATTACTCTTTTGAAGTACCGATCACAACAACACCACTCGCTCTTAATTTCTCTCACACACAAAGAGATACCGCACACAGCTTGGAAAGTGATTAAAGCCTGCAACCCCTGAATCCCGCAGGAACACAAATCTTTCAAAACATGCGGGTGGAACTTCTCATTTATGCAACACAGAAAAGGCAAAGAGACAGAAAAAAGACAGATTTGATGGAAATTATGGATGAAGCATGAATATATTAAGAAAGCTTAATACATGCTGTGTCCGCAATCACTCACTGTTTGCTACCATAGCGCTCTACAATTACCCACCGCTATTTGATTTGAACATTTTGATATGTTTTTCACGTAGACGACAGAAAAATAAAATTCATTCTTGTAGTTTCTGCGAACAAACAGACCAAAAGTTTGCTATAATGTTTGGATTCTCAGGGCCAAATTCACAAAAGGATCGTGTGGCTTTTGCGGCTGTTAAACCCACACAAATAAGACAAAAAGAAGCCGTATAAAACATTCAAAAAATGTTCAGATTCAGCAGATGTAAACACCATCTGCAGGGCGAAAAAAAAAAGTTTTTATTTGTTGCTGTTTTTGAGCTTGTTGTTGGAATTGAAATGGCTTGGAAAGGGAGGCAGGACGTCTGTGTAGAGAGAAAAAGAAGCTGTCCTTCAGCAGGAGCCACAGCTGTTTGATGGAGTCAACCAGCTGAGACAGCAGGAAACCATACTGCTGAAATGTCCCTGAGCGGGACACCGAATCCTCAGACTTCACGGATGTTGCTCTGCATTTGACCCTCGGGGGCGAGTGAACAGAGGGTCTGAACTTCAGGGATCAATAGACTGGAAAACAAACAATGTGTAAACCAGGAGCTGTACTGAACACACACACACAGCTGCTGTGAGTGGAAATTCTGAGACAAGATGAAATCCTAGAAAGTAAAAAGAAAAGATCCTGAGAGAGCAGTTAAGAGAAGGAAGGATGGTGTTTGAAAATCTTAAGTGCTTCCTAAGCTGAGGAGATAAACGGCTGCATGAGGCAGGAAGAAAGATCTTAAACTGCTGTTAGTGAAGATTGAACAGGGGTGTTTGTTTGTGGCTGATCTTGATCACGGATATGTTGGCATTTCTTACTCAATAATCAGTGTTCTTTCACAGTATTGGGTATTTTATCTCAGTATCATTAACAGCCCTGTTGTACAAAATGAATGATGATCACAACTTTATCAGTGAATGGCACTTTACTGTCTGCTAGGGAGGGCACTTGTAGCCTGATAATCCAAGTTGATATCATGCCAAAGCGTATAATAGACCCGCTTGTTCACCAGAGGATAGCAAGTCAGTGTCACGTTTTGCCTCGTTGTTTAGACAACCAAAACCACTTAGTTAGGTTTAGGAAAAGCATCATGGTTGGGCTTAAAATAAGTACGTAAACTCAGTAAAATACAAAACAACGGTCTCCTGGTTAAAAGTCCTGTGTTTGTTGGACCCATCCACCTCCCCTCCCATGCCGTAAGCAGTCTTTCTCACTTTTTTATTCTACGTCACTAGCTTTGAGCGTAGCATTTTCACACAGCTGCATTTACATTGCAGTCATTACACACTACATGGCGTTAAAGTAACACACCTAAAGCAAGAACGGCGTTCTTATTACACGCTTTTGCCTTGTGCATTATTGTGTCGTTCACACGCCTTTTCTTGCGACTCGGCTGAATAATCGCACTGAATTGCCATTTTGTTTCACTTCATTAATCCGGGGGCGTTGCGGCTTTAAGAATGTCAGATTAAGAGTTGTTATTTCCATGAATTGGCTTATGACGACATTCATATCTGCGTCAACCTAATCCACGCTCTATATCTCATGGATGCACCAGCTATCAACCTGTGTAAGCAGATGACGTCTCTGCTCTTAATCTTGCCTATAAAGCTGTGATTGGTTTATCGAACTAGGGAAAGGGCCGTCAATTAGCATAACACCAGACCTGTTTGAATCAATGAACAAACTGGAGATGTGGATGGTAATTCAAAGGACTGGAAACAGACTAAGCCGCTTGAACTCTGCTTTTGCTGCCAGCTCACTCCCCACATAGCTTTGCCCTCAACTGCCGCATCACAATCCTGCATGCGTGTACCGACTTTGTTTTTAATTAACCTGCTGCCACGGTTAGGACCTTTTTATTTAAAGGGACTTCTTGAAAGATGAAGTAGTGTCAGATCATTATGTCCTCAGGCATGCCTTGTTAATCCGATGGGGAGGATGTGTCTTTAATTAAGACGAGCCACCCTTTGTTTCTAGGTATCCATACACCAATCAAATCAGGTGACCATAGCTCCAAGGAAGAGTAAATGTTTAAGATGTGACTTTAGTGGCACCACAGTAAAGACCTGCCCTAATTACTTTCAGTATGTTATTATTATTTTTAGTTTTTTTAAAGCACTCTATGAGGTTTTAAAGAATGTAGTTCATTCATTTCAGACTGATTATTATGCTACTACAATAAAATGTTCAAATCAACAGCAGCCTCCTTAGAAGATCTTTGTACCTGTCAAACAAGAGTTTGAGGAGACGTCGATTTAATCAGCAGCAAAGTAAGCAGAGCAGGGTGACATTGAAGAGACACACTGAGAAAAGCAAAAAAGTGGAATGGTGTTCATGACGAACACAATGTGTCAGACACACTCACCCACACATCAAAGCGTGTTGACAGCCGGGTTGAGTCTGGGTGCGTAATTTGTCACCACCATATGTAAGTGATAACACATGATATATATCTATATATAGTGATATATGGAAGTACAGGAGGATCGACGTGTTATGAACCCCACGACCTGAAACAGAGTCTACTATTTTTTGTATCATAACTCCCGAGGGTGTGTTGTGTTGTTTATACCACGGTCATTTACAACACCAAAAAGAGAAACTGTAATGAAATTGTCCAACATTTTTGTAAAGCTTGTTTGTTGTCAGTTTTAAGCCAAGTTCACACTACACAACTTTCAAAGTGGTCAGATCGCAGTACTGTTCACGCTACACAACTTGCTGTCTTGTAATCAGGAGTCAAGTCGTTTTCACACTTCATGACTGACTGGAGACAGGAGGTCACACACTACAAGATCTTTCACCAGGAGGAATCCCCGATGGCGTCTCCAAACTACGTTTTGTCATGAAAACACGCGAGAAATGCGCGAGACACATGGACCTGTTTCCACACTCTTTTTTAATATTTATTCTTCTAGGTGCAACAACAACTTTGCTCCGTTTTGCAAATACATCACATGCAGTTAGTTCCTATTGTTACAGGCGACCCCTCCTCGCCCAGGTTTCCCCTCAATCCGTGTTTTGTGCTTTCATTGGCTTTAGCTCGTGGTCGGAGTCCCTGACAGGTCCAGATATTTAGCATGCTAGATATCTGGACGCTCATGTCACTTGAGCACCGGTGTGCGAGCGGTAAGCCAACACTGATTTGCCTCTGATCTGGGGCTTTTGTTGTGGAGCTCCTAAAACTGTCGGGGAGCGGAAAATCAGGGCTAAAGTCGTGTAGTGTGAACTAGACAGTAGGGCGTCAGTATGCTTCAGACCTACTGATTTTCAGTTTTAACAGCATCTGAAACCCCCTGCACACACACCTTCTGATAGCAACAATTTTTTGTTTTGTTTCCAAAATCAACATTGCAACAATTACACCCACTTCACTGAGCGATTGGCCAGGTGAGCCGAGTGAGAAAGCACACTGGATTTTAAATTTCTCGAGCTCTCTTTTTTCATTCTTCTCAAGTAACCCTTTTTGCTTGTATAAACGAGTGTAACACAAGTAATGTTTTTGATGAGAGGCTGTCAGAAAGTGCCACTTATCCACACATATACTATTCATTGCATCGAGACAACAAAGATGCTCTTGGAGAGAAATCAGCGAGGCAGTGTGACGCAGCAGGGAGGAAGCTATGATGGTCTGCATTTTGTTACAAGCATACTTTACCCTGAACCCATGCAGGCTGTTCTTATACACTGTTCATAGCTTTACCTACAAAAAGTAAAGCACTGTAATTCATATACAACCCACATAATCGTGAGCCAGGACAGGTGACTAAGTATAAATAGCAACAAAGTCCGCGTAGGGAGGATATCGCTGTTTGTGTCCCGCGTGATACCAGATGTCAAAGTTCATTTATTTCTCTCATAACTTCTGTATCTAAGCAACGCCACCTCCATAGTTATTTTAATCCAAACACGATCTTTTTCTAAACCTGAGTAGTTCTGTTGCAAAAATAACTTTTGGTAAGATATCATACGAACAGTTGCAGGAGGATGCATTGACCCATGCTTAGGTTGATTTCTTTTCTTGTAATTGTAACAGAGCAGAAAGCCGACTATTGCAATTATTTTCTGCACTTTCGCACATTAATTTAGAATAGGACTTAAATATTGACTCAAACTTATATACTGTATATATATATGTGCCACACAATCCAAAATGAGTACTTTCTGCTGCCAGGAGCAGTGTGTAGGATTTAGTGGTATCTAATGTCAAACTTATTTAAGTATACAAAGCAGTATTGTTAAAAAATTAAGCATATTTTTGCATATAAGTTCATTTTTGACCTGAAAAAAAAAGACATAACTCAAAATCCACTTACTAGCTGGAGCTTTCAACCACGTCTCATGGTCTTGATCAGTGGATGTTTGGAGTTTGGTCAGTCGGGCAAACTCATACTAAGCATATTTTGTTTTTGCTGTAAAGCACATTCAACTGCTGACAGTTTATTAACCTTTGTGAGCCGAATGGAGACACTGCACTACATCTTTGGATACATCATCTCAAAAATAATGGGAAAAAGAAACCATGCACACTGGGTCCAGTAGGCTTTTTCTTATTCCTGGCGAAAAAATTTGCATCATAAAGGGACAGATTCACAAGCTGATACCGGAGCGGCAGAAGCGCTTCAACATTTCCTGCATTTCTAAAAATAACTGACAAGGAATTTGTGTTGGTGACACTGGAACGCACGGTATCGACGCCTCGTCTGCTGACACAAGAGTTTATTGATGCTCACGGTGTGTTCGCAAAACACGACCTCCCATTCAGAGCACGGAACAGTACAGGATGTAGCAGTGCACAATGAAAACACTGGCTTCTAAGCAAACCTTTTTTTTTTGTTTTAGCTTTCTCTCACTGTTCATCCAGGCTGTGTGATGGGTTGTGGGTTGGGGAACAACAAAGAATATTGGCTGAAAATCCAAAATGTTGTGTTTCAACGATAACAAACAACGATGTATCTCTACAAAAACTCTATAATTATCTATAATATTTTTCTCACATGCACAACATTATAGCGACATGTAGGTGAGGCAGCAATAGGAAAGAACATAATATGAAGACAAATGATGCATAATGATTGCTAAAGCCCACAGGAGGCACTTATTTATGAACCACTTCTTTGTGGCTGTTTAAATCAGTTTATTGTAAGTCGTTAGATATTAACAAAAGTTACATTAGTGATCTTGTAAGTTCACGTAAAAAGCAAAGTCCGCTGGGTCCAATTATTTTTCATAACAGAAAATGTTTATTCTCTCAAATCTGCCAACAGAAGCAGATATGAATAAACATCAGTACATAAACATTATAAATGGTTTGCAGCATAGTTTTTTCAGAATCAGTTTAAATACTCCTCTGTGGGTTTTATCTTCTAAACTCTATGGCCAGCACTTTTTCCATCAAAGCAAAGCGGAGCAAAAAGAGATCTGTAGGAAATGTTCATTCTTTTCAAAGTTGGCCAGTATTGATCCCAGTTATATATTCTGTTTTATAACAATGTTTTGAAGTTTGAAAGTTCCTTCTTGACCTTTGAAATAGTGTTTTGATGGAAGCTTAACTAACTAGCTTCCTCTGAAACTTTCTGAGACATCACTGTCGTCATCATGGGATGCAGTTTGCTCAGATGTCATGGAAATGGAGCTGTTGACACACAAGTTGTTAGAATTGTATCCATTGCACTTCAGGACTTCACTTCTGAAGAAGAAGAAGCAAGAGGCAGCAAGAGGAAGAAAGGAAGAAAAAGCAAAAAGAAGAAGGATGAAGAAGCAAGAGGAAGAAAAGAAGAAGAAGAACGAAGGAGCAAGAACAGGGAAGGAAGAAGAAGAACGAAGCAAGAGGAAGGACGAAGAAGAAAGAGAAAGTAAGGAAGACGAAGGACAAAGAAGCAAGATGAAGGAAGGAGGAAGAAGAAGGAAGAAGGACCAAGAAGCAAAAGGAAAGAAGGAAGAAGGATGAAGCAAGAGGAAGGACGAAGAACAAAAGAGAAAGGAAGGAAGACGAAGGACAAAGAAGCAAGATGAAGGAAGGAGGAAGAAGAAGGAAGAAGGACCAAGAAGCAAAAGGAAAGAAGGAAGAAGGATGAAGCAAGAGGAAGGACGAAGAAGAAAGAGAAAGGAAGGAAGACGAAGGACAAAGAAGCAAGATGAAGGAAGGAGGAAGAATAAGGAAGAAGGACCAAGAAGCAAAAGGAAAGAAGGAAGAAGGATGAAGCAAGAGGAAGGACGATGAAGCAAGAGAAAGGAAGGAAGAAGAAGGATGAAGAAGCAAGAGGAAGGAAGGAAGAAGAAGAAGGAAGGAAGAAGAAATGTTGGGGTGGTTAGGGTGATGCTGGGCAGGAAATTGCATTCTTGACTTTGGGCACTCCTCCGGGCACGTCCAACTGGTAGAAGGCCCGGGATAAAACCAGAACGCTGAGAAAGCTAGCCAGGGGGGCACGCTCACAAAAAAGCACTAAAAAGCCTGTGCGTCCGGTCCAGCTATGAAAACAAAACACAGAGCAACTCTGCTGTTTCATCCTTCTACAATAGTTTCTGGAGTTATTTCAGTTGGATTTTTGATCCCACTGTGAGTCTGTGTTTGTATTGAATTGGAAATGAAGAAGAGCAATTTCTTGCCTGCACCTCATAATCTATAAACAGCTTAGAGCTCAAATGTCGCACTGCATCATTTAAATGTTAAAAAGAAGTTTTTCAGAAAGTTATTTCTCAAATAGATATCTGAATTTCATTTTTGTTATTCATGAGTATCGAATTTTTCTCCTGGTTAAACAGAAATATCATCATTTCTGTTTTGCAAGTCAGTCTGTATCAGGACACATCACTCAACATTTGCACAACCCTTTACGTGATAGTTTCTTTAACACCTCAACTGTCTGTTTGTTCTGGTTTGGTTCAGTTGGGCTGGTGTGAAATTGTTCGTTCCAAGTCTGAAGGTGGTTATCGGTCCGGTTCCAGTTGGACTCTGGTTCAGACCAAACACAGACAGACTGTGTGAAAGGAGATATGTGAGGGAATTCAAAAGCTGAACTATTATTATATAAATTTGCTGATCATGGGAACTGCCAAGAAAGAGATCATATAAGTGATCTGTTTATGTGTTCTATATAATTATGCAAGATTATATGGTATCCACGGCAACATGTGCATATGCGCGTTAACACATGAGTGCAGGACCTTTCTCTAAATAACCTAGAAGTAAATAGGAGTTAAAACAGAGATTGTGTCCTTTTCAGTTTGGAAGTTTCTCAATAAAAAGTGAGTGATGTGTGTAATATGTTTTGTGTGCCTATATGTTGTGCTACTGACACTTTGAGTATTTTCCACATGCTGTACCAAAAACAATTTCCACCGACTCTGGCCGTGTGGCCATTATAGGGAAGAGAAGTGATTTGATGTCAAGTGAAAAGTAGCAGGTACACAATAAATATCTCCTGTAATATTACACTGCAAGACGCCTTGTTATTTATGATAATGTTCACTCTCAGTCTGCACCTATAATGGCCATAACCAATTAAGTCTATGTGGGTGTTGTGACAGCAGAGAAGATAGATTAACACATAAATTGCAGTTAAGTGCAGATGAATTAATGAAATTGCCTTTATACAAATAAATATATCTAATCTGCCATGGTAATGTACGGAGTAATAAACAGTAGAGATGCATGATATTCCTTATTAGTGCCAGCAATTACTACTGTATATATATACTAAAAACTTTAATGATGATGAAGCTTGAAGGAAGCAGATTTCTACCTTTTGAGATGACCAAAACCTTGAAACAACAGCGTGACATATTTACACATATAGCTCATATAACTACGGCTGTAAGCGACTGCAATTTTAGTGGAGTTAAACTGAATGTTAAACATCTCACAAAATTGAAAAAGTACAATAAATCTTTGAGTTTTTCTACTTGATAGTGTATAAGCAGCTTATTTACCTTAAACTCCTTGGGCATTGGTGTATCTTGATATCCTGCAGTTTGGTAAATATTTGCTTGTCTCTGTCTCTGTTGGAACAGGTTGGGCATGGAGCACGATGGCCAAGGCAACCGCTGCGGGGACGAGACGGCGATGGGAAGCGTAATGGCTCCTCTGGTGCAGGCGGCCTTCCATCGATACCACTGGTCGATGTGCAGCGGACAGGAGCTAAAGAGATACATCCAGTGAGTTCATGTTTGCAGTTAACAAACACATGTAGAAATGGAACTGTTTTAATACGTCATCCAAAAGAATAGGAATGCTGTTTCTGTCATTGACCATATTTGAACTCATACGGTTGCTGTCTTTGCTATTTTAGCAGTGGTAAAATTTGGCAGAGCTGCAGCCTTCAGTAAATGAATAAAGCTGAACGGATGTAATACTGTATGGTTAGAGAGACAGGCATTGATGACCAAAACAGAGCTTTATCTATAAAGCACTCAGAGAAATCAAACTTCTGTCAGGGCCACACAACTCTCCCAACTGCTCATTTCAATGCTAGAAAATGTTTAGACATTTTACATTTGGACCTGCTTATAAATACACCCAACAATAGACAATCATGCTGAATGGCAGCCATGATTTTTTTTAGAGAATACCTAAATCCTTTCTGGGAATTTAAAAAGCAAATATAAGATGCAAAATTTCATCTGAGTCGAACTAATGACCATTAATTTATCATGTTGCTCGTTGCCATTTATATATATAATTTGCTAATATATTTTTGCAGTTGCGACTAGATGTGTGCACCTGTCATCACAATTTGCAACTGCACAATGTGTTCAAGAGTTATGGCAGTTTCTCTCCAATAAGCCACATCTGGAAGAATTTGGCAACCAACTGTATTAAACCACTATGGCCTATAAAAAATAAAATCTGGTGAAGTTTGGATGATATTTGTAGGACCGTTGCAAAAGCTCTCACAAAAAAAAAATTAAGTGGTCTATTCTTAAGACTTTTATTTAGAACCAACGGACAAATTGCACTTTCTACAACACCTAAGGCCTTTACACACCGGGGGCATGATGAACAAACGACACGAAAAGCCGAAATACTCACCTGAGAATGTTATATGTCTAGGGCTTTTATTGTGAAATGTAAGAACGGAATGAGTGGATCTGGTCTGCGCTGCCCTTGTCAGCGTTGAAAGGAGTAATAAAGTTTGCCGTCCTAGTTCGGACTATAGAGCCTCTGTGTTGTTGGTTCATAACTATAGGCGCAACTCAACCTGTTCTGCACAACGTGATTGGCTGATGTCTTTATTCACGGTGCGAAAGTTCAGAAAATCTGCCTCGTTCCGAGCTTTTTCGCCTCGTAATATTCACGATCTATGTGAAAGTATTAATGACAAAAATAACAATTCAGAAAAATATATTGACGTGTGTAAAGACCTTTAAGAAGACAAAATATATGGAGTGCTTTATAAATGCCCACATGGTGGCGCTATCCACACCATAACATAATCCTTTTGTCCTTAGCCAAAACCTTCTACAAAGTTTCACTGAAATCTGTGGAGCAACTTTTGATATATCCTGTTTACTATCAGACCAACAAATATTCAGGGCTGATAGAATAAGCTCAGGGGAGGTAATAATTATCACTACAGTTTATTACCTTTACATTTAAGTAAGATGAGAAGAAACAATTATGTTTATTGTCTTGAAAACAACCTTACTGCGCCTAAATTTACATCACTAACCTGCAGCTGAAGCTTGTGATGTTTCTCAAAGCGTTCATAGTGTTGGATACACTTCAGCATTTGAAATAGACAGTATCATGTCATCTCCAAACAGGTCATCGAGCTTTTCACTCAGCTGCACAAGAATCAATTTCTGACAGGGAAGGTTCAGTCGAGCGTGGACACCAAATGATTGACAGTGAGTTAAAGGAGAGGACAATGGCCATGTGCAATCAATCGGCCTGCAGCGCACTGTTTTTTTTTTTAGAGCAGCTCTATTTTTAAGTGGATGTATTGCGCTAAAGAATCAATATGAAAACTGTTACTGCAGTATGATAAGCTTTGGTTCTGAGAGGGAAAGAGCAACCTTGGCGAGGAAATATATAAGTTTAAAATAATTTTACGCTTACAAATGTAGATAAGACTTATCTAACTGTATGGGGTTTAGCCGAGCACCCTCGCCTTGGAAAAAAACAAAAAACAGTCATGCTGGGATCTACTGCAGCTGAGCCACTATTCATCAGCACCTGGCCACATGCTGCCAAATCTGTCCAAAAACTGAAATGCATTACTCTTATTGAAAGAAGAAATAACACAAGTTGTTCCAGTTCTTTCTCTGAAAGCTTTGTGCAGCATTCAGTTAGAATAGTCACAGTGGTGCATGTCTAAACCAGTGAGTCCAAAACAACAAAACACTTAATTGTTGGATGTCTTGCTGCTCACTTAGAGCTGAAATTAAAGGTTCAATCAGGTGCGTTCCATCTGCTTTCTATTTTCAAAGCATGGCTTTGTTTTGGTTTGTTGGCTCACTAATTAGGTGATAAATTGAAGTGTGTGTGATGCAACCTCAAAGCCCAAGCAAGCTGAGGTTAGGACATGAGATAAATACTCAAATAAAAGCCAGCACTCAATTATGGTCGGGTCTCAAAGAAAGTAAAGGTGAAAAACATTGAGGGGGGTGGAATTACTTATACAACAGCAATTCTGTCACATTAACCACTGTGCTGCTTTTCATCCATCCATCCATCCATCTTCAACCGCTTATCCGGGATCGGGTCGCGGGGGCAACAGCTCCAGCAGGGGACCCCAAACTTCCCTTTCCCGGGCCACATTAACCAGCTCTGACTGGGGGATCCCGAGGCGTTCCCAGGCCAGAGTAGAGATATAATCTCTCCATCTAGTCCTGGGTCTTCCCCGTGGTCTCCTCCCAGCTGGTCGTGCCTGGAACACCTCCCAAGGGAGGCGCCCAGGAGGCATCCGTGCTAGATGCCCGAACCACCTCAACTGGCTCCTTTCGACGCAAAGGAGCAAGGACTCTACTCCGAGTCCCTCACGGATGACTGAGCTTCTTACCCTATCTCTAAGGGAGACGCCAGCCACCCTCCTGAGGAAACCCATTTCGGCCGCTTGCACCCGCGACCTCGTTCTTTCGGTCATGACCCAACCCTCATGACCATAGGTGAGAGTAGGAACGAAGATTGAACGGTAGATCGAGAGCTTTGCCTTCCGGCTCAGCTCTCTTTTCGTCACAACGGTGCGGTAAAGCGAATGCAATACCGCCCCTGCTGCTCCGATTCTCCGACCAATCTCACGTTCCATCGTCCCCTCACTCGCGAACAAGACCCCGAGATACTTAAACTCCTTCACTTGGGGTAAGGACTCATTCCCTACCCGGAGGAGGCAAACCACCGGTTTCCTGCTGAGAACCATGGCCTCAGATTTAGAGGTGCTGATTCTCATCCCGACTGCGTCACACTCGGCTGCGAACCGATCCAGTGAGTGCTGGAGGTCGCAGACCGATGATGCCAACAGGACCACATCATCTGCAAAAAGCAGCGATGAGATCCTCAGCACACCGATCTGCAAACCCTCCTCCACCCGACTACGCCTCGATATCCTGTCCATGAATATCACGAACAGGATTGGTGACAAAGCGCAGCCCTGGCGGAGGCCAACCCCCACCGGAAACGAGTCCGACTTATTGCCGAGGATCCGAACACAGCTCTCGCTTTGGGCGTACAGGGATTGGATGGCCCTGAGAAGTGCCCCCCTCACCCCATACTCCCGCAGCACCCCCCACAGTATCTCCCGGGGGACCCGGTCATATGCCTTCTCCAAGTCCACAAAACACATGTAGACTGGATGGGCATACTCCCAGGCCCCCTCCAGGATCCTTGCGAGAGTGAAAAGCTGGTCCGTTGTTCCACGGCCAGGACGGAATCCGCATTGTTCCTCTTCGATCCGAGGTTCGACTATCGGCCGAACCCTCCTTTCCAGCACCTTGGAGTAGACTTTACCAGGGAGGCTGAGCAGTGTGATACCCCTGTAATTGGCACACACTCTCTGGTCCCCCTTTTTGAAAAGGGGAACCACCACCCCGGTCTGCCACTCCTTAGGCACTGTCACCGACTTCCACGCGGTGTTGAAGAGACGTGTCATCCAAGACAGCCCCTCCCCACCCAGAGCCTTCAGCATTTCTGGGCGGATCTCATCAACCCCCGGGGCTTTGCCACTGTGGAGTTGTTTGACTACCTCAGTGACTTCCACCAGGGTAATTGATGATGGTCCCCCATCAGCTTCCAGCTCTGCCTCTACCATAGAGGGCGTATTGGTCGGATTCAGAAGTTCCTCAAAGTGCTCCTTCCACCGCCCGATTACCTCCTCAGTTGAGGTCAACAGTGTCCCATCCTTACTGTACACAGCTTGGATGGTTCCCCGTTTCCCCCTCCTAAGGTGCCGGATGGTTTTCCAGAAGCACTTTGGTGCCGACCGAAAGTCCTTCTCCATGGCTGCTCCGAACTCCTCTCACACCCGCTGCTTTTCAATCACTTCTAATTTGTCTTTACACTTCCTACAGATGTTTTACAATCAAAGCCTATAAGCCCCTTTGAGTTGCTGGAACGCGTTTAATTTGAAACATCTGGCCAGAAAGAGTTGAGTTTAGCAGACAGTAATTATACACTGGTAAAAAAAAAAAAAAAACTTATAGGAGGAGCAATTGGAACTCAGAGCAAGAATAGTGACTATGACAGGACTGGGATGGATGTGATGCTGTGGACTATACATTATACTGAATTTATCAGTCTAACAGGTAAACACGGAGAAGCTTCGAGTTTGAATCGACAGCAGCCTGGTCTAAGGTTTTAAACCTAGCCCTGTCTTAGATTGTCAGGTTAGACTAGTCCATCCATAACTTTTACCTCACTATTTCAACTGTTTATCCATTACATTTAGCTCACTATTTCAATTTCTATCCTTAACTTTTTGGGATTCTTGTACCATATTCTTGAATTGTTTCTGAACATTTTTAACGGTTCTAACAACCATTGGACTTATTGTGTGGTGTCGCTGTTTGCTGTGGCATCTGTCATTTTTTCTCTTCTGTTAAGTGTCTTTTTTCACCCTTATTACATGGCTGTGTCAAATACACGATTCTGATTGGTCAATCACGGCATTCTGCAGTCTGTAATTTCTGTATAGCAGACCGTTGCTATGTATAACAGACCGTTGCTATGGGCGCAGTTCTGATGTCAGACTCTGGCGGACCGTTTTTGTGTCAAAATATTGATTTCTTCAATAAGTAGCCGTGTAATAAACGGGATAATTTACAGCTAGCGGGTCATTGTTGGGCGATGAGAGACCGCTTTGCTTTGCGTCCTGTCTGGGATTCTTTCACAACCATAACCACAACTGTACATTATCCCTTACATAATGCATTGCATGACAGGCTATCTAAGTCAGTCTTACATGAGTCGCCCATTGGGAAGCTTTATGGGTAAAATGGGTAAATTCACATGTAAATCTGACTTAAAGTTATATTTAAGACAAAGACTAGGTTTACTTTCATGCAACTGGCCCCAGTAACGACAGCAAATTAAGAATACAGGGAAGCTTCTTCTTGAAATCTGATCAAATAGACTTTTAAAGCAGAGGATTAGGTGATTAAGGTTTGTCTCTGATATAAGCCTTTTCCAGTAAACACCTGGTTCTCTCTGCAATTGAGGTAAATAAATAAAGGCCCCAGGCCAGAAATCCATTTTGAAAAACACCTTAATGTCGTAATTAGGATAGCAATATTGAGTCTCTGTTCAGTGTCTGACATTAGTGTCACCTCTTCTTTCATTTCCTGACAGCACTTACGACTGTCTCTTGGATGACCCCTTCAAACACGACTGGCCGCAACTCCCTGAGCTTCCTGGCATCAACTACTCGATGGACGAGCAGTGTCGATTTGACTTTGGAGTGGGCTATAAGATCTGCACCTCAGTGAGTACAGCCCTCAGGCTTCCATTTAGAGGATAGGTACTACCTCCAAGTACCCTGTCCCCAAAAACGTGTCTGTAAGTGAAACTCAGCACAGAAAAGATGAAAAAATAGAATCCATTTCCTCTAAAAGATCTATGAAAAGAAATGGTACTCAAGATGAGCAGAGCAGAGAAGATCTGGTGGGCTTTTTTTACGGAAAGACGTGCAGGAGATGATGATGGCAGCCTCCAGAGAAACTGACTTTTACATATCAGCATACGAGCAGAATTAGATGAGCACTTCAAACAGACATCTGCCTACTTTACCGCAGACACACCTGCTATACTGATATATCTCTGCAGATGGCTGATAAATATTCACTCACTATTTTCTGTCATCAGTCACATCACCTTGATCTACACCGGCTTATAATTGATGTCACATTTCTATGGAAGGGATGAGTAAAGATGCTAATTAGAGTCTTGATATAACAGAAATAAAAAAATACATTTTATCATCAAAAGATCTGTCACCCTGCAAAACACGGGAGAATTAATATTTTATCATTTGCTTTTTTATGTTTTTAAGCCTTTCTTTTATCAAACTATTTCATGTTTGAATAGTTGAAAATGCTAAATAAGTGATAGAAAGAGTTCTTTATTTTTGACTTCTGATGAGTGGGAGTACAAGCTACAAAAGTGAGTTTAAAAAGTCATCCTGATGTGTAGTAGATTTGATGATGAAGTTGATCTTGTCAGGTCATGCGGAAAACATCATGCCCTCTCAACAAGACCTCTTTCTGTCACAAATCAAGTTAAAAAAACTTCGAAACTTGCAGGGGATGAGTCATCTTCCGTTGACCTTTTTGGAGAGCATGTGTGAGGACTGGGCAGAGACCTTTGGGGGGTGGGGGGGTTCTGACTCAGATCTTCACTTGATGACTAAGCTCTTGAATTTAAATCAAGGTTGAAATTTCTTTGAAAGCATTTCGGATTTGTACGGCCAGACTCTTGGATATCTGGCCTCACTGGGGATGTGAGTTGCATCGTTTTATTTCAAAATATAAAAGAATCAGGAGGTCAGTTGGCTCCGTCTGAGGTTCAATACCTTCCTGCTGTATCTTTCAGTTGAACCAGAGAGTCTATGTTGCAGTTTATTCTTTGCAGAAATACTCTGAAGGTAAGTTTTTGGTCCTATACGTGGTTTCTCATCATATCATACTTTAACCTTTTTGTATTTCTTTTTTATACACACCAAAACTTCTCCGACCAGCCACTGCGTAGGAAATGTAATTCACTTTTTCTTTATCAGTTCAGGATTTGATAAAACTTGAGCAGTATCCAGAGACATTACCAGTGGCGGAGAAAGTATTAAGATCCTTTACTTAAAGCTGCGTTATCATTTTTTTATACAGTATGTGGAAGGTGTTGCTCTTCAAGTGACAATCCCACCGAGAATTATCAATCGACTCTGCTGTTCCCCTCAGTTCTACGGAGCATTTCAGCTCATTCTTTTGGTTTTCCGGCTCTTAACTTTATGGTTTGATCTCACTGCTCTCCGTGGCCTTGTTTCCTGGCGCAGCAGGCGGCTGTTGTCAGTGACAAATCTCTGATAAACTCAGTGTACTCCGCCTGCCCAGCACACAGTGGGAGACAGATAAAGTTAGCGACTAGCTGATGAACTTAGTGGAGCGTTGAGCAGCCACATATTTCCCTCAACTGGTAGAAACCAATAACAGACCAAAATGAGAGTGAATATTGGACTTTGATTTACCAGGTGGCAACACCTGTTGCTTTTTTGATCTGCTGTATATGTAAATAAGCAACAATTTGCTACCAAGTTTGTCATTTCAATAATACCACAATGTAAAAATACTTCATTATAAGTAAAAGTCCTTCGTTCAAAATTTAGTTTGAGTAAAAGCCCTTAATCTTTTTAGTGTTGAGCTAATCTCAATTCATGTATTTACTGTAGGGAACTTTAAACTGTTACGATGCATGAAATTTTATAAAGTGATTGCGATTGTTATGATCTTAATCTCTAATGTGATTTATAACTACATCTATGAAAAGTTTTATATTTCCCATTTAAATGTAGTGGAGTAGAAGTATGAAAAAAACATCAAATGGAAATACTCAAAGTCCTGTAGAGTACATTGAATACCATTCTTAAGAGCAGAACTAAAGGAAATGTACAGTAAATGAACTTTACTTTCCACTAGTGTCCTTTACCCAGCTCTCCCACTCTCAGTGTGGGCTGAAAGAAACACTCGCTGACTTTTGATCAAACTGCTGTAAAGACGTCTGCTGGATCTGTACTGAGAAGTCCAGCTTGAGAAATGAAAATGATGTTTGCTTACAGCACCCTGTAAATGTGTTTTTTATGTAGACAGAAGTGTATTGATTTAGGACATGTTAATTGATTCACCTTTTATATAATAAACTCAACTAAAGTACATGCTCGCTGTCATGTTCATTCAATTAGCTCATACAAAACTGGAAACGTAGTAAACGTTCACTAACGTACAAATAAATCAATTCGCTTCTTGCACCTGCAATGAAAAAAATCACAATTCAGTCCTGTCATTGCCAAGGTCAGCAGATAACTGCCTTTACCCCGAAGGCTCACCTTATGTTTACAGCTCCAAGTCTCAAGTCACTTATTGGCAAATTGATTTGACCTGTACATTCCAAAGCATTAGTCAAAATAATAATGGATGCATAGTGGATCAGCGTTAAGATCTCACAGCACAAAAAAACCTTTTGATTCAAGGCCCTTTGTAGGTGAATTCTGCACATCTGTTTTGATCTATAAAGGCTGCTTTAGGTTCCTCTTGTCTGTCTGTGATCACACTGTAACAGACCAGCAGCCTGTCTCAGTTCGCTGTTTTCCACCAAGTGTCTGCAGGGAGATTTCAAGCCATGCGAAGAAACCACTGAAAAGAAAAGAAAAAACAGTGTTTGAATGTTGTGGCTGGCTGTTTGATTCCTCTGTGTGATTCAACAAAAACACACGGATGGACAATATGATACAATCTGTATCATGATGAAATAGATTTACCTCAATAATTATTATTTTACATCAATATATTTCCTGTATTTCTTTTCTTATTTTGGCTCACTTGTGATGTTTATCCTGTTTAATTACAGTTCACAGTCAGGTTGATGTTCATATTTTGCCATTTATGTTAACATTATTTGAGTTTGGCGTCATGGCTCTGTACATGTGATGGTCTGGACCAAAGCCTGACTCAGATTGTACTCGAAGCCCACAAATCCCTCAGCATTTGATGGATATGAACTGGGGTTGTCAATCGATTCAAATATTTAATTGAGATTAATTGCAATTTAATTACACATTTTTTATCTGCTCAAAATGTACCTTAAAGGGAGATTTGTCAAGTATTTAATACTCTTATCAAAATGGGAGTGGGCAAATATGCTTGCTTTATGCAAATGTATGTATATATTTATTATTGGAAATCAATTAACAACACAAAACAATGACAAATATTGTCCAGAAACCCTCACAGGTACTGCATTTAGCATAAACAATATGCTTATATCATAACATGGCAAACTCAAGCCCAACAGGCAACAACAGCTGTCAGTGTGTCAGTGTGCTGACTTGACTATGACTTGCCCCAAACTGCATGTGATTATCATAAAGTGGGCATGTCTGTAAAGGGGAGACTCGTGGGTACCCGTAGAACCCATTTTCATTCACATATATTGAGGTCAGAGGTCAAGGGACCCCTTTGAAAATGGCCATGTCAGTTTTTACTCGCCAAAATTTTGTGTTAGTTTGGAGCATTATTAACCTCCTTCTCGACAAGCTAGTATGACATGGCTGGTACCAATGGATACATTAGGTTTTTTAGTTTCATATGAAACCAGTATCTTCACTTTAGCTTTAAAACTGAACCCGCTACAACCTTAAAATCACAAGTTTTGTTAATGGACTAAAGAAATTACTGGCGTTAAAACAACTTTGCATAACACATTATTATCGCATTAACTTTGACAGCCCTAATATGAACATATATTTAGATAAACATGTACATATAACTAAATGTTGATACAGTGGGAGGCTCCAGTGGAGGGAATTGAATTGCTGACAGCAGGCTGTGGTGTATCAGAGCTCAGGTTTGGTGTATGGGGCTAGAATAAGCTGCAAATATTTATAAGACAGTTTAATGCCAGCCTGAGCTGACACAATGCTCCAATATGAGCATATAAAGATACTGGACTTTCAGCTGATTGGTTGGTTGTTCTGTCTATTGTCCATTTATAGAAAAAATGCGATGTAAGTAAATTTAGGATGATAAGAGATTCACGATGTAATTTGATAGATTTGGTTTATTGTGCTCTTTTCTCTGAGGCACGCTGGTACCAGAAATCCCCTAAAGGCTGTGGGAAATCATTGTATTGCAGAGCGATTTGAAGATCTCGAGATTACTCAAGTGAAAACGCTGGCAGTCGCACAGCTCATTTTGATTGTGTGCTGGCAAATTGTCTCGATGGGAAGAGGCACTGAACTGATTTAAATTTAGAGACTTAAGTGTTGCTCTGCTGTAGTGCTCCTAGGTGACACCAGTTTTTAACACAAACCCGGCGACGGCATCCTCCTTGGATTTTATGGACTATAATTTGATTCCATGCTGGCATGCTGAACTGCATTGCGTCACTCCATTTCCCTTCAAGTCTTCTTAACAGTGCATAAGCAGCAGGAACCTCTTCCTCCTCTTATCTCTGTGCTGGATAAGCCACATATGCTGACACTGAATCCTGAAAAAAATAGAGACTTTTCGAGAACAATTCAATCAAACAGTCATAAAGTCACATCATGCAGACATAAAAAAAAACATCCCTCCTTGTTCTTTTGTAAAGCTTTATTTTGCACAAGAATGAAATAAAATCTAGGAAATCCTTTGTTTCCAATTATTCTGAACGCTCATTGAAATTAATAATCACCAACATACATATCAGGGATCTGCTAGCCTCATTTCCAGTGCAACAGCAAATATTGAGAAGCCTTATGAGAGCAAAAAAATAAGAAAAATTAGAAACATTGTCATGCCCATGTACAGAAGAATGAAAGAAGAAGTGAGAATGAGAACACAGTGTGCAGGTATTTTTTTTGTCCTTTTGTGTACTTTCAAAGATGATTGCCTTATGAAAAAAGACCTCATGTATTCAGGTGGTAACAGATATGTTGTATTTCGTTGCCGGCAACTACAAAATTACTGCTTCGGATGTGTTTAAAAATCCATCTTGAGGAGGTTAGAATAAAGACTTGCATACCCAGTATTTTTTTATGCAGAGAGAAGCTAAAATATTTTGTAAGAAGAGAGATCCCTGCTCACTGAATGGGTACATCAAATTAAGGATTCAGTTCTTTTCTTAATATGTGAAGGATTTGCCAAAGTAGGGAAATAATCTTGTTTCTATTCACCTTTGGAATAAAACGTCGCTGACTGAAACACAAAAAAAAAAAGTTGCTGTTGCTGGCAACAAGCAAAATAATGGCAGATTTTACACTTGGTTTAATGGGAATATATTTAAACCCAGAGCAACACTAAATGACTTGTTAAGGCAGGTATTTTTTTGCGGTATGGAGGCTATAACTAAAGTATGCATTGATTTTATATTTGAAAATAAGATTTAGTTTCTTTAATTTCACGTTTAAAGGAACAGTGTGTAACAATTAGGGGGATCTATTGGCAGAATGGAAGATAATATTAATAAGTATGTTTTCTTTAGTGTATAATAACCTGAAACTATGAATTGTTTTGTTTTCGATACCTTAGAATGAGCTGTTTATATAGGGAGCGGGTCCTCTTCACGGAGTCCGCCATGTTTCTACAGTAGCCCAGAACCACAAACCAAACTCTGTTAACTTTTCCTGCTTGGGCCGGAGTCGATAACATTACTTGCTCCATCGCCGCCGCTCTCTCTCTTGCTTCACCACTCACTTCATACACACACTCTGCGCCCTAGGCTCTGCTCCAGATGACTCTAGAGAGGGCCATTGGTGTTTTCACGTCGGCCACCGTAGTTCTCCAATACGCTTGGCACACAGGAGAGGCTTCGGTTGGTTGTAATCTCCTCACCACACCGCTAGATACTGCCATATCCTACACACTGGGCCTTTAACAAACAGGTAGCTGTTTCCTTTCAAACTAGATGCGATTAGCAGACCGCAGTGACTGATCACTGGTCTGCTGCCGCCAAGCGAAGGATTACAACCACACAATCTTTCAGTTGTTTTCGCCAAAGCCCGCCCTCACTCTAACACACACACACACACACACAAACACACACACACACACTCTCCGAATTGAGTCCAACAGGATGACAGGATAAGCAGTCATAGCCAAAATATACCACTGTGGAGTAAAGTCTTATAGCATCTGCATATTTTGAACAATTGAGGTCGGCCTCCCTAGTTAGCCTCAAGTGACCGACATGCAGTTTCCCAAACTTCTTAAGTAAACAAAAGAGACAGTAATTGGGGCCGCTGTACAGCAATTGTGCATCGAAGCCCAGTGGATTATTTTTGTGTCACAAGCTAAACAGGATTTTGTTTGTTAAGAAAAAAGCCATTCAGTCCAGCTAATTGTTTTGTGTGCCTATGCAAACAAAGAGCCACTCGCCAAAGTAGTTAAACAAGATTGGAGAAGGAGACGTGGCTGCTGCAGACATACTCTGAGAGTCCTATTAATCCCTGCAGGTGTTTTAGTTCTTTCTATCAAGTGTTATTAAGTGGGATGGACAGAGGAAGCGGTTCTAAATCAGTGACCCCATCATGGTGGTCTGAACACTAATTGGCCCTTCATTTGTTGATGATTAATGGTCTGAATTTCCACCAGGTACCATAACGTATTTACCCTAAACATGATCTTTCCCTGATGTTAACTATACCATACAGTAGTTCCCATGTGCAGTTATGGTGGAAATAAATCATTTTGATCATTGAAACGAATTTGTGTTTTCCAATATCGACGTTCTGCCTGTGTCATCGACATTTGGTTGCAACTGCTGCACAATTTGTTCAATATTTGAATATGTCAGTTTGTGTGAAATAGGCCACACCTACAATAAAAAAGAGTCCATTTTTGGGGCCCTCATCCAAACATGTTAGAGGTGAAAATAGTACAAAAGCATACAAATTGTCTTGAGCCAAGGAAGCCAAGAACCACAGACTGAATATAAGAAGTGAACGTAGTCACCGTGACCTCACCCATCGGTTTGTGGACTGCCGTTTTGAAGCCTCAAGTTTCGGCATTTTGTCCGTCACCATCTTGGTTTTATGCCGTTGCCATCTTGGTTTTTTGGAACCAGAAGTGACACGAGAGGGGTGGAACTAAGTACAACCGAATGCTGAAAGACATTTTTAGGCAACCAAATTGTTATAATTAACTTTCTTGAACTGAAAACACACCGTGAAAGGGTTAAAGTTGTAAGACGAAAAATCTGACAACTCCCAGACCGGACAACGCCGTGGTAGCGACCTGTCAATCACAAGGTAGCCACGCCCTAAAGCATACCCTGCTTTATGGTCTATTTGACTCTAAATGGGACCATCATTTACTAAATGAACATCATGCTGTATTGAAGAAGACTTGGAACTAGCGATTGAGACCATAAACTCATGTTTACAATGTTTACTGAGGTAATAAATCAAGTGAGAAGTAGGCTCATTTTCTCATAGCTATTTGTCACATGCTTTCATATGCAGTACACCAGCTCATTAAACTTACCACGAGATTTTCCTCTTCTGTGTTTCAGTTTCGTACGTTTGACCCGTGTAAACAGCTGTGGTGCAGTCACCCCGACAACCCCTACTTCTGCAAAACCAAGAAAGGGCCGCCTCTCGATGGGACCGAGTGTGCTCCTGGAAAAGTAAGTTTGTCTGTCACTGTATATGTGGTACTACATGGCCAAAAGTCTGTGTTTAAGTGCAATCCATATTGTTTACATATTGCATTGGTATACAGTAAGAGGGGTGTAATGTAATATGTGCGTAGCGAGTGTGTGGTTGAGTGACAGAGAGAGATGTGCGCAGAGCAGATCAGCTGTTTGGCGATCATCGGAGCAGAGAAGGAATAAGCAGTTAAGTTGTCTCGTGTTAAGTGTAGCCCACAGTCTCACACACACACACACACTTTTTGCCCACATAATCACTTGTGAAATTAATCTGCCACTTCTGATCAGTATTAGGCATCTTACTGGGGACCAGGGAGACGGCGTTTCACGGTTCACGGTTACCTCTGCCGTGATGTCAGGTCTGGGCTTGGCCATTCAGGGCCTATAGTTCTCTTCATTTTGAATTGCCAGTTGGTTTTATGGTTATGATGTCTATCAAAGAGGAGTACAGGGTGCGGTTTCACACATCAACACACACAGAGACAGTCCTGCAAAATGTCAGGCGCACCGGTGCGACCAATGAAAATGTTTAATCGCACTTGACAGATTTTCACACTTGACGAAATGGTCACTCTGTGGAGCTCTGGTTCCAGTTCATCCCAAAGGTGTTGTGTGGGGTTGAGTTCAGGGTTGTGTGCAGTCCAGTCAAGTTATTCCACATTAAAATGGGTAAACCGATGTAGAACTGATCTGGGAAGAACCCTCCCCAAACTGTTGACACAAAATTGGAAGCACACTGTTGTCTAAAATACCACTGTATTATGTAAAATGTAAAACTGGAACTAAGTAGCGTAGCCCAAACCTTAAAAAAACCCCGCCCCAGACCAAAAGTACACAAACACTCCTCACCACATACATTTGGCCATGTAGTGTATTCTCATATTTTCCCTGTATAGTCATTTACTGAGACTAGAGAGGATTTTTTTTAATGTTTGGCTGACCTTTCCTCTCTCCTGTCATCCTCTGTAGTGGTGCTACAAAGGTCACTGCATGTGGAAAAACCCTAATCAGGTCAAACAAGATGGCGCCTGGGGCTCCTGGAGCAAATTTGGCTCCTGCTCGCGCTCCTGTGGAACTGGAGCTCGCTTCCGAACACGTCAGTGCAACAACCCGGCGTGAGTGACAAAAGCAACAATAACACGATTTGATACTGTGTGGCATCATGAATGAAAGTAGAAATAATGGAGGATGCTGATTCTAGCTGGCAGGTATAATTGAATAATTTAATTTTGTAGATAATCTTAAATTAATCCTGTCCAATATTGAGTTAAGGGATTCATAGTAAGGGTTTTAATTAGGCTGTCTTCACCAGAAATAAGACAGCATTGGTTGTTTGTTCAAACACTTTAAATTATCTATTTTTACATTATTCTGACAAGCAACCTCTTGCGATCGTGATGTGAGAGTAATGACTGTTCTCCATCTCATACTAACATTCAGCTGTGCTTTCTTCTAACCATGACAGCTTTCCTAACTTAACCAATGACTATGATGTTTCCCTAAACCTAACAAAGGAGGTTTAGTTTCCTAAACTTAAAGGAATAGCTTGACAGTTTGGGAAATCATGTCTACAGACAGTAGGGATGCTGATTCAGTGTAGGGCTGCAACTAACAATTATTTTCATTGTGAATTAATCTATTGATTATTTTCTTGATTAATCGATTAGTAGTTTGATCTATAAAATGTCAGAAAATGGTGCCGATCATTGATTCCCAAAACCCAAGATGACGTCCTCAAATATCTTGTTTTATTCACAACTCAAAAATATTCAGTTAACTCTCATAGAGGAGTAAAGAAACCAGAAAATATTCACATTTAAGAAGCTGGAGTCAGAGAATTTTTACTTGTTTTTTTTTCTTAAAAAATTACTCAGATTGATTAATCGATTAACAAAATAGTTGGTGATTAATTTAATAGTTCAAAACTAATCGATTAATTGTTGCAGCTCTAATTCAGTGCAAGTGTGGACATTTAATAAATCCGACTTTCATGCAGGAGACTGCAGTCTCAGAGGGAACGATCAGCAAATGCGACTCAGCCGTTCAGTATTTAAACTGTTGAGGAAAAAGGCGGGTCCAGTGTGCAGATCCGCCTGGTGTCAGCATTGAGTCCGCTATTTGACAGTGCCCTCTCTGGAGGCGGGCCGGATCCGTGGCGCATAGCCGAAATGAGAGGACGCTAGGGCGGATGTACCGACCTGGGGGCGGATCCGCCTGGTGTCAGCATTGAGTCCGCTGTTTGACAGTGCCCTTTATGGAGGCGGGCCGGATCCGTGGCGCATAGCCGAAATGAGTGAGACACTAGGGCGGATGTACCGACCTGGGGGCGGATCCGCCCCTGAGTCTACTGCTATCTGGGTGTAATTCACGCCCCGTTAAAGTCCAACAGTTCCAGTTGCACATGTCCACTTCTTTTGAACCATAGCAGTCTTTGCCTAACTTTACCAAGTGTTATATGCACAGGTAAATATTCTGTGGTAATTGCCAAAATGGCTTTAGAAAGGAGAATGTTCAGGGTCAGATTTAAAGGAGACATATCGTGTTTATTTTAAGGTTCATACTTGTATTTTGGGTTTCTACTTGAACGTGTTTACATGTTTTAATGTTCAAAAATACATTATTTTTCTCACCCTCTGTCTAAAACGCTCCGTTTTAGCGCCTGTCCCCCTCCCGAAAAAGCCCAGTCTGATCTGATTAGTCAGGGTTTGTCTTCCACATCAGCACTGTCGCCGTCTTCACAGCGTCCCTGCAGCCGGGGACTCACTGTGTGTGTCAACTATATGTTTAGCTGCACTTCTACCGGTGACTGTATAGTTGTGACATCACAACCTTACAGAAGTCCTGACGACATTTAAAAGCACAGTTTCTGAATACGGGCTGTGTGCATTTCTCCATGGATTTTGATACTTTCACAGTATTTATATAGAACCTAGACCTGCTTTATAGTCAAGAGACTTGGAAATCTAATTTTCTATAATATGAGACCTTTAGATATTGTAATATTATATTGAATTGTAGGTGGGTAATATTAATGTATGGGAGCAGTAGTGGTAATGGTCAATTAGCTGCATTTGTAAGCCATGACAAACAGTTCTTTAAAGAAACTCTCAGGGCTCCAAAGAGGCTCCAAAGAGGCTAAATGTTTTTTTGCCCAAACTGCAGGTGCAGTCTTAAAAAACAATCCCAATCTTTCATATAACTTTCTTCACATCACTTTTCACAGTCTTAGTTATAAAGAACCGCTCACAGTCTGATCAGCTCTGATATTGGTCCGTTTCCTTCCTCCAGGCCCTCCAACGGTGGCCAGGACTGCCCAGGAGTAAACTACGAGTATCAGCTGTGCAACACTGACGACTGCCCCAAGCACTTCGAAGATTTCCGAGCCCAGCAGTGTCAGCTCCGCAACTCCCACTTCGAGTTCCAAAATGCCAAACACCATTGGCTGCCCTACGAGCATCCCGACGGTAAGCCAGGAAAATGTCAACAGATTGTTTTGTTCCTGCGTGACGCTGGTGAGTGTTTTTTTTTTTTCATGACAAAGCACAGCAATGAAAGTTGATTCTCACAGCCAGAACTGAAGAAAGGTATTGTATATTCATAACAGTTCCCAGCTGGTTTAGACAGTTTCAATATAGGGACCAGGCTCTTTTATGCAAAGACAACTTTTTCAATAGTGTATTTTTTGTCTGCTTTTCTTTCTTATTTTCAGTTTTTGTATTTGGTTCCTTTTGTATTCTTCTTTTCCTTTTTTTTGCTCTCCCCATCACTGTGCCAGCATGCAGAGTTAAACGTCACCATCCAAGCTGAAAATGTGCCCTTTCTGAAAAGGCGATTGATCTTTACATACAGATACAAAACTTTTATCCTATCCTCAACCTCTACTCTTTATCAGACTTTGCTTTTATCTGGCTTTGCTCCACGGGGCTCATCGCGCCTAAATTGGCCTGGGTTTTCAAAGTCAGTCATGTAGAAAAGAAGTAGGAAAACCTACTGAGAAAAACTGCAGGGAGGCGAGACTTGAAAGTGGAAAACCCATTGTTCTGTCGAAGGTAAAGAGCTTTTCTAAAGAGTGTAGTGCCTTTAGGTATAATAGAAAGTTCATGTGGTTTTATACAAGGTCATATTTATGGGTGTGAATTCAGATATTTTCTGTTAATGTCGGGACTTAATATTTACATTTTATATTGGCGTGTATGCACAAATGACTTACTTTAGTGGGTTCCATCAATATTTTCTTATTTCACAAATGTTTGTAGTAGGGCTGTCGAAGTTAATGCGATAATACATTAATGCAAATTTGTTTTAATGCCCCTAATTTCTTTAACGCATTAACGCAACTCACGATTTTTAGGTTGCAGCAGACTCAGTTTTAAAACTAGAGTGAAGATACTGGCATCATATCAAACTACAAAAAGCTAAGGAATCCATTCCATTCAAAACATGCACAGTATTACACTCTGAAAAGCAATCAAAATAATCTGCAAACAAAAATTCAGCTTGTATTCAAACTCTTTTTTCTTGCTTTGCCTTTATGAAACTCAGGCACCACAATATTATTTTCTTACTTTGTCCTCGCCGTGCATCGTTGCGTTTGGTTGTTTTAAAGGGAGGACAAGTGTACAGCAGCTGCGGGGGGACTATTACTGTTACATAAGTTAAGTTTTGCATACTGTATGTACTGCTTTTTATATTCATTATGCCACTGTGACGAGGACTCTCATTTATATCTTGCAGCCAGAGACCACAATTATTTTTTGCCAGCATTTGTCGTGTTGGTGGGTGTTAATCACGAGATGGTAGTTGTAATCCCTGCAGCAACAACACTGGAAAAATGTTTCAGTTTTTTAGGCAAAAACATTAAATATGTAGGTCATTTAGATGTTGCCAATTAAAAAGGAAGAGTGCATGGATTTAGAGCTCTAAACTGGTACAATCTCACATAAATAAATAGAGCCTTTCTGTGAATTGTTTTTTATATAATGTGAGTCAGGATCTTTTAATGTTACATAGAGATATGTTTTACTTTGGAAAGTACGAAAGAGATTATGTAAAAACTACACATTAATAATCAATGACATTTTAAAAAGTCTTTAATAATATTCTTGTTTTTCCAAGTTTGAATTGTCTACCTAATAATTCTACAACTATCTGTTGTCTTGTAGCCAACAAGAGATGCCACTTGTACTGCCAGTCAAAGGAGACGGGAGACGTGGCGTACATGAAGCAGCTGGTGCATGATGGGACACGATGCTCCTACAAAGATGCCTACAGTATCTGCGTGCGTGGAGAGTGTGTGGTAAGGACGTGTTAAAACTACCCAACTTTGACATATTAAAAGCTGCATCAGGTAATCGTGCACATTAGCGGCCCCAGGCTGTTTGAGTTTTGACAGCTTTGAAGGACTTCATTATATTACACAGTGTGATGTTGGTAAACTGCACAATCAGCAGCAGGGTCAACTTTGAAAGTGCTATGATTTGATCCAGAGGGCTGTTTTATTATACAAAAGAAGCTTTATAATAAAGTTTTGATTCATTACTAAAAATGTGGCCTCAGATTTCCCCCCTGACAGTAACAATTAATTAAAGCAGAATATTAAAGATAGGGTCGACGATGTTGAAAGCTAGCATAATTTGAAAGTAGCATAGCCTCAGGAGCTCCGTCTAAACCCCCCCCCCCTCGGGGCTCCTTCCAAGGCAACGCCCCCCACACATACATGCACGAGCACCGCCGCATCGTAACTACTTCACAGACACAGAATGGAGAGAGGACCTCAACTCAACGCTACCTCATGACAAGTAACCACGGCAGTGTTACTTTTGGCTGAGTTTTCTCTTCCATTCTCCAGTAAACTTGCGGCGGCGACGCGCTTTGAGTTCAGGCTGGTTCCCGCCAAGGGTAGAGTACGAGCAGGGAGGCGGGGAGGCATCTGATTGGTTCTTTCCAAGAGGACCGCGAGGCAGTGATTGGTAGACGTTTTTACAGGATTACAGCAGCTACAGATGACGGCTCTTTTCCGGCCCTTTCTCAGAGCTCATAAGTAATGGATCGCTGTCGGGGTGTAAAGACCATTTCAACCAATATAACAAATAGTGTATACTGGATAACATCGTCAACCCTGCCTTTAATAGAACATGTCACTCCTGTTGCAGTCTTTTTTTTCATTAAACATGCTGCTATGTATAACAGACCGTTGCTGTGGGCGCAGTTCTGATGTCGGACTCTGGCGGACTGTTTTTGTGTCAAATTATTGATTTATTAAGTAAGAAGCCGTGTAATAAGCGGGGTAATGTACAGTTAGCGGGTCATTGATTTGAAATAAACTCCTTCAGTGCAATGAGAGACCCCTCCGCTTCGCGTTGGGATAAAATTTGTATTACAAATCTGAATGTGCAAAGTAACTAAAGCTGTAAATGTATAATTGTATTGGGGAAGGGTCAAACAAACACAGGACTTTCACCCAGGAGACTGCTGTTTGTGTTAAACCTAATGTGCACTTTACAAACGATTCTTTTCTCACACACTATGAACATTTTTCAACGTTTATATGATCATTCGTATAGCTGGATGTATGTATGATTCTGAAAGCATTATTTACTCTCTATAGGCTGACATTATGACACTAGAGGGGCACGTAGAGCGTCATAGTTTGAAGCTAAGGTCCACTGACCAAGTGTTTGTATTTGATGAGTTGGGAGGGAGAATGTGTCGGATAATCTGATAGCTAATGAAGCCTTGGAGAAAATAGCCGACAGTTCAGTTTCTCATTAAAACCATAAAGTGAATTTTACAGTTCCCAGACCAAAAACAATCTCTAGTCATCTGTGAAATTGTTTTCTTGGTCTCCAGAAAGTTGGCTGCGACAGAGAGATTGGCTCCAGCAAAGTTGAGGACAAATGTGGCGTTTGTGGCGGGGACAACTCCCACTGCCGCACCGTTAAAGGAACCTTCACCCGAACGCCAAAGAAACCTGGTAAGAACACACAGAACCAGCGCAAACACGACGGCTGCACACAGAAAACAAATGATTTTTTACATGAACAATTTCTCCCAATGTTTTTCCCTGCATGTTTTCTCAACTCCAGATAGTGAATGTTTCTTATCCTATGAGTGAATGATTAACCTTAGTTAGACATATACATACTGCACTGTTGTTTATATATCATATACTGTACATAAATCATTACTTTAATAATTTATTATGCCTATAGAAGAAGATAATAGATGACATGGAGGCAAAGCTTTGATGCAATACAGCATGGCGTTACCAGTTTATTATTTACATTGACATGACTTCATTTAGCAGGTAGACATTACTCCACCATGTATTTACATTAAGGGAACTCACACTGTTTCCTCTGCATGTGACGTACAATCCAGATAACAGCTGAACAATAAGCGTATCTAAATTACATGCTTATGATTTGAAACGTCCTATTTTGAGTTCAGTTTTTCTCCAGCGTGCAATCCTTTATGCGCTGAGTAAAAAAGCAAATCTTGATTAGCCAACCAGCTTCAACCCATTATCAACACGCCACACTTTAGTATTGATTTTTAGCCTTTCACTGGCTCTTCCAATCGTTTCACATCTGAAATCCAAGAATTCTAACAAAGTCTGATTTCTGAAGAAGGAGAATAGCTGTGACTCACGGTCATCGAGGCTGAAGTGGACCAAAAAAAAAACCTCCATTTGCAGAGTACTAATTTTCATTCAGTGATAATATCCACTTAATGTAGAAAAGATAAGTGTCGAGTAGCCCGTCTTAGCATCTGGCAACATTCCCAGACTTCACATCTTAGATGTGTGCCTCAAACAGCCGAGCAGAAACCTCATTGATGTGCAGCTGGACTGAAATAAGGAATTTAACCACCTGTATTTTCCTGAAATGAGAAATGGTGAAGAAAATAGTGAGGGGGCTGGCAGATGACTCTGCAGTGCATTCATGCTGCACGGGGCGAATACGATGATAACCCCAGGAACACCATCATCCTGACTACTGCAAATGAGCTTGAGAAAAGAAGCTGATTGCGTTAACATCACTCCTCTGCCTTTGCAGGATGCAGGAGGTGGATGCAACAAACAGACTACACCTGTGTACCATTTAGTTCAATAGAAGCTTAGTTTAACAGACACTGTGTGAGCTGTACTGTTACAACAGTAAAGCTCGGAAAAACGTCTTCTGCTTGAGCAGAGGCCGTTTTAAATGAAGGAGGAAGCCTGCATGTGGTGTCTCACCACAGTGCCATTGTCTCCTTGGAGGGGCTCTTAAACTACAGCTGTGCTCCAGTTAAAATGCTAACATCCGCATGGTAACATGCTCCAACATGTTCTCATCTCAACTCTTCATATATTGACGCTTTGTCAGACCCGTCTGCGTCACTTTTCTGTCGCGTGTAAGCATGTGCTTAATGTTGTGAATTAAGCAAAAGCACTTGTTTAGGTTTAGGCAACAAACAGGTACGTCTTAAAATTACACACCTGTCAACGTAACTGTAATGGAAATACATGGAAGAATGATGGGAAATTTGCACAAACTGTGGTGTAATTGTGCAGTGGCCTTGAATGATATAGTATCTCTAATAATTCCTGGTAAGGTGTAGAGTGTGAATGAAATTGCATCCTCCTGTAGACCTCCATGTCATTTCTAGTTGCTCATGTGCAGTTTGCTTTCACAGCTAATAAATGAGTCTACAGGGAAAGTGCAGAGTATCCGACAGCTGTCACAGCCGTCACTCCCAACAGTCGGCTTAATTTGGATTAAGTCCCTTATTAATTTGCTGAGAAATAATTACGCCCTATCTTTTATTCATTTAATTTATGTAGTATTTTTTTTTTCTAATCAAATTTGTCAGTTCAGAAACAAAGTGTGCTTTCTTTTCTTACAAACTTCTTCAGCTGAAGCTGCTTCGCTCAGGTTATCTCCCCTCTGCAGCCACACAGGGCACACACACACACACACACACACACACACACTGACGTTTTGCTCGTCAATACAAAGTGCAGTGCTAAGGTGAATGAGTGTGACTAGGTGGTTAATTTCCTTTTTGAAAAATATGTCTTCACATTAACCGGCAGCATGAAGAAAATAGCGTAACCAATGACCCATGCATTTACATAAATGGTTTCATGATGCCTTCCGATGCCAGCCTCATCTGTCAATAAATGTCTATTTAAGCGATATAAATAAAGTCATAAAGTCAATACAGAGCTTCAGAGAAAAATGAAAATTGACTTTCTGAGATCCTGGACATGACGGCGTCATCAAACTGTTTCAGGATTGTTGAAACTGTGATCATACTTTTTTTTTTTCTTAACATCTTTCTCATCAACCTGTTCTCACTCCCAACTCGTCAAACACCGCCGATTGGGCAGCGCCACTCGGGATCGGAAACCGACGCACGGAGGTACCCTTTAACGACAGTTTGTGACGGTCCAGGTTTTCAACTAACTCCAATGTAAACCCAGCCGCGGCGTTATTCGACGATCGGACCAAGTGAAGTAATATTAATAGGGTGAGAGTCTGCTAAGGGCGGGCGTGAGGGGAAGTGGATCGGTCAAACAAACACAAGACTTTCAACCAGGAGACCGCTGGTTGTGTTCCGTAGTAAAACTAAAAGGTAACGTTGACTTATTTTGTCACATACGTCACGTGACTAGTCGCTAGTCAGTGAATTTAACGTCAACCGCGACCGTTTCCTAACCCTACCTAAGTGATTGTGTTGCCTAAACCTAACTTTCTGTGAAAGCGGAAGTTTATTTTGAAAGGACACTATGCATGTAACAAGCGTATATTGACACGCTGTCCCTGGTCCGTCTAACAGTAACGCAAGAGGGTTGCCCCGTGCGTCGGTCTCCGATGCAGAGAGTCGCTGATCAATCAGCGGTATTGGAGTTGGGAGTGAGAATGTGTTGTCCTCATTTAACCACTCACGTTTTTTAACAGGGAAACAATTAAGCAAGAGAGCCCAAAAAGAAACCTCTTTGTTGGAAAACACAATATGCAAGTATCCAGTGTTACTGAATCCCTCACAACCTCTTTCCTGTGCAGCTTGTAGTGCAGATGGATGCCTAACCCTGTAGAGACATAGAGACACGAGAGATATCAGCTGCTGTTTCTTCTGTTCCTTGTTACTAATTAAGTGTATATTTAGGTCTGGCTCGACTGTCGTAGCTGTCACGGGTTCATTATCCAGTCAAGTCTCTACAACTCTGTATAAGAAGTTATTTTTGATACGTCTGGTCGTTTAATGTAAATTGCTTCAACAGCCTAACAAACTAACTTGTAACATTAAACAAACCTGCAGACCTTTGGAGGTGGGATGTTGTTGGCTATTTACAATCTGATTGATTGAACCTCAACTGGCATTCTGATGCTCAGTTCAAGCCAAACATCCACACCAGAGGCTCTTTTTTACACATCAAGCTTTTGTGCAGTATTTCCCATCAGTCTACAAAAAAACTCTTTGATCAAATTGTAATGTCTATCGAGCGGGCTGTGTTTTTTTCCGAAATTGGCTGCCATCACAAAATGTTCTCTCAGAAGCGAGATGGCATCTTTTGCCATTTTCCAAAAGCTATATTGCAATTTATCGTCTTGGATATACTGTGCGAGTGATCTGCCACCTATTGTAACCTTGTGTCAACACTGCGACAGAGTGCCAGCTCATTCATAATCACAATCATCTCAGCGACAGCGCTGCGTCTGCGTCAGCAGGCCCCGGGTGTTGGGCCTGCCTGTCAAATCTAAGGGCGAGTAATTACAGCACTGCGGTTCAGTCCGGGTGATTGGCAAGTGCCACACTGCCAGCAAAAATAGATTGCCTCCTCATCTGATGTAAATTCCTCTGGTCCCTGCTGTGCTAATGAAACATGCTTCCACTGTAGGTTATGTTGTTGCAGAGAACGGTCACATGGAGAGGAGAGGAAACGCTGCAAGACCAACTAACTGATTCATTTTATTTTGAAGGGAAGACCAGAGGAGCCTTCTCTTTGCCCAAAGGAGCTCGAAATGTGTTTTTAAATGAAACAGAAGACTCTAGAAATATACTCGGTGAGTCACGGTAGGTTTGTAAGCGGTGGACATCCCTGACAGAAGGTCACTTTGCTGCTCTGTAGTCTGGAAAACCTGTTACTCATGCCTTGTTGAAACGTGGCTGAAGGCATTCACATCCTGTCTGCACACAATCAATTTGAAAACAAAGAGGCGTTCAAATTATGTATTTCTTGTACGAGGATATATATTGATATTTCGAAGAGTCATTTAATGACACAACAGATGGATGTGAATGGACGGCCTGTTTCAATGAACGTTTTACCTGCAGGCTTCTACAGCGAGGAGGAAAGCTGACAAGTAGACATTTTACCATTTTCTTTTTTCCCCCTCAAACTTCTTCAAACATCTTTGTAGAGCAAAGAGAAGCAAACTTCTGAAACATGTGTGATGTCCACCACTGCAAACAAACAGATTATGTCTGTATCTGCTCAACTTACCTGTCTGTGTCTTTATCTTTCCTAACGCTCCCTCCTCTGCTTCTGCTGCTGCTACAAACTTGGCAAAGGTTACCTTAAGATGTTTCTCATTCCTCCTGGAGCTAGACATGTGATCATCCAAGAACATGAGGCCTCCCCTCAAATTCTTGGTAAGTGTGACCTCCCAACACGAACACATGTATGTAATCAGAGGAAACATATCAACATCCTCCTCATGTTTCCCTGGGAGACTAATGGGAAAGTGAAATCATAGATTATAGGCTTTGCATAATTTATTCCTTGTCACCTCTTAGGCTGAGCAAATTAGTCTTCATATTGCTCATTCATTATTTATCAATCTATTAAAGATGTTTCTAGTTTAGTGGGTTCTGGCTTCTGCGAAATTAGCATAGTATTTTTCTCGACTATGTTGAGGTGAAATTAGTCGTAGTCAAGCATATATATTCAGAAGGAATCAGCATTATTCATGACCAGGGTAATAGAAACAGGGAATAAGACAGAATGAAAAATCTTCATATTCATATTCAAGTGTAACCACTGAAGGATCAGTCTCAGACAAACCGTGATCTACAGTAATGAAAAACAACAGCTGTGCAAATGCCCGATATTGACATAGTGTTTATGTTCAAGTGACAAAGACCTCAAGTTATAACTGTTGTCCTTTTAGAGCAAAGGAGGAAGAAGTGTGACGTTATTAAAGAGTCACAAAGTCCTCAGAAGGGGGGGGTGTCAATAAAACTTAACTCCTGACGGATCGCTGTGACTTGCTAGGCGAGACTCATGTGACCGACAAAGACGGCTGCAAGCGTCAGAAGTAACAAGATTACTGTAGCCTTGTTAGCCCGTTAACTTGTAGTTTAAAAGAAGATAAACAGTGAAGAAGCACATAACAAAACTGGTGTTGAAAAATTAGTAAAACTCTGTAGAGCAAAGGAAGAAAATGCGGTAAAGCTTGTTAATCAGCCTGCTGAGTTTCTTTACTCTTTAACATATTATGTAGTTTTGACAACTTGTGAATTCAACAAAGCAAAAATGTTCAAATTGGCTTCACAAAGTCCGGCTCTTTAGCTGCTTGATGCTCACCAACTAGACTCTAACTTTGTCTGTCTCCAAAGTCGGATTATAATTGTCATTTTATCCATGTTAGTATAAGAAATGCTGATTCATGCAGCTGTAAATGAACAAATGAGACCTTCAAAGTTAGTTTGTAACAAGCCTATTACAGGAAGTGAGCACATCAGCGTACAACTAAAAGTACAAAATGTGAAAGTTCAGAAAAAAGTTATTTATTCCCTTTAAACAACCAACTACAGTATAGGATTCCTATAAAGACTTTGTCAGACAGATGATTGAAGGTAGGAAAGACTAGGGTAATCTTTTTGTCTCTTGTTCTGCGAGCGGCCTGAGGAAAGCATGATTTATTCAGCATCCACGAGGTGAAAGGGTGACCATCGATCTCCTCAGCCAGAGGCACTGTGTGTTTTTCAAGGAGCTCTGTGAGATTAACATTTACGCTTATTTACCTGAGCCTCCCGTCCTGGGACACAGTTAGAGGAGAGGAGGTGAGAAGAGAGGAGGATAAAAGTCCTACATAACTAAAAGAAGAAAAATAAACTAATGTGTGGAGTAAGTCTTTGAGGAAAGATGATAAATAGCATATTCCAACATAGTATAACTTTGCCTGAAAAGCATTAAATCAACAAACACTTAATAATATATAGCAGTGAAGGAGTTAGAGGAATCACAGAGGAATAATGTTTAATGTGAAAGTATCCAGGCTGATATTTCGATTTCTATCTGAAAACTCCAACATCTAAATGTATAAAAATGTATAAAGCCCACATCAACCTTAGAGACTTCATCTCAGGATTAAAGCTACTGGAAGATGATCGGAAGTCTACAGATCTATAAGATGATGCACTCTTGACTCTGCGTTGCTTCATCTAAACTCTTTAAAGTCGAGATGAAATGAAATATGCCTTTTTAATCCTTTTAGATTGCCTATCATAACGTGCTCCTATTAATCAAAATATGGAAGCATTTTCTACAAGAAATCTATTTCTTTGTATTTTTTATATCAAAATCCAGTCATCTTTTCCTCCTGTATAACAAAATATAACGTGTGCTTACGTAAGCAAGGACCAACCAGCTTCAACCAGTAACATAATGACATACATCCATCATGTAAATTGGCTGTAGTACCGCACACCAAATAAAGAGCAGGACAGAGCTGCTGTAACTCTGAACCCTGATATAGTAGCCTGTGATGGAGGAAGTATTCAGATCATTTAAAAAGTACTAATACCACACTATGAAAAAGTACAAGTACAAGTCCTGCATTTCAAATGGAACTGCAAATTTTACCTAATTAAATCAATGTACTCAATGCAGAAAAATGGCTGATGTGACTGATATTTTATTAAACTGTATATTATATCATTAGATTATTATTCCTTATGCATTAATGTAAAAGCAGGAATTTACTGTTGTAGCTGTTTGATTGAGGTGGAGCTCATTTTTAACTATTAGCTAATGATTATTTTCATTATGGATTAATCTGTTGATTATTTTCTGTTTGTAAAAGTAAAAAAAAATAGTGAGAAATGCCAGAGCCCAATTACCCAGAGCCCAAAGTTATACCTTCACAAGCAGCAAATGGAGAAGCTGGAACCATGAAATGTTTTTGCATGAAAAATGACTTAATTATCAAAATAATTACCAATTAATTTTCTGTCAATCAACTAATTGATTCATCATTTCAGCTTTACTTGTATAAACTGTTGGGTAATTTAATTTATAACAAAAGGCCATATTTTATAAGCTCTTCATATGTTTTTTGCGCAAAAATAAGTAACTAAAGCTGTCAGCTGTTGTAGTGGAGTAGAAGTATAAAGTGGCACAAGAAGAAAGTCCTCAAGTAAAACACAAGTACCTCAAATTTATACTTAAAGGAACAGCGTGTAGCATTTAGGAGGCAGAAATTGAATTTAATATTAATGAGTATGTTTTCTCTCGTGTATAATCACGTGAAATAAGGAATCGTTGTGTTTTCGTTACCTTAGAATGAGCTGTTTTTATCTATATATGGAGCGGGTCCTCTTCACGGAGCCAACCGCCATTTTCTACAGTAGCCCAGAACGGACAAACCAAATATCGGCTCAAGATAGGGCCATTGGCGTTTTCACGTTTTCACATCAACCGCCATACACACTCCTACACACAAGTTTCAGTTGGTTGCAATCTGCAACCTTACCGCTAGATGCCGTCAAATCCTACACACTGTACCTTTAAATACAGTACTTTAATGTACTTAGCTACTTACATTCCACCGCTGATAGTAGCACCTCATATCGGCCCGTACACCAAAGAACATATGTTGCCAAGAAGTGAAAGTCAGTTGTTCGTTTCATTGCAACATCAGCGCCCAGCAGCAAAACTACGCTTCCGCCATTTTGGACTGAAAGCGACTAGCGGACGCCAGTAAAACGTCCGCCTACAAAGTGCCGTACAAAAGTAAAACAAAATTATTTCTATTCTATTGTCATATTTAATGTCTCCACCGAAATGGCCTGTGTTGAACATTCAAAATATTAAAATGAGCGTTTTCAGTCCAAAATGGTGTCAAAAAACACCGGAGTTTTTGTCTCTTTGCTTCTATACTCTTTGCGTACACACAGTTCCATCATGTGCAGACATTCAAAACTTGACAGGACTGCTGCCTCGTTACAGCTGCTATTGATTGGACAATTTCTGCTCAGGGAATTTAACAAACAGTCAATCATGTCTTTCTCAAGAGGAGCTTGTCACATATGACAGTTATGCTTTGGAAAAAGAAATTTTTTCCCTCTCTGAGTATTCAACTGTTATTCAAGTCAAGTCAGTTTTATTTATACACCCCAAAATCACATATCACAAATTGGCCTCAGGGGGCTTCAGGGAAAAGTGGAATCATCCCTTATGTCAGTAAAAATAGTCCCTCTCAGTCACTTTCTGATTTGCATGCATGGGAGTGATAATAAGGAAGGGTGTCACCCCCGAGCCATCCAGATCCTCTTTTTATTTCCTGCTCTGGGATTATTATCTGATAAGAAAGCTGGTGGAGGAGGCGGTGTTCCTCTACTCCGTCACCACATTCGTTAATCCACCGCCATGGTACAGTGATAGTCACCTTCCATTAAATCAGATTTCAGTTCAGTGTGGTGCGTTTCAAAGTCTTATTACAAGGTCTTGACCCTCGCTGATTAGGATGAATACGATGCCGTCGGAAGCTCTGAATAATTGGTCATTGCCCCTAATTTGCCTCCCCGTCTCTATGTGGGGTTCTTGATAAGCTTTTGACGGGTAGTAGGAACTTTTCCAGCTCAAATCTCCAATCGGACTCAATCACAGACATTCAAGTAAGTAATTCTAGGGTGGACTGGCATGTACTGGAGAGACACTGATTGTTATTTCATACATGATGAGGGGGATGATTAAAATAGAAAGGAGAAGGAGAGAGATTTATTCAAGTTATTTTTAACTGCAAATGAGACTAAAACCAGGAATGTTTGGCAATTTTGTCCTTTTTATTCATGCAGATGTGTAACCTTAAACTGCGTACCTTTCTGTGAAAGAAGGTGTATACATGTATGAGCCATTTGAGCGATTTAGTGGAAAGAATCGCCACATTTGTTGCCTAATTAAAAAAAACAACTACACAGCTGTTGTTACACTTGAAATGCTGTCACTGGCTGCTGTTTTGAATTCAAGAATACCCCTCAGTAACTTTTGTTTTCTGTACAAACTAAGGTTATAATCTCACCTTAAATTGACTTTCTAATGTTAATTAAGGTTTTTAAATTCCTCCTAAATTACTTTTAGGGCGCTTTCATTTTGTAGTAGTTTAAACTAGCTCCACCTCAAGCAGCTATAACAGTAAAATGCTGTTTACACACTGATATATCATATTAACCATCCAATAATGCTAGATATGATAACTTGCCAGTCAATGATCTGCAGAATCTGATTTTCTGTATAACCAGTACTTTCACTTTTAATACTTTAAGTACATTTTGTTAATAATACTTCTGTACTTTCACTTAAGTAGAATTTTGAATGCAGGACTTTTACTTGTAACAGAGTATTTTATAGTGTGGGATTAGTACTTCTACATCAGTAAAGGATCTGAATGCTTCTTCCACCACTGCTAGTGAGTCAGTACCCAGCATTCCTAAAAAGTGTAACCATAATAGTGGAGGCAGCGGTCATGGCCTCTGATGGATCATTCTCCCGCGTTATCATAAAGCTGAAAGGTCCAGAGAGCGTCAGTGTGAGTGTTAGTGAGAGTATTGGCTCTTAGTAGAGAGCTGGACTGTACCAGATGAAATAGCCTCCATTATCACAAAGCATCAATCACTGAGAAGCATCTGTACGGTGTGGATGCCCTTTAGTTTGACCAAACCGTGCAGCTGTGGAAGAAAGAAAGAAACTCTGCACTGCAGAAGCAAGAGTGGAAAAATATACAATTAAATGGGTTTTTATAAAGAGTTAATATGCTTCATAGTCATATGCTTGATATTAAAAGCTGTCAATTTTAGCATTAGAATGATTAATCTGCTGTAGTTTTGTAAACAGCATCCATCCTTCCTGTCATTATCTGTGAAATGACATGTGCTGATGGATCACTTTGAAGAGTTTTCTGACTTGCTTATATTTCAAGGACTAGCAGCTATACGTAGTTTCCTGCTGTTCATTATGCATTTCTGTCAAAGTGTGGATATTTCATATATACTGTGCAGAGCTAACCCAGTATGACATCAAAACTAGAAATGTTTTGACTAAAAATGTAAGTTAGAGCACAGGTTTAAAGGAAAAACGGCACATTTTTGGGACTTTGCTTCATTTGATGGACTCACCTGTTCACATCCTACTTTCTGGTGCTCCAGGCTAACACTTAACTGTGTTTACTGATGATATGACATACAGGTTATTTTTTATTTGCAAATGCAGTCTTATTTTTTCACAATATCTTCCTGTGCAATGACAGCTCTATAGCTTGTACGAACTGCTGACATTCAGCGCTAAAGTAACTTTTATGGGTAAGAGCAACAATTGAGTACATTTGTGGGCAGTGGAGGTGATTCAGATATTTGTTATTAACCAGTGGCAACAATCCCACACAGCTCAACTGACTGTCTAACTTTGAGTCATGTCTGCTGTTGAATTAACCGACGGGACATCAAATACAAGCACAACTTTTTCCTCCTAGAAGACAAAGCTGTTTCTTTGATATCACTCAGATAATGTAGGTATAAGTGTAGGACCGGAGCACCAGAGGGAATGATCTGCAGCAGAGACGTGTGGGTCGTTTTTAGCTTTTAATTGTCACTCATTTGCATTTAAATGCATCAGATGTATTTTAAGCAGCTGGCAGACATGCCCATTTTCATTTTCAGCCTCTCATGTCTGAGACGTTTTATCATATTAAAAGTTTTGTGTAAATTATAGCGTGAATCAGACATTGTAATGTTCAGTCAGAATCATTCCAAGAGAGCGCCAGTGGGGTTAGAGCGGTTGCATGAATCACCCCGTTTAAGAGTACAATTTGAGCTTTTTAATCTCTGTGGATAATTCAGAACTTTTTCATTGGTAGAGTGAAGCTGTTTCTTTGTCAGTGGCTCATAACCAAATGACTGATTACAGCAATCAAGAACCAGGCAACCGGGCATTACATCCTCAATGGAAAAGGAGAGGAAGTCAAGTCCAGAAGCTTCATTGACTTGGGCGTGGAGTGGCACTACATAATCGAGGACGACGTGGAGACGCTGCACACTGACGGACCTCTGCATGACCCCGTAGTGGTTCTGGTAATAAAACCTCCTTTTCTATCGAAGCTGATATTTTAAATAATCTGAAAGACGATTTGCGCTCAGGTCAGCCATCCAGTTCAACCTCCCCCCCCCCAACTCCCATTATTCTCATTCACTTTCTATCACTATCTGTAGATTAATGAAACTCATTAATTAACCAACGAAATAGTAATTATAAAGTTTTAACAGCTTTTCACAGATGCAGTGTAACTAGGACTCTGAGCATGCAATGTTTTCAAAATCAGCATCTCTAAATCAAATCCCAAAATTGACATGCAGCCAGTAGGGAAGTGCAGCAAAGGTTTGGGGTAGTATGGTCACTTCTCTTGTTAGTAGTCTGGCAGCAGCTCTCTGAACTTGGGAGGTTATTTGTCCTGCTGAGACTTGAGTGAGTTACTGCAAGTTGCGTTAATCAAACCAGGTAGAGAGATAGAGAGGGATGAAATCATGAATCTCCAGGTCTGCTAATGGTAGAAAAGATTTGACCTTGCGATCTTAGTTTTATTTAACATGATTGTACCACTTTAGTTGAGCATTTGATGACAGGTCTGGAACTAAAATTACACCAAGATTGCAGGCTTCCAGCCTCCCATTCAGCGATGGGCTGCCCAGACTAAGATGATTAATGGTGCCAGTGCTGGAACTGGGAGTAGAAATTATAAGGATCTCGCAATTTGAAAGCTGCGGCGGCCACTCAGCAAGCTACAGCCATTTGATTATGCTGTGCAGTATGGCCAGAGAGGACCCTTAGCCAATCAGTAAACACAGTCCTCCTATGACATGTTGACCTGTGTTACAAAGAATTTCTTCCCGCCTGAAACACATGAACACGCCTCCCAGCCTGGTGTGGTATCAGCGTAAAGCTCCGCGTTAACTCGTTCCTCTGAAAATGACCAGTGTGTAAAAAGTAGAGGGGTCTATTGTCAGAAAGAGTTGATAACGTTGCTCGCTCCGGGGTTAACCCCTGCCATCACTCCACCCAGCCGCCCAAATCTCTGTTGGTCTTGAAGAGCTGCAGCATTTATTTCTGCACAAACTGCAACTTCCGCTCAACATTCACTTAATATTCTCAGAGCTAAACTAACTCTGTCGTCTGCTCACCTGTTCGCTCACACACATTTGCCACTGCTCTCTCTCTCTTGCTTCACCACTCACTTCCCACGTACACACACACTCTACGCACTTACTCTGCTATTCTTACTATTCTTACTTACTCTGCTCCGCTAGATGCTGCCAGATGTTACACACTGGACCTTTAAGAGTCGTTAAAAAAAAATGATTCGTTCGCGAACATTACTAAAATCTTGTGCCTGTGGATGCCCTCAGGGGAGTTTATGTGAAGAGAGTAATAAGGGACCCGGTATAGATCCCAGGGGAACACCACAAGAGAGTAACCCACCTGAGGAGGAGGCGTTTCAAGTTCAAGGTTATTATTTTATTATATGCCTGTTTTTGTCTCACCAACAGTCTAAGCCCAAAGAAACCCAATTTTGCAATTATATAAATTACAAAAAAGAAATGTGGTAAATTCTCTCATTTAGAAACTTGAACCTTGTTCAGCTTGAATTAAAAGCTTGAAATAATTGACTTGCTGAAAATGTTTCTGTTGACTAATTGAATCGGTTCAGCTTTAACAAAACTAATCTAGGACCACTTCACTCCTGCCAAAATGGTTTTCTTTCTTAAGAGATGTTGTCTACCGTTTCAAGGGGCAAAGTAAGGTCAAGGAGGATTAAAATGAAATGAAATCTGCATAATTGGAGCAGAAAGTCACTTGACTTTGACCACAGCAGCCTCAATAAGAGAGAGAAAACAGAAAATATTCTTCTTCCTTCATGTCTTTACCTTTTAACTCATCGCTGTTTCCAAGAAGGGATTGTTAATGTAAAGGTCTATTCTGAATAAAGCATTAACATTACATTTACATAATAGACACACATGTCTGAATGACATAAAGCACTTTAAGAGATAGATGAAGCCGGGAATATTACATATTCAACGTCGGAAAAGGGCTCTATTGTCCTTCAGTCACCCTAACAGGAATGAGGAAAATATAGCTAGTCAACGAAGTGGAGCTAATGCCCAGAAGACCCAGAGTTTCACATAATAGAGGGATATTAAACCAGTTTTAAAAAGCAGTTTCCCCTACAGTATTCAAACCGTCCACTTTAATAAGTAAAATCCCTAATACAACCATGGCCAGCAGCAGACAAAAACAGAAACAGAGAAAACTGTAAAATCAGAATTAAATAGTGATATTACCCCGTGGCACTTATTTTGCTGAAATGGTGTAGAATAAGAACTAATCTGTTTTTTTTTCCTGTCATGAAATCATTTTGACTCGTGAGTGGAAACGTCAAAGGATTCAAAAGTTTTCTCTCAGTTGTGCTACAGAAGTAATTAAATGCTGCAGCTGACAAGAAGAGCTTTGATAGGATTATTACTGTGTTTTGTTTCTGTTAGTGATCTCTCTGAGGCGTTTATTGATTAATGTCTTTAATACATTTTATTAAAGGTTTGTTGAGTCAATAGGTTTTTTTTCCCCTCATTACACATTGTTGTTTTTCCTCAGGGACACCAGCTCTACTTTCTTAAGTGTTACATCAGTAGGATTTTCTCAATTTCCATTCATGCGTGAGTTGAACTCTCCACATTATGACAGTGTGCTTATTACAGACATTTTGTTTCAAACCTACCGAGGAGAACAACAGATGTGACAGAAATTAATTCACAGTTTTTCCTATGAACAGCATTTTTTTCTGAAAAGCAATCTAATGAGAGGAGGAGCAGGAGTCAGGGCAATCTTGTGGTTTCAGAAAAAAAAAGCTGAAGGGACTTTTGTGCCTCTTCGGTGAATCATTCAGATAATTATTCATATCCAATTTGGCAGCAATTGGAGGATACAAATAAATAAATTGTTATAGTGCAAAGCAGATCTGTTTTGAAAAAACATGCAGTAAATAATAATTCTTCATTCGTAAATGATGTAACTCAACCTTGGTAATTAATGAGTCTTATCAACTCTGCCATTAAACACAACAAGTTCATATCTGCTTTCATTTCACTGATGTATTAATAACGATCAGCCATTAAATGATGAAAGCATATTTTGTTTGTGTTTTTTTTTGTGAATGTTGTAGGAAATTAATCTGCAAACTTCATATAATAGATCAAATGAAATCAATATCAACAACACACAATATTATATAGTCCAAATGAAGATGAACTGCATGTTTGTGTTACAGTATACAGTATCTGCTTTGTACGTCACAGGTCCTGTTTGTTTGTCCTTTGAAAAAAAACTGAACCCAAAATAGACCCATAAGTTAATCACACATTATTTATCTGTTCAAAATGTACCTTAAAGGGAGATTTGTCAGGTAATTAATACTCTTATCAACTTATCATATGCTTGTTTTATGCAAGTGTATGTATATATTTATAATTGGAAATCAATTAACAACACAAAACAATGTCAAATATTGTCCAGAAACCTTCACAGGTACTGCATTTAGCCTAAAAAGTGTTGGTGAAAGTCCTGTGTTTGTTTGAACCACCCATCCTCCCCTCCCACCGGCCCTACGCAGACTTTCTCGCTCTTAATACTACGTCAGCTGTTCTAAAGTCTAATAATGACATGGATGGGTTTATATTGGAGTTAGTTGAAAGCCCAGTGCGTCTCATACAGACAGTATTTGATGCCGAGGGGCACTGACCAAGTGGCGGTCTGTGATGAGTAGGGAGTGACAACAGGTTAAATATGCCGTTTGCCACCTCAGCACTCTGTACTTCACTCAATTATTCAGTCACATATAGAGTTCCCTACTCAAACCTCTAGGGGAAAAAAATAATGTTAATTTGTACCAGTTATCCTGCAGCGAGTTAGATCTTCAAAGGTACAAACATGTTTATCAGAGACTGTGCAGCTGAAGTGTCATGAATTGGGAGGATCCGGCCGCTGGAATAAACTCACTCTTGTAAAATTAAATTTAAATAGTTGAGTTCATTCATTTAGAACAAAAACGGAGGAGAGAGAGTTCCTCGTTAAAACCAACAGAGATTAATGATTGGTCGTTAGGTACGCACTTTCATAGCAGTTTCCATTAAATCCATTAACAATAAAAATTGAAAATCACTTTAACATTATTTTGGCTGCAAACAGGGATGACTAAATGTGATATCAGCTGGACTTTAAGACAGCTAAAGGGTGTTTTCAGTGCTAACTTTAATCTCACTGCCCGAGCTCACAGATTATACCATGAGTTATTTGATTATATGTGCTACACAGTCCACATACTGTTTTCTGTTTTTCAGCCTACATAGACACAAGTAATCTCTCTGTGTGATTACCCACACCAACACCTGTTTTTAAGTTTTCCGTACTCCTGCAGTACCTGATCCAGATAAGATGAAAAACTCAGACACCGCACAGAGAATATGTTTCTGTGTTTACTATCCCAGTGGGTTCAGTCTTACCTTGTGCATGGACTATCTTATTTTCTGAGAATTCCCTCTCCTTCCCTCTTCCCTCTCGTATTGACGCCATGTAATTAATGTCACTGAGACTTGAATTATGAAAACTGCTTCTGCAATTATTGTCCTGTTTCTTGAAATTCAATCTGAATTTATTTGCACAAATTTGCACTTGGAGCATTTGAATGCAAATACGCTGCAAAGAGGATGACGCTATAATGGTAATGTGCTTTGTTTTTTTTCTTCCCGTTGCTTGCAGATTATACCCAGAGACAATGAAACACGCTCTACTTTAATGTACAAGTACATCATCCATGAAGATTCAGTGCCTGTCAACAACAACAATGTCATCCAGGAGGACACGTACGAGTGGGCTCTGAAGAGCTGGTCTCCGTGTTCCAAGCCATGTGCCGGAGGTAAAAAAATACCATAAAATTAGAAAAGAATAGAGAGGAATCATTTCTTTTCTCCTTTAATAGATATGATTGTGTGAATAGCACACTCACTGCTCTTGTTGTGAGTAGGCAGCCTTTAATTATGTGGATCCTTGTAATAGATCCTTGTTTTTAAGCACAACGTATCATACGCTTTTATCCTCTTTGAGTTCCCGTTCTCTCTCAAGCTGAAGCTGTTTCTTTTGAATTTTTAAGGGCATTTATAATTATTTTCATTTATTAAACATTTGTACCAGCATTTATTTTGATTTAAAAAAAACAGTGCTATGGGTTCGTTATTATGTTTGCATGCTGACATAATTGAAACATATGATAGGATGCTTGCATAATAAGCAACAGTGGTGTCTAAGCAGTTAGGTACAGTATGCTGTGGCTTGCTGCATAATGAGCTGGAAACGTGTGTTTCAACTAATCATTTAATACCCCTCTATGAAGCTTGCAAACAACAGCAAAGGAGTATCTATCTATTTTAGTAGATGCTTATAATAATACTATAATTCACGGAGCTGCTTCCAGGATTTGTGAGGATTTAACAGATTCTAAATGCTTAGGGATATGAGAAAGGAAATTCTGGATCGTTATCACAGTGACAATTATTTAATCTTTCATCTTTTTTTTTTGTAAATTATATTCAATTTTTATCACAACAAAAATAATATCTACAAACAAACTTCCAAACACAGACAACCCACATTCAAAGACAGAAAGCCAGACTGGAAAGAGATAAACACAATGATGTTTCGGCCTATATCTTCTTTTTTTTTTTTTTATCTTTCATCATTAAGATCATCATGTAAACGCTGTAAAAACACAGTGCTCACATCACAACGCACACACACCGGTTTGGGCCTCTGCGTCGGTTCCTCCGCTGGAACGATGCAGCAGGAATAAATGAGGGGATATGTGTATTTTAATGCATTTTTGTTGTATTTCTGAACACATGCTTAGGGCGGCACTGTGTTAAAGTCAGAGAACAAACATTCAACACCACACGATACATATTTCTGGTTATTTTTAGTCAAGTATACAGAAAATCCCTCCACTCCTAGGTGTACGCATGAACACACTCTTACACCTCTGATAGACACATACTGTATGACATAATGATAGATAGATAGATAGATAGATAGATGAATGGATAGATAGATAGATAGATAGATAGATAGATAGATAGATAGATAGATAGATAGATAGATAGATAGATAGATGGATACAACTTTTTTGTAGGGTGAAAAATGGTGAAAAGTAGGGTTGGTTATCTTTTGAAATGTGTTGATACTAGTGCAAATATGATACCAGAGTTTCTGTTCTGAAGAAGTACTCTACTTGTTCCAATACTTGGCAATTCATAATTTAAATCAGAAATGACGGATATTGATTTAACTTTACTTCATAGTTTCTTTAAATGTCTTTTCTTTTCTTTTTTTACTAATTACACAAATATTTATTGCTAAAAAGTCTTCACATCTTTCACAGGGTTTCAGTACACCAAGTATGGATGTCGAAAGAAAGGAGACACCAAGATGGTCCATCGGGGCTACTGCGACGCCAGCAAGAAGCCTAAACCCATCCGCAGAATGTGTAACCTTCAGGACTGCACGCAGCCTCAGTGAGTACCGACTCCCCAACTTCTCACAGCATAAGATGCTGGACGGTTTTTGAGAGTGCTGATTAGATTCAAACTGGGACTAAACTGCAGTCTATTAAGATAACAGTGTTTAAGTGGGTTCTCTCAGCATGACTTGAATTTGGAGTAGCTTCTCTTTAACAAGTGTGTGTGGTAGATTGGGAATGGAGACAAAAAAAGGACTCAACACCCAAAAATGATGTTGTGTTTTATCAAGTTTTACCAAGAAATATGGTTCACTGTGATTCCACTTCCATCTTTTTAAAGCCCTTCATATCTTGACTCATAACTCTTGAGCTGTAGAAGCAAGTAATTTGCTCTGTACAGATCTGTCAGTATAGCGGCAGATCTGGCAGTATGGATAAAGTCCCCTATTATTGCATATCTCCTATTGATATGCATCGTGATACAGTATAAACCCAGAGACATAAAAAGATATTACCACAGTATAAACAGAAAAGTCATTGTCAAAGTCATATAGTCTCAAGGTAAACAGTATATCATTATATTACCCATCACGACACATTTTTCATGCATTTTTCACACATTCTCCAAAAAAATGTCATATAGTCATTCCCCGAATTGCTGTAAGTGTTGCCTTATTCACATAAACTGTCATAAATCTTGAACACATTGTGCAACTGTTACCAAATTCAGATGACAGATGAGATATCAACCCCAAACAATCCTGCAAGATTTGCTATTTGTGTACAGCTGGTGCTACAGCAGAATGGGAATTTTGAAGGGCCATAACTCAGTGGTTATAAGTGTAACTCATTTTTGCAATGTCAAAAAATTCACCCTTGAGCAAGGCCTTAAAATGACTGATTTGATTCAGAGATGCAGGTTCAAATTTTCTCCCTAGGGTAGTCCAGCGACTCATATTGCACTTCCATAAAGATGTGAGAGAGATTTAAAGGAGAATGGTTAGAATTAAAGGAGCAGAGGCCGAGATAGCCCCACTTTTACACCCTGTTCACACATACGTACTCAAAGTAGCAGGCTTTCTATTGTTAAGCAGCATTACTCAGCCCTGATTGAACAGTTATTTTCTCCCGTTGCCATTATACCGGCGTCCAATCAAGTAGTTCATTTCCCGACGGTGTTTTTCCAGTTTATTTTCAAGTCACAGTAGCTTGTAAAAATTAAATCATGTTACATAGGGAAGCCGCTGACAGCAATAATGAAACAACTTAGCTGCTAAGAGCTGTGCTTCTCCAGAGGGAATCAAAACAAGAGTGATTGGTTGTGTCAGACTTCCGTGTGTCAAAGGAAATTTGCATAAAGTTGAACCATCCTCAACTTCTCCAGAGTCATGAATTGTGTGGAGGGGAGGCGTCAGGGTGGAGGTTATATTGACAATGAATGGCAGCCTGTCACTCCTCTGGTGTTTGACGGGGGTTAATCCTTATATGAGCCAAGCTTCAAAAACTCTGGATCCTATAATAATTTCCATAATGTAATTCATTAGCATCGTTAAACCTTCCTTGGCTGTTAGGGGCCGTTCACATGTTGCGTCTAAAAACACATGGAAAACACCAGCCGTGCTGCTTTCATCCTCTTATCCAAGGTGTTTGGGAGGTTGCGGCTCGCGTTGCTAATATTGAGCTACTTTTGTCTCGAAGCGCAGCCCTGAAAAATAGGCGCTTGGGAACGCTTGCATGCCTCAGCGGTTTAGAAATCCCCTCCAGAGCCACAGAAGACATTTTGAGATTGTTTTCACGGCAGGCTGAGTGACGAGTAAAGTGGTCATCATGTATAAAAATCAGTGAAGTGCCCCTTTAACATTTGTATTATTAAAACAACAAACATGTTATGCAAATACTGTATATTGTTTCCCTGCCACTGAATATGAATGTTGATATTGTTGCCCTGAAGAGCTGCCAAGTGTTTAATTAGTTTGGATTTTAATGGGGGCTGTTGTTGTCCCATGATAAATTAAATACTGCTTCAGAGGGTTTTTTCCACCCTGATAAGAATTGATTCACGGGAGACTCTGGCTATGTGTTGTTTACAGCTTTAATTTTGAAAAAAATGAAAATAATATATCAGGGGAAATGTCAGTTTCAGAGTGTGTGGATGTTTTGCTTCTACACCAGAAGTGTTGCTTGCAGCGTTGGCGAGATCGTCGCTTTTTGACTCCAGGGAAATGTAGAAGAGTTTGGTTGTAACGTTATCCAGCATTCAGCACCGAATGTGAACTCTAGTCAATGAGCTGCGGCCTGTAAAGGCATGTCGCGTGTCCAAATTGCACCAACATCGACACTGCACATCTTCGTTTCACCAGCAATACACCCGCCAAGTGTGAAGTAGATCGGATGAACGGTTCTTGAGATATGCAAAGGACATACTCACATACAGTAGTTTCATTGTCAGTTCTTTGTAAAAGATCAAGAAAGTGAATCGATGTGCCCAGATAAAATTTTTTTGATGAAGTAATAAAGGTCTAATCAAAACGATCACGTTCTAATCAAGTACAAGAAGTGGTGAAGTCATTTAATCTTTAAATGAATTACGCACAAGGACCTCTAATAATGATTAGCAATTAAAGGCCAATGAGTGTTCAAATTGGCTGATAATAGAAATACATGTAAAACAAGGATTAATTCCCAAATATTATGAGAAGTTAAGTTAAATTGGCACAAATGAGAAATTGAATTAATGGTGTGAAGAAGTCTTAACTTAATAGAGTCATTAATTCAGTGCTCAGTAGTTCAGATATACTATTCTCTTCTGATGAGCTGCATTTGAACAGCAGCATTAATCTGAAGTTAAACTTGTCTCTTAACAAACTTCTTTTAGTTCCAAGACGGGTCGCAACCCTCAGAGGCTGAGCCAAAGCCGATAAATCTCTGTGTAGCCTTAAATATGCTGCACCTAGAGCCAGGACAGGTCTACTCTCTATCAATATATCCCTTCAATGTGACTTTTTATGGAGAGCAATCAGTTGTGACGAGAGCGATCTATCATGGCGGTCCTCTTTTAAATTCAGCCAAATCATTTAAAAGCGATGGCTGCTGGGTTAGAGACAAGATAACGAAAGTGAAAAACAGCCTTCCTGGGTGAAAACAACCTCAAGCCGTGTGTAGCAGCTACGCTCAAAACTGTAGCAGCATTGGTGCCCCCGTGTTTGAAAGAAATATGATAAAGTGCCGTCTAGGGTGCCCTTCCAGTGGACAAAACATGATAAAGTGCACTTTAGGGTGCCCTTCCAGTAGAGAAAGCATGATAAATTATCCTCTATGGTGCCCTTCCAGTAGAGAACATGTGATAAAGTACCCTCCCATTGGTAAAAACATGTTAAAGTGCCCTCTAGTGTACCCTTCCAGTAGAGAAAACATGATAAAGTGCCCTCTAGGGTGCCCTTCCAGTAGAGAAAACATGATAAAGTGCCCTCTAGGGTGCCCTTCCATTGGTCAAAACATGATAAAGTGCCCTCTAGGGTGCCCTTCCAGTAGAGAAAACATGATAAAGTGCCCTCTAGGTTGCCCTTCCATTGGTAAAAACATGATAAAGTGCCCTCTAGAGTACCTTTCAATTAGAGAATACATGATAAAGTGCCCTCCCATTGGTAAAAACATGATAAAGTGCCCTCTAGGGTACCCTTCCAGTAGAGAAAACATGATAAAGTGTCCTCTAGGGTGACCCTCCAATGGAGAAAAAGAATACGCTGTGCAAAAACGGGTGCCCTTAAATAGAGAAAACGTGATGCAGTGCCACAAAGGCTGCCCTAAATGCTCGAAACGTTTCTGAGTGCTGGTGCCCCACTGCAATGCATCATGTGCCCTTTTTATTTTTTTCGCCCTTGCCCCTCAGACAGCCTGAGGCCACCACTCAGTAGCAGGAGTGTGAAAGTTAAAAAAAAAGATAATCTGAGAGAAATGACTGTACTGGCTGAGGTGATGGATTCTTAATGCAGGGCCATGACAGAAAAGGCCTTCAGGTGAAAGAAATGGATACAAAAGCTGATTAGTGGTGGAAAACTGCAGCCAAAATCATCCATCCGAATCTGAAAGCTGCAGCATGAGGCAGCGGCTTCAGCTTTATCAGGCAATTCAATACTTGGAGACGATGCAACGTAATATGCTGAAGACTTCACAAAGTGATTTTATGTTTACCCGCCGACTGTTCTGTTGAGCTTTAAACCAAAGGAAGGAGAGAGGCGCGAGATCTAAAGCTGCTGTGTTGTGACGCTGGATGAAACATTCACTCTCCCAGCTGTAGTTGCATTTCTCTGACTGACTTCTGTTTGGGATGCATTCCATTGAATCAAAAAAAGTTAATATCTCAGAGGTAGGACTCTTTCTGTGTTTCAGCCCAGAGACTGTAGGAAAAGTTGCCTTGTGCCTCTTAATGGACAAACATAACTTCATCAAAGTAGTGTGCATGAGACTCTTTTGCCTTTTAGCTGTGGTAGCTGGAATTATTAAATTGGATTGCCATGAAATTTTGTAGAAATGAAGAGTCACTAGCATAGCTGAAGGACAACACACATCGGCAGTGATTTGACATGCATCATCACGTGCGTTTTGGGCGGTTAATCTATTGTTAAATTAGGGCTGTCAATCGATTAAAAATAGTTAATTGTGATTAATCCCAGATAATCACACATTTTTGATCTGTTCAAAATGCACCTTAAAGGAAGATTTGTCAAGTATTTAATACTCTTATCAACATGGGAGTGGGCAAATATGCTAGCTTTATGCAAATGTATGTATATATTTATTATTGGAAATTAAATAACAACACAAAACAATGACAAATATTGTCCAGAAACCCTCACAAGTACTGCATGGATTCATAGGCTTTTCAGTATATTCACTCTATCTACAACATCGGGAAGATGGATAATGCAAGTTGCGTTAAAGAAAATGCGTTAAAGAAATTAGTGCTGTTAAAATGAATTAGCGTTGTTGCGTTATTGATGCGTTACCTTTGACAGCTCTAAGTAAAATACTTTAATGAGAACTTTAAATAGTCGCCAATATGTCAGCCACCTGGTGACAATTTGAAGAAGGTGTTCTTCGCCAAGTTTTAAAGATTTTGCTAACAGAATCGAAATAATCAACTTTCCATATATCTATACTGGACTGCAATTTTTCACAGCTCGTTATGTTTTCTTGAAACATTAGGAAGTGGTATGGTAACGTATGGTATGTTCGCATGAACTACTGCAATTATTTGAAAAACGTTTTGGGACGTATATCCCATGATCGCTGTGAGCACTTTTATGCAGAGCTGACTCTGAGCTGACAGAGCTGACTCATGACTTCCTGTCATAGAAATAAAATGAAAGCTGTAGCGGGCTGGAGGTATAAGCTCTCTGAGGGTTATCTAAGTTTCTTTCTCTACTTTTTCCTTGACTCTTTGCAATTTAGTGTCTGAGTTTGTCAGTGCGAAGAGAAGGACCTTTGAAAAGAAAGACGGCGAATTCCCTCAATAGCCAGCTGGATTATTTATTTTTTTATCATCATTGCTGGACTGCAGACCTTTGCTCCATGACTTGACTTGTCTTTCATTCCTTTACTTCAGGAAAGGACTGAGATTTCAGGCAAACTTAAGAAAACTCCTGCAGAGGAGATAAGAAATGTCAAAGAAGAAATTTGGAACAGTGTGTCTGAAAAAGATAAGATTACAGTACTGATGATGTAGAGTTATGTAGGCAGTGAGGTAGAATGAAAGTTGGATATAATAATAATAATATAGTTTTGTAAAAACGTCCAAGATCAAAAAAGTGTGTCATAATAGGGTGGATTAAAACTGGATGAAGGTCAGTTTATGGGGGAGCTGTGTGGTCACTGAGATCAGCTGACAGAGAGGAGATCACAGGGGCCTTAAAGGGGGAGGGGAGGAAAACTCTGCAGATAAAGGGTCAGATAGTCTGACAATAGCTGACAAATTCACAGGGTCAGAACCTATTGATATGGGCCCAAAAACTTTGCCCGCTACGAAGATCAGGCTCCGGTAGGTTTGTTCTGGTGTAGTTGCTCTCACAGGCGTATGATTTCACTCAGGCCGCCACTCTGATAACTTAAAATCCAAACGTCCACTGACTAAAATCCTTTATCCAGTTGAAATATATAGTTAAAAACGGCCAAGATCTAAAAAAATGTATCACAAAAAGGTGTTCTAAAAGTAAATAAAGACTCAATTTACGACAGAGCCTCTTGCAGGAAGAAACAGATGCTGATGCATGCACGTTTACGCTACACAGCAAAAGATGCCTCTACCGTACTCCGACACACCGCAACTGTGTAACCCCTGTGGGTAAACAGGTTTTAATTACCGTACAGTATTAATATTAAAAGCTTGTCATAGTAATTCAAATGAATCAAAAACTGGAGTCTAATCCTCTGGGTGCTTTCCTCACAACATGCATCACAAAATGTTTTCTTTTAGAAAAGCCAGCAGCACTGAAAACAAAAAAAGCAGACGGGTTCGTCAGTCGTAACGAGGAGTTCTGTAACTTTTGTTTACTTCATCTACTTCTTAAATACTGAATGTTTAATGTTGTACACAGCGGAGGCAAAATCATATCACAGCCTCAGAAATGCAGAATGTCCAATTTCATACCACCTGGTACCTTTCATCCATGGTTGAAAGAGTTAATTAATTAAATCTGGAAACATGGCTATGCTATTTACTGGCTCGCTGGCGATTCTTCTGCCTTTTTTGGCCAGCTCTGCAGCGTGAGCGTGCATTCAGAACAGCGCTCCTTTGCTCGTTCTCTCACTCGGTAGCGGCACGGAGGGAGACGAGCACCGGTCTGCATGTGTGCTGCAGATCCGGCAGAGTTTCACTTTGGTGGCATTATGTGACCGGGCTTTAGCAATCCACTTGACGAGGGCGTCTTCAACCACACATGCTTTCCCCGTGCACATTACATTTTCATTCAGAGATGACTTTCCTTTTCTCGTCATGATATCAATGTGCACGCATCATCAGCCTCAATGGAGTAAAGTAAAAACAAAACAAAAATTTTTGATTAACGTTAGTCTAACGTAGTATTAAAATGTTTTTCCATATGTTGTCATGTGTGAAAAGACCCAAAATGAACACTGTAAGTGGACTACTTGATTACTATAAACAAGATATTTAAACAGCATTTGTATAGGAATGATTCTGTTTCAAGCTTTTTGATCCATATAAGCGGTTGATCAGTGTAACTGTGATCACTATAAGCAGTTTCCACTGTATATATGTATTTTTGAACTAAACCTTTAAAAAAGTATATCTCGTTGAAAGAATCTTATGGGTCATTTTGAGTGCTTCCAATTATATATTCGAGGAATTCTCCATTATCTACACGTCCTGTGTTGAATATTAATGCTCACACACGCACGCATTGTCCATCTGGGAAGACATACAGTCGCTATCTGAGGAGATGTTAATATAAGTGGAAATGTATGTAAATGTCTTGATTTAGTGTATGCCAGTATCAGTTTAATCATGGGTGAAATTAATTTAAAAAATTTGCCCAAAGTTTTTTATACTTTTAAATGAAGCCATTGCAGTCCGTTAGCATGACAGCTTTCTGCATGGAGGAGGCATTTTAAATGGATGTGTAGCTGCATGTGGAGGAAGCGTTGTGAATTGTGACCTTTTTCTTTCCTGACGGTTGAAGTCTCTCAACTTCCCTGCATTTGTGTTGTGTTCAGCAATCATGTCACCGCTTCATGCTAATTCTCTGGAAGTCATTTCCAACCAAAGACAATGAATGGTGTTTTCAAAGCTATTCACACTCGCTCCTGAATTCCATAACTGATACGTTCGTGTTCTACAAAATAGCCTGAAATACGCCACTTTCCATTGTGCCTGCTTTCTTCCTTCCATTCAGAAGTCTCATGGTATTCACCGTCTCGACAGCCTGGATGTGATTGCATGTCCATAAATGTTTTTGAGTTTTTGTTCCACATGTCTGTTGAAAAAGCTTTCAGAAACCATTAAAGTAGATGCAACAAAAGAAAAGGGGGAAAGAAGTAGAAAGATGGAGCCCAACAGAACTACTGAGTGAATACATGTGTATCTTATATACAGTGTATCTTATATACAGTATATCTGAAATTTTACCTCTCTCAAGTTATGAGTCTAACCATGTAAACAAAAAGTTTATTTTACCCCTGCGACAACGTAGTCGGGGGTATCTAGAGCTCTGTGTGTCCGTCCTTCCGTCCGTCCGTCCTTCCGAGCGTTTGCGTGTCACACTTTTGTTTTTCCGGAGTAGAACTCAGAAACTATTTCACTTAGAAACTTCAAATCTGTTATGATGGTTGACAGTGTGGTCTAGTTGTGCCTTTTCAGGGTTTGAAAAAGCCAAATTTGTTGCCCCTACTTTAGTAGGGGTCGAGCAGTGAGCGGGGGTATGTGAGTGCTCACTTTTGCCTTGTTCTGTTGTTTGCCAAATAATCTAAAAAGCAGCATATGGAGGATCCAGGTAGAAGTCTGGTCTATGCCCCGGTCTGTTGGGGAACCAGAGAAATATTAGGCAATTAAATTGAAGGCTGGAGGTCTCAGAGGTTTGGTGGAAGATTATCTTGCAGTGTGACGACTTTACAGAGTCAGACCTCGATCAATCCACCTGTCACTACACAGCAACGCAGAAAGATTACTGGGATAGTGAGATAAGTCTGGGTTCAACCATGAGGTCTCTGTTTCACAGAGATTGCACACTTTAAACAGGGGTAGATATTATCAAAGAGGCAGATCGATGTAAATTGATTGGCAGGTTTATGTTCCCACGCAGAAAAAAGGGCCAGTTGTTCAGTAGAGCTGCAACGACTTGTTCACTAGTCAAAATTTTTCAGGCAAAGATGCCTATCATTTGGTGGTTCTAGTTTATAAACATGAGCATTTGCTGTTTTTCTCTGTTTTTGTATCATTATATACTGAATATCTTTGGGTTTTGGACTGTTGGGCGAGCCAAGTAAGACGTTTGATGACATCAACTTTTGATTGGCATTTTAGAGACCAAACAAGCAATCGATTAACCAAGAAAGTAATCAGTAGATTAATCAATTGTGAAAATAATCGTTAGTTGTAGCACGGCTGACGCGCCATGTTTTTTTTCTATTTTACACGTACATTGTGAGCACTCAGGTCTTGGCTGACGATCGGACCGTACAGTGTGAACACATAAATTGTGAGATTTGGCTTTAAATCGCAAACGATCTACTCGTACAGTAGGAGTAGGCGTTAGACAACAACATTTCTAAAACTGTACAGTGTATGCCCAGCTTAAGAAAACTCAAACAGGTCAAATTCTCTCTCAGCTCCTAATAAACTTTTACAGAAGCCCCATAGAAAGTATCCTCTGTTACTGTGCCACAGTTTGGTATGCCAGCTGCTCTGCTGAGAACCAGAAAGCCTTGGTGATAAAAACTGCACAGAAGACTATGGGAGCTGCGCTTCCAAACTTTGACACAGTGTATGCTAGTCGTATAAACAAGGAGGCTAGCAACATCAGTCAATACCCAACCCATCCTGGTCACAGTCTGTCCCCCTGCCATCGGGGAGGACAAACAGAGCCATCAATGCCCGAACAAACAGACTGAAAGACAGCTTTTTCCCCAGAGCTGTAGCCTCCATCACCCCCCATAGCTGTTGAGATCTGCAATTACCACCATCCACTCCCCAACACCCAACTGCTGTTAATGCTCCCCAGCACTTTACATCATCACTTTACACATCTAACTCTCTGTGCAGTACCTTTTTAGTATTTATTATCTTTTATTGCATGTTTTTATCCTGCTTGTTTCTATCTGATTTTTTTGTTATCTTGCTACTGGTCAGTAGAAGTCACCAAACGTAATTTTGTTGTATGCCTACAATGACAATAAAGTGTCTTGAGTCTTGAAAATGTCACGGCAATCCATCCAATAGTTGTTGAGACATTTCACTGAAAACCACAACCTCATGATGGTGGTAGAGGAAATGTCAGTAGGATTCATCGTCTGGGAATCATTTACGTCTGGTCTAAAGTTGTGACGCTGTGAGTTCAGCTCCAGTCGATGCTACAACTCGTCTCCTTCGGTCCTTGATGCTTTCTTTTATTGATATGATGGTACAGTAATTATTCTCTGTTTGATGTCAATGAAGACTATGATCTGCTGCTGCTGCTGAGACATCTGAGAAAGATGAAATACACTGTAGATCAATATGACAGCATCACTGGTTTATGTGCCTGCAGTCAGACGTACCAGTCAATGGCCGAATGACAATGATTATATGGCTTTCACCAGCAGTATCACAAGTAATTTAATGTGAGATAGAGGTACTGCAGAATGCAGGCTGGTGGATGATTTCAAGTGTATTTATTGAAGACATGCTTTCATGCAGCATTGAGTGGAGATATCCTCCCTGCTGTGAGGACTCTGAAAGGGACAGAACGATCAGATGATGGAGCACTTAACAGATCGTTTCATGAAATTGTTCTTGCATTGATAGTTGTATGTCCGTTCTGCAAAACTCATCCGCATTTGTTTGTTTATTGAAGTATGAATTTGAAAAGACCAAAGAGAGTCTCTATTTATTCTTGTGGAATGAAGATGTTTTTAACTCTTTGATTAACGGAGCTCTTGTTCTCACGGCTGATTGTAAACTGTGGCTCATAAACCAGGGCTCATTGACTAAATGAAGCATTTAGTTGACGTCTGGAGTGTTTGTTGTGATTGATTCCTGCAAAACAAATTTATTCAACACATACGCACAAAGAGATGCTTGTAAATGTGTCTATCTTTGAATTCCTTTGGACAAACTAATGATTTTTTTATTTTATTTTGTACAATTTTGATAAGTCAATTTTAGGGCTGTCAATCAAATTTTGTTTGAGTGAAGATAGTGGTATCATATGAAACTAGAAAAACTTAAGGAATCCATTGGTACCAACCATGTCATACTATCTCACTACATTTTGTTGTCCCTTGACCTCTGACCTCAAGATATGTGAATGAAAATGGGTTCTATGGGTATCCACGAGTCTCCCCTTTACAGACATGCCCTCTTTATGCTAATCACATGCAGTTTGGGGAAAGTCATAGTCAAGTCAGCAAACTGACACACTGACAGCTGTTGTTGCCTGTTGGGCTTGAGTTTGCTATGTTATGATTTAAGCATATTGTTTATGCTAACTGCAGTACCTGTGAGGGTTTCTGGACAATAATTGTTATTGTTTTGTGTTGTTAATTGATTTCCAATAATAAATATATACATACATTTGCATAAAGCAGCATACAGTATGTGCCCACTCCCATGTTGATAAGAGTATTACATACTTGACAAATCTCCCTTTAGGATACATTTTGAACAGATAAAAATGTGACATTAATTTGCAATTAATTACAATTAACTATGGACAATCATGCGATTAATCGTGATTAAATATTTCAATCGATTTACAGCCCTAGTAAATTTACTATGTAAAGGTTACAGAGCCTCTGATGTCCCTAAATATGATAAACATATGTTTGTCTTATTCCTTGTCCCATAGAAATAACCCAGAGTAGATTTTCAACAATTTCCTCCCACCTTTTGTTGTCATTGTTTGTTATCTTCTTCTCTCTTTTATTGTTACCTTTTACATTATCACCAACAACAACAAATGCATTTGAAAGAAAAGTTTATCGACTGATGCATGTGCACCCTTGTGAATACTGATAAAATACATGATACACACAATACAGTGGTGGTAAAAACAAATGCAGGTTTCCGGAGTGATGAGCATATTTTGCTGCCAGATTTAATAATTTGTAAAAGTTGCATTGCTGAGTGAATTAATGCCTCTCTTCTGGCTGGTATATGATAAACACAGATCCTAATTTGTGAGCAATGGGGATCCAGCATCTTTTCTTTTCCATGATTTAATTTGTTCTCCAATCACCAACAATATTAAGCCATCCATCTTGTTAGTCAGTCGGTGCTTAATGTTCAAATTAGGGTAAACAACCGCTTTAAGCAGCAATTTGATGCTGGCTGTGATATCCATTAAATTATTAGAAGATCTGTAACTGGAGCCAAAAAACAAATAGAGTGAAACAAAAACTCATACTAGTTGATTTTTTATCTTGAAGATTATTTCACCACAAATTCTTCTCCAGTGGTGAAATGTAACCAAGTACATTTACTCGAGTACTTTACTTAAATATAGTTTTGAAGAACTTTACATTTTACTTTATACATCTACTCCACTACAGTTCAGAGGGAAATATTGTACTTTTTACTCCTCTACATTTATTTGAAAGCTACAATTACCCGTTACTTTTTTTTTTACGTTAAAAAACTACACATACATAATACAATGCATTGTTATAGATTAAACTACTGTAGTGGTTCCCAACCTTTTTTGGCTTGTGACTTTACAAAAGAGCAGCATGTCACTGGGACCCTCATCACATTTCAGATGTCTTATCAGTTGTTAGCAGTTCCACCAAAGAGTGATTCCCCTTCTAAACATCTGGGATTGTTTCATTTTAATAATTGTTTAATGCCCAAAGAGGTCAAATTTTTGTTCTGAGGTTGTGGGGGTTTGGACTTCTTCTACCACTGTTCTCCTGTACCTTTTTGTTATTACATAATCAGCTAAGCCTGCTGAATATCATCAGTAAAATCCTCTCTTTGATTCATCCAGATGGATCTCAGAGGAATGGGAGCATTGTACCAAAACCTGCGGCAGCCTGGGCTTTCAGATCCGGACCGTTCGCTGCGTGCAGTTCCTCCACGAGGGCACCAACCGCTCCGTCCACAGCAAGTACTGCAGCGGGGAGAAGCCAGAGAGCCGGAGGCCCTGTAACAGAGTCTCATGTCCCGCCCAGTGGAGGACCGGAGCCTGGTCTGAGGTGCAGTATCCACACAATTTATTTCACTCAAATATCAAAGGGCTCCAGTTTTTGCAGCTGATTTCTTGAGGTTAAAGTTTGTTCTTCTATGGTCTGGATATGGATCATTTAGCCACAAATCCCTCTGATTTATTTTATTTTTGATGCCATCTTGGTTCCAATTAACTAACTTCAGCTTACACGCTACCAGCTTGCCATTTTCCAGCAGCTTTAATGTGCCTGATATGACTGTGACTTCTTGACAAGATCATGAATAAAAGTAAAACATGAATCATCTGATGTTTAATTTAGAGCAGTGTCACAGCTCATCTGAAAGTAGTTCTTCCATTTCACCAAATGAGACCTATGAAACCACTGAAAAATCCAATAAATCAGACTTCCTGCTGAGTGGTGGAGAGCAGAAAAGGAGATGAAAAGATGCAATATTCATGCCAGCAGTAGATTTGTGTGAGTTGGGCTCAGATTTCTGATAGTGTGGTCCATCTCTATGTTGGAATATAGCTCTTTATATATGCATATTTGGGCACTCAGCGATCGAAGCAGTGTAATTGTTATATAACAATTATTTATGTGTTCATTAGATGATTTTGACATGGATTCTTAATAATAAACTAATCATGAAAATTATAATTTTTTAAAACTTCTTCTTAGGTTTTAACTTTATTCATTTATTTTGCATCAGTCACAACAACTAATTGGGCTCCAGCTGTTTTCAATGGTGTCTCATTCAGGGGAGAATAATTGTCACCATGACATTTTCCTTCAGTCAGTTGTTGATGTCAGCAGGAGATCTATAACAAGTCTAAAAACATCCTGCTAAGGTCATACCAAGAGAAAGATCCACCTGAGATAAATGGTTTGTTTTCTGCTTTCATCCACTGATCACCCCCAGAGTTTGAGTGTTAAATGGTTTACACAGTAGGCTACAAAATGGCTACTTGAACAGTGTGTAGCATTTAGAGGGATCTATTGTCTGACAAAACCAAACACTGGCTCTAGATAAACTCTAATTGTGAGGTGATTTTTAGTTTTGAATTAATTCTCAAAAGACCCATCCATGATGCTGAAGCCTGATAGTCTCTGAGCTGTTTTGAATTTACAAAATATATTGGAATTAATATTGAGATTAATCCAGTTTGTTGTTTTGTACAAACCTAATAAAAAACTGGTGATATAAAAAGTTATAAAAATAAAGTTGAGATGACCCCTCTTCAGCCAAGTTCAGAAAATCCATCCAGACACTGTAAAGTCAATCTGTAAAAACAATCAACAGCAAAATAAGTTTCCTGTTATCCAGGACACACAATGTTTTGGTGGTGAGGGATAGACTTTATTCCCTGCAGATTCCCCGGTGAGGAATCCAGTCTGAACGAGGGATAGAGAAAAGTCTTCCTGCTGATATTTTTTGCCAGGTCTACTGGGCGGCGAGACATTTTGTTTGGTGGAGATTGAACTTCAAGTCAGCTTGTTATCCCACCCAGATATCCTGACATTTACTGCTGCCTGTGGGACCTGACTCCACTCCACAAACTGTGTTATTTTGCTACATGTAAGTGAGTCTTTTTGCACTCTTCCACAGTGCTCTGTGACCTGTGGAGAGGGGATGGAGAGGCGTCTGGTCACTTGCCGGATCGGAGATCAATGTAACGGAGAAAAACCTGAAAATGTGAGACCATGCAGACCGGGACCCTGCCACGGTAAGCATGTCAAATATTAAAGGGATATTTTTGGGTGTTTTGAAGTGGGGTTGAATGAGGTACTTATCCATAATCAGTGTATTACCTACAGTACATGACAGTTGGCACGCCCCCAGTTTGGCGAAACAGACAGGAGTTACCGCACGGAAGCAAAGCAATGTGCTGCTGTGGACGGCAGAAAAACGTATTTTAACCAAATAAAAGAAAGGCTCACCTAAAAAAGTGAATGTTTTCCGAAGGCGAACTGAACTGAAAGTAAAACGTACCTATACTGTTTTTGTCATCTGAGCCTGCTGGTTTTGGAGAGAGAATAGATAAGTTTCACTTTCAGTTCAGTTACCCGTCAGAAAGGAGAAGGACTGTCTGATGGTAAAACAAAGTGGTGAAAATATTCTAAATATAGCGTACACTTAAAAGGATATTTTTTTAGGTGAGCTTTTATTTTAGGTGTCTGAAATACGTTGTTTTTTTTGCCATCCCCTTCCACAGTAGCACATTGCTTTGCTCCTGTTCTGGTACTTCTGTCTATTTCTCCAAACTGGGGGCGCGCTGACCGTTATCTACTGTAGGTAATACACTGACTATGGATTGGACCTCATACAACCCCACTTCAAAACAACCAACACTATCCCTTTAAGAACTGAAGGAAAAGGAATATATATTCTAGTCGTTACTAGAATAGGTATTCTTCAGTTTCTATCATCAACATTACAGCACATTTTCCCTCTTCAGAATATAAGGCGGTGATCATTAAGCATTTCTTTCAACAAGTCCTCCAAAATACAAAAAAACTGTCATTCCCTTCTGAAAGCTATTCTTGCAGGTTTCATCATGTATTGTCCCGACCTTCCAGGCAGCCGTTGGTTTCCATTAATTTTCTCATGGCGTTGAAATCAATTGGCAGACCTTTGAAACCTGCTTGTGTTGTGCAATTCATCACAGTGAACATCAAGTCTGCATTAATTAATGTCATAATAAGTGTCATTGTTGGATAGTTAATGCAGTTCATGGTTAGATTTCCTAAAAAAAAAGTCTGCCCTTCAGCTCAAAACATTAATACAACTACGGTCGTGATGAATTACTCAACTGGAGAAGGTTTCAAGAGTCTGCTGATTGTTTTCATGACCTACAGAAATGAATTGAAAACGACTGCCAGAAAGAAGGAAAAATACGTTTGAAAGAGTATATGTGTATTTGTAGTGAATGGACTGAAACATGCAAAGTCTATCTAGTCACTATGGTCTATTAAAGCAAGACTGTAACTTAAAAAAAAAAAAAAAAAAGATTTAACACAATCTTCCTGTCACAAATGAAAAGTTGAATTTATACTCTTTACACCCAGTTTAGTTCAGTACACGCTGCTACCGCCTTACTTGGTCTTGTAGGACTAGTAGCTTGTTGAGGCTACGGTTAGGACATGTAACATAAATATTTCGGTGTAACTGACATTCCTGAGTCAGCTTGGTGATTTCATGATTCATCTCTTTTTGTGCTGCTGTTAGACCCCGATCAGACAGAGACAGCAGCAGGCATGGCAACAGGCGCGGCCGCTTTAAAAACACCTTGGTACTGTATTGCTCGTTGGTCAAAACAGCGTGGTGCTCCTATGGAGCAGGGCTGCGTGCGCAACTGTGTTCGAAATTTGATAAAATTTCCTCAGTTGCAGATAAAGTTTTTACACTAGCTTAGGGTGTTTTTTGCCAAAAAAGAGTTGATGCACTAAATGGGATATGGAAACACCTTTGCTGAATAAATTCTGACGCAGTGAGAATTTTACTCACATGACTGATCAGCTGTTTACGTGCGAATGCTTGTCTTTGTCTCCGGACAGCATGAAACATGGCCGACACTAGGTGACATGAAAGAACAATTAAAACGTGAGTTACGGATGTAACTACGGTTCTATGAATTCTGGATGACCGCCAGAGGACGGTGCTTTAGCACCGTCCTCTGGCGGTCAGTAAGAATGAAATAGAACTTGCCCAACTAAAACAAATTCCTGAAGACCTCTCTCCATTTTCCTCCAGTAGATGGTTAGATGGCCATGACGACTTGTTTAGCTTCCGGTTTGCAACCTCTACTTCTTCTACTCTGGCAGATTATACCGGCAACTTCTAACAAAACTACGTGTTTATTCGCTCCAAAGCAGTTAATGGAAAATGCGTCTAATTAGCATTTCTTTTTTTGAGACATTTCAAAAGTTTGCTTAAAATTTGCTTAACAATTGAATGGAAACACGGATATTGATGAGCGACTCCATGCTGTGCGCTGAAAAGAGAATATTTCAACTTTAATATTTTAACTAAAAAACACTGCAAAAAACGTGATGTGCGGCGCAAGAGAGGGGCACTTGCCAGACGTGCCGTGCCATATGAAAACAATGGATTTGCTGGCGACGTTTGCTGGCAACGTTTGCTGGCGACGTTGACCGCCGACTTTTGCTGGCAACGTTTTAGTTTAATCGTGGATAATACATGGCCATTAAATATGCCATTATGCTATATTTGCCACTAGTGGCCACAATGGCTGCTGTTAAGCGACATAGTCTTGCTTTAACAGCCTCTATCACCTTCTACAATCTTTCCTGGTATTCATTTTAAAAAGAGCATCTTCTATTGACAGTCAGTTAAAGTATGTCATTCTTACATGACGATGTATGCTGATACTTTTTCGAACTCTTTCAATAAAACATAAATGCCAAGACGATTTGCAGCGGAGGTACGGGGATAAACTTGGATGAAGATGCAAAGAACCCACACTCTCGTATTGTATATCCAATATTGATCTACACTATATGGGGCCGCTGTCGGATATTACTTCTCAAGAGCTTTAATATAACATTCTGAATATGCAGCGAGCAATGATTAAACCACATCAATACCTGTATATCTATTGTGGATATTGACTTATTTCATTGAGCATACTGATGAGATGAAGTCAGATAAAAGCCTTCTCTCTTATTGTATCCTGTAGTACATTAATACCATTAAAAACAGAAAGGTAGATAACGAGAAGCAGGATTTTGAAAGACTGAGAGGAAAAAAGGCTGAATGTAAGGAATATGTTCCAATATTTTATATTGTACACTAAACTGTACTGAACTGTAAAACTGAGTTTCTATACAAGGAATCACTCAAAAGCACCACTTTAAATCTGGTGTTTACCAGAGAAGTGCTCATTCGTTTCATGGAAATAAGTCATTCAGCATGAAAAACGACTAATGTACTAAAGAAATCTTAGTCGACTAAGACCAAAACAACCGATTAGTCGACTAAGATGGGGCAGCTCTACTGTACAAGTATACAGTATTTACAATATACTAATTGTTTATTGTCATAGTAAACATTTTTATATTGTGAATGCAATACTAATGCTAATACATGATAGCTAACTCAAAACCTGCTTAGATTAGGATGTACAGTAGTATGGAACTGAGACACAGCTGTGGTCTAAAGCCGGGAGTTTTAAATGCTTGCTTTATCCAAATGTATGTGTATATTTATTACTGGAAATCAATTAACAACACAAAACAATGACAAATATTGTTCAGAAACCCTCACAGGTACTGCATTTAGCATAAAAAATATGCTCAAATCATAACATGGCAAACTGCAGCCCAACAGGCAACAACAGCTGTCAGTGTGTCAGTGTGTTGACTTGACTATGACTTGCACAAAACTGCATGTGATTATCATAAAGTGATCATGTCTGTAAAGAGGAGACTATGAATTTAGCGTAAGTTTGGAGCGTTATTTAGCCTCCTTTGCGACAAGCTAGTATGACATGGTTAGTACCAATGGATTCCTTCATTTTTTTGGTTTCATATAATACCAGTATATTCACTTTAGCAAGTTGCGTTTATGCGTTAAATAACAGCCCTAACTTTGACAAGACTGGATCTGTAAACCTCTCACATTACCAGATAATCTTGGCCGAACATCGGTCTCAGACCAGATTTCTCCTCTGATTGTCAGGAGGGGTAAATCAGGGATAAATCGGTCCAGACCTCCTGTAGTCTGAGCTCGGCTTAAGCAGACTTCAGTAGAATGAACATCACTCTGCTGAATGCTGAATATGGCTGAAACGTAATACAGTTATTTTTTGTGGCATAAACACTCAGCTGCCAGTCTGCGATTAAAAGCAATGCCTCACTGCTCTTTAATGCACCCACATCCTCTCAGCCTTTCTGATCTCTTTCCAAGGCCATCTCTCACAGCTTTTCAGCGCTGGGTGACATACTCTGACTTCTTACTGTATGCTTTTTGCCTTTCAGATGAGCCATGTAATGGAGACAAATCCATCTTCTGCCAAATGGAGGTCCTAGCGCGGTACTGCTCTATTCCAGGCTACAACAAACTGTGCTGCGACTCCTGCAGCAAGCGCAGCGGAGCTCTGTCTCTGTTCTCAGAGGCGGTTGAGACGGAGGAGCACGTCCGCTTCGGATCGGCCTCCCAGCTGTTAGAGACACTAACGGCCTCTGCAGCGGCCAACGGCACTCGCATTGGTAAACAAGGCTCCGGCAAAGGATCAGGCAATGCCGCGAAACACGCCACCACCCCTGCCCCGCTTAAGAAAACCCCGTCAAAGATCACAACAGCACCACGGCGGGTCCCACGGCACATGGGTCTCACTGGCAGGAAGCTGCCCGCTATGGCGCCGTCTCCCCTGGCAGAATCCACAGATGGTCAAAGGTCGAGCAGCTTGACGGATAGTCGGTGGCAACCAGCGTATACTGAAGTGGAGAGATGAAAGTGACGCCCTTCCCCTTCAGGACTCTTAATGTACAGCAGATAATCCAGCTTCACCCTGAATCTTCTCACGCCAAAAACACCACAGAGAGAGAAACGGAGAGAAAGAAAGAAAAGTGCTGGTTCACTTTGTTGTTAATTTCCCTTTCCTTATGCCCCTCATATTGACTTTTAATATGACATCTCACGCGGAGCTCCCAGAGTATATTATTACTTAAACAGCTCGCTTTAACAGGAGAATATAATACAATAATTTCAATGTAATGGGGGCACATGGTCCGAAGGGAATTTTCATCCGTGTCAAATGAAAAGCTCAATGAAACGCAGCTTCGTAGTGATCAATTTTAGGGATATAAACTAACCAAAGGACGGATTAATATTCAGAAGGAGCATGTAATTTACTGGCTCCAAACGTTTAACAGTAGATATTACAAAGAAACAGTTGCTTTATTCCAACCAAACCTTTTTTAACCCAGCTAGTCTTGAAGTCTCTTCTTTGATATCACCTACAGTGACAGGAGCAGGAAGGTGTCTGTACTTCCCCTCTGATTGGTCTTCTCTCTGGTCTTGTCATTTAATGAATCAGACTCCTTGTGTCAGCAGAGCATTGCGGCGGGTCGTCCTCAGCAGACGGCGAGAGAGAAAATGTCAACAGGTGCAGTCATTAGAGCTGATTCAATTTGTGAAAATGTATGCAGACTGCAGAAGTAGAACAGAAATAGACACAGGAAATTGCACTTGTAGCCGTGTTAAAAAACAGCTTGAGTGTAAATACTTACATTCATGTTCTTTAGGTAAATCCCAGATGCTTTTCATGCGATTCAAATTGCATAACGGCATGCTGCAACTAATGAAACACCTCCATGTCAGATCTGTAGACTGTCACCTTTGAAGCTGGTGGGAGGAGGTTTAATTTGAATTTGAAGATGATGGGGGAAAATTGTTTCAAAGATCTAAAACGGATCATCTGATGCAGCTGAAAATCCCCTTTTTACTTGAACGTTACAAACTGCCATTTTCTTGCCAAAAAAACGTGTGAAGCTCGACTTATGGAGAATTCACCTGTCCCAATATTTGAGGAGTCAATGCATATACAAAATCAAACACCAGACTTTATATATGGCCACATATGGAAAGTGGTCAAACCAGTGAAAACCATTAGGAAAATGGTTTTAGTTGTATAGATTTTTTTTTTATATATCCAGCAATGTCTGTTAAATGGCGCTCTACAGTTTCTATGGAAATGGGTATTTATAAAGGTTCCTGTAAATACTGTACATGAAAATATCAGTATTATTTTAAGAAGCTGAGGATACGTTCAAAAACATAATCAGTTATAATAACATATATTATTCTTAATGTTTACAGTTTCAGCAGCGATGTTAATAATAACACACTATCTCACTCTAAATGCTGGTGCACGTTTCTCTGGGGAATGTTTTAAAGTTCAACATTTAGAGAAATATGCTTGTTTGCTTTCTTGCTGAGAGTTAGATATGAAGATTGATACCACTTTCATATCTGTACGGTAATATGAAGCTGTTAGCTTAGCTTAGCATAAAGACTGGAAGCAGGGGGAAACAGCTAGCCTGGCTCTGTCCAAGGTCCCCTATCAACACCTCTAATGCTCTGTAATTAAAATATTATATCATGTTTAATGTTTAATCCGTACAAAACCAATGTGTAAAAGACGACACAAAAAGATTTTGTTAGCTTTGAACAAAGTCAGGCTAGCTGTTCCCCCTTCTTGCAGTCATTGCACTAAACTAAGCTAATCCTGTTTAAAGGTCCAGACACACCAACCCGACGTCAAAGAACTAGAGGCCACCAGTTCAATCGCCTCACACCACCTTTGTCTTGGCCAAAAAGTTGCACACCGCAAAGATGACGGCCAGCTAAACTAATAACATCTCAGTGTATTGGAATGATCAGATGAGATGAAGAAGAAAAATGAGAAGAACCTTTTGTGTTTTTCCTCTTGACTTTACTCGTTTGCTTGCTTTCCTCACTTCCGTTTTTCTTCTCGTGCACTAATTCCGTTTAAGCTGAACTGCCAATCAGAGTGACTTCTCTCACCGAAGTACTCTGCCACCGATTCAACTTGCTGAATCATGTTGGGCAGACTAGAGCCGACGGTGTGGGACACTCTGTAAAAACTAGACCGGCAGACGCTCACCGACGGCCCCAAACTGTCCGACGGCCGACCGTCGGCTTGGTGTGTCGCGGCCCTAAAGATGCTGAGAGTGGTATCAATCTTCTCCTTTAACTTATGCTAAGAAAGCGAATAAGCACATATCCCAGGATGTCAAACTTTTCCCTTCAAGGAAGCATCTTATACACGTTATTTCATCCCAGCCTTTACCCTTTTTTCTAAATCAGAAGTTTGTATGGTGCTAGCCATCGACCGTTTCCACTCTTTGTGTTGCCCTCCTTGTGAAAGTTTTTCCCAGAAAGGTTGACGTTTTTTAGGTCAAAGAAGGGAACTAAGTAGGGAACGTATTTAACAAGTGTTCTCAATACTGTATGTTATATACAGCAGGCGCTTGTTCAGCTTGAACAGACTAAAAAAAGGAAGATTTCACCATGCAACTGAAATGTGTTGTGAAATTTCTACTTTGATGTTACCATGAAAGACGCAAACACTCACCTTGAAAATGCTGTTCGGTTTTGGATTTGCAGTTTAATTTTCTATAGTGACATTTCAACTTTCAACTCACTTAAAGCTGCATTAAGCGTTTTTTGACCACTAGGGGGCAGACAGACCCCCAAACAAACTCACAGTTGCATATTTACACATACAGCAGAAATAGCATCCCATTAAATCACGTTTCTGTCCACCTGATGAATATAAATCCAACATTCACCATCTTTTTAGCTCTGTTTGGGTCTCTACCAACTCCTCTCTTTAGCTTCTAGATGTTTCACTTTCTTCAGCAGCTACTTGTTTATTTCAGCTCTCTGCTGTTTGGTGCTAACATACACTCAGCTTTTTGATTTTATCTGGGGGAGTTGAGCAACGAGCTAACAGCTGTGTAGTGCTGCAGGTGTTTATTCTCAGGTGGTTCAGCACCGTGAGCGACCCTTTTCACACATTGGATTCAATTTTAATATCAAAAATCTCGCTTAATGGAGCTTTAAGCTCATCACACATATTCACATTCAGTCTGAACAAAGTGTTTATTGTACATTTTGTGTTTGCAGGAACAAAGCCTCATTGTAAGCACAAGAAGCTAAAAGAGTTTTACTGTATTTGGAGCATGTTTTTTTTTTTCCAAAGTATTTCCTAAATGGCTTTTTTTATGGTGGAAGAAGGTTCAGGAGAGAGAAAGCTATTTATTTTTAAAAAAAACTTCACAACCACCATGCATCTGACTGCAATAGCAAAGACACAGTTTTGTGTTTTCAGCAAAGAAATAACTATTCACACTCACTCCTGTGTGCCAATGTATAGTACATGTATATAGCATTGAGTACATAAATATTTATTGAACGTTAAAGGGTTGTTTTTACAGTATGTGCAGCGCCAGCTGGTCAATAAGCTGCAGCAGATAAACCATTGAATCACATTTATGCAAATCTTTCATCCACATTTTCACATTTTAAATGGATTTCTACTTTTTTTTATGATAGACTAGAAATTACATTGTTTTTTGCAAACAATTAGATGTAAATATACATGCTCAAATCTTGAGATGTTTTGTCAGAAAGCTGTCTTTTCACAGCTGTTTTGTAGAAGTTGTTTAACAGAGCTGTTACATCACAGCGACATGTACTGACCAGACAAATGCTTTATTCTAACCAATAAAACATGAATAGTGTAGAACCAGTAAACCAGTAAAGTTGTGTTTTTATGCTGTTTGTAGTTGTCAGTATTGTCTAACCATTTTCCACATCCTTTACTTGCTGCCTATACAACATTGCTGCTAATTTTATGCAGAGCTTGTAATGATAAATAGGATAGTTGTAGATGTTTCATTGACAATCCCTGAGCCTCAGACAGATATTACTGCAATGGATTCTCCATGTACTGTATCAATACCCCCTGTGCTATCCGTGCATTGAAGTATTACGATTGTCATGACTGTCAGTCACTCTCTGCTCTATTTGCTCTATTTCTATGTATTTGTGTAGATTGAAGTGTACACTACTGATGCTGTTTGTTGTAATGGGGAGCACATAGCAATAAAAGATACGATTAACTTCTCGGATTTCTTGCTTTCAGGCGTCTGTTAGGTTCAGTATTGCAGCATTAAAGAGAAACAGCTGGTCAGTCACAATCATGTAAATCAAGTTAAGTTTGAGTTTTTGAGCATTTTAACCAAAATTAAAGTTAATTGGTGAGCTGTAGTGGTGTCGGTTGGTGGATTTATGAACTCTAGACAGAGCCAGGCTAGCTGTTTCCCCATGTTTCCAGCCTTTTTTTGCTAAATTAGTCTTATTAGTTTGTCTCTTAACACTTTGACTTCCTTACCGTATCTGTGTCACTTGGACCCATTCATGCATGCAATATCAATTCTGGCACCCAGAACACAGCGAGATGACATTTTCAATGTGTAACTTTAGCTCACTATACTTTCCTTTGTTTTGCCTCATTGTGACATAATCATGATGTCCGCTGTAAAAGGTTCAATAATCTCCTAAAACAGCTGGGAACTGTTGTTTTTTGGCAAATATTTCTAAAATTCAAGTAAAAAGTACATTTTTTAAGGGGGACTATTTTCAGCGGTGGATTAATACACATTTGGAGCTCTAGTTTCCAGCAGCAGGACCGTGTATGTGGGGTGGATTCAAAATAAACTACAGTGTGTATGGGTTCATGGTAATGAAGGAACAAGTTACTAAGTAAGGGATAATGTACAGCTAGCCGGTCATTGTTGTGAAAGAAAGCCCGACAGGGCGCGAAGCAGAGGGGTCTCTCATCGCCCTGAAGGGATTTATTTCACAATAATGACCCGCTAGCTGTACATTATCCCGCTTATTACACGGTTACTTACTGAAAAAATCAATAATTTGACACAAAACGGTCTGCCGGAGTCCGACACCAGAGCTGCGCCCATAGCAACGGTCTGCTATACATAGCAATGGTCTGCTATAAAGATATTACAGACCGCAGAACGCCGTGATTAACCAATCAAAATCGAGTATTCAACAACGCCGTGTAATAAGTGCAATAGAGTGATTCATTGATGTCTTTTAATAGTTTTTAAACAACCACGGAGCTCTATGACACAGAGGAATAAGATGTGTCAGGCTTTGGTTACACTGACAATACATGTTAGTAGGATCTCTTCATTGTTGGTTTTGGTCTTTTCATTTAATTTGCTTATGAAAAGAAAAATACAGAATATTGCCAGCCATATACTTTAAATAGAAAGGAGCACTTAAGAATGACAGATGCGCAGGAAATGTAAATTAATAAGCTACATCTAAATTGTTTACTCATACCTGTGGAGGTGACCTTCCTCGGATTGTCTGTTGACAAAGTTTATTTAATTGCCACTCTGCCGTTTGCTTGTTCGGTAACAGTAGCTACTGCTGCTCTGCTGCTGGAAATGAAATACACATTAATATCTGTACATAAAGAGGAAAACAACAACCAGAAATCGAGAGTTTGGTCCAACAAAACGTAAAAGATCTCACTAAGTCACCACTATACCGTAGATATAATCACTGTTTAGTCCCGTATGTCATCAGTAGATGGTGGTAAAACTATTCACGTCTGATGTGAAAATGTCATGCATAATTATTACTGTTTATTTACTTGAAAATTGAATGAACTGTGGATGACACCTGGGTGGTGACAGACTCATAGCTAGAGCGCCTTTCTGTCTGCATTGATTCTCTATTTATTTAACTCCGCGCCTTGACAAAGATATTAATTACACCCTTGACGTTATTTTGTGCAAGAAAAATAAGAAAAAAGCATCACGTTTGATCCGTTAAGCCACACCGACAAATATTGTGGGTTGAATGTGAAGAAGTTATTCAATTAAAATCATGGAATATAACAGATAATTACAATAATTTCCTCCCTTTCTTTACACAGTCTCCTACTCCTAAATGAGAGTTGACATTTGCTGCACTAATCATATCTGACTGATTAAGTTTGGTTGATTTACAATCAACTGTTACAGTCGGGAGGGTTTATTAACATTTAGACTCATGGTTTGTGGCTCACAGAGACATATTTCAGAGATGACATTTAATTGTCTGATACACTATAGGCTCTCCTTTGTTGCAATGAAGGGAAAATGTAGAGTATACAGTATTTTAATTTAGACAAGGCACCAGTTTGGGGACCATGATAATGCCTCTGTGCACAAAGTCACGTCCATAAAGAAATGGTTTTCCCAGTTTGGTGTGGAAGAACAAGTGACTTAGTTTATCAAGTGGCTGTTGTTGAAAGTTCAACATGTTCTCCCTCCCGTGTGTTACGTTTCTCTTTTACCTTACAATCAGCTGATCGTTCGTGTCTCGTGTTCACCACATCAAGTCACATTTTCACTGTAAAAACGTAGTAGTTTTAAGCCCAACCATGTTTTTTTTCTTTCTTAAACCTAACTAAGTGGTTTTATTTAATTCACAACATTAATACGTGTTTATTGCGACCGAAAAGTGACGCCGAGGGGTCCTGACAAAGCGTTAGTATGTGACGAGTTGGGATGAGAATGTGTTGGAACAGCGGTCTCCTGGATGAAAGTCTTGTGTTTTTTCACTCTTTAAACTACATCACCACAGTCCCAGAGCACTTTCTCTGAGCGTTAAATATTGATGCAGAAGGGTTTACATTCAACACATTCTCACTCCCAACTCGCCAATTACCACCGCTTGGTAAGTGCCCCTCGGCATCAGAGATCAACACACAAGCTTGCGTTTCATTTGGACGGCCCAGGGATGGCTTGTCAATGTACGCTCGTTACATGCATAGTGTCCTTTCAAAATAAACTTCCATTTTCACAGGAAGTTAGGTTTAGGCATCACAACCACTTAGATTGGGGTAGGAAACTAGACTCCCGGGACTGGTGACTCACAGGAATCAAGGCACTGACAATACCGATGAGTCATGTGACTAAAGATGTACGCAACAAAATAAGTTACTTTTAGTTTAAAACGGGACATGAACACCGGTCTCCTGGTTGAACGTTTTGTATTGAAAGTGTTTGTTTGTCTCCTAGAAATTACTTTTACATATTACTAATTTTACCATTTGATGTTTGGATGGGAAAAGTAAACGCTGCCTAGATTATGCGCACCGGCGTCGTTTTTGTTTTTTCGAGTGAAGGGAAGTGCACCCACACAAAAGTTGTAGGGGCGGGCTAGGAACGCATGATTGATGTACAAGCAGCAGGACTTTGACACAAGAGACGTTTCCTCATTATGTTGATAAAAACGTAATCAGGCAGCATTTCGTTTCAATTAAAACATATTAGTATTAATTCAAATTAGAAGTGTATAAAGGTGATTTCAAGGAGACACAGTTTGATTATTATTGACAGCGTGACTGATCCCTCTTTAATGATCTCAGTCGTGATCTATCTTGAGTTTTATCAGTAAAGAGTTCCACATGTTGATCCCCAAACAGACAAAGACGTAAAAGAAGAGATATCTATAATGATGTAAAAGGGCTCGCCATATGGAGGCTGTCAAAGCATAAAATGTGTACAGTGTACAGCATTAAATATACTTCTTATGCAAAACGTAAAATAAAAATTGTTATTGCATAATCTTATTATAGCAATGCATGTTAGACTTTTCAGCTCCTCTTTGAATTATCTTCTTAATTTGACAAAAACGCAAAACAACAAAACAGGTATTTCAGTTTGAACGCCTTACTGCTGAATTTTATAAGTTGTCTGCATAGCATGATTCAGATTCTGGTTATTATAATTCTGACAGCAGCAACAAAAGCTCAGCGTGCCTGTACGCTGGAGAGCAGCGAGTATCTCCCTACTATTAATATCCTTTTACACTTCATGAAATTGCTTTAGGATACAGCTAATATGAACAACAATAATCCAATACTGGATTAGTCTGGTTGGCTATTTCAACCTTTTAATAGGGGTCTAGATTATTTCGAACAACATCGTAAATCTTCCAATCCAAACACTTTACTGGTTAGCTGTGTTGCTGCAGATTCTATTTTGACTCGGCTCAATGGGATTAGCCGCCAAATGGATTTCTATAAGACATGAGTGTGTCTGCTCAGCGCTGCAGGGCATATTTTTGGAGACGCTGAAGAAAAATGAGCAATACTTAAAAAAAAACTTCTCCATAGATTTTAATAAAATCCCAGAAAAAGTACCATGGCTGGAGACATCCGTGCATGTAAGTCTCTGAGCTCTCCTGAGAAATGAGATGAGACAGGAACCACAAACCTACGGAGCAGAAAGAAAGGACGATGACGTACCGCCGCTAGGGGGAGGGTGATTAGTCCTTTTCACCTTTTCTTATATTTCCTTTTAGTGCAGCCCATGAAGTTAATGAGCAACCAGCAAAGCAACGTCTCTTCCTTTCATTGGGTTGCTTTTGCTATGGCGCTCTTTGCTCAGGCGTCTGACGCTGAGCCAGTAGCCACTGTGCATGACTGATGAGTGCTAATCCTCTGAGCTGACACACTATAAACTACTTTGCACTTGGGTGGCTGCTGATGGCAATGGTACAGAAACACCAGAATAGCCACAGGCCTGCGCCGACGTTTGACTCACTCTTTACACCCCAGCGCATCAGCACCAGATGCTTTTTAGTCTCACGTCTGCTGCTTTCACCTTCAGTAAAGAAGTCTAGATTGTGCTCCAGTATTCCCCGTTATAATTATAACTACAGATCAGATGAGTGGTGTTATAGTTGCAAATGAATGCCAACACATTTAGTGAGAACAAACATTAACATGTTTCTCAGGAAGGATTGTATTGTTAATACAGTTATTAATAACTGTATTAACAATCTCACACAACACAGCTAAGACAGCAGCTTAAATAAATATCAATACAGAATTTTGAACAACACTGACCCGCCGACTGGAGACCAGGAGCAGGTTTCGGCCGGGCCGCCGACCAGCGGCCAGGAGCAGGTGTTGGCCGGGGCCGCTGACCGAAGACCAGGAGCAGGAGTTTGCCAGGCCATTGACCAGAGGCCAGGTCCGCTGACCAGAGACCAGGAGCAGGTGTCAGCCGGGCCGTTGACCAGAGGCCAGGTCCGCTGACCGGAGACCAGGAGCAGGTGTTTGCCGGGCCATCGACCAGAGGTCAGGGCTGCCGACTGGAGACCAGGATCAGGTGTCGGCTGGGTTGCTGACTGGAGACCAGGAGCAGGTGTTGGCCGGGTCGGAGACCAGGAGCAGGTGTCGGCCGGGTCGGAGACCAGGAGCAGGTGTCGGCTGGGCCGGAGACCAGGAGCAGGTGATGGCCGAGCCGGAGACCAGGAGCAGGTGTCGGCCGGGCCGTCAACCAGAGGCCAGAGCCGACGACTGGAGACCAGGAGCAGGTGTCGGCTAGGTCGCTGACTGGAGACCAGGAGCAGGTGTCGGCCGGGTCGGAGACCAGGAGCAGGTGTTGGCCGAGCCGGAGACCAGGAGCAGGTGGCGGCCGGGCCGTCAACCAGAGGCCAGAGCTGAATACTGGAGACCAGGAGCAGGTGTAGGCAGGCCGTCAACCAGAGGCCAAAGCCGCCGACTAGAGACCAGGAGCAGGTGTCGGTCGGACCCCTGACACAGGAACTGACATGATGTCGGCTGCGGAGACTCGGGGTCGCTGGGCAGCTTAAGGGATCGAGGTTTTCATGGCCAATGCTTCCTTCTCGGGACTCCGACCCCTAGATACTTCGGTGAGCCATTATTTATGAAGAATTTAACACTCAAAAATCAGATTTGATTGGCAGTGACCAAATTACCCACCAACTTATCACTTTCTGATTAAAAGTGGCTAAATACTGATTAGTGAACAGAAGTTAATGACCACCTTTTTCTAACTGATTTCCACCAAACTCAAACACAGAAATATCTGTTTTAATTACCAAAACTCTAGCAGAAAAACAGTGTGTTCATGTAGGATCTCATCACTTAAAAAGCTGCTTGAGAAAATCTGTTTTCTTGGCCTTTAAATATTTTTATTTTAAATGTTTAGTTAGTTTTAAGTATTGCTACTCTGCATGGTAAAAATATATTTTAATATATTACTCTTTTTTGTTTTAGCCTCACATTCAACAAATTTATAACACATTTGGCGCGGGTGCTAATGTGTTGACTGATTTGAAAACTTGATTTGAGAGCAGCATCTTAAAGTCTGCTCTGTCAATGAAAGGACTTTTTTCACAGGTGTTCAGAGCTTCACATCACAGACCTGAAACCAGGGACACATGCAACAGCTGCATGAGCATTACAAAGTAAAACATTTACAGAGGACCTCATGGTTGCTGTGGTAGCTGTATGCATCCAGTCAGGGAACAGATGAGTGTTTTCGTATTAACTGATTTTGCAGTGTGCACAGCCAGAGCAGCAGTCCATCCCGGAGGCAGACGGCCAAGTGGGCTCAGCCTGCATGAACGTTGGCATGACAGTGTCTCTAATTGTGTGAGGCTCCTCTGAATGAGGGGTGAGCTCGCCAAAATGTTTCCACGAGATGGCTCGGCTTGGAAGACATGCAAGGGTTTTTGACAAACTCTTGGCGGAACAATGCTGGTTTCGTTTGGTAAAACGTGATTGTGACTGATGACGTTTGTCCTTTTGTTAGCTGAGAGAACAGAGTGACAGCTCCTTTCTGCTCTACATGCTGCGTTCTCAATTGATGTGGGAGAGGGGCCCATCTTTCCTAAAGTAGTCAAAACGGAAATGTTCGTTAATGTCTGTTTATATAAGTTTGAAACGCCATTTAAAGGTGCAGTGTGTAGGATCTGGTGGCATCTAGCGATGAGGTTGAAGATTACAGCCAACTGAAACTTCTCCCGTGTGCCAAGCGTGTAGAAGAACTATGGTGGCAGACGCTAAAACATGAAAATGCGAATGTTGCTCTCTAGAGCCAGTGTTTGGTTTGTCCGTCCTAGGCGACTGTTAACTTTTCCTGCTTGGGCCGGAGTCAATAATGTTACTCTCGACCGTCGCCGCCGCTCTCTCTTTCTTATTTCACCACTCATTTCCCACGTACACACACACTCTATGCACTGGCTCTGCTCCAACTGGCTGTCATTTGCGTTGGCCTCTGTAGCTCTCCAACACGCTTGGCAAACGGGAGAGGCTTCAGTTGGTTGCAATCTTCTAGCCTCACCGCTAGATACCGCCAGATCCTACACACTGGACCTTTAAAAAAGGCAGCTGCTAACAAGTGGCTTAATGGGACTACTAAACGTCATCACGCCAACTCGTCCGCCTTTACAGCCTAGTTACTCATGCTCATGCGACTGTGGTGTAGTTCGTTTATAGCCTAACGTTAGCTTTTTACTTCTGACGATTGCATTCACACATCAAAAATCATAAAAAATGGCGTTAATTTGTGGAGATTATCTTGCTGAACAAAACGTGTAGGTATCATAAACGTTTTATTTTCTACAATAATCCCATTTTTTTTGTGGAGGGAACCAGTGCGATGCTAAATTCCTGGTTGGCCTACAAAAATATGTCATCCCTGCAGCACTCTATAGATCCCCCTAAATGTTACACACTGTTCCTTTAAAAAAAAAAAAAAAAAAAAAAAAAACCTGCCCATAAACTGTAATATTGCATACTGTAAATTAGTGTTCCCAATCCCAATGCCTTCCTGGAAGTCCAAAAGATTTACATTGACACTAGTATTCGGAGTAAATCTTCACTAAAACCATCAGCTCCGCTTTATGTGAGTACTTACTCACCTGATGACAGGCCCTCTAGACTTAGACGAACTTTAACAATCTATATCAATAAAAAGCACACAGACATATTTCAGCTCACTCTGCCTCACCACGCACCAAACTTTTGCTCTTGGTATTAATATCAGATCCTCCCAGCGCACCACAGGACATGTTTGGGACTCTGCAGCTGCTGGTTGATAATAAAAACAACATTACAAGCTCTAGTGCATTTCTGAGTGGATCTCAGTGGTGATGACATCTGTAAACTATTTTGCAGCCATTTCTGACATTGAGCAGCAGTGACACCTGGAGAAATTCTTCATGCAAGTAGCAGAGATGTTCATTCCTGCACAGAGAGTAACCCCACTGGACCATGATGCAACACATAAGGTGCGGGCTGTAACCACAGATGTCCAAGTGTTCATTAACTATTAATATCCTTGTGCTTTATTGTAACAGACAGGTTCATTCTGTGGGAGTTAACACATTGCATTCATGGATGTGGGAAATCAGTAACTAAAGCAGACGTGGTTAGGCCTATAAAAATATATTACAGCTCTTCGTTACGAGTTAATCTGAGGCATCCTCTGCTGATGACATTCAAGTACCTTGATATGGATTTCCATCAGCAAAACAAAGTGCTTCACTTCAAAGATAAATCGATAAATGAGGAGAAGTTGCCTCCTGATGCCTCTCAGTGCTCGTTGGGAGTAAACTGTGGTCTCCCATTGTTCCCCTCCCTGTGGTTTGGTGGGAGCAGCATGAAGGGTTATAACCCACCGCATGTCAGCTTGTTCACTGCACTAATGCTTTTACTCAGGCAGGTTGTTCCAGGGCTGAATTTGGTCCAAGGTCTCACTTCATGCTCTCCGTCTCAATTGAAGGACGGATTCACACAATTTCAAGTCTTAAGACAGATAACCATATTATGAACATTAAGGTTTTGCTTCCTAAAGTGATTTCTCTTCAGCAGTCTGACTTAGGCAAATTAAGTGGTTATCTTCCAATGTATCATTATTATTATTTTTTTAGATTATTTTGGGGGTTTTTTACCTTTAATTGATAGTGATAGTCATCAACGGTGGAGAGAGAGAATGACATGCAGCAAAGGGTCGTGGGTCAGATAAGGATACTACATACTTGCTTTGTCTAACTTACGTATATAAAAGGTTCCCCGTGGAGTTTTTGACCACTATTAAATGGAGCAATGTTATTATGAGTATGAGTGGATCAGCTCTTGGGTTGTTTTTAGGTGCAATTTATTGTTTTTTGTTGGATGGAATCGTACATGATTGTATTAGAAATTCAGGATTTTATAATCATATTTCTGTTTAAAGAAACAGTGTGTAGCATTTAGGGGGATCTATCGTCAGAAATGGCATATAATATTAATAAGTATGTTTTCTTTAATGATAATCACCTGATAATAATTATAATAGTTGTGTTTTAGTTACCTTAGAATGAGCCGTTTATATTTACATTCGGAGAGGGTCCTCTTCACAGAGCTGGCCACCATGTTTCTACAGTAGCCCAGAAAGGACAAACCACTGTATTAACTTTTCCTGCCTGAGCCAGAATCGATCATGTTACTCACTTGGGAGTTAACCCCCGCCACTCCACTCAGCCGCCAGGAAACAAGACACGGGAAACCTCTGTTGGTTTGAGGAATGGCTGCAGCACATGCCACATAACCGCAATGTTCCCGGTTCCAGCTGGGGACCTTTGTTGCATGTCATACCCTCTCTCTCCCCCCCGTTTCCAGTCTGCCTCTTCTCTCTCAAGGGTCAAATAAAGGCCAAAATGCCACAATAAATAAATAAAATAACTTCTGGATGTCCAGATTAAAACAGGGCTTGATTTGGATGGAAAGAAAAAAAGATGTAGGACTTCCACATGTTGATCATTTAAATGATTATATATTAATATGAAACAGCTCCTGACTAAACAAAATATACACATTAAAACTCAAACTTTAATCTGAGCATCTTTTCACGTGCATATCAACATAACCATGCTCACTGGGAAACGACCAGCTGTGGCTCATCACAGCTGTACAGTGACAGTGCGGCTGTAAACTCCACCAGACCTGAATGACTGCGTGTATACTGGAGTATCAGCTGTGTTGTGAATTCTGCGTGCATGAGTCCACACCACTAGAGCTGGTGCTTCTCCACCCAGTTTATTAATTCAGCCTCACTGCGCCCCTCACATGTCCCCCGGAGCATATATAGCTCCTCATTAGTCAGCCGTATTAGTGGAGCTGTGGTGAGCCATGTGTGTTATGAAGCTCTACATGTACGAGCAGTACTGTAGAAGAAGAATTTATGATAACCCTGACACAATCCTCTTACAAAAAACATGTTTATGTATCATTTGATTAAAGGAGGCTGTATGAAAATAAAAGAGATTTAGGTTGCGGTAATGGAAAGGAAATGTTTGCAGACTGTGATCGTCTAATTATACCAACGCATTCTCATCCCAACTCGTCACATACTGACACTTTGTCAGACCCCTTAGCGTCATTTTCGGTCGCAGAAAACACATGCTTAATGTTGTGAAGTAACAAAAACACTTACTTAGAACCACTATAGTTAGGTTTAGGAAAAAATCAACATGGTTGGGCTTAAAACTACTACATTTTATACAATGAAAATGACTAAATGCTGTGAACAGGGGACATGACACGAACAGCTGATTAACGTGATACAGGGGACATGTTCAGCGGTCTCCTGGATGAAAGCCTTGCGTTTATTAGACTCATCCACCTCCCCTCCCGGCCGCCCGGCGTGTCTTTTCGCTCTTTAAACTACGTCACCACATTCCCAAAGCACTTCTCCTGAGCGTTTAATATTGAAAAGGTGCCTTAAGGGTCGGTTTCTAACGCTGACGGCCGCGACAAAGCGTTGGTATATGACGCCCTGGGAATGAGAACGGGCTGGTTATACACACAGGTGATGGACAGAATGTCTAAAATATAATACAATCCAATAAAATGACCAAAATCAGCTTTTTAATGTAATAACCATGAATGAAAATCTACTGTAGCATAAGTTCAGCCTGGAAGACTATTATTTTGCATTTTGCAGACCTGAAGGTTATTATATATTCTGCCATTCACTCCTCTCACACATGCTGATACTTTCCTGCTGTCATTGTTTGGGTCTGTCAATGGTGTTATCAGCTGGTCACATGGTCACATCTGTCCAATAGCACAGTGGCACTTGCTGCTGTCTTTTTAAATAAGCTTTATTGACTCTCTCTCAGCCTTTAGTAGGTTCATGCTGCTGTTACGCGCTCCCCTCCACCTTCCCATCAGTGCCCAGTCTTCACAGAATCATCAGGCACCACCAGAGTCTGGACTCCATGGAGGGATTCATCTTGCTGCTGCTCAGTGCAATTACAAATCTCCCTGTACAGTCTAAGCTTCAAAGACTTTCTTAAAGAGGAACTATTATGCTTATTTTCAGGTGCATACATGTATTTTGGTTTCTACTGGAACATGTTTACATGCTTTAATGTTCAAAATGTAATGTTATTTTTCTCAAACCAGTTTCGCTGCCCACTGTTGTGATTGGTCAACTGAACCAAACTCTCCAGACTCTACTCCCTACTCTCTCCTTTCTCTCCCACGTTCTTCCCTCTAACTAGTTAGCTCTACCACGTTACGGAGAGAAAAGACAGGACTTCAAGCAAGGTGATTCAGGCAGTTCAGGAGCAGTGTTTCTGTGGGGGAGAGTAACTCCTTTTGGCGTGGACTTTGGGCTTTTGTGACTTTGCAGATCTTTTACATGCACAAAAAATTATATAACACACTTAAGGAAAGGGAAAAAGCACAAAAGCATAATAGGTCCTCTTTAATTATCGCATATCATCCGTCATAATAAACAATTAGCTTCATTCACTTGTCTCTTCTGATTGAAGTAAAACGAGTTGGATTAAGGTTGCATTTGTTATGCTCACCAGGGTGCTCTGTTTTGATGTAGACTGCCAAGATTTAGCGATAATGAACCAAAGCTCACACAATAACCTGAGGCATGCAGAAAAACATATTGATTATGCAACATAGTCATCAGCTGTTCATATTTAGAGAATATAACAAACTATACAACTGTGCCAAAACCTTTACTGTATCTTATCAAGATACAAGATGATTTATAAATTAAAAGATGTGATAACAAACTGATCAATAACAAAATCAAAAGCGTGCTTTTCACTGATTATCTTAGATGCTCCAAGTTAAAGAGTTTAAAAACCATTGACTCACAAAGAGAGCCATCTGCTGACATTATTAAATTGCCTATGATACTTAAAACGCTTTAATTACTACAGGCCCACAGTATTTATCTTGTTACAGAACTTGTGTCAAAGATTTTGAATAATAACATCTTGTCATCGTCTCTCATAGGAAACAACTGAACACCAGCTGTTATTAATATGAAACATCTGTGCAATCTTTGGAAAATGTAAATTACAAGGTTATCATTCACAACTGACAATTTACCCACATTTAATTTGACTCCCACCTTTTCCAAGAGATTGACATAGGCTATTGATTCTTATCTTAATACCAACATAACCAAATTGATGACTTAAATTAAAGTCACGACTAAAACATTGGTTCATCCATCTCCCTTTGTAATAATGAATTTAGAATATAGGCCTATTTTAAAAGATCTTAATCTAATTTAAATGTAATGAATCACTAATGGCTTGCCTTTTGTCTATTCTTGTCACAGATTCACCTTTAAACAAGCCCTCACACAGTTACATTAACTGTTGTTATAATGTTAAGCTGTATTGAAAATGTTTGTTCAATAATAAAAGTCAATTACACAGCTGAGGAATGTCAGGTTTCCTGTATTTTAAAATCCTGTGATGCTTTCATGTTGATGTATAATTGTATAACTGTACTCACCTGTTGGACTGTAAAGTGCTTTTGTTTTGTTCATGTTTTTGCATGGCGGCTGCCAGGTATAGGAGCCATGGCTGTATTACTAGATCTAATAATAACGTATATATTCTTCTACTAAATCATTCTTGAAATAATCAATTATAAGCGTGTCAAATGGCAACCCCGTGGCTACAGCGTTTCAATATGTAGTGCTGTATGAAATTATAAATGAAATGCTGTGCAATATGCTGCCTTCCACTGTGTCATTGTCTGAAATATATTAATTATTTCTTTTTTTAAATATTTTTATGAGAGCTACAAGTTCTTTTAACATGGTACATCAAAATCACAAAATCACTTCACACATCAATGGTCTCTTCCTTATTATACTTATTAAACTAATTAAGATATTTTGATGGCACTACACTTTATAAAAGTGAAGTTATTGAATATGTTTCTCTTTTAGAGACCAACGTTATGTTTTATGTCATGTTCTGGCTGTGCCAGTCTCTTGTTATTATTTACTTTTGTGATTTTGGATTTGGTGTCTTCTATATTATTCCGGTGTTTCTTGTTTTATTTTGTAGTTCACTCCTCCTGTATCTTGTCTGGTTTTACTTCCCTCCTTTGTTTGTTTTCCCGCCTTTTGTTGATTGTCTGCCCCACCCTGATTTGTTTCACCTGTGTGTAATCATGTCTTGTATTTAAGCCTGTGTGTTTCCCCTCTGTCCTTGTCGGTTCGTTTGTCTCTCCAGCCCCGTCTTCCTTGTCCTACATGTTACCTGTTACCTCCTGCTCTGATCCTTGTGTTTCCCTGGTTAGTGATTTTTTGGTTTTGGTCCTCTGTTTGGTTTTTGTTGTTTGTTTCTATTTTGTTCTTTTGTACTTTGTTCCCCTCCCTGCCTTTTGTTGTTTTGCCTTTGGTAGTTTTGGATTTCTCAGCTTTGTATTATTAAAGCTCGCTTTTATTTCAACTATTTTCCTGCCTGTTACTCTGCATTTGGGTTCCATGTTAAATTCACCCCACACCGTGACATTTTATGTGTTGTGTTGATTAAAATGAGGTTGTAGCTCGTTGTCTACCTTACTACGGTTAGAAAGAGCCGTTGTTTGTGTTTTAACAACGTTTTGGTGATGATCGATCCTGGAAGTTTGAATCTGTCAATATCTTTCCAACTTTACTGTAGTTACTGTAACGTTTATGCCCTTAACATCCTGAATCATCTGTTAAGTAACATAATTTTGAGCCTTATTTTGAATGCTAATCAGAGTTTGAACACATTTCCTCCCTCCTCTCATCCAGATCATGGGCTTGCTAACATGCAGTAGAGTGAAATGCATTGACCTACATGGTCACACAAGTGGTGAGTTCAGCTTTTAATACATCCATTTTTTTTTTTGCAGAATTGCTGTTAGCTGTCACCTCAGTTTCTTATGAAAATATGTAGTATGTGAACTTAACTTGTTTTGGTGAGGTGATGTAATATAATTCAAGACTTGCTGCAATAGATTTAAATCAAATCAAATCAATTTATTTTTGTATAGCGTCAAATCACAACAGAAGTTATCTCAAGACGCTTTATATGTAGAGCAGGTCTATGACCGTACACCATAGTTTTGAGACCCAACAGGATCCACCAAGCGCACTGTGGCCAGGAAAAACTCCCCGATTACTGGGAAGAAACCCGGAGCAGAACCGGGCGCAGGGCGGGCGGCCATCTGCCGAGACCGGCTGGGGGGATAGATAGATAGAGTGAGAGAGATAGAGAGATATAGAAGCAGCCACAATAGCAGTCTAGCAGCTGTAATAACTAATACAAGTAGGGCTGATAACACAAAACCAATAGTGGTGGATGGAAAGAGTGATAATACAACTATCGGAAAGCCAGCACTGTCCAGCATCTCTCCTCAGTACGTCCATGTGTATTGGTGTGGGACGTCCCTGCGATCGATGCCCGTGCATTGGTTCCTGCAGCATCAGCATGCTTGCTGGGAGCTCTTGATGTCTTTGGCAGTGATTGAGAAGTGTTATTCTCCAGGCTGCCACATTGTCATTAGGTGTTGGAAATCCCTCGTTAGCATTGGTAGTCCCTCGTACAGACGTAGTTAATTGGGGATGGTAGCAGTTGGTGTCAAGCAGGCACCGACGCGGCAGCAGATGCAGCCACAATACCGGAGACCACCAAGATCCAGGTGAAACCCTGCTCCAAGTGTACCCATGCTCCAGGTATAACCTCGCTCCCTGGTGTGATCCCGCTCCAGGTATGACCTCACTCCAGGTGTGACCCCGCTCCACGGTTAGCTGCGAGACAAGGAGGCACAAGGACTCCCGGGAAGGAATGAAGTTAGTAACAACATGGACATGGGACATGAGTATATACAGAAGGAGAGGGGAGCTCAGTGTGTCATAGGAAGTTCCTTATGACAGTGTGTCATAGGAAGTCCCCCGGCAGTCTATGCCTATAGCAGCTTAAGTATAAGCGTTATCAAAGAGGAAAGTCTTTAGCCTACTCTTAAATGTAGAGACGGTGTCTGCCTCCCGGACTGAAACTGGGAGCTGGTTCCAGAGAAGAGGAGCTTGATAGCTGAAGGCTCTGGCTCCCATTCTACGTTTGGAGACTCTAGGAACCTCAAGTAACCCTGCATTCTGTGAGCGCAGTGCTCTAGTGGGGTAGTAGGGTACTATGAGCTCTTTAAGATATGATGGGGCCTGACCGTTTAGCGCTTTGTAGGTGAGGAGGACGATTTTAAAATCTATTCTGGATTTTACAGGCAGCCAGTGCAGAGAAGCTAATACAGGCGTAATATGATCTCTTTTTCTAGTTCTAGTCAGTACACGTGCTGCAGCATTCTGGATCAACTGGAGAGTCTTAAGAGACTTATTGGAGCAGCCTGATAATAAGGAATTGCAGTAATCGAGTCTAGAGGTAACAAATGCATGGACTAATTTTTCTGCATCATTTTGACACAGGATGTGCCTGATCTTCGCAATGTTACGTAGATGAAAGAAGGCAGTCCGTGAGGTTTGTTTTATGTGAGAGTTAAAGGACATATCCTGGTCGAAGACAACTCCCAGATTCCTTACGGTGGTGCTGGAGGCCAGGGCAATGCCATCTAAAGTAACTATATCATTAGATAATTTGTTTCGGAGGTGCTCAGGGCCTAGTACAATAACTTCAGTTTTGTCTGAGTTTAACATCAGGAAATTGCAGGTCATCCAGGTTTTTATGTCCTTAAGGCATGCTTGAAGTTTAGTTAACTGGTTTGTTTCGTCTGGCTTGATTGATAGATATAATTGAGTATCATCTGCATAACAATGAAAGTTTATGGAGTGTTTTCTAATAACATTGCCTAAGGGAAGCATATATAAGGTAAATAGAATTGGTCCAAGTACAGAACCCTGTGGAACTCCGTGACTAACTTTGGCGTACATGGAGGACTCATCGTTGATATGTACAAACTGAGATCGATCTGATAAATAGGACTTAAACCAACTTAGTGCAGTTCCTTTAATGCCAATTAAATGTTCCAGTCTTTGTAATAGGATGTCATGGTCAATGGTGTCGAAAGCAGCACTGAGATCTAGCAAGACAAGTACAGAGACAAGTCCTTTGTCCGATGCCATTAGAAGGTCATTTGTAATTTTCACTAGTGCTGTCTCTGTGCTATGGTGCACTCTAAATCCTGACTGATAATCTTCGAATAAATGATTGTTCTGTAGAAAGTCACACAGCTGACTGGCAACTACTTTCTCGAGTATTTTGGAGGTAAAGGGAAGGTTAGATATAGGTCTATAGTTGGCTAGGACCTCTGGATCAAGAGTGGGTTTTTTAAGAAGAGGTTTAATTACAGCTACTTTAAAGGACTGTGGTACATAGCCTGTTAGTAGAGACACATTGATCATATCCAGTAAAGAGGTGCTAACTAGAGGTAAAACTTCTTTAAGTAGTTTAGTTGGGATAGGGTCTAGGAGACAGGTAGATGATTTAGATGAGGAGATCAGTGAGGTTAATTTGTGGAGATCGATAGGAGAAAAGCAGTCTAAATATATATCAGGTTGTACAGCTGTTTCTAAGGTTCCTAAGTTTGAGGATAAATTGGTACCAGTTGACGGTAGGAGGTGATTAATTTTGTCTCTAATAGTTATGATTTTATCATTAAAGAAACTCATGAAGTCACTACTACTGAGGGTTGTAGGAATACATGGCTCAATAGAGCTGTGGCTCTCTGTCAGCCTGGCTACAGTGCTGAATAGAAACCTAGGGTTGTTCTTATTTTTCTCTATTAATGATGAGTAATGGGCTGCTCTGGCATCACAGAGAGCCTTCCTATATGTTTTAAGACTATCTTGCCAGACTAAATGAGATTCTTCCTGTTTGGTGGAACGCCATATCCTTTCCAGTTTCCTCGATGCTTGCTTTAATTTGCGTGTTTGAGGGTTATACCATGGAGCTGACTTCCTTTGTTTTACTAACTTCTTTTTTAGAGGGGCAACAGAATCAAGTGTGATTCGCAGTGAGTCTGTAGCACTATCTACAAGATGATCAATTTGGGTAGGGCTAAAATTAACATACGAGTCCTCTGTTATATTGAGACATGGTATTGAATTTAATGCTGATGGAATCGCTTCCTTAAATTTAGCTACAACACTATCGGATAGACATCGTGTACACACTTTTATCTGATGGTGTATAGTCTAGTAATAACAATTCAAAAGTGATTAAATAATGGTCTGATAAAAGAGAGTTCTGTGGAAAAACAATTAAATGTTCAATTTCAACGCCATATGACATAACAAGGTCGAGGGTGTGGTTAAAGCGGTGAGTGGGTTTATGCACGTTCTGCGAGAAACCAATTGAATCTAATAAAGAGATAAACGCAGTACTGAGGCTATCATTATCAACGTCCACATGAATATTAAAATCACCTACTATAATGACTTTATCTGTTTTCAGGACTAAGCTTGATAGAAACTCTGAGAATTCAGATAGAAATTCAGAATATGGGCCTGGAGCGCGGTACACTATAACAAATAAAATTGGCTGTAGTTCTTTCCAGGTTGGGTGTGAAAGACTAAGAACAAGGCTTTCAAATGAGTTATAATTTAGTTTAGTTTTAGGGTTTATTAATAGGCTTGAGTCGAAGATGGCTGCAACTCCACCTCCTCGGCCGGTGTCTCGAAGAATGTGAGTATTAATATGACTCGGGGGAGTGGATTCGTTTAGGCTGACATATTCTTCCTGACACAGCCAGGTTTCAGTAAGACAAAATAAATCAATGTGATTATCTGATATTAAATCATTTACTAGTAGAGCTTTAGATGACAGAGATCTGATATTTAAGAGTCCACATTTAATTCTCCTGTTTTGTTGCTTTATTGCAGTGCTAGTGTTCGATTTTATTAGATTATTATGTTTAGCTCCTCTTCTGTTTACTTTTGATTTAATTAATTTAGGTGGGGCAGACACAGTCTCAGTTAGGTTTGGGGTTAAGCTATGGGTGGGTAACTGCTCTAATGGAAGCGCAGAGAAGTGTGTAAGACTACAGCTCTGCGTCCTGGAATGACCTGGAATTTAAGTGAAATGTTGGGACAGAACCGTACAAATCCGTCTTTAATAATTTCATTTGAAATAGGCAAATAGTTTCTTTGCATCCTGCAAAACTTGTAAATCTGTAATTCAGCTTTCCTGACCTGGAGAAGCACAGTCTCTGCAGGAGGGAGGAATGGTGACTGGATTTAATGTGATTCATGTGGTGATATAAACAAACTAAAGGGCTCTGATACTAGCAAGGCTATACTGCTGACCTTAATCTTTTATTTATATAATTAAAATTCAACGTGGCTCGTTTTATTCGTAGTTTCTTTTATATTGTTAATGGTTGATAAACATTTAATCCACTAATGATGGGGTGGGTCATCTTAAGGAGGGCATGTTAGAAAAAGTGTGAATCACTGGTCTAAACACTCATTATTACCTATGTGCAGTTTGCTGTGTGACATAGTGCCTCTGCTCCCTTTACCTTAAAGGGACTGTTTGTAAGAATCAGAAATGCTTGTTAACAGCGACACCTGTGGCCGTTAAGTCAGCGAAAGTCAGCGTCAGGCTCGCGCTTGTGCTCGCTCTACATAGACATTAACGAGCATCGCTCAACACAGCGAGGCGACACACGTCAGCTAAAACCACAATATCACTCTTTCACCTGCTGGGCAGTAATGTTAGCTGACCAGACGAAGGTCTCTCCATGAATCAATGCTGATCCTAGTGTTGTCTTTTCCTGTCTCAGCCTCCCGACCGCGGTCAGAAGGAACAGGGGAGATACCGGAGTTTTGGTCGGAGACTATAACGTTTCTCACTGCGGAGTCACTTCACAAGACACGGGAAACCTCTGTTGGTCTGGAGGAGCTGCAGCATTTATTTCTGCACAAACGTCCATTGTACATTCACTAGATATTCTTATAGCTAAACTATCTCTTCTGCAGTGTGGAGTGTGCGCGCATACACGTGTGGCGCGAAATAGCGAGAACGAGCGCGGTGTGTGTGAGTGAAGGCAAGCAGAGGAGCAGAGTACAGCAGAGACTCCGACCCTGGAGACCAAAGCTACGGTCTCCCCCGCGTCCTCCGACCGCTGCCAACACTGTTTTGCAAGACGGACTTCACTAGATATAACTTTGCGGTTTTGGTGCTTCCGTGTAGTTTGTGTCGGAGTCTGAACAGCGTAGCCACATGCGAGCGCGCGTGGGACACCAACCCGGATTGATTTATACGTGTAAGAAGTTACAAACAGTCCCTTTTTAAAGGGACAGTTCGGGTGTTTTTTGAAGTGGGGTTGTATGAGGTACTTATTCATAGTAGGTGTATTACTTACAGTAGATGACGGTTGGCGTGCCCCCAGTATTGAGAAACGGACAGGTGTATCAGCACGGAAACAAAGTAATACAGTGCTGTTGACGGGGATGGCAGAAAAAGTTTTTTTTAGTCACCTAAAAATAATGATATTCATTTAAGTGAACGCTGTATAATTCTGTAGAATAATTTCCGACAGCAAGCTGAACTGAAAATGAAATGTATCTATACTGTTTTTGTTATCTGACGCTGCTGGCTTTAGAGAGAGAATAGAGAAGTTTCACTTTCAGTTCAGTTCCCCATTGGAAAGGAGAAGGAAAGGGCTGTCGCACTGCAAGATGTGAAAGTGGTGACAATATTCTTAATATAGCGTACACTTAAACGGATATCAATTTTTTTTAGGTGTGCCTTTCTTTTACGTGGCTAAAATGTTTTTCTGCCATCAACAGCACTATATTACTTTGCTCTGGTGTCATCTACTGTAAGTAATACACCTGCTATGGATAAGTACCTCATACAACCCCCCCTTCAAAACACCCAAACTGTTCCTTTAAGGTTAATGTTTTATTTCCTTAAAATACAATTTCTTTTATTATGTTAGACTGTGAGAAATGCTGCAGGAAACCTGAAAAAGTCTTTTATTAAAAAGATAAAAATGCCCTGGAATAAGTGAATTGCTATTGAAATGTTTTTATTGTGAAACAAAAACATGATCTCACACAGTACCTTTTGTTCCAAGTTCTTTATTGCTATTCATGTTTTCTACAGCAGCTGGCAGATGAAATTCCAGCTCCGTTCAGGGGACACGGTCAAGAAGATGAAATCATGCAGGGTTACATTTTCGGCGTTTGGCTTTTAAAAGTCCACAGACACCATTCAGCCTCATCCAAATATTCACTTCAGCTCTTCTGAAACTAAGAAATTTTGATTTGCTACATCAATCAATCTTCCCTCATCAGTCACTTGGTGGGTGTTGGACGATTGTCAGCATACAGGATGTGATGCCACAGTTCACTGTCTTTACAGGCGAATATTTGCTGGGAGACTTGACCAACGTTCGTCTGACCTCACCAAAACCTCCTACAGACCAGAGGTTGCCTCAAGATCTTCAACATCCAGGCTGTGTCAGATAAGGTAGGAGTTGTCTTTGAAATACATAAATGTGTTTATTCTTCTTGTTTTGTTTTCCACAGTATTTAGTTATGCATTTTATTACTTGTAGTTTCTCTAACCTTGAGAGCATATATGTGAGTGTACTCTTAAGAATATTCAAATGTGCAACGTGTTCAGTCTTCATTAGAAACCAGCATACACAAACTGAGTGTTTTCACTGTTGCATCAGGAGAGATCCCACTTTACATTTATTCAGCTGCTCATCTACATTTATGTTTTACCAACTCCACAGTTGGCCACATTTAAGTAGTCAAAATAATATTGCACCTGTATGATTTGGCTTTTTTTTACTTGCATCATGAGTATTTATCAGTACATGGTATACAATGCATAATGCTGTTTAAAATGGCTCAACTGTGTTTCTGGAGTGCCTTTTGGATTTTTCTTCATTATAGAAATGACAAATCAAGCATGATTGGATGCAGTCATATTAGTTAATTTATATAGTTGAATGGTAGGAGCTGTTGCAGAGATGCTGGATTGGGTCCTGTTTTATTGTTGCCAATCTATGTTGAGCAGGTTACTTTGTAGAATTATTTTCTTCAAATTTTGAACATTGTTGGCTGGTAGAACAAGAGGTTCATTCTTGTTTTTTTTCTCTTTTACCCCGGACTGTTTTATTTGATGTCGTAAATCGTCATGTCTGTTACTCCTTCTTGGTGAATAGAAAAAAATAACAGTATACCAACTAGTAAATACAAATTGTGTGAGTGGGATTGGCTGTTTCAAATAATAGAAAAGAAATAACAACTAATCAATAGGTATTATAGGAATGAATGTAGCTGTTAGTGGGTAGTTTTGATGTTTTTTCCACTGAAGCGGATTGTTTGTTTCTTCCCACTAAACCCGTATCTTACACTTTTGAATTGTGTTGCATTTGAGCTCTAGAAAATCCACGTTTCCCAAAGTCTCTTGTTCCCTGTTCCAAATACAGTTTGCCACCTGCACTCTGCACAACCTCATTTATTTTGAAAGTCTACCAGGAGATGTAACGTAAAAGTCACAGTCAGTCTGCCAAGAAACATAAAACTCCCTAGCAAAGTTTGCACAATATCTATTATGTATATTAGCCAGTTATGTAAGGTCCTGCGTGTCTGTGTTTTTTATTTAATATGTACTCTGTTGGCAAAAGTTAATCATTTACAGGATGCCTTAATGGACTGTGCAAAAAAAGCACTAGCTCTGAAATTATTATAAAATATGACAAAAATAGTTTTTGATATTGCATCAGTATCATGATATCTCGGGGCATCAGGATGCCATCCATCACCGTTTTAGGAACACATGAAAGCCTCTTAATATTTCATCATTGGATGTAAACTTGGCAGCATAGAGCTGTAAGTGGGTCCTTGAGTGGTTTAGCAGCACACTTTACTCCTCTTCCCAGGGTTGTTGCTAATTAGCTACAATCAGTGAATTCATATCTATTAAGAGAGCAATCCATCCATGTTGAAAGTTTGCATTATAGCCAAAATTCACTCAGACTGTTATTGAGAAAATGACTCGAATGCAAAAGAAAGAAAGAGAAGGCTGACAAATGTGGAATAGAGAAGATTAATGGAGCGACATAGAAAAAACGACTAAACATCACAGGCTGTGGAGGAAAATACAAATGCATCTGCTATACTGTATATTTATAGTGAGGTGAACATCTGGGCGCATAATAGCCAATTATAGTTCACTGCTATTCTTTGCTTGCTCATCTCACTTAATCATTGCTTCGTTGCTTAGCTTGTGGATTGAATTAGCATACAGTGTTTATTACCTTATTGAGGGCAGTGCTTCCCCTACTATTATATTTGGGGGGAGGGTTATTTAAATTATTAATCTGTTTTTTCATAACACTATTTATAGATATGCAGAAATAAATATGGCATTTAAGGTTGAAATGTCCCTTAATCATTTATAGTTCAAGTATTGCATTTCTGAATGTTGTGTTATTTCCATGTAAAAAGAAAAAAAAAAGGTTACATTGTTAAGCTTTTCATAATTGATCATCTTTTAAAGACCGCGCATTGTTCGTTTCTGTTGTAGCATGGGAAATTGTGGCAAGACGCACTTCAATGAACCGGTAGTTAAAAATGTTTACGTTCTTTGAAAGAGACGAACGCCATCAACCTGGCAGCCGGGGCGATGCAGAAACGTCAGACGTGGGTTGATGTGATGTCTGAAGATGCAGAAATGGAAAAGAAGCAGTGTGAGACTCAAATATTGTCTTTGCTAAGAGGGACCCCATCAGGACAAGCTAGAGCTGTGAAAGTACACCGTTTTGCACATAATTTGAACATCTTCTCAGTCGGTTGCACTAGCACACAGTCATGGACAATTTGAATAAGTGTTGAAACCACCATTTGTCATTTTCATGGACGTTTAACCTGCCAAACCTGACTGGTCAGAACAGGTCAAGGTGGCTCTCATGACAACTCTCGACAAGGCAAATTGATCATAATAATATCATAATAGTTGGTCCTTTACAAGTCACAGGAGAGCTTCAAGCCAGGCAATGAGTAGTTGGTACAAATTGCGAAAGGGCATTTTTGAGGGTCAGGAGAATGGCCCCCTGACACCTATTATGTGTGAATGAAAAGCTCATTCTTCTTTCATCTCTGCTCTGTGAAGGCACACTGGGGTCTGTAGATGAGGATAATGGTGAATTTATGCATGGTGTTGATGTAAACTGTATGCCTGCTGGGAGAGTGATGTCATCCCTGACTGCAAGTTCACCGTGGGTTGACGTCTACAGTATATAATCCCACAGCCAAGTAATTTGTGTCCTGTCAATGACTGAAAGGAAGCCACCAATCTTAGCTGAAAGAAAATGTATTGAGAGTTAATTGTTGAGGTAAATGCATGAAGAGAAAATTACACAGCAGAATGTTTCCCCTTACAGGCTGAAAGTCGTAACGTCTGCTTGTGGGATGTACTGTAGCACAGGCTAACTGTCTTTATGACTGGCTCATATCCAGTGATTATTTATTAAACAAAAACACTGATGACTGGTATTTTGATTCTCAACCAAAAGCGTTCTCAAGGTATCAAAACATTCATAGAAATTTCTCCTGCCGGTCATCTATCGTGGTTATTTGCATAAAAACACATTTCAAAAGATTATAAAATACATCATTTATATTTTTATATAAATATTTGCATCTTCATATGTTTTTGGAATCAGTTGTTTTAATGATTTATTAGCAGCTTAGAGCTAGTGTTATGAAGCTAAACTGGTCATAATTCCCTCTGTATTTATTTTATATTGCTGTGAAAACATCTCCTTCAAACAAGTGGATTTATTCAGGTGTCTCTCCAAAAACTTAATTTTACGAGATTACATTTGAACACATCGTGATAAAGTTAGAATTTACCTTCACCCAATAGTCATTTTTATTGAGCAGAGCATCATAATGTAACTCAATGGCACCTCCGTTAAAGTTGGTAGCTCCCTTATTTAGCCATCAGGACTGTGCTGCCCACCAACTTCTAACAGGTGATGTCGCTAACTCTCCTGTTGATTTCAATACAGATTTGTTGTTCACTGTAACCCGTTCTTGTAAAATCTTTTTCTGACTGAGCCAGTTTTTTCTGGTTAAGTTCTTTTCAAGAGTAGTTTGTGTCCTGGTAGAGCTCTTTATTTTGCACGTCTCTTACTCGATGGAGAGGGATTGCTTTACACAAAATGTACCAAATTTCAACCACTAACGCAGATGTTTAGGGCTCACAGGTCGGATCATTTCTTGCAGGCAGTTGTTAGAGTAAGATTTCTGCGGGTGACAACTTGAAGGTTTTTCAAGAGTTGTGAAAAGTTTCTCAATTTCCATATTTGCCTGAAAGCCAACTAGGAATTATCAATTTTTTAGTCATCCCAGCTCAGTTCTTCTCTTTCTCTATTTTTTTTGCTGTTAGCTCTGCTGAAAATGATCCCATTTGTTGTGGCTTCTCCGTGCAGTGTCTGCAGGCATAGCTGGGCTGTGTCTGCAGGCATAGCTGGGCTATGTCTGTACATCCGGCTCGGTTAGCTGCTGCCTCTCCAGCTCCTCCATCTGTCTGGACACTTTTCCCCCCCGGGGAGGCTGGTTGACTCGTGGCAGCAGCATTCCCTCCTCCATAGCCCTGTGGTTTGGTTTATGTAGCACTGAGGAATGGCTGACTAATGACATGGTTGGAAATACTGTTGACGGATGCGTTTCAGACAGAGAGGCTTCATGCAGACACAGTTGCTTCAGCTGTTTTGTGAGTAGTTAAGGAATTGTCTGTGGTTACTTTGTAATGCGAAGGGATGTGTTGATGATGAGCCAACAAAGAGAAATCCCCCCACTGTTTTTATTTTCCTTTTGATTGCACAGCCTCTCCAAGGTCAGCCTGAGGTACTGTCAATTAGATGTACAGTATGTTGCTTTGGTGCATTGCGTTTGTTTAATGGCAACCCAAGTCACGTCGAGGGCAGCTTTATTAATTAAGCAGTGTTGTTATTTAGACTATCTAGCCCAAAAGTCATACAACAAAATATACAGATGAGAATACAACCAACCAACCAACCATGTGTTATCCTGTCCAAGAATTGCCATGACCAACATTCATAGTTCCTAGAGTTTGTATTTGTGATCCATTGGAAACTGCTTATAGTGATCATTGTTACAGTGATCAACCGCTTGTATGGATCAAAAAGCTTTGGACAGAATCATTCCTATACAAATGCTGTTTAAATAATTTGCTTATAGTAATCAAGTAGTCCGCTTACAGTGTTCATTTTGGGTCTTTTCACACATGACAACATATGTAAAAACATTTTAAAATTACGTTACACTAACGTTAATTCAAGTGTTTGTTTTGTTTTTTTACTTTACTGCCTTGATACTTTGCCTCACGGTCACGGACCGTCTGCTCTCCGGCCGGATACCTGAGGCTGATGCTGCGTGCTCATTGATATCATAACGGGAAAAGGAAAGTAATTTTCTCTGAATAAAATAACAAATGAGAGAATTGACAGCGAGCCTGTTAATAGCGAAGCATCAATTTTTTTTTTTACTTTGTATTCATGTAATAAATATACAAATGTCAATTATATGGTAATCTGCATTAGAAATGATGCACAACAACAAACATTTGTTAATAATAATCATCCTCTTATAGTGATCAATTTGACCCGGATAGATGTGATTACTTTAAGCGGTTTCCACTGTATTGGGTGAAATGTCTCAACCACTGCAGATTTCGACATTAACTATGGTCCGATGGCCTGTGGCTGCAAAAATTTACTTTGTGGCCACCAAATATCCTCTGTAGAGGCCCCCTGTGGCCACCAAGTTTTATCAGGTCTCTCTTGAAAATGAGACTGCGCGTCTCAATGAGTTACGGTGTCCGTGTCCTAACCATAGACTGTATCCTGAATAGCGAGCGTTAGCGACAACATCAGTTTTATTGCATTGTTTTTTATCGGATGATCTAATTAGCCACGAGCGACTGAACTTTTGCTGGATGCCCTATTTCTATTTATTCCTGTCTAACGTTAGTTTTTAGGTGTTAGCAGCCGGATGGCCAGCATGCATTTAGTTCACCAGACTGTCACACTTGATTTGTAGATTTCAGCCCTAGTCTGTATGTCTTTGGACCATGGAAGGAAACCAGAGCACCCAGAGGAAATCTCTGTAGAGAGAGAACATGCTAACTCCACACAGAAAAATCTGATTTGATGCCATTGTCCTGCTCCTGACAAATTGCAGCTGTCTTTGTCACTGAGGCACCAGGTGGTCCAAGTTCCACACCGCTGGATACTCAACGTTACAGGATTTTAAAACCGCCCAGGCAGAATAACGTTTTTCAGTCAGACAGACTGTTATGGTAATTACAGTACTGGCTCTGTTCGACACAGCTTCTATTCTCAGACACAAAAACTAAACTCCCTGTTGGAAGAAAAGCTTGCCATCATGGCTTAACACTGTTGATCAGTTGTTATGTGCACATGCAGCCACCTGCGCAGCAACTGAAAATAATCGACAATTAATTTTACAAAATTGTTGTTATGAATCGTTTAGTTTAGTCTCTAAAGTAGTGAAAAATACCCATCACAAATTCTCAAAGCCCAAATAACATCTTCATGTTGCTTGTTTTAGCTGAAAAAACATCCCAAATATGCAATTTGAGGCAAATCTATCTTTTTGTTTGAATTTGTTTAAATAGAAAACCTAAGGAATCCATTGTTACATACTTGCATGTCCCAAAGGAGGCTAAATAACGCTCCAAACTTTAGCTAAATTTTGGCGAGGAAAAACTGGCATGGCCATTTTCAAAGCGGTTCCTTGTATCGATACTTTATTATATCTTGCTCGCAAACTGCGCAATATATAGTTGTATATAATACTCTCTAATGCCACCTAATTAAACTCCTGTTTCCAGGATAATTAAAATGCTTGCACTCCAGCTTATAAACTTTGTCTTTACTCGCCCGATCGGTACTGTGCATGTGCAACTGTCAACAGAAATGAGGAGGGAGTGAGATGGCTCAAGTTTCAAGTGTAGTTTATTTTATAGAACATGTTTAAAAGCAACAAATGTTGACCAAAGTGCTGTACAGTTGTAAAACAAAAATGCTATATATTAGAAGGCTCCCTCCTTAGCTACTTCGATCATCATGTGTTTAATTCTTTTTTCCAGTTGCTGGATTTACTAGCCCGACATGGCATTTTACTTGCCCCAGGTAAGCCTTATTGTTGAGCCCTGCCTCTTAAAGGGTTAAATGATGGTACACACTATCAGATATCTAGATCATAAACATTTGAAAGTTAGGTCTGTGGGTGGTGCGTTTTCAGTTTGCACTGCAGGACCTACATCTGAATAGCAGTCAACTGTATGGAGATAGCTGTGTTACATAATATGTACATGGAGTTGGTAAGAACAGCTGATCATCAGCTCGTGTGGGTGGTGTAAATTACGTCACTTCCTAATCCTGTGCTGTGAGTTATTTATGCAAATCAGAAAAGCAATAATAAACTAATTTTGTGAAATCAGTGGTATATCAAGATCCTAGTTTACCCAGTGAAAAAAAAATGCTGTGATTCAAACAGCCTACCAGTAATCAGTAGTTTTATCTCAGAAAAATATCACTTTCATCTTTGCCTTTCAGTTGTGTCTAGAATGTAAGGTAAGTTGCGTAACTCTCGTGAGGTGGTTGAGGTTAGGCTTTGACCTTGAATGGTTAAGGTCAGGACCAAGCCCCCAGGAAGAGCGCCGAGCTTTGAAGCAAATTTTTGTAGTGGCAAAAAATTACAACTGCTGTGTCCGTCACGTGATGCCATTTTGCCCAAAAGACTTTTTTCCATTGACTTACATTGGGAAAGAGACGTCTGTAACTCAGTGGATCATTTTTTTTTAGGATAACACTTGAGTAGCCCTTATTTAAATCATTAGGTCCTAAAAGTTGTAAAATGCACTAATAGCCGAAAGTTATTCTCCTTCCTCCGATCATGTGAATGAGACTGGAACGAGGGCTGGGAGTTAAAGGAAATGCTACTGCGCCTGCTCTATGGGCCCAATGGATGCAGAAGATTGCAGGAAGATCCTGGTACTTTATCACTCGGCAGTCGAGCCATTTTGGCTTCATGTGCCACTGAATATCTTTCATAGGAATGAACGGGAGCCTCCAACGCTGTATCCAGTTCTCTTTATACATCCATGGTTAGGTTAGGTAGGTTGTTGGGCAGAGAGTCTCGCACGTTTCACAACTTGTGGTTTATCATCTAGATGCGACCTTGCCTTTCACAAATCGTGTGAACCAGAGAGGCCCAAATATTGTAGTTATACTCTGAAGGCTTATAAATGAGATAAAGTAGATGGATTCCTTTTTTTGGTGAAATATGGAGCCAGGGTGGATGTAGGAAATGAATTGTGGTTATTTTAATTTCTCTGCATTGGATGTTATACAGACACTTCCTCCTCTCTGTTCCATTGTGAAATTGGAAGCATTCCATGTCTTTTTGTACCGCCGCTCTTAGTCTGACTGCATCCTCTTGACACCACATCAACAAAAGCTTTATTGGCACTATAATGAATGTACTGAATACTTTGTGTGAGGGAATATGTTACAGCAGATGTTGATATTAACATATTGGTATTTAATTATTTTAGGCTGCAATTCGACAGCCTGTGACCCAGGTATAAAGTCAGTCACACATCAGGCAGCCTGATTTAAAAAAAAAAAAAAAAAAAGGTTAGTCTAGTTGTATAACGACAATAAACAATCCATGTAATATTGTCATATTTGTAGGCTTATTAAGTCTGTTCAGTATGACTTTAATAGGATTATACTAAAACTTAGCCATTAGTGACAATAAACCTCAATGTGTTTGCAAAATGCTGTCTGTCTTTAGAAAAATGTTACCCCAGGAAATGCCATGAGGAAAAAAAACTACTTTGTATTTTATTTGAAATGATGGAATAGAAATTGCAGCAACCCTCATCTTTTTATGACTGTTTAAACTGGCATAACATTAACTTTTTTTCATTTTTAGCAGCATTAATGTGTTAACAAAAGAAAAACAGCCATTGAAAGTTTTGAAGTGCCCTTCAGATAAGAATTGGGAAAGTAACATTGACATGAATTACCAAAAAAGTATATTTTGAAGAAGGAAATGACTCACAAGATCATTCAGTTCAAATGACATCTTTTTCACAGAGGGTCTCTGTTTTCTGTTTGCACCGGCTGTATTTTGCATCCGCTGACCTCCGTGCAGCAGCTGCCTGAATCCTCTATTCAGTGAAACCTCTTCTCCCAAGAAGGTGCACAAACCACTCCTTCCTCCTCTCCTTCTTTATATGATCCATCTGCCCCTAGCTACTTAACATACAGTACTTTAAAAGTATACCCATTTTTTTTAGAAAACAGCCACAGTGTCCTAGTGATCAGCCATAATCTGTGTCAACCTTTTAACAGTCCCCTCGACAACCTGCAGTTGAACATGTCAGTTGCTATGAACAACCTTAACAACATAATATTACTGGTTATTTGTGGAGTCCCACCAACAGAGAAGCAGTCCAACAGCAGTATAACCTACCAACTACATTTTTATGACAGAGGTAGGTTTCATCTAATGAAAACTGGGGGATCTATCTATCTAGATATAGTATTATTTTAGAATATAGTATAGATATTGTATAAATTATATAGCTCTAGATCTTCTAAATGTTCTTCACTAGTAAAAACCACTATAACGGAAACTGCAGTTGACTCTGAGTGATCAGATAGTTGCAGGGTGGGAAACTAACTTTTCAATTCACTATTCATGTTGAAAGTAATATACCAGACATTCACACTTTTTGTCACTGTCTGATGTGATTTTTGGTCTTTTGGTGAGAAACCAAAAAAAAGGAGTACCCAACGTTAAAAGTGCTAAATTTGAAATTCAGGGCATATCTAGCGCCTCCACACGGCTCTCAACATGGTGACGGCTTAGCCGGCGGCTCGCAGCTAACGGTGCTAACAGCGTTAACAGCGTGAACAGTGCAAACAACGGCAACAGAGCTAACCGTGTTTACCTGGGGGGAACCAGAGGTTGGGTGCTACGCTTTCGCGTCAAGGCTGTCAGTCGGGGTGACATTATCAGCTGTAACCGCCGTATGACTGTAGTGTAGAGCGGCGGCCGTGAGCTAGCCAGTGGGGCACGCTCACATGCACTAAAAGGCACTCGTAGCTGGCCCAGCTAAGCACAGATAAAGCACAGAGGGAGAGTGACTTCATACTCTGCTCAGGTAGACATTACTCCTGTATATCTTTAGTTGTTTGCTGCTCGAGTAAGGGTTAAATCAGCAGCAACTGGACTTGGTTTAGATTCTTGAAGATGTTTCACTTCTCATCCAAGAAGCTTCTTCAGTTCTGACTGAATAGTAGGGAAACCCAGGAATTTAACCTATTGGGTCGTTAGCAGGATAATAAAAACCACTCATTACAATGGTGCTCCTAGATGTGAGGACTATAGTTATGGGTCGTTACAGTCAGCTCATACCGAATGTGAATGACTGCCACATGGGTCGTTGAAGTCGTTAGAATCAGTTGATGCCAGGTATGAATGACTGTCCGGTGCGGTCAACTGTGAATGGGTGTTTAATCTCCTGGGCAGGGATGCCAGGAAAGCATTGTAGGCGGAAGATAGGTGGTGCCTTAGTCCTCCTCCTCTGTTGAGTGATGGCTTCTCTACTTTGGCATAGATGGCCTCTTTCACTCCTCTTTCAAACCAACTTTCCTTCCTGTCCAAAATATGCAAGTTATTGTCCTCAAAAGAGTGTCCCTTGTCCTTCAGGTGTAGATGGACTGCTGAGTATAAACCTGAGGAGTTGGCCCGTCTGTGTTGAGCCATCCGTCTGTTTAGTGGTTGTTTTGTTTCACCAATGTACAAATCCGTGCCCTCCTCACTGCATTGGACTGCATACACCGGGTTACTTTGCTTGTGTTTGGGTGTGCGGTCCTTAGGGTGGACAAGTTTCTGTCTGAGGGTGTTGCTGGGCTTGAAAAACACAGGGATGCGGTATTTGTTGAAAATCCTCCTGAGTTTCTCAGACACTCCAGACAAGTAGGGGATGAAAATGTTGTTGCGTGTGTCCTCCTTTTCTTCGCCAACCGTGGTACTGGTGTTCTCTCTGGATTTGTGGCTGTTTTCACAAAGGTCCAGTTTGGATATCCACAAGTTTTAAGTGCACTTGTTTGCTGCTATATTTAATGCTCTGAATATCGTAAAGAGAACCTTAACACTAGGACCTCCAGGCTTTTTAGGGGTACTATTTTCTCCAAATCCCACGCCAAAGAGCGTCTGTATCCTTGTGTTTGCGCTGATGGCCTGTTAACACCCCATTAGTCTCCATCTCTTGAGCGCATTGTGATGACTGTGTTTCCATAACGCAGCAATGACATCAGTCGATACGCAGCCCCCACACACCATACACAGCCAGATGGCTCCTGTAACAGTTGGAACCTATACAACTGTTACACTCTTAGCAGTGCAAAATGTGCCATTTTCATATATCTATTTAAAAATAAAAAAAATTCACGCTGCCACCCGTAAGCAGTAATAGTCCATGGCAAAGCAAAAGTAGTGGAACAATGTTGTTCTTGATAGGCTAAATACAAAGAAATGTGGATTGAAGCAGAATATTTCTTGCTTTCGCTCTGATGAATACTGTGGGCCTACATACCTTAGTGTGATTATAAGTGCATGTGAGTGAATATTAGCGTGCAAATTATTTTCTATGTCCCATTCATTATCTCAATGTGCTTATACAGCCAGAGAGGACCAACGTTAGTCGGCGCTATTCCTGGCGACTAAAGGGGGCTTTTGTCTTGTCAAATGTTATTCGATCAATATGACAATACAGGCAAGTGCAGAATAGGTGTTCAGGAAAAGACAGGGCAGGAGGGAAACATATCATACACAATGACGGACTAATTCAAATTTTGAATCCACAACGTTGAATGGCGTGGGCTATGGCGGTCCTAGTGTTAAAGGCAAATGACGCATGCACCTTGATATAATCTCAAAGGCTTCTCCTTTAATGTAGTGACTCGTGAATGATGTCGACTGAATATCATTGCTCCCATAAAGCCCCAGGAGTTAAAGGAGCTGATTCATCTATAGATTTCAGCAGTCGCTGAAGGCTACTTACCAATGAATCGGACTAATTACTCTAAACTGCAATGTGTTACATAATTTCTCGGAATTGTTCTACTTTATTTACACCGAATCAATTACTGTGCCAGAGAGAGATTTTAGGACTCTACACTGTTGATGAATTCACACCAGTATCTTTATTAATGACCATTTGGACATTTTGCTGTTAACAAGAACACAGATGCACCCTGTCACAGTTTGGGCACATTGAAATATCTCTTGATACAAAGGCAAGACAGAAATTAGCTTGACAATTTTTAAAAGCATAAACACAAACACCACTTTTTCGCCCCTTTACTTTCTATGTAACGTTAGTTTTGACAACAGAGTCTAAGAGTTCGATAAGAGCATGAGAAGTTCTTATCCAGGGGCGTGTTTAAAGGGTTAGCACAGGGTGGCCATTGGGCCAGACTATCACGGGAGATTCCAGGTCTTGTATAGTGCCACTTTTCATGTAATAACACCTGTATTAGGACACATGGCACTGCATAAGAGCCTGAATATCACGGCCAATGTTTTCTTAGCCAACTTTTAACACTGTATTTATTTCTGATAGAAGATTCTGTTTGGTCCCCCCTGTGACACCTCATTTAAAAAATCCTGGAATCGCCCCTGTTCTCTGCTGCCTTACGTTAGCCTAACATGGTGAAACAAGTAACATCAGCTAAGTTAACACTACTTAGCTAGCGATAGCTAACATTAGTGGGCTAAAGGCACTGTTTAGGGGCTGTGGTGGTCCCACAGAATAAATTAACTCAATCAACTAACTGTGGCGTTATTGTGAAATGTAAACATCATTAATCGATCGGCATCACGAACAGAACACGTAGAAAGCTAACCGTGTTAACGGACTCTCAGCCGAACGCATCGTGGTTGCTCGTAGTGACGGCAGCTGTGTCCTCGTAAAAGCCTTCAATTTGACGTCAATCCATTTTAAATGCATACTCATCTGAGTTTATTATCTACTCCGTAAGTTACTACAAGCAACCACGGACGCATTCAGCTGAAGGTCACCAGTTAACACGGTTAGCAGACAGTGAGTCACTACGACTTGCCACCGCAGTAATGGCAGCACCGCTAGTTGTGGAACGCACAAAGCAGTCGCCGGATCTTTCTATTTCAGACGTTATTCTGGTCATGGCTCTGTGTCCAAAGTCATCCCTCGGTCGAACATTTCCTTGTTATACTGTGGGATAAAGTACATTTAAAAACTCATCGCACAACTGGACACCACTATGTTATAAAATGACCAACATGTATATAGTGAACGATTTCAGACGCAGCCTTATTGTTACCCTTGTTCCACTGGAGATAAATGACATCTTTTTTCAGAGACAAAATGATTTAAAAAATGTGAAGAATTACCCTGTATTTGTTGAAAAATAAAGAATACAACAGTATGAATTATATGATGGAGCATTGTCCACTGTTTCACAGATCTTGAAAGAAAAAAAAAACCTGTCAAAGACAGAAAGCACCATGCCAGGATGATTTCAGTGCACGGAAATTGATCTAGTCAATTCTCAGCATCCTTCTCGAAGCAACATGTTTGTCTCATTCTTAGCAAAACTACAGTAATTTACAATATTAGGGTGTTTATTTTGCTTTTGCCAAGATTTGAAATTATTTGAGAGCGCAAATTTTGTGGCTACGTAGTTGAAAGAATATTTTTATCAGAATAATGTAAATTTGTTTTAGTCATCCTTCAGAATAGCTTCTACTTATTCCTAAATGCTTGATTTATGAATAGTCTCCTTGCTCGGTTGTCAAAGAGGATTTGGATTAAATGATTCACATTTTATTCTATTCTGCTTCCAAATAACACGGGTGAATCATCCACTGACATTTATGACTGTGATTATCAGAGTATTGACCTTTTTCTGCTTCATTTATTTTTAAATTAAGCTGTTTACATCGGCTGCTTATTGAATTATACCATTAACTTTCCAATTTACTGAAATGTTAATCAGGAGTCACCTGATTAACACGTGTTGTTACTATGACAGAGAACACTCCTTACTGATTAGTTATGTCCGTTCGAGTTGTGTGTCAGTGTCGTAATACTGGGTCACAGTTTAGCCACTGGCCTAAATCGGTGTGCAAGATATATTAAACTGCAGATAGTCAACCAAAACTTACTTAACTCTCACTGGTGAAATTTGACAATTTGGAAACCGCCTACCTTTTTCTTTGTTCACTGGCCGCTGTGTAAGCGATAATCCACTTTGAGCTGTTCTGATATCTGAACAAAACAGGCCCGGCGGAAGAAATGCCTCCGCTTTGAATCACTGCGTTCATCTCCACCTTTTCTGTTGTTTTCATATGAATCAGAACATCTCATTGTGCATCGCTTACATAATGCCCCCTCTACAGTTCATTGCAAAGTCAGTTACCCTCCAGTGTTTTTCCTCAAATGCTCTTTCTTTCATGCTAAAGATAGTTTTGATGACGTATGAGTTTTAAGTTAGCAACCACTGTAAGGCCACAGTCAGACAGATCTGAGACATGCATGAATAAACGCAGCCCTCTTATTCATTTGAATGGAGCCAGTTCGTCAAACACTGTATTTCTACTGTTTACCTCACGATCGTCACGAAAAATATAAAACAGTTGACGCGTGATTAATTGTAAAATCCTGTCTGTGGTTATACAAACCGTTGTGCAGTGTTTTGGGTGTCTTATATGTATTTAAATCCTTTAATGTGTCACTCCAACTGGACTTCCTGGATCATATTTGATTGTATCTAAACAACACTAAGGCAGAACATATATTGTCAACAGTTAGATTTCCATGTGTGTAACATAAACCTAATCAGAGACGTAATCGGAGAGTTTTTGTACTTGATTTCATATTCAGTTTATTGCCTCGATCAGGCAAATATAATATTATAGTCCATGTATGTAGTAAATGCTGTCATAAGGCCAACTTTGTATTCCCCAGTGTGTCAGAGATTTGGGGCAAAATCTGTTTGAAATTTTATTTCATTATGCGACTTTGTTTTTTTTTTTTACTAGAGGCACAGCAGTTAAATCTTCTAGTAATTAAATTCTCAATCCTCTTCATAGATAGCAAATTACATCAGATTATGTGAAAATAAAAGTCATTATACCACTAATGCCGCAAAGCAGTGGCATTCACAAGCATTTGTTGATACTCAGAACCTTGACTATAAACCTTGCAGTTATATTGTTTTTGCAGACAATCACAGAGGTAATATATAATGTGATGAATAGCCCTTCACAATTAAATAGGACACCGTTTACTTCCTTTCTTTCTATAAAAAAAACCTCCTGTCTCGTTTCCTGTAAAAACAGCAATCAGCATTTGTGTCCCAACAAATAAATCTTTAAAATTGGCATTTAACATCATTTAAGAACGTGTAGGTGCAGACACAAAAAACACACATGCTAGTACACAAGATATTCACATGCAGACTATACAAGGGTACCAAGAATCTGTAGATCCCTAAAATTAAGTTCACAGTAATTAGTCCATACTTGTTGGGGGAAAAAAGAAATGAAGCAGAGAGAAGTTTTTTTTTCACCACAGGCACCAAAAAGTACAAATTCATTACATTCAATAATACTGGTGTCACACTTTACATCTTGTTTGTGCCGAATGTCTCACAAGCAATGCTTTGAATGCCATCAAGAGTCTAGAGGTGTTTTAAATTATGATACCCCTGACTTTTTTGGTAGGAATGAATGCAAATGGCTGCTTAAAACAGCTTTTAGAAAACAAAAATGTTTAAATTTGTGACTATTTGGTTTTACTGTATAGTGGGAAATGCTTAATTAGAAGCTGAAGTTTGGATTAAAACTGGGTATTGAACCTCAATGCTATATGAGTTCAGACTGACGTGTGTCTTTAGTATTAATTATTAAAAAATTCAGATTCAATTAAATGCCATCACACCCCAACCATGACCTGTGGCCCACAATGCTTTGCAGCGTACATAACACTCAGATGCACTCAGCATGTTCAGTAGCCTTTAGGAATTGCATCCAATTATAAACCGGATATATTAACAAGGTTTCCAGATGGTCGGTCTGTCAGAAAATCTCAGGAAGAAACCTGTCAGAATGTATAATACATATAACACTCACCCCATGTGAGCAGCAGTATTCAATGGGGAGATGTGAACTGGCTCTTCAAAAAAGGGTCAAATCAGGGTCTGGGCGTGTTAACACATCACAAAGCCATACCCGAAAGTGAGACATGAAGCCTTTTGACTGGGGAGGTCAAGGTCTCACCGCTGGATGCAGTAACATACCACAGCAGAATGAGTTATGATGAGCACAAAGAGCAAGGGAGTGAGTATACTGTAGAGACTAACGGGTGTTAGAACGCTCTAAGCAACCATGTCTGGTGCCATCCTGGAGGTCCCATGTTGAAATGGCTTGTTTCGTGATCCCTGTTGTTTTTTAAATTCACAAATGTTCATAAGCATTGAGACTAACTAGGTCTAACAATTCAGCAAACAAGTTTTACCTAACTGTTGTGACTGTGATGAGTCTCATATGCTGCTATTTGACCTCAGCAAGTCTCATGTGATACCGAAGTGTCACACAGAGGCTAAAATGTCTGAAGCCTGCAGCCATTTGATGGCAAAAAGCCTCAGCCAGCAAACAGTGTCAAAATCTTTTAGTGTTGGCTGAGCCATCATTTTATCCGTACAACGGCAGCAGTGGCAGTGATCTCAGCGTAGACCTACTCTCACTCCTCAAACAACTAAAATCTGCTTTAATGCCTTACTTCTGACCTTTCACGCCTCACACAGCATCCGGCTGCATCGTGCTACGGCTCCGTCACAGTGTGAAATTCACTTTTGAATGTATATAAATGCCTGTATGTACTGGAAATCGATTTGAAATTAATTATTAATGATATATTTCATTAGTTTCTGACTGTCTTCACACACCCACAGTACAATTTGTGTTAGTAGTTAGAGAGACAGATGGAGGAAAGCGAGGAAGGGAGATGGACTAAACCTCTGTTCAGTCCCCTCCTGCTCTCTGTGTTCGCCTTTACTGTATTTTAATGCAGCCAAATTCACAATATAGTTCTCATTTGCATATTTTTCTGTTTCTGTTGTCAGATAATGAACGATTATGAAATTTGATGGCGCTGTGAGCTGGCTTATAAATACTATGTTGACCAGTAGTCATTACCAAGCTGCTGAACTGCAGATAAAATCATTATTTTATGATCATGAAAAATAACAAAATTACAGGTTACTGACAGCAGCTGTGCTCTGCGATTGGCTTTATTGACATTTAAAATAAGTGATGACAGAAATATATAAAATCAACTTAAGGTTGTTATAATCATCTGCAGCCTAAAAGCATCCACACATCTAAATGAGCCGCTTTATTCATGCTTGTGAACACAAAAAATGTCATCAAAACGTGGCTGATGAACAGATGCTTCACTTCTGAAACGTTTAGTGGACATTCAAATGAAGCGCAGCCCCAGACTGTGTGCATTTGGCTTAAAGCCTGATACAGATCAAATTGTGCTACAGACCTGTAAGCAAATATAGAGATATTGTGTGGTACATTGTCAGTATTCAGAAAAGGCTGCCAGGTTTTGCAGATGCACCAGTAGAAATGAATCAATCATTTGCTGGCAGTAAAATGTGCATCATTATCACACTAACTGTCACCACACATTAGGCATTTTATATCTAATTTGGCACAGATTTACGACTGAGCTGGTAGTCTCACAATTTGCCAGATAGAAAAATGGATAAGGAATCAGGAGAAGCCGTCAAATCAATTCAAATTGCCCAGTTTCCACCACAATCAGTTTGTCTGTCTGAATTTTTACTCTCGTACTCCAGATGTAGTTAAACTTCCTGAGGCCGTTTCCTACTCATGTAGCAGGTTTTTACTAAAAACGACATCCTGTTGCTTCTTGACTCTTCTTAGCTGTATGTCTAAACACAGCCTTATGGCCTTTTGCACATCAAGGGTTTTTCGTATGCTTGTTTTTAATCCGTCATTTGATAAAAAATCGTTACACACAGAAACTTTGCATACCGAGTCTGATGCATTTTTATTATTCTCTTAGTTGCGAATATTTGCAATACAAGACAAAACTGAATTAATTACGTGGGTGCAGTGGATGGCGCTAGTCCCAAACAGGGCTAACGAATGAATGACATTAGCAAGAAGCTATTGATAGCTGCCTACAGCACAATCACTTATCTTGTCTAATCTTTTGTACATCCTATTTGCAATTTCTTTATTATAAAATGCTTTCTGTTGTGAGAGGTGAATTAGTTTATCAGATGCCGTTTTGGATGATGACGTTTGCACGGACGGTGGCTCTAAGTGGTCAAACAACCCTCTTTTGGCTTTTTAGGGATGCGAAAAAACGCAGAAAACCGAACCTGTTCCAGAAACTTCAATCACGGATGAAAGTTTCGGAGTCGGTGTGTCAACGTGATCGACTCAATGTGAGGTCGTACTTATTTTTAAACATTTAGACAATTTTGGATGAAAAATACGGACTTGTTGTGCAAAGGCCTTTACTCTGAACAGTTGTTTCGTTTCCTTGAAGCAATGTTTCCTTGAAGATTAAGTGTCTGTTAAGTGCAGCTCTTTTTCTAGTCTGCTCATGCAAAGTGTTTATATTCACATCATGTAAGAGAAACAACAAGCCGCAGAGAGTTTTCCCCAGAAATTGATCTGAACCTGGGTGTAAAGGTTCTTATGAACAGGACAGGATCACTAGCAGACTGCCATTGTACAGATAAAAATAAGAGCTAAGGACCTCCAATATGGCCGCCAGAGTGTACCGTGTCACTTGTAGCTTTTTGTGACCTTCTGTTTAAAGTTATTTTATGAGTTTTTGTTTTTTCTTTTTCATTTTTTTGTTTTTTACATCTTTGCTATACAAATTTTCAAAATGGGCCCCTTTTTAAAATGTAACAGACGCCACCAACAGTTTAAAGTATGTAAAACACTTTTGAACTAAAGGTTGTTCAGTACACTACCCTGCAAGAACGTTCCTAGTTCACACAGATTCACAGTTTCACTTGTAATCTAAGCTTTAGACTCAGTAACATATACTTGCAGCAGACGATACATGTTTTGGGATCAATGCAGTCCCACTGTTTTTCCCATTTACTGTACAACACTGTTTCATAGAGATAAAAAATAAAATAACAGCAAAACACCTTATCTTATATTTACATGGCACATTCATAACAGGCTCATGAGATATTCATGAATTAATAACGTTAAATTCAGCATCATTACACCTTTTAATGTACATGTTTACAGAGCAGATTTCATTATAAAAGCCTGGATAAATAATGGAATTTGTAAGTAGATGGCTCATATATTGTACAATCATAATCATAGTTTTCTTCTCTCTTCAGCACAAAAAGGTTTTCCAAGCCTGATTTAAAACAAAACAAACAGTGTTAGTATGTGCGTCACATGCAGAATTGGCACTTTCCATTTGTGTGTAAACTTTGTTGGGTTTCCTGCTTATTATACTGTACTTGTCTGTTCTGTCATTTAATTAAACCAACATTTAAATGGCTTAAGTGAAGTATTTTAACTGACTGAGGCAAATTAACAATCCTATTTCAAGTAATATCTCTAACATTTTAACACCAACAAATCATTATCAAATTAATTGTCAGAAGTTAGTTTATTTAGCAAAAACAAAATAGATCAATGGCAAGACAATTAGCAGCTTATATCAGCCTCTATACCACATTTCACATTGTGTGCCACTGGGTTGGAATCATATTTGCATTTCTTTAGCCTGGTTACAAACCTTTTTAACCTCACTTTTTATTCTCAGCAATTTAAATAGATCTGTTGTTGCACTAATTGATGGCTGTTTTCCCTGGCTGGAGACACAGGCCACAAAAGTGGTCACAAGTGTGGATGAGGTCGACACAGCTGTTCAGGAAATAACTCATAATTAACATTACAAATGGTCCTGCTGTTCAGTTAATTAAGAACAGAAACTTTTGTCCTAAAACATTTTCTTTTTCAGAGATAGCTGATATATGTAGACTGAATTTTGCAACACCAGTGCTACCGACAGAGAGGCTACCAGTGGTCTCCAACATACCAATTATACCAAGGTATGATTAACTCCCTAATCAGTATAATGAGTCTGAGCCATTTGCATGCTGTCAAAGCGTCATGTGCTGGAGTTGGTGAATGCTAATGAGTAATTTGTTAAAATGGCAAGATGTTCACATTTACTAGCCAGATGTCAACATATCCCATAATACTGAGAGGAAACCGCAGGGACGCGTTTCAAAAAGGCTGAAAAGATAAAAGATAAAACCCGCTGAGTAACTTGAGCTCTTTTATCGGGAAACAGCAGCTGGCCAAACTGTTTTCACCAGATTGGTACATCAAGTTTAGTTTGTAAAGAATTAGTACAGTGGTGAAGAACAATTCAACTATTCAATAATAAATATTAGGGATGTCAGTCGATTCAAATATTTAATTGCAAATCAATCGCATATTTTTTATCTGTTCAAAATGTACCTTAAAGGGAGATTTGTCAAGTATTTAATACTCTTATCAACATGGGAGTGGGTAAATATGTTTGCTTTATGCAAATGTGTGTATGTATTTATTATTGTAAATCAATTATCAACACAAAACAATGACAAATATTGTCCAGAAACCCTCACAGGTATTGCATTTAGCATAAATATGCTCAAATCATAACATGTTAAACTCAAGCCTAACAGCTGTCAGTGTGCTGACCTGACTATGACTTGCCCCAAACTGCATGTGATTATCATAAAGTGGTCATGTCTGTAAAGGGGAGACTCGTGGGTACCTATACAACCCATTTACATTCACATATCTTGAGGTCAGAGGTCAAGGGACCCCTTTGAAAATTGCTATGACAGTTTTTTATGGCCAAAATTTAGCGCATGTTTGGAGCGTTATTTAGGCTCCTTCCCGACAAAGGAGCATCAAAGAAATTATTGCCGTTAAAACTAATTTGTGATAACGCTTCATTAACGCGTTAACTTTGACAGCCCTAGTAAATACAAAGTATAGTAATACAAGTAGTGTAAAAAGCTGTACAACAATTTACTTTGCAAGCCTCAGACCCACTAAAGACTGAGTTATATCACCATGGTTTCATTTTAATTATTAAGGTTAAAAAGTATGGTTATGGTTCAGAGGTAGGTGGGCTCTCTGTAGTCTGTTAGACATGCTGCTGTCACAATGATCTAACAAAGTAAAAGCCTTGGCCGGCTGCTTGAGGTCAGCATTCCTCTCTAGAGTTTTGTTGTCTGACATATAATACAATTCTGTAAAAAGCCATTGTGCTGTATGACCATGGTCACAGGTACCTGAAAGAGTGTTACTTCAACATGATTCATCATGAACTTGATTCGATGTTGCAGCCCTTTGACTTTTAAGTCTTATTTAAAAGCTTGTACATCAGTTTCACAGGCCACAGAGGTTTTCCTATTCAAGGTTTATAAGTTAGTACTTCTAATTCTCAATAGTAGTGAATAATACACTAATGCAAGTCCATCTAATGGGCCAAGCTACAACGCTGTTAAATGATAAATCAGTTTTGTCAAAGTGACTTTACTTTTGAAATCTGCTCTGCAGACATCCTAGTACATACATGTTTGATGCATCTTTATACATTTATACATACAGGTTATATAAGGTATGTCATGGAGCAGGACAGTAGCCTGTTATCAATGCATTATCAACCGATCCCAATCGACAAATGATGCGCTGTCCATCGAGATTGTTTTCCCTTTGTTAATAATTCCAACAGCACAACCTGCTTCCATGTTTAACATGGCACAATATGTGCAAACATACAGTGTGGCTTAAAGGTGATAAGGAAAGGTTCACAAATTGGTAATTTAAATGTTTGTTTCAGACATGTATTTATTTCAGGAGCAAACACTGGGAGGTAGTTTGCTGCAGTACAGTCAAATGACTGCTTCACATGTCATTTTATACAGTTTTGTCCTCTTTTTTTTTTCCTTTGCCTATTTTTTTTGTCAGTGTTGAAATTGCCTCGGACGAATTAAACGCCAGCTTCAAAAACCTACTCAGCTGAGACTTGAGCTGCAGTTTACTGGCGTTCAGTGTAGGAATTACATTTGAGTTTTATTGAACACCTTTCCTTATCACCTAGAAGATTATTTCTATGTCTCCTCAAATAGACACTGCAGTCACACCCCCACTGCTGCAAGAAGCCTTCTCCAGGTCCTCCATGACCAAGTCCTGTTCAGTGACATGGTTGAGTCGCCTGGAAGTGGTCTTATCTAGGCTATTGAGAGAAATAGGCTCTAGGGACGTCTGTGCATTGTTAGCGGGGAGCACAGAGTTTCCCTGCAGCCTGTGCGAGTAGGTTTTCCTCCGCTGTCCGTCCGCCGTGCACAGGCTGAACTTGAACACAGCTTGAAATCCTCTGCGGAAATTCTCATTGAAGAAACCGTAGATGATGGGGTTGACGCTGCTGTTGAAGAACGCTAGCCAGTGGGCAAAGGGGTAAATGTAAATGTTGATGATTCTGTACTGCTGCTCAGTCAGGCTGGCATAGTCGCTCAGCATCATGAGAGTCCACAGAGGTAGCCAGGAAAGGATGAAAAGCAAAGCAACTATTAGAAGCATTTTAATCACCCTTTGCTTCTTCTTTGACACAGTGTGGCGGTTGTCATGGCCCGGCTTTCCTCCCGTTGGAACCGCTGTTTTGAAAAGCGTAATTCCAATCCGGGCGTACATGATCACGATGAGGGAAAGAGGAGCAAGGTAGATATTAGCAAACAGGACAGTGGTGTAGATCTTCCTCATCTCCTGGTTTGGCCAGTTCTCTCTGCACCAATAAAACGGGCTCGTTTTGTTGTCATAGCCCAGTAACACCCGAATGGTTTGCTCCTTGGTCACTTGTAGCATCACACCAGAGGGACACATAATGGATATGGCCAGAACCCAGATAATGACTATTATCAAGGTGGCTGTGGATATGGTCAGCTTTTGCTTGAATGGGTAGACAATGCATCTGAATCTGCAAAAAAAAACAAGAGGACTGGATCAGGAAGATGCACGTAGACATTTAACCTGCTTTTAAAAATATGTTTTCCATAGGAAATTGAGTGACAGCGGAGAACATTTACTTTAAGGGGGCACATCATGAAAAACTCACATTTTCAGTGCTTGTGCTCATACAATTGGGTACCTGGAGTGCCTTCCAACCCACAAACTGTGAAATAAGACAACCCAGTCAGTTTTTGTGGGCTGCCTAGATCAGAAAACATGTGATTCAACAAGCCATTCAGATTTGGCTCCCCTTCCTTTGTCACATGCAGGCTCATTAGTAGGGCTGGGAATCACCAGAGGCCCCACGATAGGATATTATCACAACACTTAAGTCACAATATCATCTTATTGCGTTTTTTTAACATTTTACGATATGCTGAGTATTGCCATAAGATATATTGTAATTTATTACCTTTTTTGAACTGCAAATTTTGCATTTTGTCAACATCTGTTTTACCTAATAAGATAGAGTTTTCACTTGGTTCATCTCAGTGTTTTTATTTACATATCTTGAGGTCAGAAGTCAAGGGATCCCTTTGAAAATGGCCGAATTACAAATACTGTATGACTGCTGCTCTTCCTCCGTGTGGTAGAGTAATGGTCAGCGTTCAATAATAGAACATTGACGTCACTGTTTGTGCTTAATTCCCTTTTTCCTCCCTGTAGAGTGCAATTTGTACTGCAGATCAATTTCAAAACAATTGGGGCATAATTAACCCAGCTCCCTTTTATTAATGTACCGTCGTGATTCATGTACTGTAGATACGTAATATCCCAGCACTGCTTTCTGAGCTTTGGGGGTTCAAAAAACAAAAATCAATCTGTAATGATCTTTAAATTAGACCAGAAGTCTACTGTACATTTTTGATATTTATGAATCAACTGATAATAGGCGTGCTCTTCATATTTCCATCTGCATGGACAGCAGTGTCTCCCTGCAGCCTGTGACAGTCCAGCCAGCAGCAGTTTGAGGCTGACCTCTCTTCTGTAAGCTGTGACTACTCTTGGGGTGGCTAATATGCTTTTTGGCCTTCCTTTTGAAGTCAAACCCATATTTTTTTTTTAGTATTTCTGTCACGTTGCAGAGCTGAAAACATTTGACTAACCACATCAGTGACCCTCTGGCCAATCTTCTTCTTTTGATTTTTTTAAATGCCACACTGAAGCCTTCAAAAAAGGTTCTGCCCTTTATCTTCAGGCTCTTTTCTCACCAGCCATGCATTGTCTGAGACATCTTACCTATTGACTTATTGGCCACGCCAATACGTTTTTTAAAATGCATAGCTTTCGCTACGTTTATTCCTAGTGTCCACATTACTCTGGTGTTTTAGAACCCTTAAAAAGGAGACATTTAATAACGCCGCTGACCTCGTTTTATTTTGAAAACTCCGGGGTTGGGTTTTATGTCTACCATACACTAGGAGGCTTTGAAAAGACTTTTAAAAGACTGAAGTCTGATACCCTCTAACATCTAAAGACAATGTGTCTTAAGTCAGAGTTTTTAGTCACAGACTAACTGCTGAACTTCGTGCATCCATGAATCAGCAATCACTTTTTATTCATCTATTTATTGTCCGAATAAATCATAATTAATAGACATGATTCCATACAATATGACTCATTGAAGAATATCTATTTGTGATCTATGTTGGTATGTTTTGATTTCGTAGTCAACAGCATCACAAAATAAATATTACTTTTGTAATCTCCATCAAAAAACAGGAATCCAGACTAAAAGTTTAACAAACATTCAGATTCAGAAGGATGTATCAGGCGTATGAAACTCCTGCCTTCAAAATCTTACTTGAGTAAAACTACAAAAGCAAAATGTACTATATATTACAAGTACATGTACTCATTATGCAGCAGAATGGCCCCACTCAAAGTTATAGTGATATTAAAGGGTCCTTATCACTGATAAATGAATGTATAAGAGGCCTTTTAATGTTGTAGGTGGTCTTTTTATTGTATAATCAGAAAACAGAAATACTCAAGTGCAACTAGTTGTAGTTTATTTGAATAAATACACTTAGTTATGTTTTACACTTATGTTATGCTTTCAAAAATATTGCCGCTGCTTAAAAAACTCCTTGCCATTGTAAGAAAAAGCTACTGTGATGTATACAGACGAGTTTAGACACAGAGGGGAAAAAACACATTTTGACAGATTTGTCACTTTTTGGCTGCAGATCAGTTTGAAACCTTCCAGGGGGATGATTGGAAATCATTACAGCTTAGACAGAAGTGGCAACTACCATGTTGGGAGGTGGATTGACTTGAGCTCTCACTGAGAGAGAATCTTGTGATTGTCAACAGACGCATGCAGAGACATCCAGACAGATCGATTTCTGAATGACTGTTGTTGGTTTTAGTGTTGAAGTTAAACAGTAAAGGAAACGGGGGATTTTGTTGGTCAAACATCTGTCATCCCAACATAGTATTTAGAATAAAGGTATGATAGATGCAGTCAGGCTGTTCTCATACATGGTTGGTAGCTATACCTATGAAAACTAATGCACTGTAATTCATATATATCCAACGAAATCACTTTGAATGTATTCCACGTAATTGTAAACCAGGAAGTATTAAGAGCGACAAATCACACGTTGGGAGGACTGGATGAGTGAGTCAAAAAACGCCGGACTTTCACCCATGAGACCAGAAGTCAATGTGGATTTATTTGTCACGTAACTTCTGTACTCAAGTAATGCCACTTCCATGGTTATTTTTAACCCCAACGTTGACTTATTTGTCACGTAACTACTGTACTTAAACCTGCAGCAGGCAGAATGTTTTTGGCATCATTGGGCAAAAATTCCATAATAACTTTTCAGCATATTGTAATTCAAGTGTTCTCAGAGATGACTAGACTTCTGAACCTCCTCATGGCTCTGTTTTCAGGCTTTAAAATAATGTAGCCTGTGACGGGAGACTTTGACCAATCACAGGTCATTTCAGAGAGAGAGAGAGAGAGAGCGTTCCTGTTGGCTGTTCATTCAACGGAGGCAGCTGTCAGTCACTCTCGAACTCCAATCAAACGGTCAAACTAGGCAGTTTGCTCCGGCTGGTGGGCGGGGCTTGCTATTTCCTCAACAGATCTCAACATGGCTGCCGGGTCACAAACTTTCTCATTTTACAGCTAAACAGTACACTACAAGATGTTTCTGACAATATTTGATGTGAGAAATAGGCATAGCAGTAACAGGATATTGATTCATATTTGATCAGCGCTGCCTAGTTGGACCGTATGATCGAGTTTGCGAGTGATTGACAGCTGCTCAGAGACGGCAGGCTCCAGATCAGCTCTGATTGGTTGTTTTCCTCCAGTCTGTGAAATCTTGCAGATGCCATTAGGAGCACCAGAGGAACATGATTTTTTTCAGTTTACCTGTCTCATGCACTACTGTCAGGATATAGTGACCGTTTTATAAAAAAATACTTGTTTTAATCATATTTGCTCCATTTCTACCCACTGCTGCTTTAAGTAACGCCACTTCCGTAGTTATTTTAACCCTATTCTTTTCCTAACTAAGTAGTTTTGTTGCCTAAACCTAACCAAGTTGTTTCCTGTGAAGGTGGGGGTTTATTTTGAAAAGACTGTATGCATGTAACCAGCGGAAATTGACACGTGTTGCTGGACATTTGTAGGAAGACGTACAAAAAATGAGGAATAACTTTTTGTAACATTTTACAAACTGTTCTCTGAAGATACGTTGATGCAGTAGTTAAAATCTGGCTTATCTCTGCATTAATACACCGGCCAAAAGGGCAGACAAGAGAGCCTTCCATCTCCTCATTCCTTCAAATCTACATCTAAACATGTGGCTGATAGATGTAAGGTGACTTTGACTTTTGGGTATCAAAGCATTTCAAACTCTGTCCTTTCCAGAGGCGCAGACACCCTCCAGTGATTTAAAATTGTGACAGCGACGTCACTGCATGTCCAGTCTCTGAGCACAAGCCAATGATAAAATACCAGCTCTGTCATTCTTCCAGCTCAGAGAGCCGTTATAGCTTCTCTGGATGTGTTTGAATTTCCCCACTGTACGATTCTGCAGCCTCCTCCTATGGTTTATAAAGTGATTAAGGCAGATTAGGAGCCAGCTGGTGTCATCTCCATGAAAAGCAATTAGGGGATTCAGCATGATCGTTCAAAAGAGGACAAGTACCAGATAATGATGAGAAAGCTGTACAACCTGGAAAAGGGCTGGAAAATAGCGTAAAATGGCCAAAGTACAAGTGACTTGATTTTGTGCTGATTTGTTCTGACATTTTGGCTATTTTCTCATGAACTATTTAAGTTACTTGTATTAAACATCTGTATTTTGATGCAGAGCTGGAGTCAGATGCAGATTAAAAACTAGATTTTTTCAAAATAATGATAAAAAAAATCTAATTTGAATTCTTATCAAATGAATTAAAAAAAAATCAGAAAATGCTCTATCCATCTGACCCATTTCAGCCCCTTTTGCTGTCAGTAAGCTAGGGAATAGTTCTCTTTGCTAACACAAAGTGAAGAAAACCATGCTACGGATGATTTATGTGAACCTTGAGTTTAGAATATTTGATCACAAATGAATAGGATTGTGCAGCCGTTTGTGTTCTCTGAGGGGTTTATGGTTTTGTCTGTTTTCTTTTGCACATGAAGCACTTTTATTGTGGTGAAATTCAAGTGTGAAAGGTGCTGGGGAAAGGAAATGCACTGTTATATTTATATGTAGTAGTAAAATACAGCCACCATACCTGTCAACAGCAATAGCAACCAGAGTGAAGACGGATGCTGACACGGAGATCCCTTGAACCATGCCGCTCATTTTGCACACCAGGCTTCCAAAAGGCCATCCTGTTGACAGGAGAGATGCATTCAGCTGATTTACAGCTATGACAACACGTTGTGACAGAACAGTTCATGTATGAATTCAGACCGCCTCAAACACATTCACAACCACAAACACGTCCAAGTACAGGGGAGCTGAAGGGATAGCCTTAATATCTTTAGGTTGAACAATCCCTTTTTTAGCGGTACTTAATCGGGGCAGCTGGTGACTAGTAGCAGAGATTGCTGACAGTGTAGCTATCTTATTATAGGTATATCAGACTGTCATCAGTATAGCATCTGTAACCCGTCCTTGTGCTTAATTTTCATACACTTTTATAATGAAGGTTGAATGGAGTTCATAGCAGCGGTTATTAATTGTATGAGTGAGGTAGAAATTAATCAGAGAATTAAGGTGTTGGTTATTACAGCAAGGGAGATAACATTTTAATTATAAAATGTTAATTTTAAAATACTGGTTCATCCCTTTTTAAAAGAAGGATTTGTTGGGCAACAGGAAGCAAAGCAGGATGGGAGTTTATGTTGAATATCTTCTCTGCATTTTTTCCTTAGCATACAAATAATCCAAGGTTAAAGGAAGGTTAAAGACAGAAGACAAACATGTAAAGACAAATACCTCTTAAGTTGATAATCAATTCATGTTAAGTTGTCTACACATGATCAGTGGAAGAATTGCTTTGTGTCGGCTTGAGCTCTTGTTTTCCAATGAGATAGGCTAGATAGCGCTACTTATTGTTGTTTCCACTACCCTGATTTTACACCTCCCTGCTCTGCATTTAAATTCAAATAATTTACACTGTAACCAAGGTTCATTTATTGTCACACAATGTTGCACAACGAAATACAAGCTGCAGTCATTTTATGCTACACAAGAAACAAAACCTATTTATTTATTTTTTTGTGGTTGAGTAGCCTATGGAGGATGGTCATTTGTCATTGCTGACCTTCAGATTATAGATGACCAAGAGGCTTAAAGGTGGAGAAATAATGATTTATGGGTTAATAAATTATGTTGGTGCGTTGGCATTGAGCTCAGCTCTTGAAACTATCTGTGACAAACACAGCAAAGAGTGCAGCTCAGTCTGCTTGACATAGGATGCTTTTTACACTCCCATCTCTACAAGACTTCCTGATCTTAGTGCTGTTAGGTGGGATGATGCACGGACTAGATAATAGGATGGTGAAAGTAACAAATAACTGAAATGCTCCTTCGTTTTTTCTTTATACTGTTATTTTCTAGGGAACATGCAGCGCTTTGTTCCGTTTGTCTGTACTTTGTTCCTGTTTGTATTATGTTAAAAGGCAAATAGCTTTTTAATTGTTCGTCAAGGCTGAAACCTACACTTACAGCTGAGCCAGACTCCGTTGACAGAAAACACTAATTACCACAGCCTGAGGCTCTGACGGATCTTGAACTGCCTACCAACTTGTCTACCAACGTCTTGTATCACAATCCACAGGGATCGTCCACGATCTGCTCTTTTTTTCCAAGAACACTATTACTATTTACTTCACATATGTACCGATCCTTTGTTATAAGTTTCTCAGACTGTTTCTAAAAACAATTGAGCTGTTAGTATTTACAGCCACAAAAAAAGCAAAAGGTTGCAAATACTAACAGGTTAACGCAACACTGATGCAACTCACGTGTTATTTATGATGCAGAAGTTGTGTAATAATGCCGTCTCATTATCCACAATAGCCTTAAAAGCAAATTAATCGTTGTTGTGATATGGAGAACACTCTTGGGTGACATTGTCGCTTTCATCTCCTCCTCGTGATGCTTCTTTCGCATGGTTCACAAATTGCAAGGGGCCATAAGCATTGATGCCGAAGACTACACCGCCATTATGGTCCATTAAAGCATTATGCGCTGTAAACATCCGAATGTTGCATTAGATGAAAGCTTCCATTGAGATACAATGGCAAATTGCTAGTTGTCCAGTCTTAAAAAAGATACTCAGAGGCCAAACAAGAGGCTCATATCACTGAAGCCAGACAGACAACATAGCGACATAACGCTGCACATAACGCTCTGAGTAACTGATATATCAACTGGAGTTTTCATTAACAGATCATAAACACACACACACACACAGAGGCAGAGAGACGCAGAGAGACACACACATCACATCACGGATAAACATGTCCAGAGGATATTTAAATTGAACTGAAGTCTAGAAAATGCATTTTGAACCAACACTTGTCCCTCTGACTGGTGTGCTGTATTCAGCTGTACACTCAGCATCACTGTGATTCAGCACCCGGTCAAACATCATTGGCTGTCTGAGTGTCCCACTCCCTGCCGGTGAAATGCATCGCACAGCATGAGGCTGTCATCACAAAGCTTCCTGCGAGCAATGCCGGTCATGTCAAGTTTATTTGTATAGCACCTTTTAAAAGCAACTGGAGTTGACCAAAAGTGCTGTACAAGTTAAAGTGAACAGCAAGTAAAATATCATCACCAAAGCAACAAAACAACAGTAGGTTGCAATGGAAAAATACAAAGCAATATTATAATAAGTGCACAAATCTGAAACAAAATAAAACTTGTATTGCAATTTATAAAATACTAAAACTAGGGCTATCAGTCGATTAAAATATTTAATCACGATTAATCGCATGATTGCCTAGTTAATCTCAATTAATCGAACATTTTGTATCAGTTCAAAATGTACCTTAAAGGGAGATTTGTCAAGTATTTAATACTCTTATCAACATGGGAGTGGGCAAATATGCTTGCTTTATGCAAATGTATGTATATATTTATTATTGGAAATTAAATAACACAAAACAATGACAAATATTGTCCAGAAACCCTCACAGGTACTGCATTTAGCATAAAAAAAATGCTCAAATCATAACATGGCAAACTCAAGCCCAACAGGCAACAACAGCTGTCAGTGTGCTGACTTGACTATGACTTGCCCCAAACTGCATGTGATTATCATAAAGTGGGCATGTCTGTAAAAGGGCAGACTCGTGGGTACCCATAGAACCCATTTTCATTCACATATCTTGGCGTCAGAGGTCAAGGGACCCCTTTGAAAATGGCCATGTCAGTTTTTCGTCGCCAAAGTTTAGTGCATGTTGTATCACTCTAGCTTTAAAGCAGAAGAGATTGTTGCTTTAATGCGTTAAAGAAAGGCGTTAAAGAAAGGGGTAAAGAAAAGTGTTATCGTATTAACTTTGACAACCTTAATTTAAAGTATTAAATACGCTAAGAGCAACCAAAGGCCATTGAAAATAAGTGTCTTGAGGCTATTCCAAAGCTTTGAAGCTGTCACTGCAAGGGCACGGTCTCCCTTACCCACTAGTCTCCATCATGGACCAGAAAGCAATCGTTCCGTACAGGGTTGCCATCCCGTGCTTTAAAAACATATTAAAGAACCTTAACATCAATCCTGTATTTGACAGTGCAGGGCTGCTAGTACCGGTGTAATGCCGAGTACAACTTCACACTAAACTTCAGCCCTGATTTTCCGCTTATCGACAATTTTTGGAGCTCCTTGAGCTATGTGAGAATTGTTCAAAGACACATGTGCAGGGCATACACATTCTAGATATTTGGCATGCTAAATATGTCTGGTAACTACAGTCAATGAGAGCGGAAGACACAAGTTGAAATCAGGTGAAATCATCAGGACACCTGCCACTTTGGCAGGCAGGGAAAATGCTAGTGATGGGAATAGAGAACCGTAGTTGTCTGATTCCTTTCCATCTCATGCCTCCGTGACTATTGATTCCTCTTATCGATGCTTTCTGACAGTTACGCTGCACAATGACGCATAAGCACGCTGGATCATGTTTCAGTTTGTTTTGGAACGGAGTCTCAGCAGCATGGTGCTACTAGACCTGAGGGGACGCGCCCTATTTTTTCCAAGATAATGCGACACTGTGAACAACAAATTTGTGTCGAAATCAACAGGAGGAGAGTTAGTAATTTTAGTTTCTTAGTTATTTCCCAAGATTTTTTTTAATCAATGCAAATATTTAAATATTCATAATCATTTCAATTGTGTGTTTTTATGCAAATAAACACTATAGATGACCAAAACAAAGTACAGTACTGTGTACACTCCACAGTGTAATTCAAACTGTTATTTACCATGTATCTGTCTAGTTTGTTTGTCTAGTCCGAATCAGAGTGAAATTTATACTTTGGTTCGTTTTCTATTTAAGGTGGTTCAGTTTCACAGTACACAAATCAAAGCGGAACAAATTAAAAAATAATTATCTGAGGGGCGTGTACGAAAGAGCAAATTTAACTTTTTCATCTCGAGAGCTGCCATCTCTATGCAGGGAATCGCGGACTTTGATACTTTGATCGACTGCGCACAAATCCCTTCTCAGTTACTGTTTTGCAGACTTTATCATATTCTGTATGTTTTCTTCATTCCAGATGTGCCCACACAGGCAGCCTGTGTTTTGGTTCACTTGGAAACGGTTGTGTTTGGTTCGCACCAGAGTACGATTACTGCATTCACAGCCGCCCAAATGAACCACACCAGAGGTTGAACTGCACCAGAGTTCGATCAAAGTGGACTAAATGTTGGCTTGTGAAAGCGCCCTTAAAGACTCCCGATTACAAGACCGCAAGTTGTGTAGTGTGAATAGTACAGCAATCTGACGACTTTGAAAGTTGTGTCTTGTGAGCTTGGCCTTAAAAGTCTTGCTGCACTACTCTGTACCAAGTGAGATTAAGAGGACCGGCCAACACCAGGTACAGTGAGTTGCAGTAATCTAACCTGGTAGACTGTGATGAGCTCTTCTGTTTCTTGTGCCTTTCTGCAAAGTCTGACTAGACTACACCTTTGCAGGCACCACTTTGGTCTGTTACTTCCACTCCCACCACTCTGCTCACATGTGAGAAGTGCTACTCTGACTTCTTTGCTTCCAGCAGGCTCTGCTTTCACAGCAAAAGAGTGCATTTTTTTTTTTTTTTATGTGTATGATCTTTGGCTTCTTGGTGTCCTCCCCGAGGAAGGTCCTCCTTCCCTTGTTGCTCAGTTTGGTTGGATGATCAGCTGTAGGAAGAATCAGAGTACCTCTATATCGTTGAGTGCCAGTCAACTGGAATGACTTCTGTAATGTGTGCCTCTCCACTAGGATACACCACATAACACACTTGGGTGGGCAAAATGTCCAACAAATTACGGTACAATAGACTGCAGCACATAGCAAACTGGTGAAGCTCTTAATGTTCCTTTTTAACATCTCCTTAAGGCACGTTTTAGTATAAAAATACTCTTTTATAATAATAATTTGTCTGTTTTCCACAATTTTCTTGTTTCAATAGCTAGTTAAAAAAAAATCTTAAAAGCACATCTACTTCTTCTCACTAATTGAAAATCCAGAATGGATGAATATGTGTTTAGTTTTGTTCCAGCAGTTTAACCACTGGACACAAGATGCCTTCATTCTTAGTGTTTGAGCACTGGAGATGTCAAGTTTCCACATCACACTTGAGTAAGATTCATACTGGGCTATGATTGGCTTCCAAACTAGTTGCGATGTCACAAAATCATCTCTAAGTACACACCTTAAACTGCGATTTGAGGTGGGAACAGAGAAACTTCAGCAGATGAATGTGAAAGCAACCTTCTAGTGTCAAACTCTGCTCATAAATCATTCTGCACAGTGAAGCCCAAACAAGCCAACAAGAAAAAAAATACACATTTTCGAGAGGAGGATGACTTTAAGTCGTTCTTGCTTCTGGTTTTCTGTATGCTATTCTTGTCATGCTGTGCACTACATTCAATTTGCTGATGCTTTTGTCTGAAGCTACTCACAATAAGTGCATCAATTTTGGTAAGAACATGAGCTAGATGTCATCAAAATTGGAAATGCATCCCTCTCAAACACGCAATTGAAAGCATGTTCAGTGATAGAGTACAAGTGCCTATTTTGATGCCTGTTGCTTCTTTCAGTGCCCTTTTGCAAGAGGAAAAATGTTGAGTAGCAACGTGGGCAGAGCTGCGGGTTACAGAAGTAATTTTCCTATAGTTAATTTGCATTTGAACATTTTTTAACGTCAATGTTCAGCAACATGGAAACACAAACAATTCAATTTAAAGGATTCCCATTGGTGGCATCTGATTTGTTGAACCTTGTGAGGAAGAAATGGAGTAAATAAATAAGTTAAAAATAACAAACAGCAAAAATCAGCACAATCCTGACTGCTATCGGTATTTTAAATCTCATATATCAACCCTAATCAAATATTATTTTAAATGTCTTCCTGATGAAGCCTAAGGTGCTGTGATAAAATCCCACTGCTTCAGAAATTGTCTTTACTTCTCTCCAGATCGATGCCTTTCTGATTGTGTTTAACGGTGTCTGCACTGACAAGCTGTGGCTCTCATGGGACTTTAAACAGACACATGCTGTCTTTTGATTTGAGTCAAGATAAACAGTTATATCGGCCACAGCTGATCCGTAAGCATCACCAACAGGTCAAAATTCCTTTCCTACTGATATCGTGTAGTCCGAACCAGCCACAAGGCATTTTCATTTTTACATTTCCGGACCATAGTATAACTTCATTCTACACCTCAGAGGACAACAGTTATTTGTGGGTAAAAAAAATAAAATGGAGAACAAGACCACAATATTAACAGTGAAGCAGATTTTGGTCACTGGTGTCTTCTTGTTCTCCGCCAAACAGATTTTTTGTAATAAACACATTTTGATTGTGATAATCTATTGCAAAGCTGATAAGCTTTCATACTTGTTTACTTCTAGTAGCTGCAAGCTGTCCATAATATTTTTGTCCCTCTGCCAGCTGGATTTCCCCCAACTCCGTGTCAGGGTCTGACGTGTTCCTGATTCAGACAATAACGACTGATTACTCTGTTTTTTGCTGCTCTTGTTAAGAGGAGATATCTGTATTATTTGTTGTAGTATTACCTATTGAATCATAGTACCCACTATAAAATGATGGAGGTGAATAAGGCACTTCAGTTGATCCCCAGTCACTGTAATCACAGCTAATTCTTTTGTCATTCAATTGTTATGATTAACAAAAGAGACGTACTCGCAGGCTTTATTTTGTTAGTATTTTCAAGCGGACTCTCCACATTGGGTAAGGTCCAAATCAATCTCCTTTCAAAGAAGTTCCAAGTTAATTGTCCTCTGAAAATTGATGTTCATGATTTCAGTCAGTTGAGAGGATCCTCCTGAATTATTAAGATTGTTTTTTATTGTTTTAAAAACTGAAAAGATGAAGCCATTGCACCTTCTGTTGACAGCATATATGAAGATCTGAACTGTCAGCCACTATCACTCGCTCCTGTGAGATTTGTATCATCGTGAGCCAAATGTCAAGTCCAATCAGCACAACGTGTAAAAAGCCCTGTTCATATTCATGCATGCAGGGAAGGCTGTCTGACTGGTCCATGACCAATTACAATCCCAACTCCTCTGAGCCTTCTTCACTTTTGAACACCACAGGCTGTTAATAAAACAATAGGTCATTCCGTGATCGCCTCAAGGTTCATGTTGCGTGAGATGTCCTCCAAGGACCTCTTAGTAGTCCATATCAATACAACTTTAAACTGAAAAACAAAGACAGCCCTGCAGAGAATTGAATAACACGAGTGGTTAGGGATTAGGGAACAAGGTTAATCAAAGGATTGACAGTGCTAGCAGCCCCGTGAAGCTGTATTGACATACCAAAAAGGTTGTTTGGAGGAAAAAATGGATAAACTGCTTTGCCACGTAGATCATTACACATTGTGGGGCAAAAAAATTTAAAGATAGACCTGAGGGTTGCGACAGAAGAAAATTAAAATGGTTTATTCTCTGTACTGTAGCCATGTTTATGAAATCTCAGACTCAGCTCACCAGGCTCAGCTCTACTTTGTCAAACTTAACTCAACTTTCATTACTCAAAGCTGGACTTTGTCACATTTACTTCAACATCCATGAACCTCAGTTGTACTTTGTCACCTTCAACTGCTCTTAAACGAAGTTACCGTTCAAGCCTCATGCCATCAGGTTATTTATTATATTTTCCCACGAGTCTCCCCTTTACAGACATGCCCACTATATGATAATCACATGCAGTTTGGGGCAAGTCATAGTCAAGTCAGCACACTGACACACTGACAGCTGTTGTTGCCTGTTGGGCTTGAGTTTTCCACGTTATGATTTCAGCATATTTTTTATGCTAAATGCAGTACCTGTGAGGGTTTCTGGACAATATTTGTCATTGTTTTGTGTTAATTGATTTCCATTAATAAATATATACATACATTTGCATAAAGCAGCATATTTACCCACTCCCATGTTGATAATAGTATTAAATACTTGACAAATCTCCCTTTTTAAGGTACATTTTGAACAGATAAAAAATGTGTGATTAATTGCGATTAATCATGGACAATTATGCGATTGACAGCCCAGCCCTAGTCTTTACCAAATGTAATGGCAATGAATCCATCCTATAGTTGTTGAGACATTTCCATCAAAATGTCAGCCTGCTGGTGGCCCTAGAGAAAAGTCGGGAGATCACCAAAGTAATTAGGATTCATTGTTTTGGTACCATGAATGTCTTAACCAAATTTCATGTAAATCTACCTAAAAGTTGTTGAGATTGGGTTACAGTTTTTGAAGTGTCTTCTCCTGAGATTAAGCGTTGAACAATTTGACCTGTTGGTGACACCAGATGAAATGTCAGGGAATCAAAGTTATACGGATTCATCCTTCCAAAGTTCACAGCCATCCATACAATAGTTGTTGAGATATTTCAGTGGAAAGTGTTGAAACAACCAACTGACTGACAACACAACCAGCTTGGCTAAAAAATCCTTGTTTTGACACAAGATAAACAACACCACATTGAAAGCTTCAAATTACTGTCCCGCTCACCTGTAATTATGTTGTCAAGAAGTGTTGTGGGCATGCAGAATATCCCCACCAGGAGGTCACTCACAGCAAGGTTTAAGATGAACAAGTTGGTGACAGTCCGCATGTTTTTGCTCCGCAGCACGATGAAACAAACCACTCCATTTCCCACCATGCACACGAGGAAGATGAGCAGATAGGACACGATGAAGATGGCTGCTGTGGACGGCTGATGCAGGTAAAATCCAACATAGGTGATGTTGTTCCTGGGTATGACGAACTCCACAGAGGAGTTGTAAAACGTCCAGTTGTCATACAGTTGAGTCAAGTTGTTCTCAAGTCCTTCGTTCATTTTAAACCTGAAACATGAAAGAAGACTACATGGTGAATCAGTTTACTTTAGCAATAATGAAGGAAAAAAAATCAACATAAGATTCAGGAAATAATGGAAACTAGACACCATTGACAAAATGCTTAGTATGTGTAATCAGGTTAAATTAATTACATAGAAAAAATATATCTAAACATCAAGAAGTGGAGAGAAATGTATAAGCTTGAGGCTGCATTTAAACTAGTTTTGAGGCAGCGGAGACGAGCTGTAAACACAACACTGACATCACACCGTGAGGTTGATTTTGGCAAATGTGTTAGACAGTTGTACACCAGTGTTAGAGGTGTGGACATTTCGAAATGATTCTGCATTGATGCAGTGACAGGACATAATTGGGAGTTTGGTTTCATTTCAGCTCAGTGTGAAGAGAGTTTGAGCTGAGAGACGGCACTCTGCAGTCCGCTAACTTGTCTCTCTCTCGCTGTTGTTCTGGTGGGAGATGCAATGATGTAAACAAAGCAAGAGTAGAAGAGCTATGTGTAAGGAAAAGTAATTAACTGAAGTCTGCTAGCGGCTGGGTTAATTCATGCAGTGTAAAATGTCAAATGTCAGGCATGCAGGTAGTGCCCTGTCTTAGAGATGCTCTGTGAAAACCTTATTTTAGTAGATAACAACACACTTGTAATGCACTGCAGAAGGATTTATGTTCTCTTTTTGTAATGTTTATTGGTGCCTTCAAATGAAACTCGTGAAGTCGTGCACACAATATGCTTGGAGTTCAAATAATTAAGTCGTGAGAACACCGCTGCTAAGCAACGGCAATATTAACTTTACTGCTGGCGTCTAGAAGCCACAGAGGCTAACAGTTTGATAAGCTATCAGGTGGGTAACATAATACAGTAATTACAAAGGCATAATGACAGAGGAAAAAGATGAGGCCGTTGGGAATATCAACATTTTCATCAGACATATTATAAAATGACGAAGAAAAACAATTTACACGACTAAATTGAATTCATATTAACTTATTGTGCACCAAAAAATTTACTTCTATGGCCTCTGCCATTTCTGACAAAGTCAACAAACACGTCACAACTCGTAAACTCAGAGCTTTCAGAAGCTTAACTTGGGAGTCATGTTTGTGTCCACCTGACCTGGTGGTGGTCTCTTTAGCTGTTAAATTGTCCACCATATTTACTAGGTAGTTCCTAACTTTTTCAGTTTGCTGTCTGATGCTGGGTAGGTAGCGTACGGTGGCTTTATCTGAGCATTTTCACTGAAAACAGCTGACTGGAAACAACAGATTTAGATATAGAATGTAAGGATAAACTAAAACGGTAAAGTCGTGGGCAGTAAAACCAAAACAATGAGCTAAAAGACACTAAAATACTCTGGAGAACTGCAGAGTCGGGAGATGACTCACCATGAGAGAACCCTTTGACATTACATCATTACGTCATTTGACCCAATGGTGATATTAAAATTAACCTAACTAAATTATTAAGTAGTGCAGCTGATTTTAGTTACAGTACATGTACTGTATGGCGTAGTCCCATCATTTCCATTTATATGTAGTGTGCATAATTCACTCACTAGTGCTTGCATGGAAATCGCAGCCGCATCTCTTCACCGTAGAAGTACCGTATATCTCAGAACAGTGACAAGTTAGTGCCAAACGTTAAGTGATCAAGCACCCATTAAGACAATATGACGTGTTCGGAAAAATAGGAGAAAGCCATTCGGTAGAGCAAATCCAGCAGGACCTTTTCAAGCAAATCAGGCTGCAGTGGCTGCTTTACATGAGAGGAGACGTAACAGACCTGAGGGCCAGAAAGTTAACAGTCTATAAAAAAGTGGCATTACAGAGGACTGACTTCAGCAAAGAGATGCATGAAATAAGAGTTCAATCTTTGCACAATAATGATGAAGTTCAGAAAAGAGCAATGATGGAAATGAAGCATTGATCTTTCTGCTCTAACATCAGTCTGTGATGTTCAGTGTTTCAGACTTGACTATATTTCATAATGGAGTGCTATTGGCGTGCCTGCTTACCCTCAGCCGCCCTCATCTACTTCTACTTAAGTTTGTGATTTTCTAAATTCCCCGAAATGACTTCAGACAGCCTCAGAGAAGGGGCTGTAGTTGCTTGCTGCATACGTCCGGGTGAAGAGAGATCAATAACGGCAGCAGAGTGAGGTTGTTTTGTCCCTTGAGAGAGAACTGGAAGCAGAGAGAGAGACCGATGCTGAAGTCAACGACCGATCCTCAAATGAGAAGAAGGCTGCGGTGCATTTTGGTCTGTCGAATAGAGAAACCAGTGTCTCAGCCTCTTTTTTGATTGATTTCTTACTGCTGATTGTTTAATGTCAATGCAAAGTGGTGAGTTTAGACAGAAATCCTTTTGATTCTGACGGTTCGCTTAAAATGGTTGAAATTTAACAAAACAATTATTTTCATCATCGATTAATCTGCCCCTCAGGTGACGACTTAAAGTTTCTTGTTTTGTCCAAGGATACTCAGTTTATGATCACATAAGATAAAGCAACAAATCCTTACATTTGAGAAGTTAGAACAAGGGAATTTTGGCAGCTTTTGTTTTCGTTAGCTTAGAAATGAGTCTTTATATCTACATAGGGAGCGGGTCCTCTTCACGGAGTTCGCCATGTTTCTACAGTAGCCCAAAATGGACAAACCAAACTCTGTTAATTGATGCATAAGTTTATCCATAGAAAATTTAATTTTGATAATTGAATAATCTCTTAAGTCATTCACTGTTTCCAGCTGCGGAAATGTGAGGTTTGTCTGTTTTTTTATACATTGTAAATTTAGATTTTTGACTGTTTTTTGGAGCTCTGTTAACTTTTGACTGTTTTTGACACATTTGACATGAATTGATTCATCCAAATATTAACATATAGCATTAATTATACCCTCGCGACAACGTAGTCGGGGGTATATAGCGCTCCACGTGTCCGTTTTGGTCTGTCCGTCCTTCCGTCCGTTCGTCACATTTTTGTTTCCGGAGCAGAACTCGGAAACTATTTAACTTAGGAACTTCAAATTTGGTATGATGGTTGACAGTGTGGTCTAGTTGTGCCTTTTGGGGGTTAGAAGTCCAAGGTGCCCACAATTGTTGAAATATTTCCAAAAAAGCAAAACCTTTGGCCCTACTTTAGCAGGGGTCAAGCAGTGAGCGGAGGTATATAAGCCATGCTCACTTTTGCCTTGTCTGTTGCAGCCCTAAGTCTAACTATTTACCCTCCTGTTCAAAGTGTTTCCTTTTGCTTATATAACTATTCATATTCCTGTTTCCATGCTGCAAACCAGATCCCATTAAGTGACAGAAGACAGACCTCGTACATTCTTTGTCAGTTTGTTTTAATTGGGTTTCTGTTTATCGCTGGAGGGTTTAGTATGCACCATCAAGCAGTCAAATTGTCCTATGTGTAGATAAATCCAGCAGAACCTCCATTAAAGACTCCCACTTAAGTCCTTTCAGTAATGTGAATACAATTGAAATAGTCAAGTTAATTTTATTCATATAGCCAATATCACAAATGTGCCACAGGGGGCTTTAGAAAGAGTCAACATTCATTGTTATCCAGGAATCTTAAAATGCTGTTTACATCTCACGGTATTGTCTGTAGTCCTTGTCATCTGCTGTCTGACTCAATTGCTCCACTGGAAACTGACACATTGAGAGAAATAAGTATATGACTATTGTTTTCAAGTGGACAATAAAATGGATCCAGAAATGCAAACACCATCCCCCCTCCCTGACAGCTGTTTCTTTTGTGCACAAGTGTTTTAAATTGGATTCAGTGCATGTTGTGAAGTCAACAGCAAATAAACAGCTGTGACAAACCTGTGAAATTATAGAGTGGAGCTTTTCATCAGATACGTGTAGCTGTTGTGATTATGAATCCTCCTCATTATGTCTGATTATAACTGCATGTGATTGTGATTGGGTATTTCTTATATGGCAATGCTTGAGAATAGATGGAAGAAAATGTATTTCTGGGCTTTGTTGATGTTTGTGCCTTAAAATATGTCCTTCCTCTGTCACCTTTTCTGACATTTTAACAACCCTTTCTTTATGGCTGACCAACAGAAGTGCCTCCAAGTATGAACTATTTTCTGGCTCCAAGTCACTGACTGGGATAAACCTCACAGTTGGCAAATTGCTCTGTAGGCTTACTGCTCCTTTGTTTGTAAGTATGAGCTGAACAAATGTGAATAAAATATGAATGGGCAACTGAAGAAAATGACGAAGTATAGATTTTGAAAGCTCTTTAATGTGCCATGCCAACCAAACCCTGCAGTTTTAATCTCTTATTCATAGAACGGCAGATGTGTCCTGGTAGTCTATGAGGATGTTGTTTATCTGTGACTGAGTTGAATGTAGACCTGGCTAAAATTACACACTTTCTGAGATTTTGATCAGAGCTCTTTTTCTCTGAAACTCCAAACAAAGCTTGCTGCATCCTGCGTGCACGTGGTCATGGTGTTTTTCTCAGTTATCTTTGTTTTTTCCTGGAAATTCGTCATGTGGGCGATAGGCAGCCAGATAAATCTTATAAAATGGAGGTAATATAAGATCTAATGGACTATTGTGTTTTAGTATTCATGGTGAACAATGTTGCCGCAGACTTGTAAAATGCTTTTCAGTCTTTCTTCTGCACAAAAAGCCTTAAGAAGAATAATCCTCCAAAAACAATTTTATGCTGTGCTGGTTTCCTGCAGAGACGAGCTCATTTTGCCAAAATGATGCATGAGCTTTTTCTTTTATTTCAGACAGTAATTGGAAGACCAATGCCACCCTAAAATGTGATTTTTGTGTTTTGCGCGTACCACAAGGATGTGATATACATCCACAATATTCCTCTGGATCAGATTTTGTAGGATGTGTTGAGTGATTGAGACATTTCATTTATTTCTCTTTGTCTGTTGGCCTAAATCTGAACTCTCAGACCTGGGGATGAACCTGGGGTGACAGATTTCAGACGGCATCTTCCTGATTAAACACCAAAATTTGATGATTTAGTACTTCACCTGTCTTTACGCCGATTTAAACTCTCTAAAACTTGCTTTACTTTTATGTTCCTCAAGGTTTGAATAATCTACTAGTGAATGCTTGTGCTGTATTTGTATGATATAAGCCAATGGTTCCCAACCTTTTTCCCTTTTCTATCATTGAGTAAACTGACGACCACTGACTAAGTGACATATTGGTCAAAACAGAGTATATGTCTGGACCGTGTAGCGTCAGTCTGTGAATTTGTGGCTAAATTGTTATACAAATAGTCAGTGGTCATGTCTATAATGTTAAAAGCAGCAGTACATGTCCGGCGAGGACACTAGGGGACGCGCTGCTCCATTCAACTGGCCGTTGAAGCGGTGACATAACCTCTCGTGGAATGCACCTGATTGGTCCCTGGTTTTCTGCTCGCCTTTTCATACAGGAAACATCATGGCAGCCTGCTCGTAAACTTTCTGTTATTCCGTCCAAACAATCGACTTCTGAAAACATTTAAAGCGAGAAATAGGCGATGCCACTGGTGAATCTCATTTCATTTTAGAACTAGATTACCTAGTTTGACCGTTTGGACCAAGTTTCGTGAGCCAGACGCGTCACGTTGGACGGGCCAATGAGGAAACTCCAACACTCTGTCAACCAATCGTGTATCTTCATCACTCAGTTAGTCACTCAGTGACAGACTTTTGCATTTATAGGGCTGGTCCTCTGTGGTCCACCAAAAATATCCTTTTAAATGCCACATTTCTACTCGGGAACCGGTCATATGGTAACTTAGGAGACAATTTGGCCTTCACCACTGTTTTGGAAGAAGGAAATGTCAGGACTAAGTGCTGTATAGTGGATCTAATTTATGCTGATGTGAGTGGTTTGTGTGGATTTGGAAAAGTGACTGATAAATATTTAATGAAACTTTAAAATGTTAAATTTTAGAAGGGAATTTGGTGTGGTGTGGTAGTTCTTGCTCTCTCAGATTGTCAGTCTCTGCAGCTAACTGGAGTGATTCTGGGGTTTGAATGGAAATCATTAGTATCCAGTAAAAGGTCTAAAGGTGGTTTCAGAGGATTTGTCCACCCTGGGAGGAATGTCATTATCAGGAGACACTCCAGATTCAATGATAATGATGAGTAATCATAAGCAGCATAAGTCAGAAGATGAAGTGGTGGAAGAGCAATGTAAGCTCAATATGTCAGAGTGATCATAGCATCATAACCACTGAGCCAGTAAGCCTTGACCCAGATATGATCTGGATTAGGATTAATCAGTTTTGCTTAATGAATGAAGGATTATCCATATATCAGACTACTGCAGTATGCAAAAATATTGTGCTGTAGTTGACCAAGCTATTGCAAAATAGAAAAACAATGAAATGGTCCACAGAAACCATGTTATGTAAAATATCTCAGATGGGACATTTTCTGTTATTGGAGTTTGTTGTTTATTCAGACAAAGATTTACCTGCAGGATAAAGTCTAAAGGGACTCAAACTAAACATAAGTTAAACGTGACCCACATGTCAGTTTAACCTCATTAACCAGCCATAATAGCCTGTTCATGAATAGTCATGAGATGAACTTTACCCTGGGCAGGACTGCAGGCCTGAGAGGCGTCCCTCCTGACTCATGTTGACTAAATGTTACAATCAAAACAAAAGACAAATTATTATGTCATGATGTTATCACACTACTTCACTCTCACTAATATTAGCATCTTAAAATAGATACAGCATGCAGGACTTGAAGCTAACACTGTCCAGACAACCATGTCTCCTACAAAGTTAACTTCCCATATAACTAAACTGCATTCTCCATTACGTTTTGAGGGAAACGTCTTTTCTCCCGGATTACAGTCGCAGTTTTTAAACATGTGGTTAAAATTGTGAATTAAGACAAAACAAAACAACAGCAACAAAACTTCTTGGTTACGTTTACTAAAAAACATAGTTTGGCTTAAAATGACTACGTTTGTTACAAAATTTAGGTTTTTAGATATATATTTAGATAAATATTTAGATATTTTTCCCAAATTCTGTGTTTTCCGTTTGAATTTTTCTAAATTCTGTCTTTTAGGATTGAAGCACATCAGAAAAAGGGTCTAATCATGTGGTGGATGAAAGAAATTTCAACAATTCATAAGAAAATATTCAACATTTAATGAATATCAATAAATTTGATGTAATACAACTATTTTTTTTTATCAATGAAAGTGCTTCAATACAGTTATAAAAATAAAACATTCTGTCCTTTTGCAAAATAAAGTGCTCTAAATGTAGCTGTTAGTTTTGAATTCCTCAGGTTTTTGGATGGCTAACAGAAGACCCCTCCCCCAGGTCTCACTTCAATCCCTATCTTGCACTCTCATTGGCTGTAGCTCCTCAACAGGTCTTAAGGAGGTTAAATAACGCTTAAATTTTGGCGAGGAAAAACTGGCATGGCCATTTTCAAAGGGATCCTTTGACCTCTGACCTCAAGATATGTGAATGAAAATGGGTTCTATGGGTACCCACAAGTCTCCCCTTTACAGACATGCCCACTTTATGATAATCACATGCAGTTTGGAGCAAGTCATAGTCAAGTCAGCACACTGACACACTGACAGCTTTTGTTGCCTGTTGGGCTTGAGATTGCCATGTTACGATTTGAGCATATATTTTATGCTAAATGCAGTACCTGTGAGGGTTTCTGGACAATATTTGTCATTGTTTTGTGTTAATTGATTTCCAATAATAAATATATACATACATTTGCATAAAGCAGCATATTTGCCCACCCCCATGTTGATAAGAGTCTTGAATACTTGACAAATCTCCCTTTTAAGGTGAACAGATAAAAAATGTTCGATTGATTTGCGATTAATCACGATTGAATATTTTAATCAGGTTGACAGCCCTACCCTCGACACACAATGCAGTTTATATCATTTGTATCATAAATAGTTTAAACTTTCCGCTGAAGACACTTTAATAATTCTTCACTTCATCTTTGAGTAATAGAAAATAAAGCACAAATAGGCAACTTCAAATAAACTGAAAAAGGGAAGGCAGCAGGGACATCCCAGAATGTGCAGGTTCACAAGCCTACTACAATCTTCATCCTGCTCTGATTCCACTTCATCATTTCTTTTTTGCACTGCAGTCTGCTTACAGTTCATATTTCAGTCAATTTCCTTAGATAAGCAATGAAGGTACACATACATGTGTTTTTCAAGGCTACACTGAGCATGCTTGTCATCAGCTTGAAACCCAACAACTGGAATGTCTCATAATGGAAATGTACAGGGAGAGGATCAGTGTATGTTTAGAGGCATATACAATAAAATCTCACTCAAGGTCGAAGCTTATCTTTTATTAAAAGCTATCAGGAGATGAGTATTTCAGTATTTTCAAGGTTTTTTATTTGTTTTACTGCATTTCTGTCCATCATGCCCCCAGTCTCCCCTCAGCCCCCAATGACCACCATGTAGCTGCGCCTCTGATTTCGCACACGAATATGATTTTTTTATTGATTCACTTCTACCAACAACAAAACGGAGCTGCGCCGGTGGATGAAGGCAAACACCAGAGAATATATGGATGCGTATTCTGTGCCAAAATTGCGCGCGTAAAGCAGGCGCAGCACCTCACACACAGCTGATGTGAAATGAAATGAACGGTTCTCAGGAGTGTTTTGCTTCAGATTGTTCTCCTCTGCTGGAAACTTGACAGCAGGATGCCAACTTGAGGGAGCTGACTGTGCGGAAAAAACACGCATGACTGACTGCTCCTGGACAAAGAGGTGTCTGTGTCCATCCGAGTGGATTTCAGCGCATCAAAGCGGAGAAAGCTGGCTGGACAGAGAGCAAGGGGGAGAAAAGGACACCTACGCTTCAGTTGCTGTCCTGAAAGCTCTGTGCCTTGATAGCCTATTATGAGCTCCTAACGAGCTGTGGCTGCAATGGCTCCCAGTCAAACTTCACAATAGTTTTTTAAAATTAATTTGAATGAATGACTTTATTTCGAACATAAAATAAATAAAAACAGATACAAAATAATAACAAACAAAACAAGAGTAATAGGGTCCGAAAAGGAGTATAGGTAGAAGTTAAACTTATATTTCCCTACCCCTTTCTCACTTTTCCTTTAATAACTCAGAATGATAATATAATATATAAATTTCACCGGTTATTATCCACTGTTTTTTATCCACGCTTATAAAGTGTCTTACCTTTTGTTTATTTCAAATCAAGCTGGCGACAGACTCCGAGGAAATGAAAAGTAAAAAATGTCCACTTTCCTCTGAATGAGACATGGGTAGGTCAAAGAGAAGGAAAACACAAAGACAAAAGCATGGAAACAAAAAAAAGCGTGTCAAGCTCCGTCAGTGTTCAGTAACAGTCCGGTTTCATGTGCGTCGCTGCGAGGCGCTCCAGGATGCTTCATGTGTCTCCAGGATGCTCCAGGATGCGCTCAGCCAGGATGCGCTCAGTCAGGATGCGCTCAGACAGCCGCTCAGAGCGCAAGTGGAGGATTTCCAGCAGGATCCGTCCGTATTTGATGCGGTGACGTCGAGGGGAGTGAAGGGGGGGTGTGGTGAGAGCTGGATGAACAGCAGACTAATGGTGGAGTGGCATCGTTCCTGATCTCTTCCAGCAGCTGTCTCTGAAATGCCAAAGAGTCGGCTATATATTAAAAAAAAAAAAAAACAGGTCTAACGTGATGCTGATTGATGCAGGGCAGGTCACAGATGGTCTGGCGCACTGCTGCTGCACATTTTACTGTATGACTGTAAACACGACTACTGCAGAGACACACTGCTGAGGACACACGCAGACACAAACACACAGACACACACACACACACACACACGCAGACAAACACGCACACACACACACACATAATCATGTGGATCAGGTGACAGTCAAACCTGTGGAAGCCCCAAATGTGCAGGAATTAAATAAAACAATTAAATGAGAAATTTGATTAATTTCAAAATGAGTTTAAAAAATGAAATGATAAAATATAGCCCAAAGCAAATAAAACGCATATATTGAAGTTTGAATTATAGGGCTGTCAATCGATTAAAGTATTTAATGATAATGATTGTCCATAGTTAATCGTGATTAATCTCACATTTTTTTATCTGTTCAAAATGTACCTTAAAGGGAGATTTGTCAAGTATTTAATACTCTTATCAACATGGGAGTGGGCAAATATGCTGCTTTATGCAAATGTATGTATATATTTATTACTGGAAGTCAATTAGCAACACAAAACAATGACAAATATTGTCAAGAAACCCTCACAGGTACTACATTTAGCATAAAATGGTAAATGGACTTGGACTTATATAGCGCTTTTCTAGTCTTCCGACCACTCAAAGCGCTTTACACTACATGTCAGTATTCACCCATTCACACACACATTCATACACTGATGGCAGAGGCTACTAAGGTGCCAACTTTGCCCATCAGGATTTAATCTAAATACTCATTCACACACCGATGGCTATGCCTCCGGGAGCAATTTGGGGTTAAGTGTCTTGCTCAAGGACACATCGACATGTGAAAGGGTTAGTTTGGATTTTTAGACGTGGGGTTGTATGGATATTCCCCAGTTCAGCACGGTAAAATTACTGTTTTTGTGAATGGAGTCTGGGGTCTTTGAAGAGAACAATATAACGGCTTCAGTTATTGTCAGAAAGGGCTGTCTGATGGTGAGATATGAAGTTAGCAGTAACGTTGTAGTAGTGCAGTGAAGGAGAAAGTTAACTTCGGCTCAGGCTCACTGAAGGTGGACCAGCTATTCTAATTTCAGTGACAAAAGTGAGCCGCTACTCCGCATCGATCCACTTTCTTTTGCGCAGCACCTGCAGTATAGGAGAATGAGCTGATAGATGGTTCATATTAAGGTCAGGAGACTTTACTCTTTATTCACCCCACATGGCACTCCAGGCTCTTTAAGTTCACTTTGAGCTGCCCCTTTTACTCACGGGGTATTGCATTTCATTTTTCATTAGAAGCCATAGCTGAGCGCCGAGGTCCAAGCTCTTAAAATGTTGAGGTGGACTGCAGCTTTGAACTGGCAGATTGCACAACAGATGAGAGGTTTGATCTAGTATATACTACCTCAGCTGCATCCAAGTTTTTCGCTGTTTGAAATGTGAACAGATTCTGGTGAACTCGAGCACAGCCGAGTGCGTTAATAGACACGAATCGTAGGAAAGTGGACTGTGTGGACAGTTCTCAGCTTGCCAGGAGCAAATCTACTCATTGCAAGCAGCAGCAGGAAGAAACTGAAAAGGATAAAAAAAAAAAAAAAAAAACCCGTAGCTTCTTCCTGTGATAGGTAGAAAAGACGCAAAGAAGAGGAAGAAACCCAGTTGGAAGTTTTGAATACTTGGGTAATTTTTCTTGGTACGTAAATTACTTTTAGAGGAGACGAGGGATTTTTTATAGATAGGCTGATAGCGATGTGTTTTAAAGGAGAACAACGGCCATTTTTAAAAGATTGATATCATTCTGGACGCTATATAACATGATGTTTACCATGATGACGCTGCCACTTTGTGGTTTCCTGGCGCGCCCTCGCAATATGCGCGTACATGAGCAACTTTCTGTATTTTTTCCATCATGTTATATAGCCTCCAGAATAAAATCAATGTTTTAAAAATGGCTGTTGTTCCCCTTTAAGCTTTGCACTTGACCTGAAGGTGTTACTGGTATATGAAAATGGATGTGAAACCTTTAACAATTCAGCATGTGCAGCATGTGAAAGTTTACAAGAAGTACAATAAAGCAGCACAACTACAAAGAAGTCAGTGTTTTACATGTTTGAAACAGTGTTATCCTAGATCCATATTTTAGTTCCTCTTTGTAGTGATGGAGATAATGTGGTACACACGGAAAGTTTGGCAATGTACACATGGAATTACATTAAATAATCCCAGAGATGGGAAAACAAAGAATAAGACTGTGGGATTTTAAACCTGTCGGTAAATTTATTCATCTGTGAAATGGCCATTATGTAAATGCTTTCTACAGTATATATACAGCGTTGTCTTCTGCAAACATGCAGCTTTAATATTCTTGTCCATCTCTGCTAGCACTCAGCTTTGCACAGACTAGAATAGATAAATAAAACTCAATTAAAGGCCAGACTAAAAAGGTGAAATACAGTAAAATAATAGCAAATAATAACAACTTAGAATTTGTTTTATAATTATATTATATAAAATATAATTATACCAAAATTGTCTGCTTCATTAAACAAAACAAAACCTTTTCCATGAGCTTTGGAGGATTGGCATGATTGGCAATAAACCATGATAGTTTACTTCACAGTACTGTACCAAATTAAATACCATTTTATCTCTGTGTTCCCCACAGAAAGTTAACATTGTTATTTTCTGTAAACATTTTAACTTTGTATAAGAAAACCTTTTTGTGGCAACAAACTAACTTTACTCAGATTTCATCAGAATAGTTTCAGTACGATACGGAAGGATGTACTCTGTTTTTTTATTGTCCTGTTGATTTTAGGTGATCCACTTTGCCTGAAGTGATGCTGTGCCTGCAGGTTAGACAAAGGCTGAGTTTCCAAACTTTTCCATGGGTTTGAATACAGATTTTATGTGAGTGTAGCGAAGTGGATGCACGCACATGTATTTGTTCTCCTGCTCCGTTCGTCTCGTCTAATGAGGACGGGGTGAATAATGAAGCAGAACTCAGCTCAGGGGAGACAAAAAGAGACAGATTTAGGTTTCGCTTATCTCCAACTTTATGCCTGGCTTCCTCTTCATGTACAGTCCTGGTGTGTCTCATTTACAGTCAAGTCAAGTCAATTTTATTTTTTATAGCCTAATATCACAAATTTGCCTCAGGGGGGCTTCACAATCTGTACAGGATACGACACCCTCTGTCCTCTAAAGTATGACCCTTTCCTCAGATAATGAAAAACTCCCCCTCCAATAAAAACTATTTAACAGGGAAAAATGAAAGAAACCTCAGGAAGAGCAATGAAGGAGGGATCCCTCTTCCAGGACGGACACATATGCAATAGATGTCATGTGTAGAGAGTAACAACATAATGAAAATACAACATAGACCATCCATATGACAAAAATTGATACAAATAATGTGAACATATATGAAGAGATGGATCCAGGAGGATGTCAAGCAGCTTCCAGGCGTTGCCAAACATAGAGCCTGAGCAACACAACCTCCTCTCCACCATGTAACCGACAAAATAATAGAAGCTTGTAGAAAGTAATTACGTTATAAACAGACCACATCTAAGAGTTATTTACAAACCAAGAGGAGACAACATGAAGTTATACAGACTGACAGGGAACTGGTTGATTGGACAGTTTTGGTGATCGGAATTCTGCATCATCAGGACCCACGAAATGCTTCTGATGTGTATATTTATGTTCTTTGGTTACAAAGAGCTCACAGAGAAATAACTGATTATAAGCATTGTTAGACTGCAAATCGACCGCGTGCTATGAATAATGACTAACAGGTAGAGACAGGACTGTAGACTGCAAAAGCCCCTTTGGACGCTCTCAGATGACTGATGCGAACGTCGGGGAGGGCACAGATGTGCATGAGGCGTCTTGTACAGTAATGACTCAGGGCTCATTACTGTGGGATCGCTGTCACACACTTGTTAGTGGACTTAATGAACTGACAAAGTACACAGAGTCAGATACAAGCACAGCAGTTTTAACAGCTTTTGACCTGTTAATCAGGGAAAACACCTGCGCTGACGGGCATACGTTTGATTTGCATAAATAGGTTATATGCATGGCCTTATACAGATCGATTATGAGATCGCTTCCTAAACAGATTTCACGATCAGCAGATGGATTTATTAGTAGTTTAGCTTTTGAAATCATGCTAAAATCACATACTGTACGCACCATTATAAAATCCTCCAGTTGGTCCGTTGTCAGACCGAGACCCGACTTTTCAAGTGGTCTCGGTTTGGGTGTTTGGTCTGCACCAGGGTTTGATTGACAGCTGTCACACCAAATGAACCGTACTAACCGGGCAAACGGACTTGAGTTCATTCGAACTGAGCCAAACAAGTTCTGTGTGAAAGCACCCTTAATGTCATCATAAGCTTGCCCCCAAACCAGAGCGACTGTTTTTCAGAGGTAGAGCAGGTTGTCCACCAATCGGAAGGTTGGCGGTTCAATCCCCGGCTCCTCGGGTCACATGTTGAAGTGTCCTTGAGCAAGACACTTCCAAATTGCCCCCGAAGTGTGTGAATGAGTATTTAGATTAGATCCTGATCAGCATGAGGCTGCCATGCAGGTTGGCACCTTGCATGGCAGCCTCTGCCATCAGTGTGTGAATGGGTGAATGTTGACATGTAATGTAAAGCACTTTGAGTGGTCGGAAGACTAGAAAAGGGCTATATAAATGCATGTCCATTTACCATTTACCAAGTCTATATGTATTCATTTTCCTTTCCCTGCATTCTTTTATGCTCTATTGCCTTTATTTCATACTTTTACTATTCTCTTCTTATTTGCTTTACATCTTCTTTTTTTTGACACTCTGTCTCCTTTTTTCCAATTTTATAACATAACTTTTTAATTTTAGTACACAGATCAAACTTTGCCCCGAGGGTCCAGTGTTGATACTCAGCATTCTAACAAATGGCTAATATTGACTAAGGTTTTTCTTTCTTTGCACCAAAAGGATAAAGTTGACTTGAATTCATTGGAAGGTGACGGGGTGCTGGATCGAATCAGGCTAAAGGGAAACACATGGGACAGGCTGCCGTTCGATCAAAGGGCTAAAACACAAACACTGTTTTCTGCAGAAGATTATAGAGTCGCCCCCTCACCTTAGTTTCCTGTTGTTTTATTGAAACTCCACACTTAATGATCCAGAGGGGGGTATTGTTCCCGGCTGCTTGTTTTTGTTCTATGAAACGGTGCAAATGAGTAACTGTGCCACCTGGTAGAGATGAGTCATTTACTTCTATTATTTGCACAATAGAACTTTTTGAACAATTTTAAATAAAAGTGACATGTTGGAGAAATAACAGTCAAGCAAAGCTTTTTAAAACACTTTCTTTATTGTATGAATACAATAGTTGAATTTGGGACTTTTCACAGCAGAAAAAAACAGCAACACTGGTTAACAACAGCTATTGTTGAAGCACTTCCAACAGCCTTTGTCTGTGTTCTCATCTTGTTATTGTGCCAGTAGTGACTGTCGACTCTCAGTACTAAATACAGAAGTAGCATGACATTGTTAAAACCCCCAAAAAGCTCAGGGCTCAGCCGCATCTGCATACTGTATACTGTAACAAGGGGATTTATTTGTTAAATGTTTAAGGTACTTACATTTGAAATAATGGAACAAACAAGAAAGTACAAAATGGAGGAGGCTATCATATTAAATAAATAAAGCTTTACTTTGCTATGTCATACTATAAATGTAAATATATATATATATATATATAACCCTGCACTGCTGAATGAGAAGCATTTCCTATGGAGATTTCCTCCTTTTAGTTAGTTAGAAACTTAGAAACATTGAAAGAACTTGGAGTTCACTCATACGCAGTCAAATACAGTTCAGTAGACCTATTACAAATGTACAGTGTGCAAATTCAGCAAACATGAGACAAAAGTGCAATTTCAGCGTGGGGTGAGGGGGTGGCCCTGTATGCTACGATTAACTATGTATTTATTAATTTAACTGCGCCGGGGACAAATGATTTCTTGTAGACACTTGTGGCTGCTCGTGGCAATCTGAAGCGCCTTCCTGAGGGAAGCAATTCAAATTGTGGGTATAATGGATGGGATGGATCACTTATAATGTCAAGAGCTTTCTTTTTGGTATTCAGTACAAGCCTGCTGCTTAGTTGCATCTGTGGTTTCCTTATGATTTTAGTGGCCGTGTTAAACACTCTTGACAGTTTCCCTTTACATTTGACATTCAAGTCTCCGTACCAAGTGACCATGTTAAAGACAGTCTGATTGTATAGAAGTCTATGAGAAAATGAGCCTACTTCTCACTTGATTTATTACCTCAGTAAACATTGTAAACATGAGTTTATAGTCTCAATCGCTAGTTTCAAGTCTTCTTCAATACAGCATGATGTTCATTTAGTAAATTATGGTCCCATTTAGAGTTAAATAGACCATAAAGCAGGGGATGCTTTAGGGCGTGGCTACTTTGTGATTGACAGGTCGCTACCACGGCATTGTCCGGTCTGGGAGTTGTCCGTGTTTTTGTCTTACAACTTTAACCCTTTCACAGTCTGTTTTCAGTTCATGAAAGTTAATTATAATATTTTGCTCTCCTAAAAATGTCTTTTTCAGCGTTCGGTTGCTCTTAGCTCCACCCTCTCGTGTCACTTCTGATTGCAAAAAAACAAGATGGCGACGGACAAAATGCCGAACTCAAGGCTTCAAAACGGCAGTCCACAAACCAATGGGTGACTACGTTCACTTATATACAGTTTATGGTTAAAGGACAAGATGCTTTCCACCAGATTCTTATACACCATTTTTCACTTTTTCACGAACAATCTAGCCACAACCAACATTAGCCATTAGCTTGTCAGATCATTACATCAGCATTTAGGAGGAGGGGCTGCATCTGACAAAACTGTGGCTCATGTCGTTTCTCTCACCTGCAGTCAACATTGGTTTCTCTTTACAATGAGGTTGATCTGGATTCTGGAGCTTTTCAATCATCAGCAGATGGAGTTTACCAAAAACCTATTTGTTGATTAAGTCTGGACTTTGATTTTTGCACATCTGCGTATCATTACTTCTTACCGATTACCACAGCGCACTGAAATATCAAGCTCGATTGCCCCTTCTTTTTTTTTTGCACAAACAATTCTTGAGAGGAGAAAGAAATATGCTGCTGCCCTCCAGCTGTCTTGGGTGCAACATGTGGCTCAGTCCAGCCAGGCAGCTGCACGATAAAAGAGACTTTAGACTTTTGCTCTTGCGTCTGTCGGTGTAGAGTCTGCCATCACAGTCCAGTGCTGACGTGGAGACAACAGACAGGACTAGCCAGAGGGGTTGAACTTCAGCCAGCTGACTTAATGTCGTTTTCATGGACGAGGTCCCTCTGAACTCGGTCGTAAACACGTCTGAACCCACTTTGGTCGTCAGCACTGTTTGTCTACGTGTTTCATCGTTGTAGCTTCTTTTTGAGTACTTTCAGTTACTTGCTAGTTAATGCAAAATAAATAAATTTGCCTTGCTTTTTGAAGCTGTCTTTGTAGCCATATGGTTTGGTTTTGACAAATAACATTTTGAAGATATTTCATTTTCTAGACATATCATATTAATGAGTTTCAGACTAAACACAACATGAATCTTCTGCAATAGGACAGTTATTCAAGGAAAAATAGAGAAGATTCTGAAAGAGTATTTAGACCATAGGAACTGGACGTAGTGCCGCCTGTTAATAAGTGGCATTTACAGAAAACAGCTGAATAATAAGGGGAAGTAAACACACACATTTTGTGCCTGCAAGGGGGAACACCAGTGAAACCTTAAACACAGTGATGAAATGGCCTGCCAGGATTCCATTAGCATATATGTTGAGTAATAGGGCTATATCTGACCCTGTGGTGCATATGGTCTTGTACGTGCAGGGTGGTTTGTTATGATTGAAAGAAAAGTGTACAAAATGCCATGTATGATCGTCAAAATGCAGTTAATGATGTAAACTGTAATTCACCATTGTCTCTGTTCTAATATGCTTGCCTTCTCTGCCTCCATGTATTTATCTAATAATTTAATGTGTTCCAAAAAACAAAAATGTTACCAAATATATTCACTTTGGCAGCCGTAAGTGACAACGAATACCAACTTTTGGAAAAACTTTTTAAATAAACTTTTCTAGAAATCAAGTTGTTTTGGCCCTGAATCCTAGTCCAATTAAACAAAACGAAAGATTTCCCATTGTGATGAACATCGTAGGGGGGTATGATTGGCAATAAACCATCAATGTTTACTCCACAGTACTGTTCCAAATTAAATGTTCCCCACAGAAAGTGAAGTTAACATTGTCATCTTATTTTCTGTAAATAATGATTCGTTGGGTTAAAGCATCTTAAATCATCTTATTAAATACAGTTTTAACTTTGTTGATTAAAGGTGCTAAATGCGAGATTGGGAACATTTCTATTGCCTCCGCACGACTCTCAACATGGTGGCTTACCTCTGCCATCAGTGTATGAATGTGTGTGTAAATGTAGTGTAAAGCACTTTGAGTGGTTGGAAGACTGCAATGCGCTAGATAAAATGCAAGTCCATTTATTTTTACAGTACATTAGGTACATAAAGGCATTACATCCGTTAATCCATATATGTTTTTTTTCCCAAAGTAGTTTTCCACAAAACGAAATGCAACGAAAATTTTAAAAGTGAGGATTAGGCATCAGATATGAAATTTAAATTGGAGTGTTTTCATTAAAGGTTTAGTGTCTAGAAATGATGAAACTTAATCCTGCTAGTTGCTCATTTGTCTAATCAAGCCAGACAAAAACCTCTTCTATCCTAAAGCTGTGCAAACCCCTAGTTTAGATATAAACTTTTTTTAAATTCCATTTCATGAAAGTCACCATGGTAACAAGAAGTCCGTCTGCCGTTGCGGGTGACAGACATCCTGCAATGCCGACAGGTACGGCTGAACACGGCATGAGAATAGCAGTGTTTTATATGCACAGACGCTGCAGAGAGTGGGGGTGGTTTGTGCAGCTGGGACTTGTTTGAAAAGTGACAAAATACTCTACTACTATTGGGGCTCTGTATGTTTGTGTTTGGTTTTAAAGATTAAGTGCATTAATTATAGTTTTCCAAAGTTGTTTATGACCAAGTTTTAAGGGCAAATTATAGGAGAGCTAATTAGAAATTAACTGAACTTCACAGACAAAGTTTCATCTTTCTTGTTTTGCCCCTTTCCGACATCCTCTCTAAATGTACCAGAATGTCTCATTACAGCACTACTACACTTTAATTTTGGCACTTTCCAGCATAACCCTTGTATGTCCAAAATGTAAGGAACTTGTTTTAAGTTTTGCCATCTTCTCTATTTCTTCCCAACTGCATTTGAAAGGATTGTAGTCCAGGCATGAGCATGACATCTTTCAATGATTTGTCATGATATCACTTTGGCAGTTTAGTTTTCCTTGTGTTTCCTCTGTTTCCCTGCCCTTTTGTCTCCTGTGTGTTTTTCCCAGTTTGTCTAGTCTGTCAGTGTGTTGGGAGGTGTGGCCTTCCTCCTCCTCCTCATTCTCCTGGGCAGGCACTGCTGGAGCAGCTGACAGCAATTATCCTATCATCACACACACCTGCAGTATATCTACCCCAGTTTTCCTGCCAGTCATCGCCAGATCGTTCCGTCGCCCTCAGTGGTCTGTTCACCTGCCAGCTGTTGCTGCTTCCTGGTTCCAACCTGCCTGCATTTTTTATCTGTTCAAAATGTACCTGTAAGGGAGATTTGTCAAGTATTTAATACTTAAATATGCTTGCTTTATGCAAATGTATGTATATATTTATTATTGGAAATAAATTAACAACACAAAACAATAACAAATATTGTCCAGAAACCCTCACAGGTACTGCATTTAGCATAAAAAATATGCTCAAATCACAAAAACAGCTGTCAGTGTGTCAGTGTGCTGACTTGACTATGACTTGCCCCAAACTGCATGTGTTTATCATAAAGTGGGCATGTCTGTAAAGGGGAGACTCGTGGGTACCCATAGAACCCATTTTCATTCACATATCTTGAGGTCAGAGGTCAAGGGACCCCTTTGAAAATGGCCATGCCAGTTTTTCCTCGCCAAAATTTAGCGTAAGTTTGGTGCATTATTTCATCCAGTAGATGTTGAGATATTTCACTGGATAAGTAAAAACTTTGACCTGCTGGCGACAGTGTGTTTCAGAATGAAAATGCAACTTCCCTTCCTCCCTGTCCCACATCTTTTAAACCCCACACAGCCCCAGTTTATACCTCAGGCTCTCTGTTCCTCCAGAGCCACAGATGACATCATTCAACGGTTTGTCTGTGTAGACCTCCTCATGACTAGTAAATTAACTTTAACACTTTAAATGTAACGATCATAACTAAATGTCTGACCTTAACTCAAGCCCAACAGGCAAAAACAGCTGTCAGTGTGTCAGTGTGCTGACTTGACTATGACTTACCCCAAACTGCATGTGATTCTCATAAAGTGGGCATGTCTGTAAGAAGACATTGACTCCTATCTTACAGGGACATTAAGGAAGTCTGAGAGTAAGTTTTTCCTAACGGGTGGTAGAAGAGTTGAGGCATTTGACATTTTCTCTTTTGAAGTATTGCGCACACAGCAGGGTGTTTGTCTCCAGTGACATTGAAGACAGGATGCTAATCGCAGTGACTGCTTTACTCCCAGGGGCACTTCATGAGTTGTGAGTTCTCCAAACTGGCTGGAGATTGACTCAAAAATCCCTCCGTCTCTGGCTGGATAGTGTTTGCAAAAGTCCTCTGAGCTGGTAGTTTCCCAGCAGTGTCAGGCAGCTGGACTGCACACATAGGAGAGATGAAAATACAACTTCGATTGGGATTGGAGGGTTTTTTCATCTTATAAACTTTTGTATTAACTTTCAATGTTTTTATGTTTCAACATTTTCAGTTGCTCAGAGTTGCATGACGTGACGATATTTTGTTCCAAAACTATCAATTTATTTAGTATAATAGAATTTAATTAATTTAATTAATTTGAGCGATGGTGTTTGTGTTTGATAGTTTACCCTGGCGTGAGTGTGTCAGCCCATTACACCAAATTTGCGGGATTCATGACTGCAATATTTGAAGTATGAAATCATTTACTTTAATCAATCACTCTCGCTCATTTTGACATGTTCATTAATCAAAATAAATGCCATACTTGTGTGACCGATGCATTAGCATGCAAGAGCCTTCAAGGAATCAAAGATGTATCTGCAATTTGTGAGCAACAATCTAATGAGCGCAGTATGGCAGTGAAATGTGACTACCACCATTTTCCATCTGCACATAAGCGAGGAACACAAATGGCTTTTGTGAAACGGACCCATGAATAGAAGGGGTAAGATACATTATTTTCCATGAGAAATTGTCTTCAGTCCACCAAGACCTTAAAACATATTCAAAAAAATAACATATGCCGTAAGGTCCAATTTACACGGACATCCGAACGTTACACCCACATGTGATTGTTGAACATGCTACATGGGCATTTTCCTGCAGCTACATCAGCCTCCACTCTTCTGGTTTCAGGCTTTCCACATGTGTGAGGCTGGATAGAACCTGGCTCGCAGGCGGTGTTCCAGTTAATCCCAAAGGTGTTGGATGGGGTTGAGGTCAGGGCTCTCTGCAGGCCAGTCACGTTCTTCCAAGAAAAACTGGGAGAACCATTTCTTTATGGGACCTCACTGCTTTGGGGCACTGTCATGTTAAAATAGGAACAAGCCAAACACAAAGTTGGAAGAACACTATTGTCTAAAATATCATTGTATGCTGAAGCATTAAGATTTCCCGTCATTGGAACCGGGCCATATAGTGTATAGCAGAACAAATAACGGTAGCTGTTATTTAGAGCGTCTTAATCTCCTGTTAAGTAACACATTATGTGGGTGGGGTGTATCTATGAGAGGGATTTAAATGAAAGCCTTTCTATTTGATTGGCTTGTTCAGATGTGGGTGTGACTTGGTAAATATGTCACATTACAGAGCTGTAGAGGACTGTTGGCTTCCACCCACACTGCCCTACCCCATGCTGTTAGATCGGCAGGAGGAAGATGACAAAGAAATGGATATATCGGAGCACAACCACGTTCTTTAGAAAATAACATTTTTGCTGACTGAGATCCCCTTACCCATAATCTGATAGTTACTGTGACATACAAGCAAGCAGTTAGCACATTTTGATATAAAAACACTCTAAAACGATTATTTGACATATATTTGGTGTATACCAAGGCATGACTGACCACAGGAGTAGAACTCGGAAAATGTTTAGAAAGATGTTTTTTTTATGTCTCAAACTGAGTGAATAAAGGATGACGACTGTAGGTCAGGATGTCCATGGCTTTTTTTCTTGTTCTGCTCTCTTATACAAGTCCACTGCATTTAGAATTTCCCATCGATTCTGACTTCTTTGACTATTCTGAACAGCTCACTCCTGAACCTACATGTTACCATATCATGATGTAGAGCAAAGTAACTCTGGGGGATTGGTGCTGAAGAGTAGTGGGATAAATGCACAGCAGGAGTAAAGCCTGGATCTTGATTGGCAGAGACATCGGGGTCGAGTTCAGCCGATACCAACTGACACATCTGCCTCTCACCACCTGAAAGGCTGTTCGCTCAGGGCCACAGGTTCATCAGCATCACAAATTTTGTTTCTATCTATATCTGCTCACGCATGCATTTGGACACTGGAGCTCCAACCCTCATTTCACAAATTTACCGTGTCCGTTTTGACGAATAAACGCACAGTTACAGGTTGATTTAAAAACAAACGTAATGGACAGAAATACCTTCCGTCTGTTTTCTCTCTGATCATTGTAGAATAGAATAGACATTTTTATTGTCCATTGGGTCCATTGGAAATTTGTCTTTGGCTTAACAAACATGCATGCACTTAAAAGCTTCCTTTGCCATGGGTTAAATTAGAGATAAACAAAAACAAAAATCACTTAAGTAATAGCCTGAGTGGGCCAAACATTTGGGATGAAAGTGCTAAAAATATTAACGATTAAAGTAACATTAGCTTGGAGTTAGCTTTATCAAGCGTTAGCTTTGAAATAGCTTCATCAGGGGCCCGGCAACACTGATGCATCACAAAACATAGAGAAAACAGACGGAAGGTATTTCTGTCCGTTATATTTGTTTGAGGGCTGTCAATCGATTACAATTGTTAATCGCTAATTAATCACACATTTTTTATCTGTTCAAAATGTACCTTAAAAGTGAGATTTATCAAGTATTTAATACTCTTATCAACATGGGAGTGGACAAATATGTTTGCTTTATGCAAATGTATGGATGTATGTATTATTAGAAATCAATTAATAACACAAAACAATGACAAATATTGTCCAGAAACCCTCACAGGTACTGCATTTAACATAAAAAATACACTCAAATCATAACATGCCAAGCTCAACAGGCAACAACAGCTGTCAGTGTGCTGACTTGACTATGACTTGCCCCAAACTGCATGTGATTATCATAAAGTGGGCATGTCTGTAAAGGAGATACTCGTGGGTACCCATAGAACCTATTTTCGTTCACATATATTGAGGTCAGAGGTCAAGGGACCCCTTTAAAAATGGCCTTGCCAGTTTTCCTCATCAAAACTTAGCTTAAGTTTGGAGCATTATTTAACCTCCTTCCAGACAAGCTAATGAATTCTTTAGGTTTTGAAGTTTCATATGATGCCAGTATCTTCACTCTAGCCTTACAACTGAGCTCGGTACAACTTAGATTAGTGGCGTTAAAACTAATTTGTGTTAACGCGTTATTATTATGTTAATTTTGACAGCCTTAGTTTGTTTTTTAATTAGTTCCTGTTATCATGCGTTTGCCTCTGCACTTTTTTCAGCTGTATCGTCTCTGTCACTTTTCAAATGCTTACTCCAGAGACTTAGGAGACTGTGTCATTTCCTGCTAGTTGTTTCAGCCCTTCTTCACTGTTGGGTTTTTAGTAGTTTTTGGACAACAATGGAATTCTATTGCACAGAGGAATAAGATATATCAGGCTTTGGATACACAGATAATACTTGTTCGTAGATCAATTCATTGTTGGTTTTGGTCTTTTCGTGGGATTTGTTGACAATAAGAAAAACATAGAGTATCACCAGACATGAAGTTTATAAACAGCAAGCTTTGGCTACCTTTGGGATTTCTCCTTAAGAAGCTTTAGTGTGCTCTCAAGCTTAAAAGACTAAATTAAAGACTAAATATACAATCACCTGAGAGTTGATTTCCCTCAAACTTGGTCACGTTGCCATCTGCCAGAAAGATAATATTTCCTACTAAATGAAGCTTGCTTTGGCATGCATACACAAACCCACATACCAAAAGGGAATTGCACTGTGCTCAAAACCATGTTCATTAAATCAGCGTTAACATTTGAATACATCAGGAAGCATTGTGGCAATATGAATAGTACATTATGATTGATTTTCTTTGCCTGTATTATGAGAAAATGCAAGTAGATCAGTGCACTGTAGTCTATTGAGTCAGTGCACTTTCTTCAGATCTTGAGAATCTGCAGTGAAAAAGGAAGCGACTCAAAATAACTTGATGCTGTTGTTGATATAATTAACACTGTAAAGCCTCTTTGAAAGCAGAGGTAAAATGTGCCTCTAAGTAGCTTACAGATTCTTTGAAGTGCAGCTGTTATCTCTGCATCTCACAAAATAATCACGATAACACATGCAGGCTCATTTTTCATCCGAAGCCAAACTGGAAGGTGTGAAGTAGTGACTGTGGTGTTTGGATTTAATGGCTGCCCAGCTGCAACCCAGGTGATTTTACAGCTTATCTGACAGGAATCAAGAACTGCTGGGAAACTTTTGAAATGGAAATATCGATGTAAAAACCAGGAGGCCAACTAATAAATAAGAGCTGTTTCCCATGAGACCCAGAAAGCCCCCTTTTCCCCTTGATACCTGCTCTCACCTCTTCTCCCCACAGGAGGATTATTCATCAATGTCTTCTTTAAAGTGCAGTTCGGATTAGACAAGCACATGTGCACAAAATAATAATAAGAAAAGGCAATTTTTTGTGTCAAACTTCAAAGCTGTTTCACAATTTGCTGCGACGTTATATTTGTAATAATAATAATCAGTCTTGAATAAAGCTGGTTCCATAAGAAAAGATAAACAGAATTATGCATCTGCCATTATAAAAAAAGAAATTCAGAAGTGAGGCAGTTCAGAAGATGCCAGATAACACAAGTACGTCGTTCCATATTCAAGGAGTCGGGACGGCAAAGTCACGTTCACCTTTTGATTTTTTCGGTCTAGACTTTCGGGAGAAGCGACGTGTCCTTCCTTGAGGATTTAAGAGCCAAGAAACAGATCAGTTTCCCTGGATGTGTTTGTTTTCTCCTTACATGTTCCCGGGCAGTGACAGTGACTTGAAGCGGTATAAATTTAGCCGAGAGAAAGTCGTCCCCGTTGCTCTTTGTCATTTGCATCAACAGCCTGGATTCATGTCTGCCTCCCTCTCTTTTCCCTGTGAAATATGCTGATGACCTTACAATCACAGAGCTGCTGATGGGGTATGTGGCCTTACTCAGAAGGCCTTAGATTCTGTGGATGGATGTGGAGTTTTCACTTGCAATGAATGGAGCTAAGACCACAGATAAGGTAATCAGTGCCAGGAGAGAGGACAGCATCTCTTCTTCTCCGACTCCAACAATTTCTTGACATGTCATCAGTAGAGAGTCTCCACTTTTTAAACTGCTCGGAGTTCAGATATCCTCTGATTTGAAGTATATGCTCTCAAAGTCACGACCAAGGATCCCTTATCTCAATGTTGCCAAAAGAGCTTGTCTCCCCTGTGACGTGCTAAAACAAATATATCTGACCTTCATTCATCCGATCCTTGAGTATGCAAGCCCAATTTCGGGTGGGCTGACAAAAGGCCTCTCCGGGGAGCTGGAGAGGGTACATAAAGATGCTGCAGGATCATCGGCTTTCCGTGTACTTTTCCAGCATTGAGTAAAAGGCGTGATGAGGCCACTCTGCTCACCCTCGCTAACATACTAAAGGATAGTTCATCGGCCCTGCACAGATTCCTGCCTGCAGCCTCAACACCCACTCACTCGCTTTGTCGGCGCAGGGAATTTGTAGTGCCCACGAATAGAACCAAACCACCATGACCTTTCTTTTATTCCTCGCGCTCTTAAAGGGTTCTTGGTTACCAACCTGGGGGTCCTGACCCCCACTATGGTTCTCCAAAGCTTCACGGGGGGTCACGATGTCTTCTTGATTTTTTTATATATATATATATATATACAGTTGGCATAAATCTCAGTATTTCATTCATTTCTGTGAAGAAATCTAAATAAAATAGTTATTTTTAAAGTTTGGATTATTATTTAAAACCTGTCTCACAGGATAAGGGCACGGTGACCTGAGCACATGCTGTACTCACAAAGCCTCCCCTCTCTGCTATACAGCGTTGTCTGTTTTTGCTTTGTCATGTTTTTCTTGTGCAGCATCAATGGACTACAACTGCATTTCGTTGTACAACCCTGTGTTGCAGAATGACAATAAATGATCCTTGAAAAATGATCATTTTATAAAAGCTGCTGCTATACGCAAAATATGTTTCTCTAAAGATACATTCACCCAACCAAAGTTTCCAGGATCTTAAACTTTTAGATGAAATTGAGTTTCTTGCAGAAAGAAAAGGTTGATGGTGTAAATGCGAGACACCATCCATGACTCTAGAAACACAGTGGTGTGGTTTCCTCCTTAAAGGAAGAAGTAGTCAGATGTGAGAATTAATATGCTGCCTTTGTTCCACTCTGTTTGCCTTTGTAGTTCATCCAAGTGATACTGCTCTTGACAGCAACATTTCATCAGAAAATCCATTTTACTAACGGCTGATATGTGTTATGCCTGTGACAGGGTAAGCGTTTTCATAATGTACAACTGCGGGTGATGAAGCTCTGCAACACTTTTTTTTCTTTGCAGAAAAAATATGAATGATAATCCTGAAATGCTGCTGAATGTCAACGCTAATTGAGCTTTTTTTTCAACCTTGCCCCTTAATAACTAATTGTCATGCAACAAAGAACGTGCACACACGGCGAGGTGTGTGACCCTGTCCCCGAGAAATTACTTTTATACTACTAAGTTGTTTTCCAATTACAGTATGCAAATGTATTCATTTCCTGGATAATGTTCACGTGCAACTTTTTTGTTGTTGAGTAAATGAAGCACTACATTTACTGTATGTACTGCAACAGAGTCTCAGTGAGGTAGTTGAGGTGGATGGTGGGCATACAAAGCGCTGGATTTGGCTCCAGAGACCCATCTGTTGTTTAGGCAACACAAGCACTTTGGGAAGATGGTTACGGTTAGATGTAAATAATCATGTTATGTTTCATGATTAAAGTCACTGCAGACATTTCCTGTATTAAACCAAAAGTAATATATTTCGCTAACCTGAAGTGCTGTGAGTGCTTGAACATTACCATAAACAACAAATGGCAAACTAAGGGAGGGGAGGGAGTATATCTGTTATTTTATAATCTACTCCATCAGGTTTTAGTGCAAAGCCGTGGCTCACCTGACATTCACCTCACTTTTATCAAGCTCACTCTCCTCCAGCTCTCTCTGTAGAGTTTACAGTCCATGTTTGTCTATCCATCCACTATCTTATCTAAATCTAGCATCTTTCCTCTGTTCCTTTCTCTTTTCCATGCAGATTGCAGCATAAATTAGCACGGTGTGTTGTTGAATGTCCCTTTCTTGTATAGTACTGGAACATGCAGCCAGCAGGGGGCGACTCCTCTGGTTGCAAAAAGAAGTCTGATTGTATAGAAGTCTATGAGAGAATGAGCCTACTTCTCATTTTATTTATTACCTCAATAAACATTGTAAACATGAGTTAATGGTCTCAATCACTAGTTTCAAGTCTTCTTCAATACAGCATGATGTTCATTTAGTAAATTATGGTCCCATTTAGAGTCAAATAGACCATAAAGCAGGGTATGTTTTAGGGCGTGGCTACCTTGTGATCGACAGGTCACTACTATGGCGTTGTCCGGTCTGAGAGTTGTCTGTGTTTTCGTCTTAAAACTTTAACCCTTTCACAGTGTGTTTTCAGTTCATGAAAGTTAATTATAACCTTTTGGTTGCCTAAAAAAAGTTTTATTCAGCATTCGGTTGTACTTATCTCCACCCTCTCATGTCACTTCTGGTTGCAAAAAAGCAAGATGGTGACGGCCATAAACCAAGATGCCGACGACTAAAATACCAAACTCGAGGCTTCAAAACTGTAGTCCACAAACCAATGGGTGACGTCACAGTGACTATGTCCACTTCTTATACTGTATACAGTCTGCCTACACCCCAAAGCAACCCAAAAAAGGAAGATAGACGTATCATAAAGAGAGCCTGACAATATCTGTGAAGCGTTTCAGAGAGGTGTTGGTAGTAGTTAAGGGCGATATGGACCAAAAATCATATCTCTGTATTTTTAGGCTGAATACAAAATATATTTTTTGGTATTTTCTACGAAGTGGGCTAAATGTGAGATGTCACAAGCACTTTTATTAAAACAGATATCATATCATATGACATGCTTAAGCTACGTTTGAGACAAATAATTGAGGGATCACGCTATTTCCAACAATTTGTTGTTCTGGATTAACAGAAGGTGTTTTATCTATAGAATCTATAGAGGTGTCTACGACATTTGTGTCTTTCTTTTCAAACAGAACATTTCTGCTTGTGCAAGAAATGTAAAGCGTTACTGTGAACCAGCGGACGTTTTCATGGAACTGTCTTTAACACATCTGATGCATCTGTTAAAAGCACCACGTGTGAAAGCTTTCATGTACTGATTATACTGTAGGTTGAATCACCTCTGAAAATAGACTGGAAGCAAGGGACAGATGTACAGTTGAAGGTCATTAACACTAAATATACCCTCTTTTCTCACTCCATTCTTTTGAGGATATACATATTGTTCTCTTACAGCTCTGTGGCACATTATAGAGGTGCTTTCACACGTTTCACACCCTTTTGATTTGATAGATGGTGAATATGGAGATGCAGTCTTGCTTCCTGCCTCTTGATTCTCTCAGGAGACCTTGTGTAATGTGGCTCATTCAAGCTGCAAAGCACAATCACAAACACTGACAGTCGATAAGTTCATTTTAGTTTAAAGCACAGCTGTTTAATCTTTCTCACTTCTGGCCAGTCTTTGACGCTGATCGTTTTAAGATAACACGCAAAAAATGTCTACTGAGCTTTTACATTTTTTTTGCAATACCACAAAGTAAAGCACTAGGAATCACCACACATTTTTGATGTAGTTTCTACAACAATTTGTCATTTTAAAGCTTACAAAGGTAGTATTTTCTTGTATTTAAACTGCCAGATTTTGCTGTCATGTTGTAAACTCTTAGTAGTATTTCAGATAATGAAAACCAGAAAAAAAACACAGAAAATATGAAAATGTCTGTAAGCACCTTCTCTGCATGTTTTCTAAATCCAAGTCACTTTTTTTACCCTTAAAAATGGCGCTGCTTTTGTTTAGTAAAATACTAGGGTGGTTGGTTGTTTATCATGTCAACTATTGTTTAATGTTTGTCATTTATATTTTTATTAATGTGATGTATTGAACAGTCAGCAGGGTTTTTATTGTCCGTTCTATTTTGTAGCTTCTGAACTAAGTGTGGTTGTCTGTACTGTATAGTGATGCTAATGGACAATTTGAAGACTTTTATGTTTTGGAAGTCGTCATTTATGAACAAGTTCTTGGATACCATAAAGTGTTACGGTGCATTTACACAGCAATGTGTCTGCCACAGGTTAATATCCATGTTCTGTATTTTGAATGTTCAGCAACAAGCTAACCATAGCCGTGAGGCATGGTGCTAGCCGTTTGCAACCGTGAGCAGTAGTTTGTCGATACTGTCAGACTCTCTTTTTGATGTCTGTCTTTTTATTTGTGCTGTTTTGCCGTGTAGGCAGTTGTTGCCAATGCTGGAAAAGCAATTTTTCCTGCAGGATATTCTGCTGTTGAATCAGGCTTTTACCGAAGGGACGTGCACTCACAACTGTATTTGTATAACAGCCAATAGGAATGCCCTTTGGCTGAAATTACCTGTTTGGTGATTGGCCAAAGTCTCCCATCACAGGCTAGATTTTTTAAATCCTGAAAACAGAACCATGAGGAGGTGCAGAAGTCCAGTTTTTTCTCAGACCACTTGAATTAATTTACACTTTGCTTTCATTGATACACCAACTTTTCCACCTCAGCTGAGCGATATGTCGACTTCTTTTTTAATTTACAGCGTTTCTGTTCCGTTTTTTTTAATGCAAAAATGAATCACTTTAAATCACTGATGTAGATCTCAGGACTGAAACGTTCTTACTTAAGTGAGTTTAAGTGATCGACAGTGTGTGGAAATCTTTAGTTCCTTCATGTATAAAATAGAAAACACTGGAGCAAAACAATTTAATAACCAATCCTGGCAAAATAGAAAGTAAAGACTCCACAAATAGTATTTAATGTGTATATTTCTCAGCTTCATTAGATCAAAAGGAACCAGCCAGTGTAATAACCTGCAGTGAAAATCATCATTCAGTTCATTCAATTCCAGATTGTGTTCAGCAATTTGAATAAATCAGACCAGATGACGTCCTGCTGGATGCAGAAGAAGGCTGAAGTGACAGATTGGCTTTGTCACAGCCAGCCTGGTGGACTGAATTTTCCACACAAGGAAAACATGTGCACAGGCATTCGTTGTCACCCATTACATTACAGCTGACTGAATAAGAGCACTTTACGGCTATGCGAGGGTGTGAGTATGTTTAATTTATTTGCCGCTTGCTAATCAGTTGTATGAGTGGTTCCCTGTTTTAATAGTCATCTTAAAAGATCTGTCAAGTCTATAATTGTTTCCATGTTGCACAACATCAATTCTAGTTAATTCATTCTACAAAGAGAATTGATGTCAGAGATTTATCACAAAAAAAAACAAGGATTTCACTCGAGGCCGAGCAAAAACTTTAGTTGCTTTCTTTAGAGCGGCGAGACGTGTCCAAGCAGCAAGAGTTTCAATAACTATGATAAACCCATAGCATTTCCTCAACCGAAAGACTTTACTCTAAATTTGATACGATTGACGATAATGGTAGCAATACCCGTTAGAATGTATCCGAGAGAAAAGCATTTCAAGGCAAAATTACAATGAAATGGATTTTTTGCACGGAGAAATGAAAGCTTAATCCGAGCGGAATTGAAAGAGACGGCACTTCACGGCGTGTTGCATTTCACATATGAGGGGACACTGATTTTCCAAAGGCCAGAACGTTATTGCCAGGCAAGTTTCCTCCCACGCCACATCCAGCACTTGAGACGTCTTTTAAAAGACAACATTTAGAGGAGAATATTGGCTTTTATCTGATTAGAGGGCCACACACAGGCTTTTTGCATTTAGAGAGAAACCACTGTTACATAAAATTGAATTGAAGAGAGTGTGGTATATGCTAAAAAGCTGCTAACTTCTCATCTACAAACAAGGTTTCCTCCCAGGAGAGCGGTATGTTCTGTGTGTGAAGGGTCATAATGCTACACTGACTCCCATCTGCAGCACTTTAATATTTAATTGTGCTTCTGCTGGACGTCTCTGTCAGGGTGAAGCTTCCTCCGGTGCTTAGGAATCTGAGCAGGTTTATTTAAAGTTAGTCGCTCATGATGATGAGAGACCACCATTTCCATTTTGTCTCATTGGTTCGGTTTCATCATGGTTTCAGGCAGCGCTGTGTGGGTGTAGAGCTAAAGAAGTATTAGATTAAATGTGTCTGCCCTGGCACTAATGCTCTCTGAGTCACAGTCACTCACCAGGTGGATCAGTCAAACGTCTTTTTGGACTTGATTGGGCATGAAACCCTTATTTTAACTTAACTAAATCGTAACATTGAATCACAATACTTGTAGAATCGTAATACTTAAAAATGAGAGCACATACTGTATATAATATCCTGTCTCACACTCTGATACATCTCTGAAGACCCTTTTTCTTCCTTTCAATATCATTAAATTTGAAAATCACCTCGGCCCGATTTGGCTGCAAAAAGGGATGGCTCATTGTGGTTTCAAGGCATTATTATAGTAGGTATTAAAATGCATAAAGGGGAAATAAAACTAATCAAAATGAAACAAAATAAAGAGACAAAAGACCAACAGACGGAAACTACACCATGAACTTTGTTCCTGTTTAAAAATCAATTGAACAAAAGCAAAGAATTTGAACGTTTTAGCGTTAATGTAACATGTTTAAAATTGGAGCAGACTTTCTAGAAGTTTGTTCCGTTTACTTTATGTGGAGCGGTGGACGTAAAATCTGATACACGGTGTTTTGTATGAATCACAGAGCAGCCTGTGATGACTTGAGTGGTCAGGAGATGCAACATAGAAACCTTGAAGTGCTTTAAAGACATAATAGTATCCTTTACTCAAACTCATCTGAAGAGTGGAGTGGAGAGGCATTATTGTCCTCAAAGAGCTACACCTGTAATGAAACCATTACAGCTGAAAATAAGAGTTATTTATTCTAGTAATGTCACTGGAGGGCAGTGCAGCATTGTGTGACCCACTCGTGTTTTACAATCCTTTGCCTCAAATGTAACTGTGGAAGTCCACATGCACGTACATCTGTAGCTGAGGATAGTTTTGAATTACTTCAAAACCTCTCAGACTGATTCACTGTCATTCAGATCCAAACTGAATAGACAAAATGATTCAGTCCATCAGTTTGGCCAAGGCCACACAATCCTCCAAACTGAGAGTAGAGAAAGATTGGAAAGTTTAACATGTATCTGGATCCAGCATCGATGAACTCAAAGGGATACATAAGCATGCTGATTATTGGAGAGTACCTAAATCCTTTCCAGGATGTTTTGTATAAAGGATGAAATGTTTTAAATTTCAGGTATGAGTTTTGGCTTTTTAAGACGAGACACCGCAGGTGAATAGGGTAAATTATTTAACTAATAGATATCACCATGACCAACTTCCCCAGTTGATTACTTACATTAAGACACTTAGTTTTTGTATTTCAAGTGAGGCATTATCTTATTAAATATGCGCTAATTTGCACACATCTCCAGAACAGAAATGCAGACATCGGATAAAGCCAGGTTCAAAATTATTTTTTCATTTTGTTGACACATTAAAGTCAAAGGTTTTTACAGAGGGAATTTTTTCACTCCATAAATTAGAAATTACTCTCAACAGCCATAAAAAAGGAATACATTTTAGGAATATAATGTTATATAAATCAGGCTATGAATGATAAATGAACAAACCCCTCTGATGTTTTTCCAAAACCTAACTAGGTGGTTTTGTTGCCTAAACATAACTGCGACCGTTTCACTGTGACAACGTGGCGTGAAATGACACGAGAAAAAGACTAAAATGTGTTATCATGACACATCGAATGTCCTTAAAATGTCGTGCTATTTATAAGACTTCCCATGAAATAAGGTTGGGGATATATGTCTGGGGTCATGGGTATATATATATGTGTCATGGGGTCAGAGCACATGGGTCAGACTGCATAGATGGACTATATGATATAGTGCTAGCTGCACTACAGTCTTTATTCCCGGCTTTGTTCAGTGAGTCGTCGGCCTGTAGCTGCTCCCCCCGCCGCTACCTTGTACCGGTACAGGTGTGCAGATCAACCGTCTGAAGCTGAACTGTTTCGCAGACACACTGTCAGTCTCTTTCCTGAGGTTGAGCTCGGTTGCGTGGGAACATCCAGTGCTGATGCCACCGGTCGGGAAATGCGCCGCGCCGCATGTTTCAGACAGAGGGTGAGTACAGGTATATTCAGACCGACAGTATGTGAAAAATAATTTTAAAAATCATTATCATTAAAGCATGTAAACATGTTCTAAAGAAACTCCAAATACAAGTATGCACTTGAAAATAAGCGTGATATGTCCCCTTTAATGCAGCTCTAAAAATGTCGCCTCCTATTGTGTGCTGCAGGTTGTTCACAGTAACAGACAGAGGCAGATAGCCGAGGAGGGAAGATAAAGGAAGCAAAGCCGCTTTTGTGACAGCAGCTGAATCATTATGACTGAAAAATTCAGAAAACATTTCTTTATCTCCAGCATTTGTATACAGTGTTAAAGTTTGAACTAAGCTTGTTCTCATGGACTGCCAAACAACTACTTTCTTATATACTGTAGCTTTATCCGTTTGTGTTTTAACATTATGGAAATGGGCGATAGTCTACATCGCTTCAGTTTTTTTACCTCGGTGTATTGTTAAACTATCAAGTGCTTGTTTGTTGTGCATGTGTCACAATGTAGTGTACCAATATCAGGAGGATGACATTGAAATTCTTTGTATGAAAAGATGTTTTATGTCAAAGGAAACATATATTCCTGTTTATATTTTCACTAAAGTTCATATTCAATCAACCAAACTTTGCATAGTTTTTAGTTCATATTGTTTATTCAAGGCTATCCATGTATTAGCAAAGATTATGTTTGGAAATTAAACATAATAGGTGTTATAATACCAACAGTGCGGCACACATTTGAGAAGTTTGACGTCTTTTGTTTAATGCAAAAAGGGGGTTTTCCAGAAAAACATCTAATTATAATCACATTTTAATTATTTGAGATTTTGATAATCTCTATAAACATATTCTGCATATGAATGTAGAATGTGTCGGCAATGGGACGAGATTTTGTTATAATCGCAAATTAATCGGACATTTTTTATCTGTTCAGAATGCACCTTAAAGATAGATTTGTCAATTATTTAATACTCTTATCAACATGGGAGTGGGCAAATATGCTGCTTTATGCAAATGTAAGTATGTACAGTATTTATCATTGGAAATCAATTAACACAAAAAAATGACACATATTGTCCAGAAACCCTCACAGGTACTGCATTTAGCATAAAAAATATGCTCAAATCATAACATGGCAAACTCAAGCCCAACAGGCAACAACAGCTGTCAGTGTGTCAGGGTGCTGACTTGACTATGACTTGCCCCAAACTGCATGTGATTATCATAAAGTGGGCATGTCTGTAAAGGGGAGACTCGTGGGTACCCATAGAACCCATTTTCATTCACATATCTTGAGGTCAGAGGTCAAGGGACCCCTTTGAAAATGGCCATGCCAGTTTTTCCTCGCCAAAATTTAGCGTAAGTTTGGTGCATTATTTCATCCAGTAGATGTTGAGATATTTCACTGGATAAGTAAAAACTTTGACCTGCTGGCGACAGTGTGTTTCAGAATGAAAATGCAACTTCCCTTCCTCCCTGTCCATCTTTTAAACCCCACACAGCCCCAGTTTATACCTCAGGCTATCTGTTCCTCCAGAGCCACAGATGACATCATTCAACGGTTTGTCTGTGTAGACCTCTTCATGACTAGTAAATTAACTTTAACACTTTAAATGTAACGATCATAACTAAATGTCTGACCTTAACGTGATGAAGACGTGAGGACGAGAGAGAATATCCTCATTTTTTAAGGTCCAAAATGTCAAACTGGTCCTCACAAAGATATACAAACAAGAATGTACACACACGCGTATCTCTCCGCCACAGCTCTTGTTAGTCCTCTAGTGGAAACAAGGAGCATTTACCTTTTTATATCTGAGTGAATGTGATTCTGTATTCAAGTATTTCATTTTGGCATGAATTTGTACTTTTCAATTCATTTTGTAATTTGCTGATGTATGTTTATCTGCTAATTAACTGGAATGATCCTGATTATAGACACATAGAAATAATATGAAAAAATCTAATTTAATTAATTAGACAATTTAAACAGTTTTACTTCTGCTTGGAGTATGATTTTGGAGTATGTACTGCAGTTTTGTGACTCATTTTCATTTTGGACCATCAACAAATAAATTTTGTTGATGTGATTATAAAAGGCAGCATGCACTGCAAAGTGACCCTTGACATTACCCCCAATGGACAACCATGCTATTAGTCATATTAGTATAGCAGTGTCGGTATTTAAATCTTTGTAAATGTAATTTTTGCAAACATTAAAACATAAAAATTCAATGAAAACGGCAGCAATTATATTAACGTAATTCATAAAAGCAACAGTATATTAAAGGTGCTATTAAGAACATTGATAACATTCAGCCACTAGATGTTGCATTCTCCCTCCTCCTTTCCATTGCATTTCCTTCACAACAAGTTGTTGCTAGACACTTACCGTCAATCTCAGCCATTTATCCGTTTTTTCCACTGATAATACCAACGTTGTTTTACTATTGGCTCACAAGCCGTCAGATATCTTCCGTAGAGATAAACAAAACATTAATTTTGGACCTGCCAAAAGTTTTTAAATGATGAATTCACAATCATATTTTTTTTTCAGGAAAAGCCATACTTTTATTCGGCACCTTTCTAAAAGCTCTGTGGATGTTTTTTTTTTTTTTAATATTCGTCTACATAAAAATGTTATCAATAAGTAATTAATGATAAAGGCCTTGACATTGAATAATAAATAACCAGGAGAAGAAGAAATTTTAAAGGAAGTACTGGAGCCTGAAGAACCTGTACGTCCACACAGGTGTTTTTACTTGTTTTGGAAGATTAAACTTCTGCTCAGGACTCTGATTGATTGACAGCTTACTTTATTGTTCTGAATGATGACGATCAGAACTCTAATCAGTCACAGTAATTGAAAACACCTCAGTGGGAGTGTATACTGTATCTTGTGACTTTGTAGAGTATTGCAGCTTTACGTAAACTTCATAAAGTTAACCAAACCTTTTCTTTTTCCTGAACCCTGTTTGATTATTCCACTTTCTGTAGGTTGTAAGCCAGTTGGTCAGACACTAGAGGGAGCTACTGAATCAGTAATCATTATAAAACTCTGACAAGGAGGGTTTCAGTTTAATATTGTAGCTTTACTTTAAATAACAATAATAATAATAATAATAATAATAATAATGTGCAGTATGAGATATAGAATGAGTCAAAATTCTCTGATTTCAGCTCCCTAAATGGGAATATTTTCTGGTTTCTTTACTCCTCTATGACAGCAAACTGAATATCTTTTAGTTGAGGACAAAACAAGACATTTGAGGACGTCATCCTGGGCTTTGGGAAACACTGATCAACATTTTTCACTATTTTCTGACATTTTATAGACCAACGAACTTATCGATTAATCAAGAAAATAAACAAATTAATGGACAATGAAAATAATTGTTAGTTGCAGCCCTATATTTCATATAAAGTTACTTTTTGAGTTTTTCCTCATAAAAAGCAGCACACCATCACTGTTTGATAATTCTGTTTATTTTCCATGTACATTTCATTTGAAAAATATAAATTCTAAAATAAACCATTTCACCCGTTTCTAAAAAGTCACAAAAAGTTAATCAAAACAAATGTATCAGTATTTATCCCGTACGCTAAAATTAACATAATTAACAATTAATTTGATGTTGTAGATTTTTGTCCTAACATGCTGACACAGTACGACACTTTAAACTCACAACTCCACTCAAATAATAATGTGTCTCAGACATTAAGTCACACTTAAGTTCCCATTCGCTGCTGGTGACGACTAAAAACACTAATGTGGAGTATAAATTACGTCGATACTTCGGCTGATGGACTGAAACGGACATGAACAAATTAAAACACAACAAACCGTGATGGAACAATAACTTGTTGCATTTTGGTTGGAGCCGACGTGCCTTTTATGTACATGATTTACAGAGGAGGAAGGCGTCTCATTTATCACACGGTTTAATTTGACTTCTATAGTAGTGAGGAAGACAGAGAGGACTTCCACTAAAGACTTAAACATTCAGGTGAGAGAGTGCTTCAGTGTGCCCTATACAGATAAAGTGGGGATACTATAATGATGAACAGTGCTTTATAATACTGGCCAATAAAGTCACATCTGAGAGGTTTCTGGATGGGACTGTGTGGACTCACTGGCCACTCTGTAGGAAATACAGTGAATAGTTTGTACAACATGCTCTGCCTCATTCCTAAAAACAACAGGGGATGTTTTGTTTAAAGTTTGGATTTTGACAAGTCTGTGTTAAAGGGATATTTCTGGAGTTTTGAAGTGGGGTTGTATGAGGTACTTCTCCATAGTAGGTGTATTAACTACAGTAGATGACGGACGGCACGCCCCCAACTTAGAGAAGCAGACAGGAGTACCGACACCAGAGCACATCAATACAGTGCTGTGGACGGGGACGGCAGAAAAATCTATTCCAGCCACCTAAAAAAATCAATATCATTGGTGTGCGAATGTGAGAAAATAACTATAATTGGAGCAAGGGTTAATTAACACAAACAAGCTGCAAACTGGAGGTCTTGTAAGAGACTGCCAGCCTCTTTGTATCTGTATGCATGAATATACTCTAACTATGGATGTTTTCTCCCCCATAACTTTCAGTTTAGTTGCTCTACAAAGATAGACTTGAAAAAATCCAAACCTTTAATATATAAAACAAAAAGAAACGTGATCCCATCATCAGATAACTCCGACAGCAGCCGAGACAAAAAGAAATAAACCTGCTGCATGGAGTTTACATGGATCTGATTCCCTTCTCGTTATCCCTCGTCACAGCGTTACCGTAATAATTTCTGTCTGGATCGATCTCTTATAAGCCACTTCGGTAAAGTAGTTTGTGCAGCACAAGCGATTATATGATATGCATTCCTAGTTAGAGTTTAAGTTTGGCTGAGGAAAATCTGATGATTATGTATCGCTCAACTGTTTTCTACCCATAAAAGAGAAACAAAATAAACGACATAAGCTTACCAAAATACACACAAAATGATCATTAAAAAAAAAAAAAAAAAAAAAAAAAATAAAGAAATGATTTAATTTAAAAGAGTAACAAAAGCCTTGAAGTGAAAGAAAGATTCAGAAGATTAGAAAGAGAAGGTGAAGCAATCAAAACTGCATCATAAAGTGATGATAAAAATATTTACCTCATCTGCACATACAAATATGCATTGTTAATTAACTGTTAATTAACTTAAAATTATCTATTTGCACACGTTTCCTTCACAAGCTATAATACAGTGAATCTCTTGAATCATTTCAACTCTACAAGAGGACAGAGAGAAAATATCAAAACCCCATGCTGCGTCAAAAATCAACATGTTGTTCAGCTTTTATTCTAAAACAAGAGGTAGAGCTATAAAAAACATAATTTTCCTGCTACAGGAAAATGTTATTAGAGTAAATCAATTTATATAAAAATTCAAACAGATGATATTTATGTATATATTTATATAAAAAAGAGCAGGGAGGGCATTTCATGCAGCGTTGATATGTGAAAAGAGTTGCATAGAAGAGAAGTGAGGAGTTATATTTATCAGTTTACTGTGGAGCTGTGAGGAAAATACCAAGAGAGGATTGTGAGGAAAGAAATGGCTTCATTATTAGAAAAAGAAAGTTTTCTTGTGTCTTGTTAGAGCTTTTTTTTGTCTTAAGTGCGTTCCCTTTCTTTTCTGTGCGACATATTCAGAAGACAGTCTTGAAATCGCGGAGAGGATTTTGGAGTTAAAAAGAATATGGTCAATAAAGGAAAGTAAAAGTTGTCTTGCGGGTGCCGCAGGAGTCTGGTGGTGGTTTGCTGCTCTAAAGAGACGTTTCAGATCCTCTTTCCTTCCAGTAGAATGAATTATCATCGTCTGAGTCCATTTCTATTATAATCTGAGGCACAGGCTTCAGCGGACTCATCTCAGGGCTGAAACACAACGAGGAATATTGTTAGGACACATGCTGGGATGTAGTGTTTAATTAGAGGAATACTTTGACATTTTGGGAAATACACTTATTCGCTCTCTTGGCTAGAGTTAAGGCTTCAAAAGGCAAAATATTTTGGGCGTCAATGGGCAAAAATTCTACAATAACCTTTCGGCATATTGTAATTCAAGTGTTCTGAGAGAAAACTAGACCTCTGCACCTCCTCATGGCTCTGTTTACAGGCTGTAAAAAATCTAGAGAGAGGGCGCGTTCCTATTGGCTGTTGGATGCTGTCAATCACTAACGAACTCCGATCAAACGGTCAAACTAAAGGCAGCGCACATCTTGTAGTGTACTCTTTGGCTGTAAAATGAGAAAGTCTGCTCCGGCTGGTGGTAGCCTTCTGAGAATTACTCACCTAACATAAAATGTACCAGCATTTGGCGCTTGCTGTGTTGATTTCGAACCCCGTCTGTGCGTTTGTAATCATTCTGGTTTGTGTCGTGTAGTTTATAAAATTGTATTTTGATAAATGTGTTTATGAATCTGAAATATATATTAACTGTCTACATTACAACATTGTGTTTCTCTCAAGGCAGAAATACAAACAGTGATGTAGGTTTGATGGTTACTGAGGTCATCTGAGCTCAAAGCAATTTGGCTTCAGCCTTAGTCGGGACGAGGATTACAGAATGACTCTAATGGACACGAGGCCAGACCACTGTAAATGCCCGTGGTCTTTAAAGTAACATGAGATCAAACTCAGAATGAGCTTTATTGGCCAAGTATGTGTGCACATACAAGTGACACTCTCAGAGAACAAGTGTCACTTGTATGTGCACACATACTTGGCCAATAAAGCTCATTCTGAGTTTGATCTCATGTTACTTTAAAGACCTCTGTTACTTTAAAGAGAAAAACTCAGATTGGAATAGTTCAGTTTGTTTACAATTTATAGAAACACTTGACTTGTATAAAAGACATTTTATTCATGATGTTGGTCATTGGTGCTTTTTTTTATATATATATATATATATATATATATAAAAAAAAAAAAAAAAGCACCAATGACCAACATCATGGTCATCATGTGCTGCAATCACAGCTGCTTTTTCACACATTGCCCCAAAACCACTAATCCTCTTTCGTCAGCACTGGTACGACAATCGTAGAGCAGATGAGGTCATACCGGACCATATCAGTGGATCCTGGTCATCATGAGAGCTTGTGAGCTTGATGGAGAAACATAATCTCTTCTTGAGCGTCATAATCGTCGCTCTAAATATTTGGTAAAAAAAACAAAGCTTGTTCTGCCTCTTTAAGACTGATTGTCTCCACTAAAGCTCATAACAGTGAAGCACAATATGTGTTCATCACACACCACACACTCGCCTTGCTCTAGTAACGGTGACAAGGTCGGCGCTGACACAATGACTGGGCTTGTTTTAGACCATTATTACTTCTCTAAATGTTTCTCTCTGTTCTCTAAATTTGCCTTTTTGTCTGTATGGAATCTAAATCTGCAATAAATATAAAATCTTCATCACCAGATGATGAGTTTCAAAAGAAGTTTCAGGAATAAGTTGAAGTCAAATAGAGGTAAATATGATTTTGAGCACTGAGTTGTATGCAATAAACATGCAGGCTACACAGGTGTACATGTTTTAGGTACTCAGAAAGACATAATATTAACATTATGGAACAGTTATTGTATTTTAAAACTATTACTGTAATACATGTAATTTATATTGTAGGTTACATTCTTCTCATCTGAAGGTATGTAAGCTTTTATAAACTGAGGATGTGACTGAAAATAGATGCCTGCCTTGAATAGCTTCTTATCAAGCCTGGTCCCGTGGACAGTTTTGCCCTTTTCACAATATGATCTTAGAGGAAGTGTTATTCCGGGTTTGATCAAATAAAATAATTAAGAAAAAAAAATAACTTGCATACGTGTTATTTCCCCTTTCACTTTGCCCCCTAACTTCCTCTCAGCTTTCTACAAAGCCAAATAAAAAGGTAAATAAAATCCACAAAAAAACTATAAAACAAAAAAAGTTATAATTATATATATATATAATAATTTGTAGTATAGGCCTGGGACTCAAAAATAGTCTTATGGATCAAATTAACATTAAAATGGCTAATCAAAATATAGCAATATTTTTATAATAATAATGTATCAAAAGATAATCTGAAAGAATCGGTTGTAGTGATGAACCTATAGAGAATTATCACCTGAATCTGCATCTCCCCTTGGTTTTATAGTAAGTTTCAGCTCATTGTTTAGCAGTCTGACTGCAGCTTTACTGTTTTGGTTCACTGTCACAGCTCTCATAGCGTCGTTTTCGGCCGCAGCAGGCAGCTGTTTTCAGAGAAAACGCTCTAAAAAGCCATTGTACAGTACTCAACAGTGCTCAACACTAAACAACAGACAGACACAGTTAGAGACTAGTGAGAGACTGGTGAACATAGTGGAGCATTTAGCAGCTAAAGAGACAGATATTTCCCTTAGGAGTTGGTAGAGACCAAAAACAGAGCTAAAAGAGTGAATATTGGAGTTATATTCATCAGGTTGACACAAACACGTCTTCATATTAATGATAATGTTTCTCCATCACAGCTGGATGTGTAAATAAGCCACTGTTTGCTAACACATTTGCCAAATCAACTGAAAAGGTGATGTTGTTAATGTTGCTTTCACAAGTTGTTTGTGCTGCCCCCAAGTGGACAAAACAAATCAGTTTCTGCAGGTTTGAAGTGCAGAGAGAGGAGACATCTGAGCCTCTGCTGGACACTGAAAAAAGCAGTTCAGCCATAGGTAAAGTAATTAGCCTTGCTGACCTTTAAAGTTCAGACTAGCATTATATGTTAGCTAGTTAGGTTGCCTTCTGACCTTTTGCGACCTTTGATGCTACAGTCATCAAAGAATGAATTCAAAAAGAAAATCTGTGGCGGTTATGTTTAGTTTTGTTCCCTCTTTCCCATTTAATGTGGCCTGTTAGGTAAGTTGAACACACACTCTCTCATCTCACCTGGACAAGCAGTTGGCCTTGTAGTAGCGGAGCTGCTCAGCACGATGTGTGTCGTTCAAGGAATGAAGGGGACTTCTCTCCTGTGGAAGTAAAAAAAAAAAACAGCCATTAGCATGTGCATGCAGGCGAGCGAATATGTTAGGTCCTCTCTGACACAAGTGATATCAGAACCAACCAGTGAAGAAACCGAAGAAAAAAAGGTTAGGTCCAGCAAGCAAGAATTTAAAATGGAAAAGACAAATAAAATCACAGCATCCAAGAAAGTTCAAAAGGAGGAGAAAATGAGTTATTTCCATGCATGTTTTGGAACAAGAGACAGGACTGGAGTAAAGGATAAAGGCAAAGAAGGAAATGTTAATATCATGCAGTTAGTGGAAGATAAACATCAGCTCTTAGTAACAGAAGAAGCCGTCAGAGACACTGAATGAGGAAGCAGAGCAGGAGTCAGTCAGGATGAAGAGGAAGAAGTATTTTTCCCTCAGTGCTGCAGGTAGTTTAGGATCTACTCACTGTCAGAGGCCTTATCACCTAAGAAAGGCTCCTGCTCCATCATGTCCATGGGGATTTTAATGCTGGGAACTTTGTCATTGTAAGGATAGTCAGACTGTTGGAGAGAGGAAACACACATCCTGAGACGGGACCTCTGATGGTGTTGCTGAGTTAGCATCAACACACACATTCATATTATTAAACCTGAAAACTGAAAGAAGCTCTACTGAAAATCAGTCAAATCGGACTTTGAGTGGCCTCAACACAAACCAAAATCTGCAGGATGTTTATCGTTTCCACCGAGGAGACATAAATAATCACTGAAAATGAGACAGTGGCACCTTATATCTATATTATCTCTAAGATTTCTGGATCTGGAAGGCTATAGAACACAGGAATTATAGCATATGCTGTATTGTCAAACCTTCTCATTAACAACAACTAAAAATGACGGAAAGGCATCCTATAGACCTGGATATTGATTTGCCAGTGGGTAAACACTCAATGTTCATGCTGCTGCAAAGGAAGTGGAAACTGGGAGTTGGGAGACGGGCTGGAGGGTTGTTGGTGAGGTCGACAGGCTTGGGAATGGGCCGTCATCTAAAACACATCACAGGAAATTGGAGGAATTTCAAGTGTGTTAAAAACTGTAAACTCTTACGTCTTCAGCGTCGCTGTCTATGCTGCCTCGTTTTTTCTTCTTCCTCTTGTCGTCCTCTTTCTTCTTCTTGTCCTTCTCTGGGATGACGTCGTCCAGGAAGCCGAGTTCATGCTGGGAGAACATGTAGTCCATCGCTTTTCTGACGGCCACCAGAGCGAGGATCTAAAAGCAGAAGAACAAGAGGATCAGAGTGAGTGGACTCGAAGGTCATTTTTCACAGATATTTGTTGAATTAATAGCAGTCCGTCACATTAAATGGAGTTTAAATACAGTACAGTAAATTGTATATTTTTAACTTCACAGTAAATATGCAACAAACACGTTTCGGTATAAAGCGAGGTTAATAAAGACGTTGATACACAACTTTATAAAACACATGATTATAAATGTTCAATGATGTGAAAGCCAATATCAAGCTGATTATTGGTAGTTCTAAACTCTTTATGACATGCATTTAAATTCAAGAAAACTTCTACTGAAAATAACGAATATACTAAATCGACTTTGTACTTTTCATTTTTTTTAAAAATCATATTTTTAGATAGCTTACATAACACAAATGATAAATGATGCACATCTTAACATCACATTTGATAAATAACAATAATATTTATACACTGGTAACCTTTTAAATCCACGAAACAATGTGAGGTACAGTTTGTGAGAGAGTCACTTCCTGCCTTAAAACACTGAACCGCTCTGTACAAATGATAAGCTTCATTTATGTGTTTTAAGAGGATTGTTTTATAGGAATGATAAACCAGTGACAACCGTCATGGTGTTTTTATATAATTACACTTCAGGGTCACTAATGTAGCACTCTAGACTTTATTGTATTTGTAACCGTACTTTGTGTTGTAGTTCAAGAAGTTAAAAAAATAAAATATGACAATACTGATGTTCTTTTCTGGTCTCATATCACAATAACACTATTATTTCTTTTTCTTGTTTTGGTTGCTGACTGCACTGAGTATGAGATTTTAAAATGAATGTATTATTCTTGACCACTCATTTTTTTACATTTGAAATAGCACAAGGTCCTCTTACTGGATGTTTTTCGGAGCTTTCAGCTGTGGCCTTCATTAACAGATATGCACCTGCTATCACATGACCAAAATTCAAACACTGAGGTCACATGATAACAACTGAATCTACATGACAACTGAGCAAACCCCTTCTGCTGATGAAGGCCACTAGATGCAGCTGAAAGTGGAAGACTTGATATATACTATGCAAGATGTAACTTGTGCCTTGTAATAAGGCATCTCTCATTATTCTTTCCATTTCACAGACTAAACTATTATCAAATAATTAATAATGAGAATAGTTTTATGCACATAGATACTAAATACTGGTAACTTTTTAGTAGTATCAAGATAATTCAAGATATACATTCTTTCAAATACTAATATTGGCCAAATCGTAATACAAAAAAGTATTTTACCATGACAGGGAAAACAATGGCGGCCACAGTGGACTTGAGGATCCAGAGCAGAGCCAAGCAAAGGATCTGGATGAAGGTGAAGAGGTGGACCTTCCTGAGGGGAACGTGTCGCAGGTAAACCAGGTCCGGCTGATGCTTCGCTGGCATCAGAAGCAGCTTGAGACGATCCATAAACTGTAGACAGGTAGAGGTATGAGGACACGTGACAGGATGCACTGCATGCATGAATATATCAGAGTATTTGGCATGCATTGTTTTCTTGGATACTCAGAGGTTCCTTTTGATAAAGAAGGTTTAAATACTACTAACATGACGGATCTGTTAGAGGATAGTAAGTGGGTTTTTTTTCAGATTAAAGTAGTTTCCTTTGCTCTACACTCCAATCTACTAATTTTATGATGACAAAAAAAATGATGTAACATTTACCTGCACTCCATTGAGAGAGGCGACTCCCATGTATAGGAAGACTCCATACAGCACAGGCATGGGGATGAACTAGAGCAAACAGAGAGGAAAACAGATTATTTCAGGCTCAAAAACAGAAATCAGCCAATCCAGTTCAGAGTTCAAGTACAAGCTTCAAGAATATTCATTTATAGCAGAATTGTCATCTTATTATAAGCTTTGTAACCCAAACTGGACGGAGTTAGACTACAATAATATGATTAAGTGGGATGAAAGGGCTTGTTGCTTCACCTCAATGAGAAGTCTATTTTGATCAGATTAAAACATTGATATTATAACAACATGAATGATGTTAACGTGTTTATAGAACCATTTGTCACCTACAAGTTTTGTCAAAAACGATTCTGTTTCCTGTATTTTCTCCTCAGTGCTAAACACAACCATTCATAACTTCTCCTAATAACATTTGAAAATGTATGAATCAAACGGGTCTCTCAGTAGCTGGACATGAAAGGTCAATGAGTCTGTGATAATCCCACATTTTACACCGTCTCACTAGGAGTTAATCTATACTCAGATCTTGTACTCCGCTGACCTTTGACCTCATCACACATATGGACGGCAGCGAGCTGGAGAGTTTAGTGTAGAGGTTTGTGAACTGACTGATACTTATAGTTATTTATCTCTCTTTTTCAGACAGTTAGTCAAAGAGAAACAAAAATATAAACCTAGTTGTTTTGACACATTTTTAAAATTGTATTTATGTCCTTTTCATAAAATAAACATTAGTGCTTTGTCATGTATTACAACCGCTGTTACCAGATCAAACTATTTTAGTCCCTCAGTATCAAACTATTTCAGTTATGCTTTTGTGGTTGACAGATTAAAACTCTTACAACAACCTGACAGTTTGCGGTTGATATCATTTAAAAGCACTAAAAGTCAGTCTTTGATTCAATCTGTAAGTTAGCAGGTCTCGCACAGAGTCGAGCGACATTCATTTGTTTGTTACCAACATCTGTCACAGTCATTTTGAAAAGATTAAACTTGAGACACTAAGTGACTAACAACAGAAGACAATCTGATTAATTACCTTTAAAATAGGAGACATAAATACAGACAGTCCTGTCAGGATGAACACAGCCACACCGGTGACCCTCTGCTCTCTGCAAAGGAAAAAAAGAGGGGGGAAATACAGTTATCACAAAAACAAAAGTCAAATGTGTTTGGTTTAATTTACCAATAATAAAGTCCCAAAAAAGCCTGAAGAATGGTGTTGATTACTTGAGGATATCAATCATTTCCCAAATCTCATTCAGTTTAGCCAAAACAAAAACAACGCCAACGTTTGTAGGAAGTTCAAAGTTGGTGTCGATGTTACAAGAGTTTGTTAGTTCAGCTTACAGCTGACACATCAGGAGGCTCTGGAGGACGTCACCAAACACACAAAAACAAACTCTAAAAACAGGAAGAAAATCACAAAGTGTCTTTACCAGCTATGAATGAAAACAAAAAACATAATGTTTTAATATTGACAATGTATTTTAACTGGAGTACATGGAGACACTAATGGACAGGGTTGAAAATAATTATTTATCATTTTCCCCACTGCTTCTCTTGAATACAGTCTTTAATTTAATGTATAAGATGTACAGTAAACCCCTCTATTCTGTGCTTTTTAACATGTAACTAAATAATAAACAAGCATTAGTAATAAATAAGTATTTGACCAGTCAGGATTAACAATCCAACAGTAATCTGCTGTGTAAATGTTTTTGAAGTTTAACTCACGACCCAAAGCAGCTTATTACACTTCAGTTCATTACCTCTAAACAAGAGAGTTATTTCATGCACGGTGTATAAATAACAATGTGTTAGTTAGCAGGACATCTCAAAACTACTGAACTCATTTTAGTAAAATTTGGTGCAGATTTTGCAACAATTTATTTCATTTATAGAGCAGTTCATGTTTTGGCTCATAACTTCTGAACCGTGTTTTCGTCAAAGCTAAAAATAATAATCCTGGATTGCTTGGTTCAAAGCTAATCTTTCAGTATACAAACACTTTTCTGATGAATAAAAAAACAGTCCACCATTTACATTTGCAAAAACAGTTTTCAACTATTCTCCTACAACTTTATTTTCAATGTCTAATTTGGTGCATTTAATATTTGGATGAGTCCGCAAGGTTGTCCATTTGTTTTCGATATGGTGGTGTCCAACGCAAGGAAAATGCATCTCTTAAGGGATGGAAACGCCACCGCAGATATGGGTGAGAAGTTAATTTTGTCTGTCTGAGGCAAATTACGGACCGTAAAAAAAAAAAAAAAGGAACAAGGAGTTTCGCAAACACATCAGATATTCCCATAGAAAGGAATGAACCTCGGTTGACTCGCATACGTGCACAGGGCTATGTGGAAACGGGGCACACATTCTGTTATTACATAGTTTTGTTAATATTTATTTTTTATGTGCTATTAAATAAATAAAATCAATAAAATAATCAGTCTTAAGTTATGCACTCTCCAACATGTTGCACCAGTCTCACCTCACACCCAGGAACTTCGGCTGCTCTCCGGGAGCCGACGTTTCGGTTTCCATCTTCAGACTGTCGATGTGAGCGATGGAGATGACGGTGGCGGCCACGTACCACGGCAGACCCATGAAGGAGCAAACAATCAACAGAACGGCCACCCAGAACAGATCCAGATGGTAACCTGCCCCTTTCTGGTACAGACAACAAACACAAGGTCAAAGGTCATGTGTATGCATAAACATAGACAGTATGTAGAGCACGGCTGCAGACACATATAAACATAAAACCCAGCAAACCGCTCTTACATGGTTTGATCATATAAGATGCTGATTAACAGTTCTCTGAAATTATCTTTAAAAGGGAGGAGTCACAACGCTGAAATCAAAGAAATTATTGCTCAACTTCAGCAGTAACTCTCTGAACATGTCACGTGGTTGCTTTTTGAACCTGGCAGTGTTCAGTCACTGCCATGAAACATCTCTCACTCCCATGAAAAGAATGACAACAATATTTAACTACAGTGTGAAGGTAGCCAGTGTCCTGTACAAACTGCAGCATGTTGTGGGAAACGCATGAAAATCCTCACTTCACATAAATCAAGTTAAACAAACAGAAAGAAAAAGACTCTTATACTGCAAAGAAAACCTTTTAGTTGCTGTTGTTGAATTTCCAATTTAAACACAAAATGTTTCACATCAACCTTGTGTATAAAAGACATAATGACATTTAGCATTTTGAAGACTTTCATCTCCTGGGTCACAAACTACCACCTGGCTTTGAATACACATTTTGTCTGTAAAGTTTCTTCTTTACCTTCAGCATGTGCTCCTTCCTGTTGACGATCACAGCAGTAATCTGTTGGTCCATGAAGACCAGTATGGTGACCAGCAGGGCAGGGAGAGCCGACGCCAGGTAAACCCACCAGGGGTTTCCTCCGAACGGGGGCACAAACCAGCCCCGGTTAGGACTTGTTGGCTGTGAGGGAGGAAGACAAAGTGCCATTTGTGCTCAATGCGTCTTATACTGCTTCTGTCAGCTCATAAAATATAAATCACTTTACATCTCTGCTGATTATTTTCCAAACCCATTAGACTGACCTACATTACATTAATATATTAGATGTTTTTGTACGAAGCAGCTTAAAATTTGTCCTTCCACAGAGCACTTTCAGTGTCTTACTCAAGGTGATTTTGACATGCAAACAGGAAGAAATCAAACCAAACTAACAACTATACATTTAATTGTCATCCCCTCTACCACCTAAACGTATGCAGCGGGTACCTTGTTATAAAAATTCCGAGGTGCACAACCAAGTGCTGCAATAACTTGCAGAGCCTTTGCGATTTACGCACAATACGTGATGATGTCATGTTTGGCTCACTCACGCCGGGGTATGCTACAGCGAGCATAAATCTGGCTTTATTATGTTTTATGAAGCAATGCACCAAAAGAAAAATGCCATTGAATAGAGTGCTCCAGGGTTGATGTATTTTTGTAGGCCAAACAGGAAGTTAGCATCGCTCTGGTTCCCTCGACAAAAAGCCAATGGGATTTTTCCATTGAGTTTTGGATTATTGCAGAAAATAAGCTCTGTGGTAAACACACGTTTATGATACTTAGATGTTTTGTTCAGCAAAATAATCTCCACAAATGAACACCACTTTTATGATTTTTAAAGTGTGAATGCAATCGCCAGAAGTAAAAAGTTAACGTTAGGCTATAAAGAAACTACACCACGGTCGCATGGTGAAAAACCCATTCAAAAAAAAACATTGACTTCCAGACGAGGTAACCGGAAGTGCTAAAATGCTAACTCATTTCCGGGGTTTAGGACTCATTCATGTAGCAGTCTATTGGGCAACAGCATGTGCACTTAGGAGGCAGGGAGGGACTCACCTTGAATTCAGTTGGCACAATGAGTTTAGGAGTTTCGACTCCAATGAGCATATCGACTCCACAGAAGATGAAGATGGTCAGGATGATGGCGAAGTCACTGATGAGTTTTCTCACCTGGGTGACAGTTAACACAAACACTTGACAAAGTTGTTCTCTGTGACCTGCTGTTCAAACATTTGGACACCTGATTCATTTCCTTGCCAGATGACCTGTTGGATTGAATTAGCTTAGTGTGGCTGACTCACAGTGGTGGGGAAGAACGGGCTGGTCTTGAACTTCTTCAGACACATGGAGCAGGTGTAAGTGCCAAGGAACAGGATGAAAGACATGAGGGCGATGTCTGGGACAGTCTCGCAGGCCTTCCCCACCAGCTCTCCTTTGTACTTTAAGCACTCCGTCTTTGAGAGAGACGACCACGTGGCGTTCATTGGCTGCACAGAGGAAACAAAGAGCGTCCTGATTATAAAGAAACAATGCAAATTGCGTCCTAAAAGCGTCCCACCAAAGCTGCGACCAATACTGAGGCTGAGAAGAGCAGACTGATAACTGTCGCAGAGATAAAAACAAGCCGACATAGTGTCACAGTAACCTCAAATTGGAAACAATGTTCTTATCAGACAGTTTTATTTTCCTTGTAACATTGTTCAACAAACACAACTGTCTTCGTCAATTTTCTCTTTATCTCGCCACCTGTAGTTGGTATGTGATTTGAAGTCTTTTCAAGATTGTCAAAGAATTCCAGCAGCATTCAGACCAAAGTCCTTCAGTTTGAAACAATGCTGGAAGTAAATCAGTGCTGAAATATATACAGTACACTACAGTATGTTTGAGACAGCATACAGGAGCATAGATGACATACAGTGGTGGAATGTGTCTGATGACAATTTCTGAAATTTGTCAAGTATTGAGGGAGGAGCGCTGTAGCTGATCCCGGGCTGCAATATGCTGCTATTGGGGCAAGCTGGCACCGTCATTTACATCCACTAAAAGTGCTTGTTTTTGCCATGGCAGGCTCTGATTGTTATTATAAGTGTCTGACATTATGGAAAGAGTCTCACTAAAGGAGAAGTCTTGAAGTCTTGTGAGGTGACGTGTTGCCGGAAGACAACGGTGGAATAGTGGAATACATCCATGGTGGAAACGTGAGTGCCAGCCGGGCAGAGTTTGTTGTGTTGGTGTACAGAAAGAGTCGCTTAGTGTCATCTAAAAGATTTTCAATGTCATGTCATACTGTGAAACCGAACCTGACTAAATAGAAAACAAACCAAAAGTATCAATTTCACTCTGATTCGGATTAACCAAACAGACTATGGTTTGTGAAAGCACCCACAGAGTATGTTTACACTGTGGTATTGCTAGGAGGATCCAAGTACTTATTGCACCACTCATGACATATCACATAAACTATCAATAAGAATAATTTTGCGTTCAGGAAAAATATATAATAGAAAAGTGTCAAAGATGATTGAAATAATGTACTTTTTTCTCAGAGGACAGCAAAAAAAACATGACACTTACCAGATCAGTGTTGTTCCAGTACCAGACGGAAGTTCCTTCTAGAGGATCACCAATGACGTCTGTACTGTTCTCTGCAAAAACACAACAAAACTAGTTTTTAACACTGTGCATCAATAAGTTTTAATTTGTCTTGCATAACTACGAACAAGTCTCTGAAGCAACAACACTTTGTCTAAAATCATGCTATAATAGCCCCATACGGCTATAGTGGCTTCATCACTGATGCCCATTTATGACATCTGAATCTCAGCTCAGAGATTTTACTCGGGGGGGGGGGGGCTTCCCTTTGTCTTAGTGGTTAACCCTAAAGTCCTGCTGGGACCTTTGTTGCATCTCTCTCTCCCTCGTTTCCTGTCGTTTCTCTACTGTTGCTGCATAAAATGCCCCAAAAACAAATTTACAGTAAAAGATATTTCTCTCTTTGCCAAAGTGTTGAGCCTAAAGATCAACTGACTGACCAACCAACATTTCCATCCATGGAGCCAAATTATTAGTTAACTTAATTCCAGCCAGGAGTTTCCCTGACTTACTGTCAGTGTTACGTCAGCCTGTTTTGAATCACAAGTGCAGTACTCGTTCAAAACGTGCCTGTCAGAAGGGGCCGATTGCTTGGCCTGTGGTGTTGCTGTTTGCAGCTTTCTCGAGAACCGCTCATCTAAACAACTTCACACTCGACACTGAGCTTCCTTGGGTCCTGAGCAATACATCTGCCATGACATAGTTTAGTATAAAAGTGTTTATCTCTTTTTATTTATTATAATGTGCATATTCTATAGTATTTATCTTTTTTTCTACTTGACATAGAGAACCAAGAGAACCCTTGTACACTGTACCTGAGCAAATAGCAGATACAAATCTTGAATCTTGAACATAGTTACATCCCATAGCAATGCTGGAGTATACACGTCATTTGGGTGCAAAAGCTCACACAAACATCGACGGAGAGCGAGCTGTACCCAGCATGCCGTGGGTCCCCTCTCAATATACCACACAGTGTGTACATAACGCACTACTAATGAATATGTCCCGTAGATCTCAAGAGCTCGCACTCATCACAGCACTTCCTTGGGTGTGCGCCAAGTGTGAAGTTGATCGGATGAACGGTTGTCGTTACAAGCGAAGAACAGACAGAAACTCCTTCCAATTTAGATAGATTTATCAGCTGCACTCACTCGTTCAAAGTAAGCATCTGTTGTTTCCCCCTCCCTGGCATGCACTGTACCCTACTGTATGTGGAGCATCATGGGGAATAGTATATTTCTGTGTGTGTTTGTCAGAGAGAGAGAGAGAGATTTTTGAAAGCAGCAGGGGATTACCAGTAAATCAGGCCTGCTCCCACTTCATCTCACATCCTCCATCAGAAAATAAAATAAAGATGCATGCTGTGTCATATTAAAGTCTCATCAACAGCACTTGTTCACTTTTTTAAAGCCACAAAAAAAAGTTTTTATGCTCATTGTAACCATCACACCATAGACATATCTGGCCATTCATACTAAAACTCAGCAGCCCATAAAGCTGTAATTACTCCTCACAACCAAACAAGCTAAAGATAGTGATCCTTCTAACTACATGTTCCAAACGTATTAACAACCCTCCCTTTAACCCCTCTCATCAAATTAAACTCAATGTTTCTCTCTAACTGATCTCCTGTTGGTTTACAAAATGCTCCTAAAACCTGCAACAGCCATTGGGTTAATCAATATCGATGTGTCTTATCAGCGTCGATGGGTAAAACACACTCTGCTCATTCAATGACTGTTCAGCACAACGCCTCAAAGGTAAACAACATCTCACCTAGAACAGCAGGGGCCATACAGAGGCAGTCATATTGTGTGACATAGTCCATCTTGAATTCTGAGTCGATGGGATAGTGGTGAGCTAATTTGAGCATCTTCTTGAAGGCATCGTAGATGAAGATGAAGCTGATGAGACAGGAGAAGCCCTCCTCAGTGAACCGGGTGAAGTACTGAACCAAGTAGCTGGCGTCAGTGGCCACGAGCACCAGGCAGAAGAACGCCGACCACAGGCCGATCCACAGGCGTAACTCCAGGTAGTCAAAGTCATTATCTCTGTATGGAGAGAAACACAACAAATACAGAGTCAGTAAAATATATTTGATGTTTATACGACGGAGAATTAGGGACACTGTTTGGAATAAAGAAAAACTCTTGAGAATACAGTGATTATATTTCAAGCAAAACCTGTAACGTTATGAGAATAAAGCTGTAATTGTTTGAGAAAAAAAAGGTAACGTCTTTAAGAAGAAGGGATTATATTTCAAGAATAAATTCAGTCTTTAATCCATCATTTGTCACATGAAAGCTGACAGACTCGTCTCACCTGCTTTCTGCGTCGGAGTATTAAAATCATTAAATTATACAACTTTGTTTCATCAAAATAATTAAACTTTAAAAAGATATGAAAAGACTTAAAATATATTGACTTTATTCTCAAATTGTGGCCCTGGTACCTGCATGACTTACATTAAAAATAACATTCATAACAAGCATGTTTGGAGCTTTTTGAATATCACCAACCAAAGTTTAGCATGATGATTAAATACTTTTTGAGTCCTGAATCATCTTTGATTAGTAACTGTGCCTCTGGCAAACTGAGAAAATGAAGAACATACTTGCTGAAATTGAAGAGCAGCCGTTCAAACACCAGAACAGGACCGGTGCTGCTGAGGATGATGAGAGGCTGGCCGCCCAGCAGACAGAAAACCCCACCGGCGACCGCTGTGCCCAGAAAACTCTCCAACACACCCTACACACATGGAGGGGAACAGCCAGGGTTTAATTCAGAACATAAACAGACTACAAACTGTTAAAAAAAAGGCTCAAAATCTCAGTCAGACCTGCATGTTATCTGTAGCATCCCCCAGCAGACCACCGAAGGTGATGGCGTTTGTCACAGTTCCCAGGTAAATAAACAAAATAGCCGACAAGGCCTGAATGTGAATTGCATCGGTGAAGTCACTGACAAAGAAAGGCGCTTTTCTTTTGATGTCAAGTAGGAGACCCCCACAAAACCTGAAAACAGAGAAAGAAAAAGTGTGTCGTTTTCCACAATATGGAATACTAAGCACCACGGATGGATTTCTGAACGGGCCTACCGGGTACAGGACCAGGGGCCCAAAGTGTCAGGGGCCCCCCTGACCTTCACCTACAAAATGTAAGTCAAAGAGGCACGTACCGACCGGGAAGAGACTCAAAATGACCACAAAGAAACATAACATGACAATGAAGAGACATAAAAAGACTACAAAGGGATGCAAAACAACTACAAAGAGACAAAAAGAGACCACAAAGAGACTCACTAAAACAACGAAAAGGGGCAAAACAATGACAAAGAGACACAAAATGACTACAAAGACAATCAAAATGATTATAAAAAGGGGCAAAACAACCAGACAAAAATAACTACAAAAAGACCAAAACAGTGACACAAAACCAAAGAGAGATGTATAACGACTACAAAGAGACACAAAAAAACTACAAAGAGACTCAAAATGACTACAAAGAGACTCAAAATGACTACAGAGACACAAAGAGACCTCAAAGAGACACACAACAACTACAACAAGTCCAAACAATTACAAAGTGACACAAAACCACAGAGAGATGCGTAACGACTACAAAGAGACACGCTGAACATCAATAAAGTGTCTGTCTTGCTCCTATGTGGGAGAGGTGGTGGGGCCTTTTGCATGGGGCCCATTGTCTCACCCGTCCAAATTTTACACTCTACAACAGCCGTTTAACTATTACATTTTTACAGTGTTTGAAAGGCCATGAAATGCTCCGTGTCTAGTTTTAAGGTTGGTACGCAAATTAATATAGCTATCCATTCTCATATTAAAATTTTTTTTCAAAATATTGCTTGTTTTTGTCATGATTTCATACCTTCCACTCTTCTTCAGCTCGTCCCCTGTCTCGTGTCCCCCTCCTCCGTGACCTCCATCATGAGGCATATCTCCGTTCATCTGATGGTCCCCTCCTGCATACATGTTTTTCCTGAAATGCACAAAAATACACACAGTTTTGTTCAGTCTGGCAGGCTCTTTACCTCTGTGTTACGTGATTAAATAGCCTGATTGATTAGTGCTCACATACAGTAAAAACTAAACGTTCTGAGTAAAACTGCAGCTTTGAATAAAACCCACAGCTGCTCTTTCATTATTGAACACTGTGCCGGACGGCTGGACGCACTTCAGTGATTTTGCAACGACTGCTCTTCTATAACATAATGTAGTTACTGCACACACAGCATTCAGAACAGGTGCAGATCTTACATGTTTAATGCAAGATAGTCTTCTTCTCCATCTTTTTCATATTTTTTTTTCCATCTTAAATGTACTCTCTGGCTGTGATTATTTGTGCTCACTGTCTGTGTCCAATGCTGAATCCTGATACAGATACTTTTTACAGTTTCATTTAAGCTGCTTCTAAAGCTAAACGCTGCACAACCTACCGCTGCTTATAGTATGACTCTTGTTAAACATACATTATATGAGGTGCCGGAATTACTGTAAACCAGAATTTGTGTCAGCTAAAGCATGCATGTCTTTATGCAGTGTTTCCTGTGTGTGTCTGTGTGTGTGTGTGTGTGTGTAAGTGGGTTTAATAAATGACCAGCAGACTAATACACAGCCTGAGGACCTTGTACAACACTTGTGGTTTCAGATAAGAACACAAGGAAATCTCTCAAGGGGTTACCACTGGGTTACTGTCACTTTTTATAATCCTCCAGTTCTAAGACGAATTTCCTCAGTAAGTGAAATCATTTTCTTCCCTGGCATAAAATCAACATGAGGACACTGCGGGAGGGGAAACACAGAGTGGAGATACACATTAAGTGCTGTATGTGTGCTCTAGTAGTTTACAACCAGTGTTAACAAAAACTGTGACTAAATATGTTCGTCAACGACCTTTTTTTCAAAGACTATGACGAGACGATGACGAGGCGGCACTGATGTCATTAAACACTAACTGTGACGATATCAACATGCAATATTGTTGACGGAAAAATACGAGACTAAAATGTAGTTTAAAAACATAAGAACTTTACCAAAATCTCTCTTTATTTTCACTGACCAAAAAGAGGAGACAAAATATTATAGACTGTTTTTTGTTTTTTTCAATGCAGCAGTTCTGTTTGCTGTACTGCGAGCGCCATATCAGGAATACATCTGTAGCACACAATGAGCACAGTCAGGAGGACTCGGAGTAACTTACTTAAGTTACAGTTAACCATCACAACGACAGGGTTAGGCAGAAAGGAACATGGGGATATTTTAGCTATTTTAGATTGACTGAAATGTTCAATATATTCTGATGACTAAAACAGTTTTCATTGACAAAAACTATACTAAATTTGTTACCGTTTTCTTTGATTAAGATAAGACTAAATTGCCCCGACTTTTAGTCAACTAAAACTTGACTAAAAAAACAGGATGAGGTTGACTAAATATGATAAAAACTAACAAGGACATTTGACACAGGACTAAGACTAAGAGACGCACGTCTGATTTCTTCACATGACAAAATGAACACTATGTACTACTCCCTCAAAGATGCATCAACGTCTGTACTTTAGTAATAAGGCAGCTTGCTCTTTAATATAGGAACCACATTTGTGAGAAGTAAAAAAAAACTAGTTGGTATTTCTTGTACATTCAGCATAGGCCAAAGAAGCATCACTAAACTGGACTTCATATTCAACATGTTTACAGACCTTTTGTCAGAGGAGGGGAGAGATTTCGGAGGCTCTATCCTGATGGCCGGGTCCCACTCTCCAGGAGGAAGCACGATCACCTCATCCAGGAACTCGTCGATACCGGCCAGCAGGTCTTGTCTGTCCTTGGCCTTATACGCAATGTCATGAAAGACCTGAAGACAGACAGAGAGGGACGAGGCATTCAGGTGTGAAAGAGACCTCCTACACAGTCTAGACATCAAAAACACAACACAATATTCTGGTATAAATTAAAACAATAATGTGTTCACAGACATCGTATTTATAGCGTTAGTATTATGCTGGAATCGTCTTATATTGTCTACTCTCTGTATGCTTTGATGGGGAACAAACAAAACCTTAAAGCATAAATATTGTAAGTAAAAATGACATGTTGCGTTACATGAAAGATCTCATTTTGATGTGTGTAGCAGAGTTTCACTGTCAGCATTAAAATATAACACCGATGATGTGTGTTGATGGCAGTCTAACCTCATCTGACATCAGTGTGGCGATCGCTCTGCCAATCTCATGGTATGACTTGGCTTTGCCTTTGGGTCCGAGCAGGATGAATAAAAATCTGCAAATGGAACAAAATCATTTGTATTAATAAAGTTGTTTATCTGTACTTTTCTGTAACGGATACATAGTAGCACCCTTTTCATATTCACATCTGTTCAGGTGTCTGGTTTGGTGATGTGCAATTTGAGTTAAGGTTTACAGCATCTTTACTTGATCTATAGAACCGTTTGCTTTCATAAGAAAGTGCCTGTGGTATTCACAGCTTTCTACACATTCACTCAGAGCACAAAGACAGATTGTTATTCTTTTTTTTGTCTGCAGGGAGGATATGTTTGTGCAATGAGTATGGCCATAATGGTGACGCATTAGATACGTCACCATAGCAGAGAAATTCCTGAAGGACATGTTATATATACACAACATTTACTAGCTCATTAGTAGATAAAATAAATTTGTTTTATGGCTCCTTGGTTACAACAACACTACAGAAACCTGTTCAGTGTTGCTGCAGTAGCTTTATGACACTCATCAACAGCCAGACAACAAACCCTAGGACACAATAAAAGAAACTCCTTTACAAACTAATCTTTTATATTAGCTCTGCAATAAATGTTTACATTTATGAAACTCATTATACTCCGTTTTTAGAGAGACCGATGTTGATTTCACACTAGGAATCCTTGTTTTTATTGCTTTTTCTCTCTTGTTTGGAAATTGTATTCTTTTCTCTCTTTCAGATATTTTAAATATAATAATATATTTGTCTGTTTTTTTTTTTTCAACCCACCTGTGCATTTTCTCATGTTATTGAATATCTCTCCGTATTATTTTATTTTATTATATGCACAAGTAAAGAACCAGAAGAACCACAGTTTGAGTCTTTAAATTACAGTGGTGTATTGGATTTCTTTCTAAATTAAGGTGAACACAGGAAAAACATAATTTTTGTTCATTGGTGATTTTATTGTTTCCACACTTTTTAAATTGTATGTACTATACTACTTTTATGTATATTTTCTGACTTTTTTAAAATCATATTAAGTGTTTTTCCCAGATTTCTGTCAGTGTTATGAATCCTTAAATAGACGTGTGAGTCAGCCTCAGTTGCACCGAAACAACTAAAACTGTCTCTATGGAAATTCTGGACTGATGCCTCTTCCTACATTAAACTTAAGCTTTAATGTATTTATGAATTCCTGGATGTTCAGACAGGAATCTCAGCCACCTTGTGGGAACAGGAACCTCCGTTAGGGCTCCCAGCATCACAGCTTGCTGCAGACGAACAAACGCCACGAATGGCGAGTCCAGGAAGTCCACCTCCCCCACCAGCACGTTGGAGGCCTCGGCGTCTCTCGGCAACTTCTTCATGAACTTGTTCCTCAGCTGAAAAGTACAAAAGAGGAGAACATGAGGAGACGTTAAATGTTATGTTCACACCAGCAAGCTGCCCAACACAGTGCACATTGAATTAAATAACCTATATCAAACCGGACAATCCCATTCAGCCTAAATACCAGACCAGGAGGCTCCCATGGTATCTAAATAAGGAACAAGTAGTAACATGAGGTCTGTATTTCTTTCTGTCATGGCGATGGTGAGATGTGTGAAAATGGAGGTCAGACACCTGCTGAGCTCCACCGGTTCAACAGTTTACCTTCAAAAGGACATTAAAGTCCTGCAATTATGTCTTTGAGGAGCTGTTTTCCGCCTGCAACTAAAGGAACATTACAGTGTTTTTACATGTTATAGCCTCTGAACTACTGAATTAAAGGTTGTATTGATAACATTTTTATGTAGATGAATATTTACATCTACAGAGCCTTTAGAAAGGTACCAAATGAAAGTATGTTTTTTCCAGAAAAAAAATATATAATACTATTCCGTAGCATTTAATTGTCACACCTTGCAATAAAAAGCCCGTCAGATGCCAATTCACTTAACTAAGTCCATTTCACTTTTCTTTTCTTTTTCATATCACAATCGTTTTTGCTTCATAAGACGTTCCATCTGATAAGAAATTAGTGGCATGTTTATGAGCAGATTGAGATCATTAATAAATAAAACTTCAAAGACAAAGAACCACAAAGAACATCCAGATAAGATTGTCATGGAAAACTACTGTGTTATATATTAACTCCAAAACAGCAGGAAACATTTATTAAGACACAGACAGGGACAATTCAAAGCACCTCTGTGCCCTGTATGGTCTTGAATTAGAACATTTTCTTCAACACTTTAGGTTGAAGTTTCAGTTTTCTGCATTCATTCATTCATTCATTCATTCATTCATTCATTCATTCAGTCATTCAGTCATTCATTAATCCTAAATCAGTAACTAAGTCTATTGACAATATTCCTATCCTCTATTAGACAGTTTGAGTATCAAATCAAACGTTCACCACTTAATCCCCTAAACGCATAGTCCGTTCACAACTACAGCAACTCAACACCAAAAAGAGCAACAACCATAAACAAGTAACCAAAAGTTGTTATTGTACTGTATTTCACCACATCATCAAACTGATTGTTCCCCAAAATCATAACCTACTCAATGTAAAATGTATTTCTGCAAACTAACAATAACAAAAATTAATACCTTATAGTAAATATGGTGCACTAAAGACAACTAGTAAGACCACCAGCTTCCCAAACGTCATGATTTTTATGCTTTCAAATTAGTGGAAGGATTAGATGCACTTTTATGGATAAGCACATTTTCCAACCTATGAAGAAATCATTCAGATAATGTCAAAAATGTGCCCGTCATCCAGCTGAAGCAAAGCAAGCAAAGTTGACATTCAATTTGTTATCCAGACAGGCTCCTCTGTCCCCTCGGGTAAATATTATTAGTATTGTTATTTTGGAGTCTAATGTGATCAGTTATTACATTTACAACTTGAAGGATTCATCATTTATGGTCAATATGTATTTTCTTGGCAACCTATTGCACTCCGCCGTACTTCCATTGCCAGACTGCGTGCGCATACTCACGTACGTCATTATGTTTACAAATTGTAAAACGGTCATATAAGATATGTACTGTAGGTTTTAATTCAAAACTTTAGCAGAACTTTGAACAACAGCAATTTGTTATGAGATCGAAATGATGTCATGCTGCTAAAAATAGTTTAAATCATGAAAAATGTGTCTAAAAGAGAAAACTTGGATTTGTAGCGACAGTTGATTGTTGTGTCCTGAAACTGCCTCTTTTTCTAAGCTTTTCTCTTCTTCTTCTAAAATCTTTTTTATTGATTTTACACCAGTATTGTGAACAATAAACAGTGGCATAGCTTGGATGATTTATAGTCAATATTTAAGCACTATTTATAAATTTAATATTTATACATTTTAACTTAATCTGAGGACAGATGTTATAATTTCTGATACAACTCTCCTCCATTCACTCTCCACTGGTACACTATCCAATACTTCTAAAACCACATGCATTATACGACAGATTAAAGAAACCATCAGTACAATCTAGTCCTTTTCATCCCCTCTAACAATCCTGAGGACAATCTATTAACTGCTATACTAACAAGATCAAGAAGAATGATTACCGATCATCACCTCGACTCCTCATTAAGATAACTGCTTTGATATCCTCTGATTTCAGGAGGGCTGTTCCATATATCTCACCTTTTTTTCCATACAGAGGCAGAAGTACCAATAAAACAATAAAGCAAGGTGGTAAAGAAAGATGGCTAGTGCCGCCGTTGATAAAAGTTTTTTTTTCACTATGTACATTTAATATGATAGCAGTATATCAATCACCTGTGCAGAGAACGGTCTGACGAGTTTCAAAGTAAGAGTATCGGATGATGTTAAATGTGGCTTTAAAAGCTGTGCCAGGATTTAAATTGGATTAGATCACAAACAACGCTGGCATTTCCTCCTATTAGCGTGAGGCTGCCGGTAAACGACACATGCTCTACAAATAGATTAAAAAATAAAACATCTGAGAGCAGTTTTGTCAATGTGAAGTAAATTCAGTGTCTAAAATACGAAGAAATAAATTGAAAGAGAATTGACCTATTTGGTGCCAACCAAGAATAAAGAAAGAAAATTAAAAAACAGCACGTATAACCAGAGCAAAGAGAGCTCAATGGCTGTCTGTCTATCACTTGTCATCATGCCCGCCAAACCCAGATCATTCACTGGCAGTTTCGCTGCCATCAACCTCCAAGGACTGAAATCCCATAAACCTGTGACCTTCCTCTGGTGAGATCCAAACAGATCCCATCAGAGGCTGTTGAGCCACGTTGGCAAGAGGTTTGTCTGTAAATGATTGAGTAAACCTGCGTAACCGCACACCCTGACCTGAGTCCGATCACTGCTAAACACAACACCGCCTAAACTACGTATACCTGAATCTGTTCCTGTCACACTGAACCGGCATGAGTCACAAATTCAATTACCTCAGACATGAAATCTACTCGTAAAAACTTGTAAGATACTGAATGACGTTTCCTTGTTTTTTTATGTTTGTTAAAACTGTGGTATGGCTCAGTGCTGCCTTCTTTTAAAGGGTCTGTTCACCCAAATTCCAGAAAATATACTTTCTTAATCACCTCTAGTTGTAAGTCCTCAAGGCGTTTTATGTACCCAAATATGTCTGACATTTTTGCCTCCATCCCAGTACATTGTCAACAGTTTTCATAAGGACTATTTCTTTGGTAAAAAGTAGTTCTATTGAAAACTGGTTGTAGTTTGTTCTGTACATTATTGGACATTATTTCTACAAAGATGTTGCTTTTAAAAGTTAAGTTTACAATGTTTTGAGCACCACAAACGTCTCAAAACCTGAGCGAATAAAACTAAAACTATCTGCAGGCTAAATATCAGTAGAAGCATGTGACAAAACATGTGTAACTGACCCTTTAAAGCCAAAACCACTGCAGTACTGTATAGTGTAAAAACACATTTTCCATTCAAATGCCATAGTTAGGTTAGAAAAAATGCCTTTATGCGAGTCTCTTGGGCTTTTGTATTCTAAAATAATCAAAATGGATTAGATCTGATACAAACATGTTGGCCTTCTGGACAGTCCAACAATGCAGCGATGAGACAAGGATTTAATGCATGTAACTTTCAGTGTTCATAATTCAACTATGTACCCTAGTCTTACCCAGAATGTGTATCTGCCCCTTATCTTATCTCATCTTTATCGTTAAGCACCACATTATCAGACGTGTGGTCAGTGGGGAAATGATCACAGCATGTGGCCCACAGAGGAAACGTCTGAATGGTATTTATAGACTGAGTGGGTGTGGAAGAGCTTCAGTTAAGGAGATGTGCATCCTGTCCAGTTGTCCCTTTCCATCTCTATCTGTCCCACAGGAGGACTTACTGGGTCGGTCTGACCTAATTCTCTTCCAATTTTCAAAAGTCATAAATCCACTCAGACCGGAAAATGAAATGGGAATTAAAGGTGCTCTATATATATATATATATATATATATATATAGATAGAGGAGTAATGTCTACCTGAGTAGAGAATGAAGTCACTCTCCCTCTGTGTGTTATAATCTGAGCTTCTCTCTGCTTTGTTGACAAAGCCGGGCCGGCTATACATGCCTTTTAGTGCGTGTAAGTCCCTGTTTGTGTGCCCCACTGGCTAGCTCATTGCCGTCGCTCTGTACTGTGCTCATACGGCGGTTAGAGCTGATAACGCCGTCCCAACCAACTGCGTTGTCATGAAAGCATAATGCCCAACCTCTGGTTCCCCCCCAGGTTAACATTGCTAGTTCTGTCAGCACTGTTGCTGTTGTTTGCAGCATTCGCTGCTAGCCGCCGGCTCAGCCATGGCCATGTTGAGTGCCATGGGAAGGCAGTAGATATGCTCTGAATGCTCTGAGTTTAGCACCTTTAAGGAATTTAATGGTGAATATGTCTATTCATAAGCACTGCTAAAAACAATGTGTACATTTATCTCAGCATAAGTGCTTTAACTGAAGGACTATGAAGTACATGATTCAAACAATCATTATCAATACAGCATTGACCCAACACATTCCTATGACTGGGGCTTCAAATCCAACACAGCTTACATTTTCTTGCAGATAGACTGGAATGAGAACTATCGTAGGAGCTACAGCATTTCATCTGCTACACAAAAGATGGAAATTCATTGATAAACACAGTGAGAAAGTCTCTCCGATATCTCCTCTGGGTGTGACAGATAATCTACGTGTATCATAAAGTTGTGGTGGAAGTGGACTGGGACTGTGTGTTCGGGTGTGTACTTTCCATTGTAACTTAATCATTGATTGATCACTCATTTCTCTCTCTGTTATTCATTGTACGGAAGACTCTCGGCCTAAAAGCTTCGCTGTAACAAAATTTCCACACTGACCATTAAAGGAAAAGTTTATTCAGATTTTCGACAGACTCAATAAACTGCTAAGCTGAGTAGAGACATTACATAAGCAACTTGACTGTATTTTTACAGACTTGGCAGGTTCAGAGCAGCTGCAGCCGGCTGAGTGATGACGACAGCGGCTAGAACAATGAACTTTATACAGTCTGCACATGACTGGTTCCTGCACCTCTGCAGCGGATGAAGCTACATCAGGCTAACATGTTAGCTTTGCAATGCCCTCCTTCGATTCTGTCACTGGGGTCGAGCTGTAGGCTACTTGAAAGGCATTTGCTTGAGACAAACGTCATTTCAAGTAGTTAGATAAATGATTGACACGTCTCACGGTTACTGATCCTTTTTCTGCACACGACTGGACCAATGCATCACTTCGCTTTAGATTTTCAGCCTGATAAAACATTCCTGATATGCTGGAAATGTCATATTTCTCCTGAATTATCTCTAAAAATCAGTTTCAGAATAATAGGCTATGCAGTGACTGAATCAAGCCTAATATTTCCATCTATAACACCTTTTTTTTAAAAAGTTGTTAATGAGCAAAAAACCTACTTGATTGGCAACTTAATTAAGTTAAAACTTGGAGATTTTCTGTCATGATCTCAATAATTCACTGATTTCTCTGATATGTATCTAACCAAACTGATTTGATAAATCTTCATAAATATTTTCTGTCTGTTTTGTTTTGCATTTTAAATTTCCAGTAGACGACATAGAAAACACAATCACCTACAGAAACAAATCAACTTCATATTCCTAGAAATAAAAATGTTCTAGCACTAATCAATCCAGTTTGATTGATTAATCAAACTTTAACTTATGCTTTAATATCCCATGGGGAGATTTTGCTTGGGCAATAGTGCTGCACACAGCTGCAATCAGCTTAAAAATACATAGCCAACAATAAAATTACAGTAGTGCACCAAAGAGGCAGTAGAAAAACCATCATTAGGTCGACTCACCTGGTCTTTTTCCGGTTTGTCAGAAATGTCGTTCAGGCTGCTGGAGGTCAGGTTCCGGTGAGTTGTGGTGGGACTATCTGTTAAAACACACGTGTGGTTAGACCAGCTTCACCTTCACCAGGATCTAACAACTGCATTGGGTAAAAGGATGGCAGAAACCCAAGAAAAGACAGACAGTGGCCCAGACAGTTTGCTCCCCAAACAGCACCGAAAAGAACAACAGCGACCAAAAGCATAAAGAGATTTCAGCCACCATTAACTTTCATCTACTTAATAAAGGCTGGAGAACATCAGAGGACACATTCTTCACTACTTGAAGATCACTGTTCATGTAAACTTTGAAGACAAGCTGAAAACATCTTTCACTCAGATGTTCACTGACTGAAAGGGACAGTAACTGGTCTACATACAATCTGCTGAAAATCTTACATCGGCCAGACGAATACTGTTCTAGTCAAAGTAAGATGTCAATTTCTAGGGATATCCTCGACCAAAGAAATTCTGGGTCGACTAACACTCATACGATTTTTCAACTAATCAATTAGTTGATATAATAGACAGATCTGCAAAAATGAGTTTCTCCACAAAGAATCACACAAAAGCATCACTTTAAATATTGTGATAACCAGAGATGTGCTCAAGAGCTTCTTAGAAATAAGTCGTTCAGCATGAAAAAGCATTAAAAAATTACTAATTACCTAAGGAAATCTGAGTCGGCTAAGACCAAAACAACGAAGAGGGGGCAGCTCTAGTAATTTCCAGTCTGAAATTGGTAATTAGAAGGTAAAGCACCCACAATATTTTCTAAGATCAATAAGGACAGCCTCCCCTAAAACCTGGAACGTGTTTGCTGGTATAGAAATCTACCAACTCTTAGTACAACACTCCATTTCATATGTGCATGTTCAACCATTTACCACATTTTTATATATTATTTAATGCCCTACAGTGCCAGCGTCGCTCTATAACGCTCTATAATGTTGACTTTCCAACGACAAATCTCAATTTACAGAGCAGTTATTGATCAATCCACTTCATTCTACAACAATAAGGAAATTATTATTCAACAAACGTCTTTCTCTAAGCTTGGCTCGGCTCATGTGGGATTAGCTAGGATGACAAAAGCAGTGCATTCATTTTGTGCATCCATTCCTACTCTGTATAAATAACCAAGAGCTTTACTGTTGAGAATATCTGATCATCTTATAGTCCATCTTTCACATCAAAGTCTTCCACTAAGTGCAGGTGAACGGCCGACTCTGAATGACGCTCCGCTGACTTTTGGTTTCAGCTCGTCAACTCCAGAGATCAGAGATCTGACAGCAGAACGTGACCTTACTTCAGTCCTGGAGCTGTCAGGGTTAAGAAACGACATCCAGAGCAGGGATACAAAATCTCAACCAGAGCAAACCCTGATGCCACTGTAGCCTTTCATACATCTGCACCCTGAGGATTGTGGGTAATAACATGCTTGTCAGTATGATGCAGCCAGTATAAATGATGAAATCGTAGAACTTATATACAGTAATAAAGAGGAGAAAAACAACTAAATTTAAGGTAAATACATAAAGGGATTAAATATCAAATCTTAGCGAAATATAGATTTAAAGTTCTCCCTTAAAATAAATTAAAATAGCCTAAACTGAAGGGGATTGAAAACTATTCAATGCCACTAGTATATAAAGCACATAAAAATGAGTACTACTCTACTTGACACATTGGGACAGGAGACATTTAACACTACAGTTTCATGACTACGTTCAAACTGCAGCTGGAAGTTTTCCAGTTCTGACTGTTTTCACTCACAAGTGACACAAATCTGAAGTTTTCAAATAAGAAAAAGCTGCACAGACACATTTTCCAATTTGTGTCTGAGTGCTACAAAGTGAGATACTGAGGCATTTGACAGAAAAGTATAATTTTGGTGTCTTGGCAGATTGGCTGAGCGAGTGTTATTCATACGACAGTGAGATAATTGGGGGATAAAAAGCCAAATAAACGAGCTACTTGGTATTTTTTAAAGATGCCTCAGGAACAAATTAAAGTATTTGGTTATTGTTTATATGTCTATAAATATGAGCTGTGATTCAGAACTGATCTGTGGTCTGCAGTGTGAACGTAAATTGGGTCCGGTGAACTTACTAAGCCAGTCCATGCTGGTACTCGTTTGGGACCGCAAGTCCTCCATTGATATGTGACCCGACAGGCAAGTCACAGAGTTCTCAAGAGGACTGCGAGCTTTTAGTTGCAACCGCAGGTTATGAAACCCGATCCAGGGAAGCAGAAAAAGAGATGGAAGGGAGAGATGACAGACAAGCCCACCGAGCCAAAGCAAGACATTTGTTAGAGGAACAAAATCAAGTGGTTAAAAGATATGTAAAACATGATTTATCTGTATTTTTACAAGCTGTGCAGAGAAGTAGGGTAAGAGGAAGAGTTATTAAATCAGGAGACCATGGGTCATTGGACAGGATTACTTCAACAGGAGTTAAATTGTATTTTAATAAACAGGAGGATGTACTTTATCCTCATTAAGTTGTTATCAATTAATGATTATCAGTGAAGCTCTTTATCTCTCTGCTGTGATGTTGATAAGAGCCTCAGGGTTTCATCAGCTTTTCTTTGATCGAGTCATAAACCGGTTTTATAAATCTGATAGCAGGAGGTAATAAATAACTTCCCTTTCCAAAGACCCATGGCTGGTAACAGAGTAATTACTTTGTCAACACAGTGAAACATCCAGTTGCTCAATGTGATACAATCAAAGCACTCGTTGTACACATTGTTAACGTCAGTTAGACATCAGTGTGCGTTAGGGCTGTCACTTTACTTTAAATCTCACCGCTTTAGAGACTGATTGAATATCCTGCTTGTTGCTGATTAATAAGGTTTGATAAGGTCTCTATTTATAGCTTTGTGCTGCTGTCTGAGCAAAATATTCATTAGTTCATTTCAATTTCATTAACAAAGGATTTTATAACAGAATGAATATCATAAGCAGCATACAGCAGATTTCACACAGCAACTACCATCCTATTAAAATGTACAGTTAAGCCAAATTTCATTACATCCATTGTTTGTTTTTTTAACTTTTTGCATGAATTTGAATTCAGTTCTCTTTGTAGTAATTTGTCTGGGATAACTTTGGGTGAAGCAAAGTGACAGCCCGTCCTGTGTGATTAAAAGAGGGGTTACATTCAAGTGTAAATTAAACATGAATTGTCAGAAATATCAACAAAATTAAAAGTTAATGAAGTGAGAATTATATGAACATTTATCATCATCTTAAGAGACTGCTGTAAATTATAATCACAAGATCTCTATTAGTCATATCCTAGTATCAAATTACTGGGTCAGGTTTATGATCTCCCATAGCCTTGGACTTTTCTCACCGAGTGTCATAAATTCATGCACTGAACTCAATTCTACAGCGTCAAAAATTACAGCGGCATACACCAATTAAAGTTGTATGCATCTGTGAATGCAGTTAGTACAGTAGCCTACAGAAAAGTGTTGTTAGATTGATAACACCAAATGTGTGTGATGAATTAGCATAAGACATCAACAAAGTTTAGTTTCACTAGTTGAATGGTTTAGTGAGCAAGTAGTAGTACTATAGCAGCAGTAATACGAAGGGTTTTTGTGTTAACACCTTCATAATATAGTATAAGGGCCAATATTTCTGATAAGGTGTCCAATAAAACCAATAAGGAGGAGCTGGTACTTGTTTACTAAGTGCTATTAAGTGCCACGTTAGTGGGTTCTTGCAGAGGAGGGCAGCAGTGTGTCCTTTATCGCACACTGTGGCTTTCCTCACTGCCCTCACTACACCCCTCAGGTCCTAACTTGAGGTGACAAAAATCTGTATTAAACCCAGTAATTCAGGTATGTACAGCTAGATCTATTATAGAGCAAAATAACTGATTTATTTTTTTCTTTACATCATTTAAAAAAAGAAGACTGCACCAAACTGGCATCAGTATTACCGTTTTCCTGGTTGGAAAACAGCCTACTTGCACTGGAGACTGTCTTGCCGATGTCAGCCAGAGAGCGCAGGTTGGACTTCTTGGTCTGGTGACGATGTTTCCGTAGCAACGTGTACATCACTTTGTCCTTCAACTCTGGTTTCAGCTGGCCGATCTCTATCTGGTTGTCAGTGATCAACTCTGAAGGTGCAGATATAGAGAGAGAGAGAGAGAGAGAGAGAGAGAGAGAGAGAGAGAGAGAGAGAGAGAGAGAGAGAGAGAGAGAGAGAGAGAGAGAGAGAGAGAGAGAGAGAGAGAGAGAGAGAGAGAGAGAGAGAGAGAGAGAGAGAGAGAGAGAGAGAGAGAGAGAGAGAGAGAGAGAGAGAGAGAGAGAGAGAGAGAGAGAGAGAGAGAGAGAGAGAGAGAGAGAGAGAGAGAGAGAGAGAGAGAGAGAGAGAGAGAGAGAGAGAGAAAGTTCAAGTTCTTTCAGATCATGTTTTCAGTTTGGGTCTATTTCTTCCCTTCATGCATCATTTTACCCAGCAGCCTTAATTTAGTAACAACTAACTGAGTCGACATAAAAAGCCTATTCATTCTCAATTAGTGCCACCCAGACTGTGATGCTCCTGTATGAAAGTCTTCATGGCATAACAGCTCAATCAAAAGGTCTTGCCTATTTTTAAAAAGAAGGTCAGAAGCCTGGATGCTGACAGAGAGCAGCCTCGGGGAGTTTCTCTTCTTGTGGAGGGGCAGTGCCTCTTAATGGCCCATCAGTCAAGTCGGCCGGCCTCAAAGCAAGAGGCCCAGCTCCGCTCGGCCTGTACAGTGCACGCAGCACATTCAATTACTTCACATTAATCACTCCAAGTGGTAACTCTTCCTCCTGCTCCCTCATGCAGACATAAACGTACAGGGTTAGCTGTCCTCAAATTAGAAACTTTTTGTGTGGCCATTTACAAACTATTATTTGAGTCCCCCAGTGTCCTGATATAAAGTACAGTACAGGCTGGACTTGATTTAGAGCTCTGACCCTTTGCTACTCTTAAAGCAAAGAAAAGGAAGGAAGGAACCTCTGAGCCCTGTGTGTGATGTACGGTCATCCATTAACCTGCACGCAACACGACAAAGCAGCTCTGCATATACTGTACATCACAGAGCAGACATGATCAAACTGGCAGATGGGTTCTCTGCTGACCTTCGCCAATGTCATCAGTGAAAAAATAAAAAGACTTGTACACATTAGAAACACATAAAAAAAATACTTTGCATATTTGTAATATTCACTGGAAGTTGAGCGATTATAAAATCTTTCTTAATCGCGATTAATCACACATTTTGTATCTGTTCAAAATGTACCTTAAAGGGAGATTTGTCAAGTATTTAATATTCTTATCAACATGGGAGTGGACAAATATGCTTGCTTTATGCAAATGTATGTATAAATGTATTACTGGAAATGAATTAACAACACAAAACAATGACAAATATTGTCCAGAAACCCTCACAGGTACTGCATTTAGCATAAAAAATATGCTCAAATCATAACATGGCAAACTGCAGCCCAACAGGCAACAACAGCTGTCATTGTGTCAATGTGCTGACTTGGCTATGACTTGCCCCAAACTGCATGTGATTATGATAAAGTGGACATGTCTGTAAAGGGGAGACCTGTGGTTTCCCATAGAACCCATTTTCATTCACATATCTTGAGGTCAGAGGTCTTTATCAAGTATTAAAAACACACTAACTTCATGCATAAGACGACCCAGTCTACACTGTAAAAGATAATGTGCTTCATGAACCCAATAAGTAAGATATTCACTGCATGTCACGATGTCAAAGCACTTCCTGCATTTTACCACAACCTGAACATAATCTGGGTTGCATTGCGTTTCCTCCCAAAAACGAAAATGCATATTAACACTGTATCCGAATGCAATGCAATTCATCTCGTTACAGATATAAGTTGACTAGTGACCTGCAGCCAACTTACCAACAACCTGAGGTAGAGTGGAAGCTTCCAGGTCCAGCATGATGGTGCCTTTCTCTATGCACGTCCTCAGTTCAAACAGGCTATGTAAAGACAGCGTGGCCACGTGGGGTTTACTCCAGCGTTCACCTCCTTTCTCTACCTTCTCCTCAAACTTGATCCACCTGGATGGATGAAACGAGGGGAACTGGATTAAACTGGGAACTCAAGACAGCTACAGGCAATAACAGAACATGAAAACCATTTAAACAGGGTTTGATTTTAATATCTTTTATGCCATAATCTTGTAAGTACTTAGAATATATGGAAGTGCAATTCAATCAAAGAATTATGACCTAACCTACAGATGGTGACAGGATCAGACAACAGCAACATGCAAAGAACTCAATATACAAATATGAATACTAACATAAACTAGATTTTAATTTCTAAACCATAAAAAAGGATCTTATGTCCTTGTATGGAGTTGTGTCACACAAGCAGGATCATTAGAGTTGATGCCAATTTGACCAGGAAACTCACTACCTTCCAAATTAAATATGACTCTACGAATGCAACACACATACTGTATGTGTGTGTCAATTATGTCCATATACAGTGGAGGTTTTGTAGCTGCATCACAAATCTAATAACCATCGTAAAGAAAAAACATCTAAAGATAATCTCTTTTCTCAGTTACACGGAAAAATGCCATGCTGACTGTATGGGAATTCAATTTCTTTTGTTTATGATTAAGCTGAAATGATCAGTTCTTGAATTCAGAAGCGGCGTTATCATTTCTATTTTCTTCTTGTATCTTTTTAATCACCCCGCCTCCCCCCCTCCCTTAGAGTCAGGGAGATGAGAAACTGACCTGGTACTGACAAGCTGTTTCTATAACAGGGTTTTATTTGGACAGTTTTGGCTGCCAAAATTGGACTTGGAGGACAGCCAGCACTTCCCAGCACTACTTGTGAGATCTTTTATTCATTTTGAGTCCACTGAGAGCACTTGGTGAGACTTTGGACCGGGTCTTAATCTCTGCAGTTATTTGCAGAATAATAAGTTTGACATTACAGATGCAGGAATGATTTATTTCACCTTTTGTAAGCAATATGTAAGCATTAAATACACTTTTTGTTGAAGGGTCTGGAACTGTAGTCCTCTTTTAACCCGACTGATCCTCTTGTATTGTATGATTTGTATAAATTTATTGTGGCACTTCAGTTGAAACTCTTGACTTGAGATAATTCTCAATGTATTTTGTTGTGGACCTTTTTCACCATCACTTCTACCTTATTTGATTGAGAAACTGTTTTTGTACTGGTTTTATGTTTTTTCTTTTAGATTGTATTTGTTCTTATTGTGTAAATCGTAGCACTGAAGAATATTGTATATTGAGAAATTGACAGAAAAGTCTACCTTGTAAGGTACAAGGTGTTGTTTTTGATGATTTGGTGGGGTTTTTTCAAATGTTTGACATGACATAATCAGAAACGTAATTCCCAAGTTCTTATTTCATTTGCATTTTGACTGACATGTATTTGGTCAAATCCAGGTTAAACTAAGGTCTAGTAATGCCTCCCAATGGGCGGGTTTCTGCACAACTGTCAAGCTATAGAATCACCTTTTTAATTTTGACTAAATGACTCAGTTAAAGCCCATCTGTGCTCATTCTCCACCAATCTAGTATCAATTTCCTGCGTGCATCAGAAGCTGGATAAATTTATCATCGGAACTTGGCCTTAAAAAGCTTTCCGGAATAAAAGTTTAAAGTATACTAAAATATTTTGACAGCAGAGTTCTTCAGCAGAGTTCCTCCGACAAATCACTCAACCAACAGTGAACTAAAATCTAACTTCTATCTGCAGTACAATTGGTCAGAGGTTACGATAACAGATCAACTCATTTGGAGCCTCAAACAGCAGCCCAGGGATCCAGTTTCCCCCTGAGAGAGCTTCACTCATCCAACGCTAATGATGCATAAACAATCAGCCCATCTCTATCCCATCCCATCCCACTGGTGGGCCACACAGGAGCAACCTGTGAAACACTGTGTGCTCGCTTTTTCAATTCAATGCACACAGCAATGCCTCTGATGTTAGATGAACTGATTTTGGACTGACAACAAGCTGAAGTTTGTGCAGTTATTTGGCTGTGTAGATTTTTCTTTTCACAATCAACTGTGTTGCATGTTTCAAATGATTGAGTGAAAGTCAATGGAGAAGGTTTCTGAACATCATTACAACTGTAGGTGCACATACAGGAACTTTTGAGAGACTTAGGTCCTTACCTGGCCGTCTCCTTCCACTCCATCTCCTGTCCATCCACCGACAGCAGCTCATCCAACTCAGTGAAGAGTTGAGGGGGCGCCGGGCCGTCATCCTCCTCGCCAAGGATGAATCGGATCCTCTCGGCTGCCGGCGAGACTGCGGAGAGAGGAAAAATACTGCGGTTCATAGGCTGGCATTGGTGCCCGTTGGGCAAAGGTTTGGGCACCGGCTTCCCCTCCTCAGCTGGACCCTTCCCGTTGACCTCGGGAGGAGGTGGAGGTGGTGGGATTTTCACCATGACCTCCTCTTCTTCTTTCTCTTCCGTATCCTCTTCCTTTTCCACCTTCTCCTCTTGGTTATTATTGTTGTTGGACATCTTTAAAAACTAGTGACCCCCCCTTTACTCTCCAAATCAGCTGACCCAGGATTTGCTCCTCAGATGGCAGTCGGCGAGCTACACAAGCTCACCAGAGTCCCAAAGCAGCAGCTAGACCCTCATTAAAGTCTCGGGGGGAAGTGACAGCCGCTCTCAGCTGCCCGCTCCAACACTTTGTGGACCAGGTAGGAGGGGGCTGATGGGGTTTTGGGGTCCTCTCAGTGACAGTGTCCCCACAGCAAGCCCCTTCTCCCTCTCTGCCCCCCTTCACTGTTCAAACAGGCCTTCGCCATTGGCCCTCCAGCCTTGGCAAGCTGCCCTGGAGCCCCTCATTAACAATTAGGAAATGGTTCAAAAACTGGCCTATTCTTTCGCACAGGCTTGGCTTCTCATTTGAATATTTAGAGAGCAACACAAACAGAGTTTCAGCAGGATTGATATATGAATTACACTTTTCACTGCTATTCAAACATGCTGTAAATGGTCGACACCATCATAGCTTGTTCCAACAAGTGGAGACAATATTTGAACTTTGAATGGAGAGTCCACAAACAATCACAACTACCCCCTTTCATGAAAGCATGTAGACAACTGTACACAAAGATTATTGTCATCAGCAAACAGCCACACAAGACCAGTGCATGGGGCATCATTAGAGCTACAGCTTGTTTACGGAACAGCTCACATACATAAAACGATGGCATCTCTGCTCGACTCTGCTTACTTAAAAATAGTTTAATGCGCCTTCAACATTGTCCACGTACCTCAATTTAATTTAGAATTGAATTAAGATTCCTTTGACAACAAAATTACAGCTGATATCTTGACTTATCAGCTGGAAAAAAAGTGCAACAAATAACATTAATGAAGGTTTGTCTCCATTTAAATGACCTGGATTGGAGTTGCACCAGTTATTCATAAATCCATCATTGAGTTTGACAGTCTATGACAAGTCCTTCGTAAGTCCTTAGTGACTAAATCTAGTGATTTATAGGGGTGAGGGAAAAATCAATACAGCATAGTATTGCGATATTGTGCTTGTCAATACACGGACGTCAAGCATCGATCTTTTACCTCTACTATTAACATCATTTTTAGCATTTAACAATCCGACAGTCCGCCGGCAGGTCTGGCCCCTATTCTCTCAGAGGTTGTAGCGGACTCAGTCTTAGAGCTAGAGTGAAGCAGCTGGTATCATATGAAATTAGAAAACCTAAGGAATTGATGGTACCAACCATGTCATGTTAGCTTGTCGGGAAAAAATGCTAAATAACGCTCAAAATGTATCTAAAATGTACTAACTCTACAGTAAAGTTAAATTCAATTGCTTTAAATGTTCTGTTATTGGCTAAACCTGCTAGAGTACATTGTATTGCTCTATGTGGAAAATGCCCAATGTGCTGTTTTTACTGCACTTGTACATCCTATCTTTGTGAGGACCACTTTGAGTTGTAGGACTTTTTAGAAAGAGTGGACGTTTTGGTCTCCATGTCTTCAACAGGTTAAGACTTGGTTTTAGGGTTAGAGTTAGAATTAGCTTTGGGTTAAGGGTATCGGCATGTAGTTGTGGTGGTTGAGGTCAGGGTTAAGGAATGCATTTTGTCACTGGGGGTCCTCACAAGTACAGAAGCACAAATGTGTGTGTATGTGTGCGTGTGTGTGTGCGTGTGTGCGTGCGTGAGTGCGTGAGTGCGTGTGTGTACGGGAGTGATCATAACAAAGCTGGCTGATCTGATTACATAACAGCTTGCTAATACTGTGGCACCAGAGAGTTGACTATAGATATTGAATATAACAGTGTTTCCCATTAATTACCTCGATTGTGGTCTAATTTGTCCTGCCACGCTTTCATAATGAACTGAAAATATTTAGCTCTTCTCAACGAGTGAGGTCTGCGCAGTCTGCCCGGGGGATTCAACTCAGCGGGTCAGAGAGACGCCCGCTTAGTGTGGGAGGATCCTCTCCGTTGGCGCTGGCCGGCCCTCGCCGAGCACATTTCTTCCATTGCCGTGCGCCGTGACTGTCTCTAGGTTGGCTTGGAAAGGCCCAGGGTGAAGATGGCTCGCAGCTCTGGCACTCGCCCAGACCTCGCCGCTCCCCTGTGGGGAGGGTCAGGCCCCCTTGTTAACAGTGCGATTGTCAACCAGAGCGGATTGTCTTTAGGTTTACGGCAATGTTGGCAACCCACCCGACCCGTCTTGAAACACGGACCCCGTCGTTAATAATCCAGTGTTGAGTCTTTCCTTTGCAGGTGAAATTTAGACATTTACATTCACACCACACTTAACATTACATCCCCCACCACATTGAGTCATTCATTCATTCAGTCAGTCAGCAGTAAGTAGTTAAACAGTAAATGAGGTGAAGGCCTGCAGTTTCCCCCTATTGTGTCCTCTGCAGCACAATAACTGCAGCAGCAGGTACGAGCCAGACAAGCAGCTGTAAGATTACTAGGTGGAGGATAAACTGTCTGCTGGCACACACACATACACACACACACACATTTCCACAAGCTGCAACTAGCTTAAGTCACTGCAACTTGTTTAATAACACCTTGGGAGGAATAATTTACATGTGCGTTTCACACATTTAGCTGACACTCGTAGCCACAGCAATTTACGTTGATTACAGTAAACAGTTAAAACAAGCTTTAAATACCTATATGGCCAAAATTGCATGCAAACAATAGCAAGCAGTCGGTGCAAGGAGAGTGTCAAAGCCTCAGGGATGGAGACTCGCACGCTGATGTATTCCTTAAATGTGCATACAGTTAAATAAAAAGAAGTAGTAAAGAAATACAGTAAAAGCAGGGCAGCAGGGTGTTTTCATAAAGAGCAGAGTGAAATATTTTATCTTAACAATGCAATTGTAATAAAACAATCCATACAAACTACATTTTCTTTCTTTCTTTCCCATGAAATCAAGGTAAAGACATCCTGCTGAAGGAAACACATTATCTTAGCAAAAAGATAAATAAGAGAATAAAAAGCAGGGCTGTCAAAGTTAACATGATAATATCGCGTTATCACACCACTAATTTCTTTAACGTATTACCGCAACTTGCGATTTTTAGGTTGTATTGGGCTCAGTTTTAAAGCTAGAGTGAAGATGCTGGCATAATATGGAACTACAAAACCTAAAGAATCTCTTGGTACCAACTATGTCATACCAACATGCCGGGAAGGAAGCTAAATAACGCTCCAAACTTAAGCAACATTTTGGTGAGGAAAAACTGACATGGCCATTTTCAAAAGGATCCCTTGACCTCTGACCTCAAGATATGTGAATGAAAATGGGTTCTATGGGTACCCACGAGTCTCCCCTTTACAGACACGCCCACTCTGACAGCTGAGGTTGCCTCTTGGTCTTGAGTTTGCCATGTTATGATTTGAGCATATTTGTTTATGCTAAATGCAGTACCTGTGAGGGTTTCTGGACAATATCTGTCATTGTTTTGTGTTGTTAGTTGATTTCCAATAATACACATATACATACATTTGCATAAAGCAAGCATATTTGTCCATAACAGTATTAAATACTTGGGAAATCTCCCTTTAAGGTACATTTTGATTTTTTTTTTATTAATTTGCGATTAAGCTGCAATTAACTATGGACAAACATGCAATTAAATATTATAATCGATTGACAGCCCTACTAAAAAGCAGAAAATAAAAATGACTTCTCTGATGCTTCTCCTAATACATTGTAGGCATCTAAAACGGTCAAGAGTTAATCCAAGAGAGATTTTCTAATTCTTCATGAGAAGCTAATGCTGCCTATCCTTGCTATCCAGCAAAAAACTCAAGCTGGTAACAAGCACAATGTTGGTGGTGCTAAGAGAGAAAGGTGGGAGGGTGGGTGAGAAGGGTTAGGGGGTTAGGCTCAGTGCAGACTGAAAGCAAAGAGGGGTGAGAGCAAGCACGAAAAGGAGGGATAGAAATGAAAATCCCATCGTTCAAACGCAATTTCAAAGCTCTGTGTGCTCTAGCCAAGAGCCATGGGCATACAAAGAGGACTTTGTCCCAGAAGCAGAGGCTCATGGGATAGGGGATGGAGGAAGAATGCCCGCTGCCCGGCAGAAAGCTTAGTGTGACTGCCACTAAAGGCCTGTTTAGTCCCACTCTTGACATGCATCCTACACAAATACCTTCCATCCCCTCTGACCTTTTTGGAAAAACTCAGCACTGTATAACGCTACATAGGGTCTGATAGCGCGTTCATTGTTTGTGACTGTACATGCAATGATAATGCAACTCAGCATCACTCATTCGAAGCAAAGAGTGGATCAGAGAGAGAGCGAGTACAGGACATGTTTTCCATGCCACAGAGTCGGACGTTCAGTATGCAGGGCAGCTAGCACCACAGGCAGTGGACAGGGATCGGGCTGAATGCAGAGTAACACCCAGAGGCTGATTCATTGAAAGCACAGTATTTATACTCAGGCCATCTAGCTCTGGTATTTTGTTGTGATAGCTGAGGCGGGCCGGTTCTGATGAGAATGTAACAAATACCAGCTGGGGGGGACAACCCCTGAAATGACCTCTGTGTTGTCTGCAGGTAAACTGAATGTACAGCCAAATGTTCTCTGGGCTTTCACTGCAAACAGCCCAATGCAACTCATCACAGCAGGGTCAAGTTTAAGTTTGTCTACAAAAGGGCTTAATGCACCGCTTTGTCCGGGAACACTCAGCAACATTACCAGACTCTGGTGAATCATTTAATCCTCTGGTCATAAAGGTAACCCCATTAAAGTCTTAATTCATCTTCCAACTTATTTTTCCTCTCATATTACGACTTTAAACAACATGGTGCATCTTTGCACCACGGCAAGAGGCACCACTTGGATCTAATGTACGGTATGGAATAAAATTAAAGGCAGCCTATGTAACTTTTGCTGAACAGCAGCCACTGTGGCCACAAGTGGTGATTACAGCATGAATTCCCCAATTTCCCAAGATTGAAATGACACACTCACTTTAATTATGTAAGTTGTACATCTCCTATAAGCTGTTATGTGATATTATGATAACTCTCATCAACATTGGAGTGGGCAAACATGCTTGCTTTATGCAAATGTATGTATATATTTATTATTGGAAATCAATGAACAACACAAAACAATGACAAATATTGTCCAGAAACCCTCACAGGTACTGCATATGCTCAAATCATATCATGGCAAACTGCAGCCCAACAGGCAACAACACCTCTCAGTATGCTGACTTGACTATGACCCAAAACTGCATGTGATTATCATAAAGTGGGCATGTCTGTAAAGGGGAGACTCGTGGGTACCCATAGAATCCATTTTCTTTCACATATCTTGAGGTCAGAGGTCAAGGGACCCCTTTGAGAATGGTCTTGCTAGTTTTTCCTCGCCAAAATTAAGCTTACGTTTGAAGCGTTATTTAGTCTCCTTCGCGACAAGCTAGTATGACGTGGTTGGTGCCAACGGATTTGCCTGCTACAACCTTCGAAAGATCGATTGTGTTAATGTATTATTATCACGTTAATTTGACAGTCCTAGAAATTATATTGATTATCTTTGTCCTATACTCCTAAAGTGTCCTATCTTGGTTGTTTGCAGCAGAAAATATAGCAAAAAGACATGAACACAAGAAGAAAGGGATAAAGAAAGGCTGTGGATGTTTGTGGTTGGGGGATATTGTTGATCCTAGAGTCCATCAGAGAAGATCAAGTCATCATAACAATAACTCACGTCCAGAGAGACACAAAGTCAAACAAAATGATGGCCTTTTAAGTAGTTTATCCAATCAATATCCACAGACCTTTTCTACTGATACAATTTATTTTTCCTATGACACTGAAGAATATCTGTTGCTCTGTAGACAGCCTAGTCTCACAACTCCAGACCTGTTTACAATGTGCAAGCACAGAAGGAGCTTTTACAGAACCTTCCCTCACTTTTGATATGTGAAAAAGATAATAATAATTGTTTGAATTTTCTTACACCAACCAGAATCATCAGGGGAAGGCCAATGATCCTTATATATATATATTATATATACTTTAATTTCTCACTGAAAACTCTGGGATGTCTCTCCAGGTTTGATCCTTCCTCGTTACTCTCAGGGGAAAATATTTGGCACCAAGTGGAGCATATCTAGCATTGTGTAAAAGCTTTGAAAGGGACTAAGTAAATATTTAGGGATGTGACACATATCACTGCTGCCATGTGAAAGCTGGGTAGCTCCAAATGTCAACTTTTCAAAAACCAGAAGAAAAACAGCCAGGCTTCTACCTCGACCTTTGCATTTATTTAATCAATTTTGAAAGTCTTCATTAAATCTCAGGCTTGTACTTTCATTTCTGAAAGAAGCAGGTATCCTTCCAGTGAAGCAAGAACATTAAATCGGAGATGTATTTACAATAAACTGAACACATCACAGCGGTCTCAGCTTGTCTGACTTTGGGAAATTAAACCCATTTTGTATAACAACCAAGTAATCTGTGTAATCCACTTTGAGAGAACATTTGATCCTACTAAAAGGAGAGGGAAAAGCTTTGAAAAAACGAATGGTCCTGCAGTGGACACACATGTAAGCAGGAGGACGTACTTTCAGCCCCTGCAGCGTCCATCTGACCAAACAAGAGGATTTCAGTGCAGACAACAGAGCTGGGCCTTCCCCCATGGGGGCGGTCATGATTCCCAGAGAGAGTTACACGTAGGAGGGCAGTGAATAACAGTAGGACATTAGGTAAACTGCATGCCTGTCAGTTTTTGCATGCCTGACAGATGCCAGTTTTAGTTGTACAAACATTCCTCAAAGTCAGAGCTGCTCTAGAGTCACAAACAGCCAAGAACACAAATAAACAATAATTTCTTTTTTTTTTTACAACTGCAAAAACTCACGATATAATAATTTCAATTTTATTTTTTGATATGACATTCATGATGTTGGAAGGTCAGTAAGCTGGCTCAATAGCTTTCACAGATAGCTAGCTATATGCTAAATATGGTTACTTTGACCCTGAGAGGTCAGTTAGGCCTGCAAGCTAAACAAGATAAGTCATGCAGCCTTCTCTGGCATTCACCGTTACTAGATGTCAAACCAACAGAGCACCTGTGGGAGATTTTGGAACGCCGTCCAAACCATTATCAAAACATCAAGAGAAGGAATATCTTTTGGAATAACAGTGGTCATCACTCCAGTAGAGTCCAGAGACTGCTATGATAAGGAGCACTGAAACTTGTCATAGATTCATTTAAGCTTTATGACAACAGCTTCATTCTCTAACCATTTGTCTGTTGTATCTGAGTTTCAGTCCAAAGTTAATGTATTTACTAAATGCTTTTGCAACAGGTTTTTTAATATTTTGCTCTACTTAATATTCTCTTATGACCAACTCTTCCTACCATAAGGGTAAATTGCAATGGAAATCATCTTTTGCAACCTCCGGGTCTGAAAAGTGAAGCCAATGCAGAAGTGCCTTAAACTTGCATTCTTTCTAATAGCCAGCAGGGGGCGACTCCTCTGGTTGCAAAAAGAAATCTGATTGTATAGAACTCTATGAGAAAATGAGCCTACTTCTCACTTGATTTATTACCTCAGTAAACATTGTAAACATGAGTTTAAGGTCTCAATCGCTAGTTTCAAGTCTTCTTCAATACAGCATGATGTTTATGCTGTATTGAAGAAGACTTGAAACTAGCGATTGGTGAGAGGGACGGTAAATCTGCCACTTGCTAACGTTCTGAAGGAGCATGATGGGAGGGTGGTGTTTGTTTGTTTTCTCCAGAATCGCAGACTCCACTTTTAATGCTTCACATCAAATAGAATATAAAATGTACAAAAGACTGTTTACATACAATACAGTAAATTAACCTATACAATAATAATACCAACTGTACTGCTCTGTATTTGTGTTATTTCGCCTCACTGCACACTTAAATTCCATGACAGATCCTCACGTAATATCCACAGCATTTAGGCTGTTACACCCACACGAACCAGCACAGCGCCACAATGTTGACTGTTAACAAAACGTCAACGCTCACATTCTCCTGCCAACATAGTCGCATTTTCCATGAATGGAGAATTACCGATGTTGCTGTAAACAAACCCAGGTGTGTAGGGTGTCAGGTTTTCATCTGACTTCAGTGAGGAATCAAGGATGCACCAGCACAAAAACCAAAACACAACCCTCAAACACTCCTCGACGACGTTGCCCAGGCCTTGATCCATCTTAGCTGCAAATACAGACAGCAGTTTCAAAAAAGACTAATCTTGTTAAACAAAGTGTGTGCAAATGAACCATAAAGGCCAAAGAGTTACTGCAATGCTGTTTACACACAACAAGTCTGAATATTTACTCCACCTAAACGCAGTCTTCATGGCCCCTCCGGACACGATCCATTAGCTTTGGCGAGTCCAACTGCATCCCTACCAGGTCAGTCTAAATGCTCAATAACTACATATTTTGTTTAAGTGTCAGGGTTAGGTGTTCAAGAGGGAAAAAAGGACATAACAGGGTCAAATCTGTTAGAAAAAGGAAATACAGACAACCACTCTATAACTACCGGCTCTCAGACAGATCAGCCTCTGCAGAACACAAACATATTTCTATGAGCAAAGAGGCTGCACTGAAAACTGCTACATCACCTGTATTCTTTAATATCATTTCTGTATTGCAGTAGTGTTTCTTTAGTGGTTCCCACTCTGGGAGTTGAGTCTCACCAAGAATAAATCAAAGCGGGATAAATCGATGGGGTTGCGAGACCAATGACAAAAAAAGAATAGAAGAAGAATCTCTACTACTCCAACTTTAGCTTTACCGTCTGACCTCTTAAAAACTATGAAGCTGAAACAGTGTGAGAAGTGAACATCACTCCGATTGAACTGCTCGAAGCTCATGGATCATGATAGGTCATTAGTGGGCATTGCTTGGCTTTAAAGGGTCACAGGAACTGTATGTCAGGGCAAGACTAATCCTGAATGTCGTAGGTTCATTAGTGAAAAATGACACTACTAGTTACACTACTCCTCTGCTTCCCATTCCAAAACGCTAGCAACATATCTGAAACACCAACACAACATCAATAATCACGTCTTCAGCCACTGGTGCATCCCAAAGAAGCTCAATACCTCGGACTGTGGTCAGGAAAATACCCCAAAAATCTATAATACTGACCATTTTTTACAAAGAATGCATCATCACATTCTGTTAGTAGAAACAAGCAGATGGGGCGGCTGTAATCTGTTCTCTGATTGTATTTATGTCCTGAAGAAAATCCCCCACATCAAGTGATGTGTACACATCAGACACACACATTCTGGTGTGTTTTGGTCCTGTTGTCACTTCATGTGCACGCAGGCACATGTAAAACAATGACGTCATTGTCTTGAAATGACAGTGGCCTGCCTCATTATTGGATTTGATAGAAAGCAGAGAAGCACAGAAACGTCATTTGAGCAGAGAATTACCCTTCATCCTCTTGTTTTTCTACAAAATGACAATGCTATCAGAAGACCCCTAAAATACTAACTAAAATACAGACATAAATCTGTTGTTCCCAACCTTTTTGGCTTGTGACCCTTTATGTCTATGAGCCCATGTTTATGAACTGTAAGCAGTTCAACCAACACGGGATGTTCCCTTTTCATATTGTTTCATCTGGTCAGCTTTTAGAGTTAAAACGCCCCAGAATTTCACCAGAAAATACCAAGATTTGAGAAGCATCAAGAAAAAAACATAACTCTCAATTAGCAAATATGCTTCCTCATCAATTTTTCTCAATTGTCATCATCTTGCGACCCCTTCAGATTTATTTAAATTGTACTGAATTCACACCATTTTAAAATCAACATGATCTGACACTATAAATCACTGAACATCTACAGGTTTTTGTTAATGTAAATAGGACTTCAGTCTAATGCCGATTCAAACCTTAACTTTAGCAACAGCTGAGAAAAAAATGCTGACATCAGTAAGAGTTGTGCTTACACTAACTCACAGTCACCCAATGTAACCTTCCCTCCTCCTTTTCTTTCTCAAGTTTCCTTCGAACTGGCCGCAGCTCTTTGTCCGAGCATCCGCAGCAGCTGTGCCTGAGGGCATATCGCACTTTACCCTCTTTACGGGACAGAGGAAGCTCCAGTCAACCAAGAACGTGAGCATTAACACATATAGATGCCGACACATCCGCACGCACACTGAGACAGATACACTTATGTCTACAACCAAGGACAAAAGCACAGGATGGCATGCACTTACACACTGTACTCAAGAGACTCAGCACTAGTACAATTATATCTGAGTAGCCATTACTTCCGATGAAAAATTCACTCAGCTCTGTCGAAACACACTCGTCACTCAGCAAGACATGTACGGCTATTTCTGGCCACTAAGTGGACTCAGCAACTTCTTTGGGGTCACGGGGAGTTACAGGGGCTTTTTTTTCTGGAAAAGAGAGCAGCCTTCAGCAAAGACAGACGTGAGCCCTAATCGACGCTGACATGGAGTCCATCAGAACTTACTGAGAGGTTTGAGGATGCTGTTGCTGGCCTCATCGTTGTTTTCTGCGTCCGACTTGTCAGAGGCGTTCTCCGTCAACCTCTCCTTTCTGTCCTTGTGGCCGGGTTTCCGACGGTGATGCCTCCGACGCCGATAGCTCTTGGGCACATGCACGCCGATGTAAACGGTGTGGTGACCTGCAAAAAGCAAAACAGCAGATGAACTCTCTGACACTAAACAGTCTGACAAATTCAGATTGCTGTGATGCAAGTGATGCACCTGAACAGCTGACTTCCTGAAAGTTAAACCAAAATCCCTTTCAAGAAACACAAAAGTAACTAACCTTTCTAGGGTATTTACTTAATTATTAATTGTTATTTTCTATGTGCTGTTTTCTTTTCTTTTTTGTCTCTACATTTATTTAATTAATTTATTTATTTATTTATTTATTTATTCAAGGTTTCTATCTTACTACCATGAATTATATTACTGTAGTACTTATCACTTTTAATTCTAACTAACTAATTAAATTATTTAAAAAAATATTTTGATGTTATTTTTTCTGTAACTTTACCTCTGGGGGTGGGAAGAAGGCTGGACCTGTCTCTGTGTGGGAGTGGGAAGCACATGTATGCGTGTATATATGTATGTACATATTAAATGTTAAATGCAAGATATAATTTTTTTGTATTATGGCACCGGTGTTATGTTTTGTTATGCTATGTTTTGGAAAAAAGGAATAAAAATAATTTTCCAAAAAGAAACGCAAAATTAGAAACAGTTAGAAAAATCACAATTTGCTGCAAAATAAGTAAATTACAAAATGACCCCTAACCCAATCTTCAACACTTCTCAATTCAGTTAAACAGGGAACATTCTCACGTTCTCAAGACAGCGTAGCAGGGCGGGGTTATATATAGGTTGCAGTGCACTGTCAAAACAAATATTTGGACAGAAAAAGAAGTAAGAAATAGCAGTGAAGATGCTATAACTGCAGCATGACTACATCCCTGTTATGTACGTTGGCACAATACCAAGAGGACGTGCAGTTTTACATGGAGTTGGTTGATTTAGGGTCAAAAATGCCAAGCAGACCAGACTGTTTGCTAATAGCATGCCATTCAGGTGGACGTGGATTTCATGCCAACTTGCCATAAATCTATTTTCAGAGCCGCTGGTCATTTGGCTGAGGTAAGGCATCTGGTTCAGGTCCATTTATTCTTTACTAACTTACTTTTCCTAGTGTAGGTGTGGAATTCCAGGTGGAATTTAATCCACACATACCTGAGTTTGTGTTAGTGTGTTTACACAAAGCATTGAACCATACTGCAAACACACTTTCTGTTACAACAATATCAAAGATCTGAAGCTCCACTGGAACTCGCTGACTTAGTCATATACTGGGCAAAGGTATGCAAGGTGTAGCACTTTGTATCTGACCAATCAGCGATGTTCAGCAATGCAAATTTGGCCCCACCGAACTACACAAATTTAAGTTATACAGTACATGTGTTTTTTTCCACTATACCGTAGTGTAATTTATCTGAGCTTCCGGTAAGTGAATAACGGCAGTGTGTGATTTGAGACAACATTACCCTGTCGGAATTTACACACTACACAAGTAAGCACATAGTGTGCACAGTGTACTGCATGGAAGTGTACTAAGTATCCAAATTGAGACACAGCATAGGTCTCCCAGAAGACCAATTGAACCCTACAACCTGGACGACATTTCTGGTACCACACGTTTCTCCTTTCCAAAGCAGAGGAAGGCTCTAAAAAGCAACCTTTTAGGCTAAACATCAAAAGTCCTCCTGAAACAAAAGGCTCTATGCGACCGGTGTCAAACGTCGCCTTTTGGAGCACGTCGGGTAGCGCTGAGCCAAGCACTGCACATGACCCAACCAGGAAGTGGCTGAACCCTCTCGACACAACAAACAATGATCTCTCTTGAAGCACAACGGCGTTCATTATTCACTCGTACCACAATGCCTTGTTATTTTTTTTAGGGGTCCATCTAAATTCACTGACACGGATGATGGTTCAGTATAACAAGCTAATGTTGAGCATCAGAGAAGAGAACTGTGTCACCTAAAATGTGAAGGGAAACTGTAAATCAGAGGCTTTCTGCTTCTCTGTCTATGCTAAATTGGTAAATTGTTGTTTTTTTTCAGGTGAGTGACGTTAAATCAATACAACAGTGGTGGAAGAAGTACTCAGATCTTGTACTTAATTAAAAGTAGCAATACCACAGTGTATAAATACTCTGTTCCAAGTAAAAGTCTTCCATTAATATTTTACCTAATTAAAAGTACAAAATTATAGCATTAAAATACACTTAAAGTATTGACAGTAAAAGTACTCATTATGCAGAATGGCCCATTTCAGAATAAGGTATATTATATTATTGTAGTAGGATTATTGATGCATTAATGTGTACATCACTTTAATATTGCAGCTGGTAAATGAGGGGAACATTTTTTTTAATTTATCTATTTATACATATTTTATATTACTTTATATACTGCTGGGTAGCTTGTAAGTTTCCCCTGGGGGTAAAGTGTAACTGCTATAATATTATAATATATTTGTCGATTATATTTTTGTATTATTATTCTGAATCTGTAAAGTAACTAAAGTTATCAAATAAATATAATAGAGTAAAACGTACAATATTTCCCATGAATTGTAGTGAAGTAGAAGTATAAAGTGTAAATATAAAGTAAATCAAAATACTCAATTACACATATTTCAAATTTGTACTTAAGTACAGTACTTGAGTAAAAATACATTGTTACTTTCCACCACTGCAGTACACTGAGCAGATATTGGCCTGTTGTTGAATACTGGATATCAGATATCAGCTTGTAGTTCGCTTTTATCATTGTTGTGGATGTGACTGAACTTTCTCTCAAAACTACAGAAAAAAAAATTAAAAACATATAATTCGCTTAAAAATAGTTAAAACTGTTTACGATGTTTAAAATCAGTTAAATATATAATATAGATATAAAACAATACATATATATGAACAAATATTTCTTCAGTCATCAGTCTGTTTTGGAAACTTCCCTCCCCCCCATCACATGACATAGAATGGATAAAAGTCAGACAGAGACGAAGGAACTCTCCAGAAGAAGACAAACCCGCATCACCCTCACCAGAGCTGCTGCCCACTAGGCTTTTGGTTCAACAAAGATGGTACCGGCCCCATGTTTATGGGATAACATAAAAACATTGGATCAATCGTACACGGCTAAAACCGTGACAGCATCGTCGGGACAAGAAGAAAAGATAAACAGACTTCGTCTACTCGAGGAAACAAAACTCCAAGTTGTTGAACGTTCAGTCAGAAGACAACAGCAGATTAAATTGAGGAATGATAAACAGCACGTTGTAGATGTTGTCCATGCAGACTGTTTTGAGGCATGATGGTGATATTTTTGTACTGAAACTGCTGATTTTGTGCCTGCCTTAATATCTTGCAAATCTGAATGTATTGATTTGTGAATAAGGCATAAATTAAGGGACCTCACCATTACTTCCTGTTGAATGCAATGTATCAAAGATCTTATCCAAGTTCCTTGTTAAGGAAACCACTTGCTACATCATTAGTTCAATGCCTCTGTGATTACACTTGCATAACCTGGTAGGGTGGCACAATTAAATGAACATAAGCTTCAAAAAGGTCAGAACAAACTAATGAGGGTGAGCCCCAAACGATTTCAAAGAGTTGAACTGGCTCCCTGTTGAAGGTTCAACAGTTAAAATTAGGGCTGTCAAAGTTAATGTGATAATAACGAGTTAACACAAATTCATTTTAACGCCACTAACTTCTTTAAACTTTTTTAAACAATGCAAACTTTGACTTTATGGAGTAAAAATAGCTTTACATAAACGCCCAGTATTATTTGTGTTACTGTGGTTCATTAGAGTGGACGAAAGATGCAATTAGACTTAACACACAGAAAGTGGGCATTACAACGACACCCAGGAGCAGATGGCTGGACGGCCACAATAAAAGAGAACAGAGACGTAGACAGACAGAAAGAAATAAAGACCGTGCTGCTATTAGGGCTGATAGATGAGCAATAAAGCAGAGCGTGAAGACGTTTGCACAGGCCGAACGACATCACGAGAGGAGGTGAGAGAAAGAGAGGAGAAGGAATAAAAAATAGTCGAGTCAAGGAACTGGAAAGGAAGATTTGCACACTGCCAGAGCAGCTTTGTGCAACGACTTCCTCTTCTTTTTTTGTGTGTGGAAGAAGGACTTCTTTTGGAGCTGCCTGTAAGCACACACTGAATGAAATAAAATCCTTGTGTTTGCTGGGAGGTTTGTTTAGCTCGCTAGATTTCTGAGGAGAGGCAACGCCACCGCCAGTTTCCCCAGTAACCGCGACGCTGGGACCTGCCCAGACCAGTGGGGAGGATGGCAACACGCCACACAGCACTGACAGCATGCTAATACCAAACAGCTTTAAAAATATACTGCTGGATTAGGAAAAGGGGGGGGGGGGTGTTGACAACTTTTTTGTCAGAATAAGTTATTACTCCTCCTCTTTACTTGTGACTCAGCTATAACAGGCACTATCACAGGAATACAAACATTTAACCTAAGGTCACGCCAGATGTGTTTACATGCATGCGTAAGTGAGTCGTCTATCTTGAGCTTCAACACCGTCTGTGACGCAGAGTTCAGATAACAAATATATATGAGTGACAATGCAGACTAATCAGTGTCAGATAAAGATAATTGAGCTCCTCTTTCAGACTTTTATCTTGTACAATGCAAGAAATGTCAACCGTGTCTCTTTTCGTTCGTTTTATCAGTCTCTGAGTCAAGCTGTCTGTCGGCTCTGAGCGAGCAGCGGGGAGCACACTGAGCTCAGTGGAGACTCCAAAAAAGAGACTTAGCCAGCAGACGAGGACACAAGCAGACACAGCTGAGACGCGGGTTACGCACAGGAAGTTAGAGAGAGATTGAAGCAGGGGTCAAGCTGAGGTGACACCTGACAAAATGTGGACCTCCAGCATGAGCGACACTGCTGTGCAAATTCCAAAGTTGACTCTGTTATAATGATTTTAATGATGTATGCAACTAAATTACTTTAAGGATCATACCAGGGGTTTTGCATGTTTCAGCCCATTTACTACAAATCAAGTATATAAAAGTTAACAAACCATGCCGCTGTGTTGACAACCCTCTATAAAGCCATTGTTTTACATTAATTTCTATACAGTGCAAACTTGAGTTAGCAGACTTTTCAAGCTTGCTTAAAAAGTGCAATCTATCACATCAACTCTGCATTACCGCTTTTATTGTCACTGCGATGTCAACTTGCGTAGAGGTGGAAGAAGAACTGAGATCCTTTACTTAAGTAAAAGTAGAAATACAAAAATACTCTTTTACAAGTAAAAATTCTGGGTTCAAAATGTTACTTAAATAAAAGTACAGAAGTATTATCACCAAAATGTATTTAAAGTACCAAAATGTAGCAGCCCTCATGATGCAGAATGGCTCCTTTCAAAGTGTTATATTATTATAGAATATTATATTATTCTGTTTTTATCACTAATGAAAACATGTAAGAGCATTTTTATGATGTAGTTCATCAATGTGGAGTCAATTTAGATACGTTGTGTACTACTGGGTGGGTAGATTAGTAGTGCATCATATCATATAAGCATATTATGTTTCATACTTTTATTTAAAAAGGAACTACAGCTGTCAAATAAATGTAACGGAGTAAAAAGTAAAATGTTCCCCTCTGAAATGTAGTAAAGTGGAAGTATAAAGTGGCAGAGAATGGAAATACTCAAGTAAAGTAAAAATGTATCTTGATTTTTGTTCTCATTTTGTCCTGTGACCAACAGCGCAGGTCCTGGAACCATTTTGAGTACTTCCGCCAAAGAACCAAAACGAACCATGAAGTTCTTGGATGGTAAAACTGGCTCTAAGCCAGGCCCTTTAATCTGCTGGACTAGAACCAAGAAACCTGTGAAGTTGGGTGCAGGTTAAGGTCATCACCACGTAAACCTATCCTTGCTCTGAGGCAACAAGAGGCATCATGAGCAGCAAGGAGAGTTTGACTTTTGAAAAAAATTTAAATGGACCACTGAATCAATTTTGTAATTAGCTGGTTCTACAGCGGTTTGGTCCGAAATGAGAGAAATGCTGCATATATCGGGAAAGAAAATTTAGAAATACAACTACAAGGAGAAACTTTAACATGCTTGTCTGCTAGGTTCACTCAATTTGGAAATCTGCCATAAAAATAAGATTATATAAATCACTTGTGAAATAAAAATATACAGTTCACTGTGATGACAAATTCAAACATTTGCCGTTTAATTACTGTAAATTCCCTGGTGGCATTAATCCATTTAAAATAGGGCTGTCATTCGATTAAAATATTTAATCGCAATTAGTCGCATGATTGTCCGTAGTTAACCGCAAATTAATCACGCCTTTTTTATCTGTTCAAAATTAACCTTGAAGGGAGATTTGTCAAGTATTTAATACTCTCATCAACATGGGAGTGGGCAAATATGCGGCTTTATGCAAATGTATGTATATACTTATTATTGGAAATCAATTAACAACACAAAACAATAACAAATATTGTCCAGAAACCCTCACAGGTACTGCATTTAGCATAAAAAATCTGCTCAAATCATAACATGGCAAACTCAAGCCAAACAGGCAACAACAGCTGTCAGTGTGTCAGTGTGCTGACTTGACTATGACTTGCCCCAAACTGCATGTGATTATCATAAAGTGGGCATGTCTGTAAAGGGGAGACTCGTGGGTACCCATAGAACCCATTTTCATTCACATATCTTGAGGTCAGAGGTCAAGGGACCCCTTTGAAAATGGCCATGCCAGTTTTCCCTCGCCAAAAATTAGTGTAAGTTTGGAGCGTTATTTAACCTCCTTCACAACAAGCTTTAAAACTGAGCCCACTACAACCTAAAAATCACAAGTTGTGTTAATGTGTTACAGAAATTAGAGGCGTTTACACAAATTAATATGTTATTATCGCGTTAACTTTGACAGCCTGAATTTAAAAACATGCCAATAGAATATTATAGAACTTTAACATTACTATATTAGTTTTACTCCTTACAGATTATCAGTAGGCACTCGTTAAAGACATTTTAGCGTACAGAAAGTTTTTTTTCCTTTCTCTTTCTTGTCCTGTAGGTCTTTGAGGGGATTAGTGAGGTAAACACATGACGACATGCTCCGTGTTCTACATCTCTCTCATGCCAGCTTGTTGAACAGGTGAGCTTCAGGGTGTATGTGCAGGAAGTGTGTGAAAATCAGTCTCTGAAAGGTTAAATGAGGTCCTTCCTGTTTCCCTCAATGGATGCCCTTGCTTTGGAGAAGTCAATTCAGAGGAACTAAGTTGTTTAAGAAAAACACTTCAGGTACTTCTCTGAGGTTTTAGGAACTAAAAAAATATTTCATAAAGAAGTTAAACCTTGGAGAAATATTTATAATGCACCATGTTTCCTGCCATTTGTGTTTCTATTGCATTGCCGTCTACATCACATGGAAGGTAAAATAAGACTCTTTTGATCACATGTAGAGAAATTAAAGTGTCACAGGAACAGGTAAACTTACCCTCGACCTCCTCCTCGTCGCAGATGTGCTTGAGTAAGGACGCCCCCCGGTCCAGCACCGCCTCATCCTCCATCCTGTAGTAGTAAAAGAGGAAGAAAGACTGCTCACACTTCTCCTTCAGAGACAACATGGAGCCATAGCGCTTCGGCTCGTTCACCTGTAGTAAATTGGAGGGGCTGGGGCTCAGTCTGGTGTTGCTGGTGGCGCTCATCTCCACCCATTAAAAGCACATTGATAGCACCTTAAGATCTGCTTCTCAGTAAGTAAACTACCCCCAAGTGTGTGAATGTGTGTCGTCTTTGAGTAGGGCAAAGTGCGCAGTCGATTGGTACGATGGAGTGGATTTAATCTGGCGGAGGGGGGTGAGGGAGAGGACAGGAAGTCTCTGCTAATTGAGTGACTGGTGCTGGTCACGCGCAAAAAGACTGACTGAGACTTGAACTCATCGAGATCTGGATCTGTCCACACTTCACCTGTTAGACACTGAATCAAGGTGTTGTGTTTTATTATTGAGGGGGGAAATAACCATCTGAAAAAGTATCAGTTAGTGTTGTGTCTAATCAGCCATACGCCCACACACACTACAAAGCCTCTCCATCTGGTCGGTAATGCCTGCCAGCCCCCTCTCTCCACCACCCTCCACCTAAGAAACAAGTGGGGCATCACATGTCTGTCTACTCATCCGCCCTTACAGGATTACGCCGGCTTTACTTAAGTGACAACACACACAGAAGCCCGCAACAGGCCGGCGTGTCGGAGCCTCCGCTGCTCTCTCCAGGACGACTCCAGACACCTTCATCCTCTCCTCAAACAAGCCGTACTGTTTCCCAACAAACATCGACGTGTAAAAAAGGATTGAAATATGTTGCTTTCAGACTGGCTCCGTAGCTGGAAGGGAGTTTTGTTTATTTGTTTTTGTCGTGATGGCAGCACAGTACCGTCAGCTACTTGCATGCAATCAAGAAATCCCTGAAGTATTTTACACAAGCAGCTAATTTACATATTTACATTTTAAACTTTGTCAGGATTAACAGAGTTAGCAGTGCTATCCGCTGTCAATCGAAGCATAAAAGCCCCAGGTTTATCCTAATGGGATCACAGACATATTGGTTTGTTTTGTGAAACAATCGCAACATTTTTTGTTTTGTTACAGATTAGTTCAAATGTTCATAATTGTCATAATTATATGATTAAAAAAATCTGTGATTTTGAGTCAGATTTGCCCCCAGAAATCAGAGCTTCTTTGATAATATTATTGATAATTATTAGTAATATTAGTACTAGGAGATGATTAATACTGTGAAGGTTTTGTCCATTCAGATATCAATAATTATGTTGTGTTTTATGAGGCAGTCATTTATTGTTGTTACCGTATTACTGTTCTGGGATATACATTTGATATGATAATGTCATTAATACCTTCAGTAATGTTCTTCAAATCAACTCAGACCATTCTAGGTCAAAGTGGACTGGACAGCATGGGCTGAGTAAAATGACAGGGGGGATACCCTGGACACAGAGTGCTCAGAGGTCAAAGGTCAGCTGCAGAAGAGTACTCTTCCAGCTGGTCGGGATTCAGCGTCTTGCTCACAAGAAGACATTCTCCACTCACTGCATCAATAATCTTCATGTCACACATACTAATAGATTCAGCTCATCAGAGCTGAAAAGTTACAAAGACAGAACAGGAAGAAAAGTCTGTTTGCAACAATCCCACCACTGCCAAATCATCCGTGTTATTTTAGCTCTGAGGAATAAAATAAAAACTCTTCCAGTATTTCTATGCAATCAGAGTTGATTTTTTACACTTGCTGATGGTTTTGAGCAATCACACTGTGACTAAATCAGCTCTATGTGTGGACAAACAACTCTCCAATCAACACTGGTGAAGTAAAAAATAACACTGGAACACTTCCTGTGTTTAGTTTTGAGAGCGATTGAACTCAAACAAAATACAATTATTCTAGAAATAAAGCTGCTCAAGTTTTTTTGTCATTTCCAAAAACACACTGAAACTTAGAGCTGCAACGACTAATTTAATTAGTCGACTAATTAAATTAGTCGACTAATTAAATTAGTCGCCAACTATTTTGATAATCGATTAATCGGTTTGAGTAATTTTTTAAGAAAAATTCCAGCTTCTTAAATGTGAATATTTTCTGGTTTCTTTACTTCTGTGTGACAATAAACTGAATATATTTGAGTTGTGGACAAAACAAGACATTTGAGGACGTCATCTTGGGCTTTGGGAAACACTGACCTACATTTTTCACCTTTTTATAGACCAAACAACTAATCGATTAATCGAGAAAAATAATGAACAGAGAAAAAATAATGAACAAATCGTTAATTGCAGCCCTATTACTTCCAGTATACAGTATGTTATAGTCACTGCAACTAAAAGTATATTTCTCCTAAACTGAAGTTAAATATCTACATTTTAGTCTTTTATAAAAAGGTAAAATTATATTGAAATGCCACCTTTAAATTCTGAAGAAAGTTTTGATTCCTACTGAAACAAAAGCTTTGTCAATTTCATAATATTACATAAAATTCCAATTCAGTAGGCTGATTGATTACTCAAAAGCATTTTAACAAGAAACAAGATGTTGAGCTCTGTTGTCTCTGGGTCATCTTGTAAAGAGCTTTAAAACAACACCATGATTCATTCGACCACAGTTAACAGCGGAGATCTTTTATCTCTGGACTTCACCAGCTACCCCACTAATACCGGCCTTCCTACTTCTCCATTGCCACCTATGGAACAATCATGGACATAACAGGCCAAACTTCACTCTGCCTGAGCTGACCGCCCACACACGTCTGCACCTAAGGTGTATTTCTACACTGAACTTAACATGTTGTCAGAGAAGAAGAGGACAACAACATGTTTTAGTGAACTTAATCAAGGTTTATGCTTTGGATATGATGTGAGACTAAAAAATAGTGTCATTGTTGCATATAAACAATTTGTGATGTTATGTGCATTCAAGGAGTTACTTTATGATCAAAAACAAAGACTTATTTTTTTATTTTACATTGTCACCCTTGCCCTGTTTCTACATTAACATACGTGATTTCCTACATTTCCCAGAATGCTTTACACCCCTTTATCAAAACACTGCACAGCAGACAATTTACAACACATCTTTTCCAACTTGCTTCTACCTGCAGATTGTTAAGTTTCCCTGCATGATGATCACATGTACCTTTTCCTGAACTCTTCTTTTTTTCCTCAAATTAAGCTTTTAATTTGAGGCAAATTTATCAGAATAATGAATGTTTGGAGAGCCATTTCAGTAGCAGAATGAAAAGAGTAATATACTGTAAATTAGTCGGCAGAGTTTCTGGTTTTTGATATTAACACGATTAAACTTTGGCTTTAAAGATTATAGTGTAATCAAAGAAACTGTTAGGGATATAACACTCTTTACATAGTGTTAAACTGCTAGATTTGATAATAAATCAAGCCCATGTTTTAATAATGTGTGCATTCAATGGCTTTAACGCAAAACCAGCAGATTAAGCATTAGGACTACAAACACTGTGATGGTGCAAAATCTTCAAATGCTTGTGTACTCTGCAGGCTGCCGATATTGGCTTCTTGTACTTCGCAGCACAAAGCCTCAATTCAGAAATAGATTTTGCCACAGAACGCAAAAAGAAAACACAAAGGTGTTTGTTCAAATCTTTGATTATTCTCTCAAATCAAAAGGCCTCAATGCTGAGTAACTTTTTTCTCTTATGTTCAACAATCATTGTGACCTTAATGTACTTCTACTTCTACGTTTGTTTCGAGTGACACTGACGTACAAAATTGACGATACAATGTTACTTGTTAAAGATTTGATGCCAGCGTTCAGGACTTGTGACTGACTTGATCTAAGCTTGGATGTTTACTTGGGATTTGTTCTGATGTAGAAAAAACTTTTTTGGTCTCACCTCTGCCTTTTATGTTTTAGATCACTGAAACAATGTCTACCATCAAAATCCCTTTCAGCTGCACAAGACATTTATTAATTTACCATGAATAAGAGGAAATTGGAATGCACATTACACCACCAACACCTCTGCTTTTAAGAGTGTAAAAGTATTTAAAGGTGGATTTTACCTTTAATCAATATATTAAGTTATGTGCATATTGATTATCAATAGCTAAACCTTCCGACAACCTTATTACAAGCAGTGCAAGCAATCAAAACTTGACAAGCTGTTACTTTGCACTCTTCATTGTGTATTAGCTGCTATCTGTCTTTCATGTCACAGATAACGTATCAGTCTCCCTGTCCTTGTAGGGCATACAGTAATCTGCATGTTAGCCTACATTCACTATCTGTTTGGAGATTGTTCTCCTGTCTGTACCTGAGCTGATGCAACAGTCGACTGTGTGTCCAAACCATGGAAACATCAAACAGCCTGCAGGCATCCGGACTGTGTTATTATGCTATACAGTATCTGGTGTAGTCATTGCATGAGATATGAATTAATATGTCCAGGTCACGTATCTAGTATCCCGTACTCCTATCGAGTTTGCAAAGTCAAATCCCCTCGTGCAATGAAGACAGAATGTCATCAGATATCAGATTTCACTGCACCTCAAAGAGTTTTCTCCAAACAATAAACACACAATTACAGTTTTTGTTAAATGATAGACACACCGGGCTTTCGTCTGACAGCAGTTTTCACTGTTCATGGGGTAGAAATTCAAAGCTTTGTTTCTTAGTAATTTTCACACAAATTACACCACAAGTTCCCACTGCCGACTCTAAATGAATGACGGCCACATGGGAAACTCAATGAATGCTATTATGGCTGTTTTGACTCATTTTCCTTCATTTTAATATCTGCTTTTTCCCCCTTTTTGGAGTTTTTTACCTATTAGCAGCACTTTGCTTGAGGATATCTGCATTATTACGGTAACAGATGAACTGATTTTTCAACAAGAGCCTGCTGTGTATCGTAAAATCAAACAAATGAGCCGAGACTACAGAGGACACAGATGGTTGATTAATTCAAACTCTTGCGGGGTGTGTTTCTTTTGCATCAGCGGGGGATAACCTTTGGTGGTGGCTTTCTGACAGCAACCAGAAAAACGCAGAGTCACAATGAGGCAGTGTCACCTGGGATACTGATTGCCCGCAAGTTAAAAGATCTATTGACCGGTTTTGGTAGTAGTCCTCTTCTAAAAGCTGTGCAGATAAATCAATAAAGCCTGTTTAGCTGTGATTGTGCAGCATAAGAGAAACAAAAGGTGGCATGTTTAGGGTCACTCTAGCGTACACACAATCGTATCTGAGGTATAGGTTTTCCTCCGGGGTTAGGATCCTTGCAAAGCAATTACATGGCTGTTCATGTCTTTTACGCTTAAACTTTAACATATTCAAACTTTAAATGACCTTTAAGGTGTTTGTTAATGTCCAGCCGGGCGTAGTTTGCCTATACAGAGGAGGTTCCTCAGGCAAGTAGCACATTTACACCAGATATGATTGTATATTAACTTGAAATACAGCCAGCTACGACTGTCTGAAAGCAGTGTTCGAAATGATTAGTTAAATTTCACCTTCTTGGCAGCCAGAGCACATGTTTGCAACTTGTCAGCCTCATTACTGAACCACTTGTTCCTGAAGTGCACCTGATCTCTAAGCATTTATTCCTCCTTATATTAAGTAGCTGTTTACAGGCTCTTCTACAACAAACAGGTGTGCCTTACTCGATTTATGTAATGGTCAAGTAGCTCTGCATAGAGTGAAAACTAAGCACTCCTGTAAAGCCTGTTGAAGTCACTTACTTCTTGCTGCTGCTGCTCATGTCTTCAGGTTGCGTGTGATAAATCTCCTTACTGAATGCTCTGAGCAGAGCGGATCACCGGAGCGGCTGCTGATGCTTGACCTGACAAAGTAACACACGGAGAGGTCATTTCTTTTTGCTCTATGTGGACTCAACGCACACTCACACACACACACACTCACACACACACACACACACACACACACACACAGAGTTTTTCACAACCAAAGTGATAGACTGAAATTAAAGTCTCTGTAAGAAACAGGAACACCTTACATGAGAAATATCTGAAGGATATTACACAGCACAGGTATCACAGTAAGACTTATTATGGGTCCAAAAAAAATAATGATTTGATTGATTTAAAAACACAATGCAGCAAAAATATGATCACAGGAGTGCAACAGGAAAACTTAAAAAAAACAACAAAAAAAAAACAAATATAATGCAAACACTCTCTTTGTGCACCAAATGCAATAACAGAAGTAATCCTGTGATCAATTTCAGGACACTTTACTGAACAACACTTTATAATCCCTATTAGTGAACATCACAGGAGTTTGAAACAGCATCATAAATCACACTAACAAAGCGTTTAACCAAAAGAAAACACACTCTCCAGCTGCGTATTTACGCACAAGCCACCCTTTAATCGTGCCATAAATTGTCTCAATAAACGCAGATTGCATGACTCGAAAAATGCATTTAAAAAAGTGACATAAAAGCACGATAAAGTCGCTAAAGTCATGAAGTCACCGGTGACACGCTGCAAGGAGAATTGACAGTATGGTGATTTATGTTGCGTCTTGACACACGAGGCCTGCAGGAGAAGAAGAAACACAGTTAGTTGTCAATAACTTGCAGACTTACCGCTGTGGTTTTGGTCTTTGGCTCTTGTTGTCTCCCCTGCGGTGGCATAAAGGTAAAGAAGTCTACTTCCACAGCTCGGGTGAGTTTGTATGAGGCATTTGTTTGCACCGACTGCGGCTCAGCATGCTGCCGCCTCTATCTGCTGGACTGGACCGTCCTTCTGTCAACGCCACTCCTCCAGTGGGAGGTCAAACTGCTGCACTGCTGCTGCACCATCATCACTTTGCCACCTCCTCCACCACCCATTACTGCTTGAACACACACAGTTCAACATGAAGCAGCAATCTGTGGACATTATTAAAAAAATAAATAAACAAAAAGAAAAGTTTTGTTAAGTTAAAATCAATAAAAAAAAATGAATGAAGCTGATAAAATCGTACTGAACCTGAACTGAGCTCAGACCTCTCGCCTCAGAGACAGTTTTTGACCCTCATAGGTGGTCAGACTACTGAACAGTAGCACTACATGAATGCAGAGCTGTAGATTGTTTTATGGATGTTTTTAGGTTGTTTTATAATTTTATTCTCAGGTATTGTCTTATTTATTGTAGTATTTATCTAGTGTACTATTTATAGATTTTAAGGGCTGAGAGAGAGCCAGAGTAAAATGCATTTCATTGCATTTCACTGTACACTGTACTTTTAAATGCATATGACAAATAAACTTGAAACTTGAACCATAGGCTGCATACAACAATAATTAAATAAATAGTCCAGACATAAGCGTGTTAAATTATTGAAAAACAAAACTTGAGAAAGGGTTCTTTAAATAAAATTGATTTTTAATACATTTTTGTTTATTTATTTATATATTCTGGCCATAAAGCTATCTGTGGCACTGAAAAAATAATGCAATAATTATATAAATATGAATAAATAAATAATATTAACAATAACAATAATGTGTTTTTTTAATCCCAAATTATACAAATAAAGCATTCCTGTAATATTCTTAAACTATTATAGTTCCTCAGTGATATTTGTCCAGCAGTTCTCTACAATGTATTACAGGATAATTGATGTGTCTTTTTATGAGACACTTGCTGGGATTGTTTATTTATTTATTTATGAAGTATTTTGAATCTACAGCGCCATCTGTTGGAGGCAACGTGGCAAGATTAGCCCTTTAGATTATCCATCCATAACAGGTTCAACTACCACTCATTAACTCTTTCAGGCGAAGTTAACCTACTGCAAAACAGGAAAATCCACCAATATAGTACAATATATATAAAAAAGATGAATGGGTGTGTTTACCAGTAGCCCCTGTGTGACCAACTGCAGGGTAAATCTTACCTGTTTTTTTATTAGCACTTTATGTTTTCTCGACAAGTAAGGGGGCTGCTGGTTTCACGTATTCGAGGTCATTACAAGCACGGCCATCTTGGTAAAGTCGGCATAAATGACAGATTATATGTTGTGTAAAACTCATAATAATATTGAAATTGAAAGCAAATATCATTTTATATTTTTAACATGATCAAGATAACTTATTTAATTCATTGTGAACTTACTCAAATTGTTCATACACAAATGCAGAAATGCCATTATATAAATTTAAAGAATATATTTAAACTCAAACTTATAACCACTAAAATGAGCAATAAAACTGTCCTATAGTGAATTCTTTAAAGAAGAATAATGTACTTTTTTCCCTTGTTATTTTTTTCCTGAAGCTTATTCAATTTATTAATTGTCATTATGATTTCTGTTGTCATATTCCTGACTCTACATTTATATTGAGTACATGTCTGGAATATTTGTATATTTTTACAATTAAGTTTTTTTTTTTAAAAAAAAAAGGTCAGCATAAAACAAAGTAAGGCAAGGCAAGGCAGCTTTATTTGTATAACACATTTCAACAACAGGGCAATTCAAAGTGCTTTACATAAACATTCAAGAACATTGCGACAAAATGCAAAAGAACATTAAGACATAATTAAAACAGTTATAAAAACATTAAAACATTAAAGATTAGAAAAAAACAAGCTAAAAATAAAAGCTAGGATAGAAGCTTAAATTGAATAAAACACAAATTCTGAGGTGAAGTAGACCATCACCTCAAAACATACCTATTTTTATTTTCGACCTGGTGGTTTTAAACACCTCCCAGGTTGTAACATTGAATTCATTGATAAATTACTCATTATGCATGGTAAATGTGGACATTTGCTTTTTAAAATTAATTTCATTATTTTAATTAGGCTTTTTAATAGTTTTGAGGTTTGGTTGGACAAAACACAAACATTGTGAAGGTGTTTCTTTGGGGAACTTCTCACAGTTTTCAGAATTTTGACAAACCAAACAATCAATCGATTAATGGAGAAATTAATCGGCAGATTCATCCATAATGAAAACAATCATTAATTGTAAAATAGTTCAAAATTGAAACTCATAAACCTATTGAACCCAGATTAATGGGTTAATCAGAGCTTGTTTGCTGACAGCGGTGAGACTGAACATACAATAAATGAGCCGTAACATCAAAACAATGAGCTAAAGGCGGCCAAGAAGCTCTATAGAGTTAGAGGGGCTCTCTGTGTAATTTAAAAGGGTTTATAGTGCTGAAAACCAGTCATTTGATCTTGTTAATATTAAGTATTGATTGTGAAGCTTAAAAGAAATGTTAGATTGTTTGTAATAGAGCTGATTGTTTATCAGTTTTTGGTGGAGTCAAATTAAGTTATTGATTTTACATGTCTTAAGTGTTGTCTTTGCAATGCATTGAGCTGTGCACACTTTTCCATATCTTGTTCATATTAACATCATGATATTATTTTCACTTTCAGTTGAGTATAGCACACTTGAAAAGAAGTATGCAGTGACGCCATTAATGTTCAGTTATTCAAAAGCAAAGAAAGCTTGTCTTTGGTGTTACGTAACACTCAGACGAGACATGTTTTTTCACTCGACTGGGAATTCTTGGCCGCCCTTTGACCGTCTACACACTAACCTTGGTTGCTGTGTAACATTTTATTCTAACGATGCACTGAGCTCACGTTTCTCAAACTTAGACTGGATTATATTCAGTAACTGGAGAGTAACATTTAACCTGTATGAAAAACAACTTTAAGCACAACCTGCTTGGGATGTCTAATGTTTCAGGTGTACAGTAAGACACGTGCCGATACCTGATGCTTACTGGAAAGTTATAGGGGTTATTGTCAAAACACAGCCTGGAGAGCGACGTCTGCTGTCATGTGAATGTGTTGTCTGAGAGACGTCATCTGTCTGCACCATCTAACTTGATTTCATAATGATTTAGTTCTGTAAATAAGTTTCAAATGTCCTGTACATCTTAAACATATGCTTTAAAACATACTTGTCTTATGGGAGATTCACTAAAAAGATATTAAATTAAGGTATTTCACACAGATACTACTGAGACAAATCCTTTATTTTCTATTAATAATGTTTTATATTTGTATATTTATGTTTCAAAAACATCATAAATGCATTGTGAGTATTGGGACATTTGGATAAAGTGTTCCTTATTTATAAAGATATAAATATTAGGGCTGTCGATTAAAATATTTAATCATGATTAACCGATGATTGTCCGTAGTTAATCATGATTAAATGCAAATTAATCGCACATTTTGTATCTGTTCAAAATGTACCTTAAAGTATTTAATACTCTTATCAACATGAAAGTGGACAAATATGCTTGCTTTATGCAAATGTATGTATATATTTATTATTGAAAATCAATTAACAACACAAAATAATAACAAATATTGTCCAGAAACCCTCACAGGTACTGCATTTAGCATAAAAAAAATGCTCAAATCATAAGAACCCATTTTCATTCACATATCTGGAGGTCAGAGGTCAAGGGACCCCTTTGAGAATGGCCATGACAGGTTTTTTTTCGCCAAAATTTAGCGCAAGTTTGGAGCTACTACCTAAAATTGGAAGTAGCATTAATGCTTTGAAGAAATGAATAGCGTTAAAACGAATTTGCGTTAACACATTATTATTGCATTAACTTTGACAGCCCTAATAAACATGTTTATCTAATAAAACCAACATTACATCGTAATTATCAGTTATATTAAGCAGAATTTCTATCATTTCTTTTGTAAAGATGATTATAAAAGACAATATAGAGTATATTGATGATGTTAAGTAAGTAAGTGGTTTATTATCTTTTGTGGTATGTCTGGTTTCACTGCTGCAACTATATTTCTGTGTTTTATAATTATTTTATTTTTATTTTATAATATTTATTATTATAGCCAATTTGGCCTGAGCATCTTTATATGCTTTACAAAAATTAAAGAATTAAACAGACAACTGTACAAGACGCATTTCAACTTTTTTTTTTTTTTGGTCAGACAAAATGTCCTTTCTGACGACGGCTATTTCAAGATAAACAACATGTTGTTTACCTGAATGTGTAAGAGACGTCTTTCATGTGCTTTTATTTTCACTATACTTAAATTTTCCACAAGTTTAAACTTGTTCTCAAAACAACGTTTTATGTTTTTATTCATAACACAAAATATTGTTAAGGCTAACATCAGTACGACATATCTGAGACAAATTGCTGTGAGAAGGGATTGTCCCTCATACATGAGTGTATAATGCAAAACATCTGCTGTTTTACACATTTAAATCCCAATGTATGTCAGCATTTCCATGTTTTTCCACCATGTAAGACCATTTTTATTTATGGAAAAAATGGCAGCACAGTTGAGAGAGGGACGGGTTATATGACAGCATAACATGATGGACCCGATACTCTCCAGCTTTACTTCAAATTCAGTTTGACTTGATTTTCCCTTTCAGGATGGATTTGAAAGGTTTTTGCATCAGCTTGTTGGCCCTTTGTAGTTTGAAATGTGTTCGATGATGCTCCTGTTATGATCCCTGTTGTCTCCGCAGGGTTTTATTTTGTGCCAGCTCATGTCTTTGATGTAAAATTGTTCCAGGAAACGTAGTTCCACCTCAAAGCTTTGCTCTGAAGTTCCCTCAAGCCACATCACGACATTAAAAATGTGCAAAATTATAATTTTATTAATATTAAGATTTTATTATCAGAAGGCTTCCCAGTTAGTCAACTAATAATGTTCACAGTGGCAATAGTCTATTTTATAATTTAATTGTAGTGTTATTGTTATTTAGCATTTTTGTAATGGAGCAACTTATTAATTTTTTTATTTGTTAGGTTCATTTTGATCATTGCCGTTTAGTGTAAGCTGCAGTGTTATTGATGCCAACAAAAGTTGGGATGTTAAGTTCCATCCTTCCACATAATATCTTTATTTTCTTCAGTCTCTAAAGTTTCCTCCTTATTTCTCTGTAATATTAACGTCTTCTCGGATCTTATTTTAACACCAGTGAGGATTTTATTGTCAATAAAGTTTTGAGTTTGTTGTTTCTCAAATATTAGATATTCAGAGCATGTCTATTGCCTCCACACAGCTCTCAACATGGCAACAGGTGAGCCGGCAGCTTGCAGCTAACAGTGCAAACAACGGCAACAGTGCTGACAGAGCTAACCTGGGGGGGAACCGGAGAATGGGCCCTATGCTTCTGCGACGACGCCGTCAGTCGGGACGACGTTATCAGCTGTTAATCTGCTTTCACATGATAAGAAATTTGCTTTTCGCTAACTGTGTGGTATAGGGCACAAAGCCTCGCAGAGGCAAAGCGCAGCGCAGGTATAATATGTCATTGAAAAGTGCGCAGGGAACGGCATTTACTGTTTCTATGCAACATCAACAGTTGTGGCTGTTATCTCATTGGTTGCACTTTGAAAGGTCAACAACATCCAAGGTCAAAGCTGAAATAATTAAAACTTTAAATGCAACGCTCAGTGGCGATTTTCGAGTTATGCGCCACGCCAAGGGTATCACTTCTACCTCAGCACCGCTCTCCCCCATAGGAAAACAGAGGCACAGCCAGCGCAGAGCAATTTAACCGCTGATCATGTGTTGGCAGCTTAACCAGCATATGAGAGCAGCGTAGAGCGGCCAGCCAGTGTGGCACGCTCACATGCACTAAAAGACACTCATGGCCGGCCCGGCGATGTCAACAAAGCTGATAGAAGCTCAGATTACAACACACAAAGAGAGAAAGACTTCATTCTCTACTCAGGTAGACATTTCTCCTCTATACCTATACATAGACAATAATTTATTTCAATTCAATTCAATTTATTTTTTTATAGTGTCCATCTGCCGAGACCGGCTGGGGGGATAGAGAGATAGAGAGAGAGAGAGAGAGAGAGAGAGAGAGAGAGAGAGAGAGAGAGAGAGAGAGAGAAGAAAGAGAGGGAAGCAGGCACAATAGTAGCCTAGCAGCTGTAATAGCTAATACAAGTAGGACTGATAACACAAAACCAATAGTGGTGGATGGAAAGAGTGATAATACATCTATCGGAATTGATATCATTGGGTCGTCCTCAGACGGGCTTTGAAGCGGAGCTTCCAGCTGTCTCAGTCCACCATACATCTGGCTAGCTCGCCAGCACTGTCCAGCATCTCTCCTCAGTACGTCCATGTAAGTTGGTGTGGGACGTCCCTGTGATCGATGCCCGTGCGTTGGTTCCCGCAGCATCAGCATGCTTGCCTGGAGTTCTTGATGTCTTTGGCAGTGACCGAGAAGTGTCATTCTCCAGGCTGCCACTTTGTCACTAAGTGTTGGTAGTCCCTCGTTAGCCTTGGTAGTCCCTCGTACAGACGTAGTTAATTAATGATGGTAGCAGTTGGTGTCAAGCAGGCACCGGATGCGGTAGCAGATGCAGCCACATCTATATTAAAGCTCCGGATATCAGATAGAGAACCTTTAATGTGCATAAAATCTTCCTTACAAATTATCCACATGTAAGTAATGTTACCAAGATCACAAATGAACACATTCACTTTTCACTGACCTTAACTTGTTTGTGTACATTAGATTGCTACTTACTACTGCTGACCTCTATGACCTCTATCTGGCACACTGGCATCATCATCTCCAGATTCAGACTAAATATGTTCTGATATCTGCTTGTTTATGTCCTGCTTTTATTTTATTATTATTGTGTTTATATGACAACACAAGTGCTGGATTAATGTCCACAAAGAGGAAAAACTAGTTACGCCTGAAGGAAAACTGAGAACACGAAGAATTCAATGAATTTCAGAAAAGTACAGGGTGCCTCCTTAAAAACCATCATGCAACTTGGTGACAGGGAATTATAATAAAACTCTTTCTGTCTGGATCAGTTATAATAAATGTATATTTTTTAGACTAGGGGGGAAAAAGCAGCATGTTTTAATGTGTACATTAGCCGTTGGGCAGATACTCTCATACAGATGTGAGGTTTCAGTGTACAGTAAGTTATGTGGCAGATGTCTGTGAGGAGAAACAGAGAAGCCTCTTCTGAGCCTCCTGCTGTGACCTGATGACCTTATTGAGGCCAACTTTGTCTGACTGTGCTTTAAAAAACATGTGGGGAACTTGTTTTCAGGCCATATATATGACAGGACTCATAATAGTTTAATTCCTATTAAAAGGTACAGTGTGTAGGATTTGGCGACATCTAGCGGTGTGGTTGCAAATAGCAACCAACTGAGTACCCCTCCGCTCACTCCTCCCTTTCCAAGACTTCAGTAACGTGAGCCGCCGAGTGCAAAACCGTTGTAACGCCGTTCGGCCCGTTCAGAGGCCATCTTTACCATAGGCGGCTGGCAGTTCCACGGTTTTGCACTCTGCGGCTCAAATTACCGCAGTTTTACAAGTGTGTTCATGTTGTCGTGTTTACCATACTCACCTCTAGTGTGATAACATGCTAACATTTACTACTTAGCACTAAACATAAAGTAGGCTACAGCTGAGGCTGATGGGAATGTCATTAGTTTATTTTGTTTTAAACCAAAGTATTGGACAAATTATATCTTTTTTTTTAAGTGAGCATGGCGTTAGATAAAAAGTCAGGGGATCATCAAGGTTTTTACAATTCATTCATTCATTCATTCTGAGGAGGCCATAACTGTCTTTACAAAATTTAATGGCAGTCCATCCAATAGTTGTGGAGACATTTCACTCAAAACCACAAATGTATACCTCATTGTGGTGCTAGAGGAAACATCTGGATCACCAAAGTCATTAAGATTACAGCTGTTATTTCTCTTCTGTGTAAGTACATTGAGAGAGCTGCATAAAACCGGAATCAAATTCCATGTAGTACTCGGCCAAATATATCTGATTCTGAAGATTAGAATGAATCTATCCAATAGTTGTTGAGATATTTCAGTCTGGATCAAAGTGGTGGACCCACTGACAGATCACATAATATATAGAACAGATACAACTACATAAGAAAGATATCTTCAAACTTGAACTTAATGCATGTTGGTTACATATTGTCATAATTGTGTGTTGTTATAGGAGCATTCTTGCGGTACATTGACGTACATGCTGAGGCACATGAAGCTCCTAACTGGCGGCATTCCTCCCGATCTGTGGACCGACTAACTGAGTCAGTGTTGTAGTTTTCATGTTAAGGTTAATCTGTGACAAAAGAAAGCCACATACAAAGATCTGAACTGCTGGTTTCTGTCCCTTCAGGTGCACATTGCTCCAAGAACATTATGTAATGCAGGCTGTGGTTTGTACTGTGGCTCAGTGGTACAGTGTGTAACATTGATTTACGGGCTTTAATGAACAGTCTGTCTGACGTCAAAAAAGTTTGAATGGGAAACTAACATATACGTCTTTGTATATCATTTCAGATTGGTCTTAAATATTACAAATGTCAGACTGGTTAGGATAAAGGTAAGAAATCAGTAAAATATCTATGGTGAAATAAAGAAAGCACAAAGTATATTTTACATTAGTCCTGCATCTCCTCCTATTGGCCATGTTGGGTATTACATGTGTAACAGAGGAGAGTGCAAAGGGGAGAAATAAATTGTCGCAATAATAACCATGTTTCATAGGTCCACAAACTTACCAGCAACTTTAAACCAGATTGAAACCCTATTAAATCCTGTATATGATTTTATAAGATCTTAACTTGGTTTCTAAAGCCTATGTGTAACCCAAGTGTACTATTATACACTGACAAGGATAGCACTCATATACTGCAAACTCAATCCACTGCTGTTATCTCCTTAAGGGGAGACACAACAGGTATATAGGGTAAAAAATGTAACTAATAGATATCTCCATGAAACCTCCCCAGTTGATTACTTACATTAAGACAATTATTTTTTGTATTACAAGTTTTCTGAAAATGTATGTTTAAATATGCAAATGAGACATTATCTTATTAAATATGTGCTAATTTGCATAAATGTCCAGAACAGAAATCTGAACATTGGATAAAGCCAGGTTCAAAATTATTGTTTAATTTTGTCGACATATTATTTTGGATATTTCTTTTCATTGCTCCATAAATCAGAAAATACTGTCCAGGTTAAAAATAATCCAGAATCATACACCAGTTGGATTTAATAAAAGTTTATTGCTGATCTAAGAAGCAGTTTCCATCTCGCGTGTTAATTAGCTTCAACAAGAACGACTAAGCTGGTTTTTACTGAGCTTCTAATTATTCTTCATATAAATCAACAAAACATAAAAACAGCTGTTAGAAAATAAAGATGCACTGATGTGTGTCCACTTCAAACCAGTCAGGCAGAGAGCCATGCATTTAAAAGTGCCGTAACATGATGAGATGCCCAGAAAAAGAGAGAGTTTGATTAATCCAGAGGAAAGACTAGAATCTAAATGTTGGATTTTATGATTTAACTGCTGCACTGTTTGTGAAAAATCTGACTCTGATGTGACAAAGCATTCACTGTCAACAGGAGATGATTTTAAGCCATTTTGTTAATGCCACTTCTAACTAATACAGAACACAACAGCAACAGTAAAGACATGTTTTACCACAATATTCAGCTCTGTAAACTTTAAGGAATAGTCTGACATTTTGGGACATGATCGATGAGATGAGATCGATATCAAACAAGCTCTCATCCCAACTCATCAAATACCGACGCTTTGTCACACCCATTGGTTTCACGCCCCTTGGTGTCACGCCCCTTGGTGTCACTTTAGAATTAGGCTTCAAAACCACTTAGTTAGGTTTAGGAAAGACCTTCCATGGTTTGGCTTAAAACTACTACGTTTGTAGAGTCCAAATGACACTGAACGTTGTGAACACGGGACACAAACGAACAGCTGATTGTAACGTGAAAGTAAAACTTAACGCAAGGGACACGAACAGCGGTCTCCTGGATGAAAGCCTTGTGTTTGTTGGACCCATCCTCCTGTGTCTCTTTCGCTCTTTAAGCTATGTCACCACACTCCCGGCGCACTTTCTCAGAGCGATTGCTGTTGCCGTGGATGGGTTTCCACTGTAGTTAATGGAACACCCAGTGCGTTTCATACGGTTGCTAAAGAGTGCCTTGTGCGGCGGTGCTGAACGCCAACAGCTGTGACAAAGCTTTGGTATTTGACTTGCTGGGAATGAGAACATAATGATATCATGGTAACAGACTAGATAAAGTCCAGCAGTCTAGGATTTTGGTCATAACAATGTCATTCAAATTAAATAGTTGTATTTTTCTGGTTTTAAATTCTGTATTACAGTTTTACAATGTTCTTAACTCATTAGACTGAGTGTATCACTATAATATTTATGATCGTTTTTAACCATTTTAAAGTGTATAAAAAGCTTTTGACAGCACACAGTCTTTCTCAAAGTGCTAACACATGTTTAACATCATAGTATAATATAGTAATATTTGATTTTGTCAGTATCAGCTTGAATAAGGTGCCACTTTGAGCACAAAAGTGTGAAAATTCATGCTTCATCAGGGTGAAATAACACATCATATACTGCTCTGTATATGATACACACGGCTGTGCTCCATTATAGCACAGCTGTGGCTAAAAAAAAAAAAAATCCAGTTTTTCCTTTTTCATCTTTTAAAATTAAATTATTTAAAAAATATTGTCAGTTGACCATTATTACCATAATTAATAATCCACTTAGTGGACATTGTTGGAAAGTCAGTTTTTTAAATGCATGAGATGATTCAAGTTGTCTTTTTATATCAGGGATCTCCATCCAGGAGCCATTTTTACAGCTTTTTAAATGCAGGTTTTCACTAAAGAAACACGACAGCAGCTAAACACGCACCTTCAGCCAGAAAGGAAGAATTAAGGCGACACCAGTATTTGAAAAATGAAAACCTGCATCCAAACCACTCTCAGTGGCACACGTTTGGACACTTAAAGCAACTAAAATATCGCAAGTTCAGAACCCCATCGGATCTTTCATAACGTCTCGAGTCACAAAGTCAAAAAGTGCATTTTTGCAGTGCCATTCTTTCAAAATAAATGCCTCTGGTTGGTTTCCGTGTGTCTGACCATCGTGTCTTGTAGTAAAATGCATAGTTGCTTCATGTTGGCGTTGAGGCGTATTGTTGGAGTAACAGAGAGAAGCAGGCTGTACACACAGTCTCTGGGAGGATGGAGGAAGGCAACGGCAGCTCGTTGGACACGCAGCTCTCACAGAAAACGCCGCTGCAGTTCTTACACTGTATCTAGAGACACAAAAACAGGATCATAACACACTGTGACAGGAAGTTACGGGTCGCTGGGTCACTCTTTTATGACTTTCTTGAGCAAATTGTGTCTCAAGAATCCACCATTTTAATAACTCTTCTAGCACTTTGGCTGTTTCCCCTGAACTAAAGGTCCAATAAACCATCTGACATTTCTTTTTATAATGTATTATTTTAGTATTAAATTATGCAGCACCTTCATTGATCCAACTGAAGATATAAAAGGAACTATATTGTTTCTTTAAAGCTGTTACTGACCTCTTGTTAGTGTGTTTCCATGTCTCTTCTTCAGATAGTGTATTACTTAAGTGCTGCCAGTGTTTCTCGAGGCAGCGGTTGACCAGCAACTCCTGTGTTCTGTGAGGTAAAATTACTGTTTTTGTCAAAGGAGTCTGGTGGCTTTGAGGAGAGCGGCTTCAGTTCCCCTTAGGAAAGGGCTGTCTGACAGCAAAGTAAAGCTGTGAAAATATTCTAAATAAAGCGTACACTTAAACTGATATGATATTTTTAGGTGTCTAAAATTTGTTTAGCCACCGCCCCCGTCCACAGCAGTACATCGCTTTGCTCCCGTGCGGTACCTCCTGTTTGTTTCTCCAAACTGGGGGTGTGCCGACCGTCATCTACTGTAGGTAATACACTGAATATGGATAAGTAACTCATAAAACCCCACTTCAAAACATCCATATTAATGTCAAGACAGGGCCACTATAAGCTTTTATAAACAAACTAACTAAATATTGTAAACTTTTAATGCGAGACAAGAAGTTCAAATTAATCTTCCATCGTCGTACCTTTGTCTTCAGGAGGGAGTCGTCCTGTTCACACATCGTACAGATGGAAGGCTGACTGATCTCCACAAAGGGCTCGTCCTGAAGAAAATCAACCAATAATATGACTTTCATTACATCCAATACTAATACTACAATACTAGTACACAACTTTATTGATAATTATAAGAGTGAAGAGTTTTTATGTGAGGTAAATACTTGAATTGAAAGTGTTTAGTTTGAGTTTTCTTACACAATTTCCTCTTTATTTTTTAACAGCAATAAACCAATCTCAAGCAGATCTATGGTAAGGCAATTCAACATTTTATTTAGTGCATCTTAGACCTCACCTGTTCGTCCTCATGGTGTGACCTTGAGGACCTTAGAGGGGGAGAAATTAATATATTAAAAAAAACAATATTCCATCAAATATTTATATTTTTTCTAAAAGCTGCCGTTCTTAAAACTACGTACACGCTTGAGCTCAGACTTGTTTTATCCTCTGTTCCAGTTTGTAACTGGTCATTCTGGTCCCTTCTGACTGATGGAGATTCTGGGGCACGCTGTTGGAAAAATACACACATATTATATAAAAGGACAAAGTAGTTTACTGCATCTTAACTTTAGCATAATTATGACCACAGGTTTACTTTTGGTATGTTCTCTGGGAGTCTCCTCTCCCTCCGATGAGTACTGGACTGTCCTGACGCAGCGTCATGATGATGATGCTGCTGCTGCTCATTCCTTCGCTCTCGCTCTTTCCTCAGCTCCAGCTCCAGATTATACCTGAAACAAGACAAACACAATGCATTGAACACAAGTTCATACTAATAACATTCATAATAATCATGCTTCGTCCGAAGAAAAAAGATAACAATTAAAGGATTAAAGGAAAGACATGCAGAATTCAAATGATCTGATCTATTATCAAGACAAATAATAAATACAGAAAAACTCCAATTAATGGCACATGCAGCATTTTAAAAATTAATCAAAGGGTTTATATTCTAACTATAAAGCAAGGAATCTCTGTCTGTCACTGTCCGCTCATCCGATCTACTTCACACTTGGCAGGTGTATTGCTGGGGACCCCATGGAGTGCAGTGTTGAATGTGGTGCAATTTGGCCAGATGGTGGCGCTATAACAATGAACTTGACGTTTTGGTCTTTAACTTTTGAACCATAACTCTCAGAAACTAAACGTTTATTTTTTCCCTGGATTTTGTGGGTCCAGACGAATATATCCATATAAGCTACGCCCATTTGCATCAAGAATGATTTTCCGTCATTTTGAATTTTGTCCAAATCAGATTTTTACACATTTTGAGCAATCGTCACCAAATTTGGTACAGATCATCTCTGGACCAAGACGGAAAAGTTACTTTTTTTGTATTTTTGATGTTCCATACAGTTTTGCTATAGCTGGCCCTCAAAGTTAGCTCAAATGATGTGGGCAGGGCTTATATTACAAAAAATGTCTTATCTACTGCACGCTTTGTGCTATTGCGACCAAATTTGGTTGACGTGTGCAATGTCTTGCGATATTTAGGTTGTAGTGGCCTCAGTTTTAAAGGTAACGTGAAGAAATCAGTATCATATGAAACTAGTAAACCTAAGGAATCCATTGGTACCAACCATGTCATATGAGCTTGTCGCAAAGGAGACTAAATAACGCTCCAAACTTACGCTAAATTTTGGCAAGGAAAAACTGGCATGGCTATTTTCAAAAGGTGTCCCTTGACCTCTGACCTCAAGATACCCACGAGTCTTCCCTTTACAGATTTGACCACTCCCATGTTGATAAGAGTATTAGATACTTGACAAATCTCCCTTTAAGGTACATTATGAACAGATAAAAAATGTGTGATTATTTGCGATTAATCAAGATTTACTATTAACAATCATGAAATTGATCACGATTAAATATTCTAATCAATTGACAGCCCTAGTATTACCATTCCTCCAGACTTTACCTGTGCTTCCTCAGCTGTTCCACCTCCTCCTGCAGACTCTCGATTTTGTCCCCAAACTCCTGTTTGAAGAGCCGGTTGGCCTCCACAGCCAGACCCCTCTCTCTCTCGGCCTGTTTGCATCTGGTTAGGGGAGGGGGTGTCACATAAACGTATGGTAAAATGAAAACTTGACAAAAAGAAACAGGGTTGGAACTAAAACAAAAAAAATGAAGAGTTGACTGGGGATCAGGGAAACTTTAGCCAAAGAAGATGAAGCAGGCTGTTGATTGTTTATTGTTTTATTAGCCTAATGATTACTACAGTTTACACCAATGCTATGTTCACATACAATTCAAAATTAATTAATTAATTTTGCCCTTTTCTTTTTGCTTTATCTTGCTCCTGTCTTGGCCTTCTACACTCGAATGTGGATCACCAAATGACAACATCTGACACCAGTCCCTTAACACCAGTTCAGTCTCTGGTAGTGGTCTTATTCTTTGGAATAACATTACAGCAAGTCCACTAACTCCCAAATATCCAGGACGGATCCATCAAATCTTAAAACTGTTCACAGTAGACTTTCAGACGCCATGCCATCTACTCATCTTACCTTTGCCAAAAAAAGCTTTAATGCGGTATTTTTAAGAAACGCCTACCAAATAAAAGTATAAATCTGATCCGTCAGAGAACACAAGGATTAAGAGCTGCTAAAAGGATCGATTGAGTCCACACTACTTGAAGCTGATGCTGGAGAGCCACTGCAGCAGGTTGTGGGAAAAAGTTTTTTTTTTAATTTTCAACAACAAAGGAGCATCGTACAGAAAAGATAACATCCTAGTTTGGTTATTTCTATATTGTATGTTTGTTTTCAGATTGATGAAGCTACTGCTGCAGCTGCAGCAGCTTCCCTGCTGCTGAGTTCAGGTTTCTGGCCTGCTTCACCGCATGCTTCTCACTGATTACATGGTTAAAACAAATAATGATAATGAAAAATAATGAAAGTGGAGGGAGAAAAATGACAAAATAGGACAATAAGATGTTTTTGTAGGCAAGTGATTCCATGAAGAAAAACAATCTACTGAAATAATTGTTCAGAATAGCAGCAGTCATGGCTGAACGCTCCTTACCTGGTCTCCATCTGTTTAACGGTCCCCGACATCTGGTTGATTTTCTCCTCCAGGCGAGTGATGGCTTCACTCTTCTGTTTAGAGCCGGCGTCAGCACTCTGAGGAAGATGAGCCGTGTTAGTTAACTGGAAACAATAACTCAGCACAAGTTGTTAAAAGATTACACAACCCCTGTGCAATATGCAACCTCTTTACTTTTTAATTTAATTATTTTATTTTATTTATTTATTTTTCTTAAATGATTATTTTTTTATTGCTTCTTATATTTTGTTATAATATTTTATTGTATTATATTTTATATCAGAATCAGAAATACTTTACTGATCCCCGAAGGGAGATTGGGACTTTACAGTAGCTTTTATATAAACATAAAGAAATAAGTAAGGAAGTAGAAATACAGGAGTAAGTAACATGTAAATTATGTAAATAATGCTACAATATATAACACAATATATGTAGAGAAATATAAGTAAATAATAAAAATAAGAATAAGAAATGAGAATATGTTTGTTAGGAACGAGCAAAAGCTGCTTAGCAGCAACATTTCAAAGATTTCTCACTTTGAACAATTAAAGTAGATGATGACATTTTGGGATATTATTGACTGTAAAGCAGGAAAACCAGCTGGTCATAAGCTGGTCAGTACCCTGACGTGATGTGGTTAAACGTGAGGATCAGAAATGCAGCCTCACCTGTGACTTGTGGCTCAGCTGTTGGTTGATGACGCGAAGGTCTTCCAGCTGCTGCCGGAGCTCCACCAGAGCATCCTGCTTCTCACAGATGTCTTTCTCTAGCATCTTCATGGACAGCTCCATCTCTTGCTTCATCCCGATCTGCACTTCCAGCTCCTTCTCTACATCCTGCACAGAGACCGCCTCTAACTTCACATACACAATTGGAAGAAAATATTCTTTTCCAGGGATTCTACCTTTATAGGTCAAGCACATACAAACTGTGATAACATCTACAGGTACTCTCAGAGTGTCATGACAATATAAACATCTAAACATGAGAGTAGGGAATCATCATCAAGAGCCTGAAACGCACCAATCGAAGCAAAGTTTCCTCTTTGAGCTGCTTGCGTGTTTCACCCAACGCTTGTCCGTCTGGTGCCGAGTCGCTTCTTGATGCCTGTATAAAAAAACAGCAACACACTTTACAGGACTGAAAAAAAAATGTTCATTGCGAGCGGTTTGTCATGCACTGATCAATTTTTTTATTTTTGTGCTATTTTGCTTCCATGTTTATTTTACTATTCTAGAAAAAACAATTGAATTGATGATGTGCTGACCTTCCTGGACTCCAGCTGATAGGAGCTCTCCTCCTTTACTCTCTCCACGTCTTCTTGTAAAGTGATGATCCGGTTATTTGCCACTGCGAGCTGCGGAGACAAAAGTCGGTCTGTAAACAAAAATAAAACCAGCAGCTGTGTTGAAGTTCAGCTGTGGACGACTCTCACCTCTTCTGTTAGCTTTGTGTTGGACTTTTCCAGAGCGTCCACTTTGGCCTGTAGGTTATTTACGGATGCACTACAAACAGACAGAAATATCACGTTAGTCAGGAGGAGCTCAACGCGCTGCTGAAGAAGAGGGTGAAGAGAGACGGTCACTGACAAACCTTAAATGTCTGTTCAGCTCCTCCACGTAATTCTTCTGATCGAGAATCGCTGTGATCTGACCGTCACTGAAGGAGCAGAGAGAGAGAGATGTTCAACATGTTATGTGCCTTTTCTATGTTGTTTTCCCTTCACACTGACACAGTGACAGGTGTCAGTGGGCAAGGTGTCAGTGTGTAACTATGGCAACGCAGTGTGTTCAGAGTAACGTCTTCTCAATGGTGTGTTTTTAGTGTTAGTTGTGCTGAAATAAAAGACACACACTACTATTAAGTAGTTTGAGAGACTAAAATAAAACAAACACTGAGATTAAAGATGAGAAAGCAGCACTCACCCCTCTGCACTCTTACTACTGTGTCCACCATCTTTGAGGTACATTGAAAAATCAATCACCCCGACCTGCAGGAGTAATTTAGTAAGAAACAGATAATCAATGAAACCACTTGGCAGCTCTCATGTCAAAAACGTAGACAACTTAGGATGTTCACTTTGCATTTTAATGCTTAAATGTTCTGTTCTGGTTTGGATGCATTCAGGGTATCTAAATATTTCAGCAGTCAGTACAACCTCTAATCAACAAGAGATTTGTAAGTGGAGAGGTTTCACTTCATTGTACTTGGGAGTAATACTTGTTTACTAAGCTAATGACAAACTGGCAACCTGCCAGTCCTCCCAGTTACTCTGGCTTCAGTCCAAAACTGACAACTAATATTCAGTGCTTACACAAACACCCCACTACCACATTACTTACTTATTCTAAAAAGGAAAAGCTAACATTTGAAAGTCAAGTACATTGTCTCACTTACTGCTGCTGCTGTTATATACAGCATTTCAGCTCACACAGACATCATGTGATAGTTTCAGTTATCTGAGAGACCAATTTGACAGTTTCACCTAACGCCACAACATTGTGTTAGAACCCAGAAGTCGGATTTTGAGAAGTGAAAGTGAAAGCTGAGTTACCTGAGAGTCCAAGTCCTCTCCCTTCATACACAGATTGGCATCAATGACATTTAGTCCGACGAGCAACCCGGCGATGACGGCTCCCTCCTCCTCCATCATCAACGCGTTCGGCTCATAGAACTCACTAAGGAGAAGAGATGAGAGTTAGAAATGCTGTCACTGTTGGGGGGGGAAGAAATATCATCAACACCAGGCGTGGAATTTCATCATTTTGGGGGCAAGGCCACTTAGACTTTGGACTCCAGCAGACCCTAGCGGACCCTAGCATAATGGTCTTAGCTCTGGTTGAGGTGCCAGTATTTTGGTCAAGGTGGGGCAACATATGTGCACACTGTTTCATGAGGTGATTGAAATAAAAAGAAATAAAAAACAATTTTCTGGATCACATAAGATCTCATCCTCACTTCTACACCATTATTCTAGGAGCCAGTGGGCCTCAACGCAGTAAACACACCTGAGCAGGTCCTTTCTGTTGATGATGGTCTTCATATAGTCGGAGAGTTTCTTCTGCATCAAGGCCAGTCGCAACCAGGCACGCCCTCTTCCTAGAGGAGTCCTGTAACCAAACACATGAAAACAACTCCTTACAATCTTTACTAAACAATTTGCTAACTAGCAGAGCAGCTCCAAATGGATGCCAGAGTTAACTTTTGCCGAAAGGAAGTAATTCCCATGCTATTTATTCTTTTCATGGCATTGTTTTGTGCACACATTTTGTAAAGCACATTTATAAAACCAACAAAATCTTAAGTTATGACGGTGAGAAATCTGTTTGCCGTCTTTAGGGTATCGATATAACAGACTCACTTGAGGCCAGGCAGGTCTTTTACACTGGCAGTGATCTCTCCTGCTTCAGGCGTCAACTTCTCCACCAGCTCCAACGCCCCCCAGAACGACTTGTTCTGCCCCAGAAAGGTCTTCTTGGCTGAGGATTGAGGGACAGAGCTTGTTGAGCTATTTTGTTTTGAGGAAGTTGTGTCATTGAGTCATCACCCTGGGCAAAATAATGAGCAACGGAAACTAACTACAGAAGTGTATACAAATGATAATCAATACAGAACATAAAATCAGCAAATTTGTCATTTGAATCATCCCTTTTACATCTCTCTGGTTGGTTTGAATATGACGGATGGTGGGGCTGCACAATTAATCAAATTTTTATTGAAATCGACTCATAAGAGAGAGATCAAGTAATGCAGCTTTGAACAGATGACTCTAGTCGTGTTTCCATTCACATATTTATATTAACATTTTGAAGTATCGCATTAGAAAAGCTGTATGGAAACGGCAGAACTCAATAAAATTTCCTCGATTGCGAAAAATGTTTTCACGCTCGCTTGAGGTGAATTTTGTCGAAAAAGGGTTGATCCGCTAAATGTGATATGGAAACGCCTTTGCCGAATAAATTCTGACGTGGCGAACATTTAACTCACATCACTGATCAGCTGTTTCTGCTGTCGGCGTCTTCCTGGATATATGTTTATATCGTCTTCGTCTCCGGACAACATGAAACATGGCCGATACTAGTAGCTCACATGAAAGAACAATTAAAACTTAACCCCCTCTCCATTTTTCTCTCGTAGATGGTTAGATGGCCAAGCCGACTTGTTTCGTTTCCGGTTTGCAACCTCTACTTCTTCTTCTATTCTGTTTACTGGTGGAATACAGCCATGCGTAGTCTATAGCGCCAACTTCTGATGAAATTACGCTGTAGCTGAATTTATTTGCTCCAAACCACGCACCTAATTCGGATTCCTGTTTTTGCGACATTCCAAAAGTTCGCTTAAAATTCGCTTGACAACTGAATAAGAAAACACGGCTAGAGTGTGAAGTGTGATGTACATACTTTTCAACCCATGTTTCAGACAGTGCTCCATCACGACGAAGAACTGCTGGAGAGGTGCATAGTCAGAGTCAAGTGTGCGTCCGAGGTTGAGAGCTGACTCGATCAGGCCCTTGATGCTCAGTTTGGCCATGTTCATCAAGTTAAGCCTTTCGATTGCAATGGGATCCTTGGGATCTAAAATAGAGGAAAAACAAACACAGGAGAAGGTCATTATAGTCCTCATAGTAATGACACAGAATCTGGTCTAACAGCAGCAATGACTCATGAGCTAAATGGATCGACAGCCGGAAAAAACATTTTAGATGGTTCTGCATTTCCTTTAGTGCTACAAGAGCCAATGTTTTCCAGGAAGTAAGAGTTAAGTAGTCTTGATATGGAAATTCAAGACAAGAGGACAGAAAACAATAAGATTTTGTTGGAAAAGAAAAAAAAATTTATGTTTCATCTGTAAGTATGATACGTAAAACTGGCTCAGTTTTAAAGCTAGAGTGAAGATACTGGCATCATATGAAACTAGAAAAACCTAAAGAATCCATTGGTATCAACCATGTCATACTAGCAAATGAGGCTAAATTATGCTCCAAACTAATGCTAAATTTTGGCAAGGAAAAACTGTCATGGCGATTTTTTAAAGTGGTCCCTTGACCGCTGACCTCAAGATATTTGAATGAAAACGGGTGGTTGGGTACCCACGAGTCTCCCCTTTACAGACATGCCCACTTTATGATAATCACATGCAATTTTGTGGCAAGTCATAGTCAAGTCAGCACACTGACGCACTAACAGCTGTTGTTGCCTGTTGGGTTTGAGTTTACCATGTTATGATTAGAGTATATTGTTTATGCTAAATGCAGTACCTGTGAGGGTTTCTGGACAATATTTGTCATTGTTTTGTGTTGTTAATTGATTTTCAATATTAAATATATACATACATTTGAATAAAGCAAGCATATTTGCCCACTCCCATGTTGATAAGAGTATTAAATATTTGACAAATCTCCCTTTAAGGTACATTTTGAACAGATAAAAAATGTGTGATTAGTTTGCGATTAATCATGATTAACTATGGACAGTCGTGATTAAATATTAAAATCGATTAACAGCCCTACTTTAAATATAAACCTAAAACAATGAATAGCTTTGAAAGAGAAAATGGTTAAACTAGTAAAACCTCAGTTAAGTCAGCACTTAATGTTTTGTGTGATCCATCTATACGTTTATGCCTAATCCATTATCTATGTAAGCAGATAACTAGACGCTGAGAGGCTTTTAGTAGAGGACTTCTACAGGGTTATATTATCATTATTTACATCTTTAATACATTAATACATTTGTAATCTTTAGTTTGCATAGACTTAAGTTATAGAGCATAAAAATCTTGACTTCCAACACAAAATGACTGCAACTAAAACATAATGAACACACACATTTGGTATTTCATGACAAATGTTTCCGTCATTGTCCTCCAGGTTTAAGTGCTGCAGTGTTGAATTTGCCAACTGGCTGGAGAAAAGTCTGAACTGCCTCCATTTCTCAGGAAAACCGTGGACCTGCCAATCTGTGCCGAGAGAAGGCGTGGCAAGAGATGAGGAAGAGGAGAGCCTTGCTGTATAGCAGATATTATGTTTCCCATCATATTTAAAACCATAAATGAAATACTGCAGCATGAATCTGTTCATAACAAGCTAACTGACAAATTAAAATATCTGGATTCAGTTGCATCCTGTTTTGATTTTCGTCTCAGTGAGAGTAAAGAACGTGCAAACCTATTTCTGCTGTGTGCTATATTTTGTAAGATTAAGGAAATCAGAAATTAAATATGATCTACCATTGTTGTCGATTTGATTTACTGGAAGATAATTAATTCTCACGACGAAACAAGCGCCACTTCCTGGTTGTTTGGTTTCACGGCCCTGGCTTATTTACAAACAGCGTCACCCTGTTGTGTAACTCTCAGACATCAAACCGTCTTCCCTGGAATCCATCGTGACAACAACCCAAACAGGACACATTATCACAGTTCACTGGGTGAAACGTGTTGCGTCTGGGGACCTTGTGTACCACCACGCCCAAACAGAGATCACACTGTGACTGTGCACACACAGACCTCCTCTCTCGGACGATGAGCTAATCTGTCACATTACCTTCATGGGCCGGCTCTGGGTCTGGCGTGAGGGAGATGTCGTTGAGCTCGCGGAGGCAAAGCCACTCGCCATCGACAGACACGCGAAAGTTGCAGAGATAAATGGTCTCCCGGGCGGCCTGGGTGATCTTGTCGGTGGTGGGAGTGGGGGTTTCGCTCTGAGGCGTCAGCTCAGACATGATGACTCAGCTGATGTGAGGCAAAACCAACACCACCGAGGGAAAAAGGCGAAGTAGCTTTTGTTCCAGAGACCAGTGAAGGCACCCGAAAAATTAGAGGAAATCAGAGAGGATGAAAAGAGCAGCAAAACAAAGAGGATAAAAGGCCAAAGACGGGAAAGGCCCAGCAGGTGTCTGAGAGGCTGCTGCTTTTCCTCCTCTTTATGCCTGCATCCTCCTCCCCTCCTTGTTACAACTGAGTGCTGCTGTCTTGAGAAAGGCTGCCCTGCCCTCTCATCCTCCACCTCCTCCTCCTTTTCAACCCCTTGTTATCCCTTTTGTACAGACTGGGGGGTTTAAAATGCAAGAGAGCACCGAGCTGAAAATCACAGCCCTCCTCCGGTCAGCTTAGCACCGGTTCACTCTGATTGGACTGGCTGTGCAGCACCGCAGTGAATGCTCTGGGTGGGTGTCGACCAAGATGGCTGACAGTAGTGCTGTTGGGTACAGCAACACATCGTCACGTGAGCAGATGGTGCATGCGTAAAAAAAAAGAGGGGGGGGGGTCCCAAGAGTACCCAGCCAAAGCTAATGATGCAGCAGAGGACTCATCGGTCTCTCAAGCATCAACAGTGTCGTCTGACCTGAAACAGACGCCTGTTATTTGATAATGAAATTATTGAGCTGGCTGCAGCAGGACAGCAAAACACAATGAGCTACAAGGGAAATAATAATAAGGCCAAATGTCCTGGATGTAAATGGTCACAGTGTTATTTTAATTCACACTTCGGAAAACTTAGTGATATGGGTCTTAGAAAGTCAGAAAAGAAAGACAAACATCGGTGTTTTGGTGTGGTTTCTACAGGCCTGGTGCATGATGATAAAATCAAAAGCCACACTAGATATTGACGAGGAGATGATATTTAGGTGATGACGTGCGGTGCTATCAGAGGACGTGAAAAATACACATAACAAATTTGAGAAAAAAAACAAAAAAACAATATACCCACATAATTACATGGCTTTGTTGAATACTCAATTCTGATTGGTTTATGACACCGTTCTACGGTCTGTTATTTCTTTATAGCAGTCCGTTGCTATGGTTGCATCCGAAATTCCATACTAACATGCTATTTAGTACGCTAAAACAGTATGTGAGATATTTTAATATGTCTAAAACCATATCATGAAACCAATAGTATGCAAATTGCATTCCGGTGAAATATTACAGTATGCAACACTGGACACTACAGCGGCATAAATATCCCACAATGCAATGCGGTAGTGACGACGACGTTCATAACAGACGTTGACAGACGGCTGTGTAACATCAATAACGCTTCAATTTAAATGTAACTAAAGATTTCACTTTGCTTAGCGTAATATGTATTTTAAATTAATTCAGACTTTGATTCTCACAAATCGTCGTTTTGGTCACATGAGGTTGGCACGGGTTACCATGGTTACACGTCTCTAAATGGCAAGGAGGCTCTCAGGAAGTGATGAAGTAAATTACTGCTCAGTGTGTCCAAAAAGATACATACTACTGTTTATTCAAAGTATGTTGAATGATAGTACACATATTGGGTATGTAGTGCATAGTATGTGATTTCGGACAAAGCCTAACCGTTGCTATGTATAACAGAACGTTGCTATGCATAACAGACAGTCGCTATGTATAACAGACTGTGCTATGGCCACAGTCCTAATCTCGGACTCTGGAGGACGACTTCGGTGTCAAATTATTGATTTCTTAAGTAAGTAGCCGTGTAATAAGCGGGATAATGAACAGCGTGTGTGTCATTGTTGTGAAATAACTCCTGACAGGGCAATGCATGAACCCGACGTGAACATTTGTAATTGTGTTAAAAATGACTGGGCCAACAGAGCTTTCACTGTTAGTTTCTCTCGGCTACAACAGTCAGATAAACTGAAAAAACTAAGTAGCTATAAGTGTTGAGCGGCCTTAAGAACCAGGAGGAGTTCATGTTTAAGCTCAATCATGTTGCATGTGTCCGGTGGCTTGCAAACCCCTTTTTTTTAAATGTTTGAAAAGTGTGCTATAAAAGATCTTATTAGATTCTTCAACTAACTGATTATCAGATTTAATTAAATAATAACTGTATGTCGTATTTTTTTAATCAGACTTATTGTTTTATCACAGATAAATACAACATGATTTCTTGAAATCTAAAACTTAGTTATTTAAGACCAGTGCTGTTTATTAGTAACTAACATTTATTTTCATTATCGATAATCTTCAGATTAATTTCAAGAACTAGACCAATAAATCGGCTGATATTAGCAGACATATTGGTATTGTTGTATATTCGTCCAATAAGAAACAAGAAATTGGAGTACAGAAACGCCAAAGATATGTTTGAGGTAATTTACAGTGTCACCATTATAGTTTGTCCATCAGAGAGCACTGACAAGTTGTACTGTAAAATGTCTGTCAAAGGCTTTAAATAAATAAATCTAAGGGATCAGTGCCAAGATTGTGGTTTATAGTTTTAAGAAAATGACTATCTGCAGATATATCGTTATCTGACCAATGTAGTAAATCAGGCGAGATTATTTTCTCATTGAATAAAATGTCCAAATTTCTCAGAGCCCAAGGTGACATATTCAAATTGCTGGTTTTGCTTGAGCAACAGCCCAAAACTTCAAGGCTATTCAATTTACACAGCAACAAATGTAAAGCATTTTGGATTTAACTTAACTTAAATTATTTATTACCCACTCCCCGTATTGAATAGCCTAAAATGAGAAAATTACTTAGAAAAGAGTCAAGGACCATAGACTGTATATGAGAAGAGGACGTAGTCACCGTGACATCCCCCATTGGTTTGTGGACTACCGTTTTGAAGCCACTTGTTCGGCATTATGGATGTCGCCATCTTGTTTTTTTGCAACAAGAAGTGACACGAGAGGGTGGAGCTAAGTACAACCGAATGCTGAAAAAGACATTTTTAGGCGACCAAAATGTTACAATTAACTTTTATGAACTGAAAACATACTGTGAAAGGGTAAAAGTTGTAAGACGAAAACACGGACAACACCCAGACCAACAACGCCGTGGTAGCAACCTGTCAATCACAAGGTAGCCACGCCCTAAAGCATACCCTGCTTTATGGTCTATTTGACTCTAAATGGGACCATAATTTACCAAATGAACATCATGCTGTGTTGAAGAAGACTTGAAACTAGCGATTGAGACCATAAACTCATGTTTACAATGTTTACTGTGGTAATAAATCAAGTGAGAAGTAGGGTCATTTTCTCGTAGACGTCTATACAATCAGACTTCTTTTTGCAACCAGAGGAGTCGCCCCCTGCTGGCTATTAGAAACAATGCAAGTTTAAGGCACTTCAGTATAGGCTTCACTTCTCAGACCCAAAAACAAAACCTTACTCAACCAAAAAACATGACTAGCTTTAGTCAACCAATCGATTTAGAAGAGACAGCCCTAGTTTGACCCAAATCCCAGAAAATATTTTGTATCATATTGTAATATTGATCTTCAATGCTTTGGTGTAACACTGACAGATAATACTCTTATGATAATTCAATGAAAATGTGAAAGCAATGTTCATCACAGAAGAAACTTTGTGTATAAGTGTTGTTCAGCTAAAGCAATAAATACCAAAGTCATAACTGTAAATGTTTGGTTAGTTAATGTGAAATGTGGGTGACAACAAATGTGAAATTTATCACAGATACAGAGAGCTAGCTATGACCAATCCACCGTTAAATTTATACCATAGCAGCAACCAGTAAGCAATTAACCAAGTCTGTCAAAACAGCACATGACACACACACACACAGGACATCTTGTTGACATCAGCTACTGACTGATAAACCACCTAGATTATTTACTTAATGTGTTTAGCTAGCTGTTTGAGAATGACAAGATAGTTTATATTATTTATTACCTTTCTAATAGTAGCCATTGCCAGTTTTCTCAAATCATAAGGAAGTAGGAAGTTGTTTTGTTTATGGACACAGACAAAGGTTAGCTTACAACACTAACAAGCAACTCTATTCTTTCTTTTTATCATTATCATTATTATTATTATTATTTCTTTTCTTCATTTTATTTTGAATGTTGAAGTTGTTTTCTCTAGTGTACTTAATTAGTTTGTCTATAAGCTCAGCTACTTAAAAATTGGTTTATAAAACTATTGTAATTACAAACTGTAAATTGCATATATGAAAACAACCTTGAAAAAAGGGGAACAAATATAAAAGTATAAAAATAGTAAAGTATAAGTATAAAAAACAACAACACTAACAAGCTGACTGCAGGTACAGTTGGAGGATTGGTGTTAACTAAGTTGGTAAATATCTGGACTTTTTGTACAATTACTTCTTTGATTTATTGGATTTTGTGCAGAATACCAATAAAAAAGACTTTGAGCAAATGTATACCATAGCAGCAACCAGAAAGCAATTAATCAAGTCTGTCATAACAGCACATGACATACACACACAGGAAACCTTGTTGACATCAGCTATGCTTACTGACTGATAAACCACCTAGATTATTAACTTAACTAGCTGTTTGAGGATTAGAATCAACTGACAATATACGTTTATATTATTTATCACCTTCCTAATATTAGCCATTGTCAGATTTATACTATCGCAGCAACCAGAAAGCAATCAAACAAGTCTGTCAAAACAGCACATGACACACACACAGGACACCTTGTTGACATCAGCTACTGACTGATAAACCACCTAGATTATTTACTTAGCCAGCTGTTCGAGGGTGATAATTAACTGACAAGATAGTTTATATTGTGTATTACCTTCCTAATATTAGCCATTGTCAGTTTTCTCAAATCATAAGGAGGTAGGAAGTTTATGGACAGACAAAAAGTTATCTTACAACACTTACAAGCTAGCAAAGCTTGGTAGTGTTGCAGGTACAGTTGGAGGATTTTGTTAACTGGTTTGGTAAATATCTAGACTTTTTAAAGCACTTACTTTTTCGCTTTGACTCGATTCGTTCAATCCTGAAGTCAAACTGTCTGAGAGGAGTCGGAGACAGAGACCCAGCCTTCCCAAACCTCAAGTTAGACGAGTTCAAAGCCTCCTTGAAGTAGATCACCGAGGTCGGAGAGAGAGTCTCATCTGGACTCTCAACGTGTCCGTTTTCATCTGACGAACTTTGTCTCCCAGAACTTTCTGACACCTCTGACTGCTGCAGAGGTGGATCTCCCACCGGCTCCGCCATCCTCTCCTCTCCGGGTTAAACTCACTTCATGTGACCGAAGCGAGAGAGAGGAGCTGTCTGTCAGTCAGCGGTCAGGTGGCTCGGTGCGGTTAGCTACAAGCTAACTGCGGCCATCAACCGCCGCGGCTAAGCAAAGCAAAGCACAAACAATCAATAGACCGGTTCAGTTTCAGTTTTACTGCCAAACATCTATCCAGTAATCACTCCGCCTTTCGCCCTGTCCTCCACAGCCTCCTCCTGACCCGGAAATAGCTTCGCGTTAGCATTTTTTTGGTCAACTCTGCGGTTGCTAATTTCGCGAGAGTTGGAGTTTGCGCCGCTGTGTCATCCGTTAACCATGACCAGAGATTATACAAAAGAAAGGAGATGAGTCACTAGTGGTAGGATGAATGCCTGGATGTTCCCATGATTCATTGCGATACTAGCCGTGATACTAATGTGCTTCTTCTCCCGTTTCAAGACTCTCTGATGAACTATTAAGCTACTTATTGTTAACAGGACACTTTAAAACATTCAGAAGTGCAGGTTGCTGGAAAACAATAAATTACCTTTTACGAAAATACACTTTTACGAAAATATTTTTTCGTAAAAGGTAAAAAATACTTTTAGGAAAAAAATGATATATATAGGAAAAAAATAAATATATATATATATATACACACACACTGTATATATTATTATTATATTGAGGCCACAATTTACTACTTTGTGTGCACAAGATAAAATGTGTTCTCTCATTTCAATTAGAACATTCAGAAGTGCAGTTTGTTGGAAAACAATAAATCACCTTTTATGAAAATACACTTACGAAAATATTTTTTCATAAAATGTAAAAAATACTTTCAGGAAAAAAAATATGTATATATATACATATATATATATGTATATATATACACACACACTGTATATATTATAATTATTATATTGAGGCCACAATTTACAACTTTTTGTGCACATGATATAATTTGCTCACTCATTTCAATTAAAACGTTCAGAAGTGCAGTTTGCTGAAAAACAATAAATTACGTTTTACGAAAATACACTTTTACAAAAATAGTTTTTGTAAAAGGTAAAAAATACTTTCAGGAAAATATATATAGAGATATATATATATATATATCTCTATATATAGATATATATATATATATATAGGAAAAATATATATATATATACACACGCACATTGTATATATTATATTGAGGCCACAATTTACTACTTTGTGTGCACAAGATATAATTTGTTCTCATTTCAATTAAAACGTTCCCACGCTTTGATTAATTCGTTGAAAATAAATAGCTAACATAAAGTTAAAAAGGATATGGATTTACAATGAAAATATAATGAAGTAAATATATAAATTAAAAAATTAAATTAAATTCAGAATACGGTCACAAACATAGAAGTGTAGCAAACGTGTCGTTTTGATGAATTATTCTACACAGTTTCTTGTGCACATCAGCAGGCATGTTGGAGACACATTGGAAACAGTTCACACAGCTCCACCAAGGGCTGGGCGCATCATCTTGATTTAATTTTTCCATATTTTTCACTGTAATAGCTTACAGGTGTGGCTGTAATTTATTTAATTAGCCTTTATTTAACCAGGAGTAAAAACTCATTGAGATTAAAAGATTGTTTCCAAGAATGTCCTGGCCAATATAGCCCTTTTCAGAAAGTATCTCAGGACATTTTTCAGTGTGCAGGATGTGATTTGTTTATTCCTTTGAATTATTTTGTGTACAGAAACATAGTCTGCAGATTAGTGAAAACTCCAACACTTTTCCTTCAAAGCATGTTTACCTGAATAATCTGAATAGCACAAATTTTCTGCCTGTTTATTTATTGGAAAAAAATTTCTTACATGTCGATTTGAAGAATAAAAAATGCTCAGCAAATGTTTTGAACAATATTTACTCTAATATTTGACTCTTTTGTACCCCTCATCTTCACATTATCTGCTGATTTCTGTCTTTGTGGGCGTCGAGATGAATCCTAACAGAAAACTGCATTTTGTGCCACATGTTTGTAACCTTCACTAAAAACACTCAGCAGAATACACCTTTTATTATAAGTCATCTATGTGGATCTCAAACTGTAATTAAATCATTTTTGTTTTGTTGAACAGAGACAATGAAGGCAATGAAGTTTTTCCTTTGACAGCAGGAATGTTTATTGTTTGTTGTCTGAGTCATGCTGGAAAATAAATACAACAGTCCTGTCTGTGTCTGTGTATGTTTGGCATCCGTGTCGACATTCACCTGCAGGAGACAATACAACACGTTAAATCATATCGGGAGGGGAGTTAAATAAAGTAATCTCAGAGAAGGTAAAATCAGTAAATTTACATTTTTCTTTTGTTTCAAAGAACAAGATTTTGAAATCAAATATCTTTTTACAAAAGGGAAGCAGCACAGAGACTGTGCAGTGTGTTATTCTTTGTTCTATAAAAAGCTGGAAATTCCCAGCTGGTGGGTTTTAATTACAACTTGTATGTTACATCTTAGAGGAACCAGGACGCCCACTAAACTGTCTTTAAGAAATGAACAATTCTGTCTCCCTTGTAACTTCCTTAAAAATGTGAGTTAGAAATATATGAAAATAGAGTATTTCTCTGACAAGAAGTGAAAATTCCCGACGTTCTCACCATCTTCCATCAGAGTCTGCTTCAGAGTTCAGGAATAACTCGATGTATCTTTCACCTAAAAAAATCAGAGAAGGTTCAAATGCTCAGTGAAACTCACACATTAGATCCGTTTTATATTGTAACATGTGTAATGTCATAACAGACCAGAAAGAAAAGATAGAACATGTTTATAATCTGAAACTGGACCTGCATCAAAATGGACATGAAACACAAAATACATATATTTGGGAGCATGTCTCCTGTCAAGTATATTATATTATGAACTATCCCTTTAAGGCTTTGTATGAGTATAAATAGTGATGATCGCTGTGTTTGGGCCTTTTATTTCCATCATGTTGTTACAGTGCCAGCTATTTACAAACTGCCATCTTAAAACATTATTTACTGCGTCTTTCCAATAAATTAGATACATAACATATATTTAATCTGTAACTTTTTTTGTTTGTTCTCGCTTTTTGTTTTTTATTGTACTTTACATGCAATTTGAATGTTTTCTTAACGCCTTATGTTTAATGCTTTTTTTAGGGGTACCGGATTGGATATTGGGCCGGTGCTGACTCAAATAGCTGGATTGGGTATCGGTGACAATGGGGCACTTTGAATTGCCATGTGTCTGAATGGTGCTGTATGAATAAACTTGCCTTGCCTTATTTATCTAATCCATATATGTACCTCAGCTGGTGTTACATGCTCTCAGACTGTCTCACCTATGTGGTGTCTGTCTCTGGACATGGCGGTCGAGGCGTCCTGGTGACAGCTGAAGAAAACGTCGGCCTCTCCGCTCAGCCTCCCTTCAGGACTGCATTCAAGCAGGATCTTAGACACAACTAGAGGAGAGAAGAACTGCAAGAGAAAAACAAACACATATAATATAAAATCACATGCAAAATGACTTCTAATGCAACAACACAACCAGCTTCAACTTGTCAACACCTTACCTTAACAATGTCTTCTCCGGACACATGGAAAGGAAGTCCTCTCACGTGGACGTAGTGAAGCGGGAGGGCCGAGCTCTGAGGGGATCCTGATGGAGCACCTACATCAGGATAAACAAAAAAGCAAATCATTTGTGAACAAAGAGCAAAAAAATCCCCCCACTTTACCACCGTCTACTCACCTAGTCGATATATCATTTGGGCTTACTCGGATTTGAAAAACAAATAGATCAGTTAAAAGTTTACATTAAACTGCGTCCTTGTGTGATAACAGCTCAGAAAATCTTCTAGTAATAGACGGTGGAGAGGAAAATGAGAAGAAAGTGTAAATGAGCAGCTTATTATGCTGATCAAACAGAGCGCGTTTTGCTGTGTCTTTTTATTTTATATGTTGCTAGGCAACCACCAAATGAATGCTAACATTACCTTATTACACACCATGAACATAATGAGAAAAAACCCAAATCTCAAGCACCGCACTAATTTGCCTCCTGCTGTTTTCTGTTCAGATCATGGTAACTACAGTTGGTAAAGTTATAAAGCTCCAGGTATCCATCAAGAGTCACCACAATGAGAAAAAACACTGGATGTCGGGCGCTGAGTTGAATTTTTTTCAACTCGAGGAATTCAGGGCGCTCTTGTAAAAATGCGAAGCGCTCAGCAAAATTCAAAAGCAGCGCGCAAAACACTTCAATCTCACTCAACTCTCTCACTGTCTGATCAGGGCCTTAAAAAGTAAAAATCAGTTAAACAACAGTGTTTTTGCTACAAATTATAATTTAAATGTCACTCTGATTTTTGTAATCTTTTTTTTAAAACACCATATTAATTTATGAGGGAGGGAGAAACTAAAAAGTCAAAGTAATGAGATTAAAATCCCCTCACCAGTTTTGGTGTGTGAGGCAGAGGCGGTCCTGTTTGCAAACTGAGGGACAGTGAGAGAAGAAGCTAAACTCGCCTTCTTGCCCCAACTCGAATAAATCTGGTCACTTCTGCTGGGAAACACCTCGATGTATCTGCAAAATACAAACAGCAGGGGATGAGCAAAAAACGTGAGCGGAGGAGATGCTTGTAAAGAAACAAATCAGTGATTTGTGAAACTACTTTCTGTTGGCCGGAAATGAGAGAAACGTCTGACACAGGATTATAAAGTCGGTACAGGCCTTAATGTGAGCGGGTGCAGCATCCTACCTGTTACCGATGACATCTCTGTCTCTCTGCAGAGCTTTAACAGCTGCTTCTTGAGAGGAAAATTGCACAAAGGCCTCTCCAGAGTTTCTTCCTTTGCGGTCGGTGACTATGGTGATCCCATTCTCCATTATATCCAAATCTGAAAGACACAAACACAGGGTGAATTTTACTTTTCTCATTAAGGTGAGACAAACCAGGCAAAAAACAGTTTTTCATGCACTGGTCAATTTTGAGATTTTGGGCTATTTTGCTTCCATAACACGTCTTCTTTCAGACTAGTGGATAGAAAACATCCAAAATACACATTTAGGTGTAGCACTCCAGTCTGTCAGTGTGGTTTCTAGTGGTACGACAGCACAGATCCAGTGTTCCCAGTAAATCTGTAGGTGGGAGAAGTTTACCTGAAAAGAACTGGACGATGTCAGCCTCGGTGGAGGAGAAGGGGAGACCTCTGATACGCACGACCCCGTTTTCAGCTGGAGCCTGGACGGCTTTCTTCAGGATGGCTTCAGCGTCGCTGTTCGAGACTTCATACACTGCAAAAACACATAGAGCAGCACATGAGCATCTTTTAAATTGACAAACATCACATGTGTGATTCATGGCGCAATACAAACGGGATCAAAAAATATTTGTCTCTCGCCGTTGACTACCATTCATATTTTTTCCGAAATAAGGTCCCCTGGGGTCCACCTGAAGGGGCGGGACTTCCCCTCTTTGTTTGTTGTCCCTTATTAACAGTGTATGATTTTGTTAACAATGGCTTTATTCTGTTCAGGTGTCCCAGAAACTGAAGAAGCTATATGGAACCATTCATTTGATCATTTACACCTGGGATTTTCCTGATCTGGCGTGTCAAAATGTCCAATAAGCATCTGTATTTTGACCAGCTTAGAATACAAACCTTCGACATATCGTGGGCCGAGGTACTGTCGGTGCTTCTCCAGAGCTTTGCTGACGTCCTGTTCGTGCTCAATCTCGATGAAGGCTTGTCCCGTCTGCCTCCCCAGTCCGTCCACAGTGAAATGGATCCCCTTCTCATGGATCCTACACTCTAAGGCACAGTAACAATATGTTAAATATATATATATTTTGTTATGTTGGACACTGAGGACAGCAAATGCAACAATTTCATAGTAGGGGGCACAGCAAAGCTTTCCAGTTAAGACTAAAATGTTTGGCAGTGATTTAGTGTATACAGTAGTGCGCCAGCGGCACTGAAACGAGGGAGATAGAGACAAACAGACAGAAGAACATGCTGCGCCGCACAGCTTCGAATACCTTCGAATGTTTCTCACAGAAGCTTCGTAGGCCAAAAAATGGCATTCGGGACAGCCCTAGTTGCATCTGTGATAAGCAAATATAACTAGAGGTGTGATGCTTCTCCCAAATCTAAAATCTCACCTGAGAAGAACTGCAGGAGGTCCTGAGCCGTGCAGGACCAGAGGAGGCCTTTCACCTGCATGATGTACACCTCCTTCCTCTCTGGTTCTGGATCAGGCTGATAGGCCGATAGCGGTGGGTAATATTCATCCTCACAAGGTTCTCCTGCCTGGAGGACAACATGTAAATATGACTATTCAGCCTCAAACAGAGAAACAATCAACAAACTGAAGTGTTGTTGTCAATGGACGAAGTTACCATTTTTTAACAGAAATACAAATGTTGATATTTAAGTTTTCCAAGGTATTTTATAATCCAGTCCATAGTTAATGTTTACCTTAAAGTTCACTAAGTAATACAAGTGTCATCAGCACACACTTGCAATAATAAAATGCAGCACTGAAAATATGTCTCATATGGAGGCTTGTATATAATAATTAAACTATTAAAGCCTGAAAACAGAGCCATGAGGAGGTGCAGAAGTCTAGTTTTCTCTCAGAACACTTGAATTACAATATGCTGAAAGGTTATTATGGAATTTTTGCCCAATGATGCCAAAAACATTCTGCCTACCCTCACTTTAAAGACACATTAAAGGAAGAAATGTCAAAATCGAAGCAGCAGAGGCCGAGATATCCTGACCTTTAGTACCCATTATAGATACTATAGTGTGGTAGTACTATATATTATATTATTTGTGCTATATTTTGTTGCTCCACCTTTCACCAGCTGCAACATTAAAGTGATGAACACATTAATACATCACTAATTATAATCTAATATATATTGGATATCTAAAATGGGCTATTCTGCACAATGAGTACTTTTACTTTTGGTACTCTGAGTATATTTTGAGGCTAATACTTTTGTACTTGTGCTTTATAATCATCTCATGTATATACCACAGTGGTGGAAGAAGTGTTCAGATCTTTCCCTCAACAATAAGTAGCAGAAAGTGATGCATTGTTGTGTTCAACACTTTAATGTTGCAGCTGGTAAAAGTGGGGCTAATTTTAATCATGTGTATACTACTGTAGCCTAGTAGAAGTTAAATATTTCCCTCCAAATAGTAGAAGTAAAGCAGCAGCAAAAGGAGATAGTCACCAGTAAGGAGTCCCTAGCTCCCCTCTGTGTCTGTCTGTGTGGGACTAACCTTGGTACAGAAGTTGTACTGGCTGCTTCTCACTGCGGACTGCAGCTGACAGACTGCCCGGCTTGTTGATGTCCATGTCGGCTGCTGAATGAACCCACACTGGCCTGAAAACACACTACTACTACTGCTGCTGCTGCTTCTGCTGCTGCATGTTGTTTTGCAACCTGTCTGTAACGTTGAAACCTTTCTAACTGCGACACACCGCTGCAGTAAAAACAACAGAGACCTACTGTTACGGGACATCCTAGCCTAGTCTAGCCAGGTCTTTTAGACTGAAATAAGAAGATAGAACAAGTAGTTTTTAAGTCAGAGTATCTCTAGTTTAGCTAGTCAGTTCAGCAACCGGCTCGGCATGGAGTTATGAGAAGCCAAACTGACTCACGTGGGTCTGTCAAGGGCAGAGAGATGGAGAGCTTTAACTGAGCTAACAAGCTAGATAACAGCTAGTGTACTTCCGGTTAACCTTTCACAATAAAAGCCGAAGCATGGCTATATCAAAAGGTATTTGTCACCTTACAGAGGTCATGATTTTTTATAAAATGTTTTATTATGAATACTACTACCAACAACTTTTTTTTTTAATTATATATTTATTGATTTTACTCTGCCATATATATATATTATATATATATATATAATATATATATATTAATATATAATATATGTATATATATATATATATATTATATATATATATAATATATATATTTTATATAAAATAGAGTCCCAAATGTGTATTAATCCGCAGTTAAAAATATTCCCCCAAAATTCACTATTTACTCCTGTTTGAGGAACATTTGCTCAAAACTACAATGCCCAGCTGTGTTAGGATATTAAATAACCTTTTATAAAAAAATTAAACTATATATTTGTGACCTCTTTTTAAGGTTTACGTCTTCAGTAGGAACCAATGGTCTTGGTGCTGAGTTGCTGAGTGCTACAGACAAGGTAGGGAAGTCAAAAAGTATTGATATATGAACTAATGCATTGTTGTTTTTTTGGTCTTTCCATGGAATTTGGTGACAATAACTATATATATATATATATTAATCAATTAATATTCACAAAACAATAACAGAAAAGAAAACTAAAAATAGATAATTCAATTTGAAAATATTATACTCTCTTGGTTTTAATTAGTTAGGCTATATGGGAAGTGGTGTTGCTGCTAACTCCTGTTAACTTGACAACAGTCTTCTCCCTCAAGTACTTCCTGTTTGTCTTCCTGCTCTTGTTAATGTCTCATGCACACTGACCCCTAGAGGCCAGGATGTCATAAAAAGAATCCTCATGACATCAATCCTACAGCTCATCCAGTCACACAGATGGGACTCTGCTTTAGGTTTTGAGGCAGTTGCAGCACAAAGATGTTCATCAGACAATAAATAATTAAGATGCTGCTGATCCGTCTGACTCTAAATGTCCCACCATGAGTGCTATTACACACCGAACTGCCTCAGAGACAAAAAAAAACAAAAAAACTCTCCATTAATAAGTTAGTTTTGGTTTTCGCTGCAGCAGAAGGCAGTTTAATTAATTGTTATTCATTATTATTATTATTAGTTATTCATTTTAGCCATAATACCTGCAGTGCTCCTGCTGTAGGAATGAATGTAATCAGATGCATGTTATTAAAATTGGCATATTGGGCCAAACATAGTACATCCTACTGGTTTGAACAAACATGCAATAATGAGATATTTAAGCATTTATACCGAAAACAAGTCAACACAGATTAGTTTCCTTTTATAAATGATGTTAATATGTACGATTTGTCTATCATTTAGGTATTTTCATTTGACAGAGATTTATATTTTTGTGTCATAAACAACAAAACTGTCAGTAAGTTGCTGCTTAAAACAGAGCAAAATGGCATCAGAGTCATACAGTACTTGTTATATAGACAGTGTGGAATAGTATTAGTACAATCCTGACACTATGGTTAACAGTCTTTGAGTGGTTGTTTATATATATATATAAATAGAAAGTCTATTTATTTGCAAACAGAAATAACTTTTGGCAGAGCAGATGACGTAAAGAATGGCTAACTTGCATACATACAGTACATACTGCTGGTTAAAAAATCACACCCAAGCTTAGCAGTGTCAGCAGGGTTGTAGGTCCAATATTGTGTGTTAGCATGTGCACCAACAGCAAACATGTTATTTCTCCAGATTATTGCTGTGGTATAATGGAAGCAGAATAAATGTACATGTGATGTAGAAGCATTAAAACCAATCCAGACCGTACGGGTTAAGCATTCCTCGGTCTAGGCCAGTGGAAAGGAGATGCTTTCTCAAACATCAAAACAACATCATGGGACACGTTCCAGGGGAACTCCACAGATTTGACACATAAAGGTCAGTTTACTCAGCATGAGGAGGAGTACAACTCAGCCAGTGAGAATAGCTGTATCTGTATAATGTCTTCTGTGGCTCTAGAAGAGATTCGTCCAGTTTGTCTTGAAGACTACAAATTTACAGAAAGTCTGTGTTACACTGGGGGCATGGCGTTTGAAAGATATCAGCATTTACCAGGCAGGGATAACATAAAAATGCATAATGAGATGTGTAGGATCCAGCATCTTTGGAGGTCGACCTATAATAGATGCTAAAGGTCAGGATATCTCGGCCTCTGCTGCTTCGATTTTGACATTTCTTCTTTTAATCTGTCTTTAAACCTGCAGTAGGCAGAATGTTTTTTGCATCAAGAAATCCATAATAACCTTTCAGCATATTGTAATTCAAGTGTTCTGAGAGAAAACTAGACTTCTGCACCTCCTCATGGCTGTTTTCAGGCTTTAGAAAATCTAGCCTGTGACGGGAGACTTTGGCCAATCACAGGTCATTTCAGAGAGAGAGCGTTCCTATTGGCTGTGCTCCGGTTGATGGGCGGTGCTTGGTATTTCCTCAACTGTTCTCAACATGGCTGCCGGGTCACAAACTTTCTCATTTTACAGCTAAACAAGATGTTTCTGACGACATTTGAGGTGAGAAATAGGCATTACAGTAACAGAATATTTTGATCAGCGCTGCCTAGTTTGACCGTTTGATCAAAGGTCGCGAGTGATTGACAGCTGCTCAGAGACCACAGCTGGACGGCAGGCTCCAGCTCGGCTCTGATTGGTTGTTTTCCTCCGGTCTGTGAAATCTTGAAGATGCCGTTAGGAGCACCGGAGGACACAGAGGCACATGATTTTTTCAGATTGCCTGTCCCATGCACTATACTGTCAGGATATAGTGACCGTTTTATAAAAACAATCCATTTCTACTGCAGCTTTAATGAGTACCCAGAATTTATTTTAAGTGTATAATAATTCATGCTGCATTAAATGAATGCACTTTAAAATTCTCTCAGATTTAAAAATGATTTTTGTGGAAAAACAAAAAAGAGACACTGATTAAAATATATTCCTGTCTTTAAATAATTCATATTAATTAGACAAATACAGCTTTTTGTGTGTTTAAAGCTCATAGATTTATATTTAAAATGAATAAAGAGACTGAACAGAAATGCTTCAGGGCTACTGTCAACAGCATAATCATCTTAAAATATATATTTAGCCTAACTAGTGAGAAAAGAACATTTATCCAACAAGAATTTACAATTATGCTGCATTCACACCATGCCACGCCACGCCAATAGGGAGATGCTATTTATGTAATTTGTAATACAATATAATTTATATTTCTACAAATATGAGGCTGACATGAGCGTTATTTCCCATCCCCTTGCTTGAAATTACATTCTGTATGAAATGGCATGAACGCAGCATTATACATTTCCTAGAGCTTTCATTTTTTCTCATAATTTTCTGTAAAATGTCACTGTGCCACAACCTTGCACCACAGCACTGTCATGTCATGTGTACATGGATCCATGCAGATCTTCCAGCCTGTGCTCCCTCTGTTTTCTTCTCTCCTACAGGACAGAAAACAATATTCAGCCAGGGACTGATGCTATATTGATAGCACAGCTAGAAGATGAAGATCATTTGTGCCCTCCAAAGCATATTTACACACTCACCTTGTCTTTTTTAAACTCCTCATACTCTGGATTGTCAGTCGGTAATTCAAGCCGGCAGAGCGGACAGGAGTTAGTCTGTGATTGCAAACATGAAAAAGGTTCAAAAGGAATTCTAAATAGCCACTCACACTTTTCCATTACATGTCTGAAATTCTGAATTACAAATTTGTCAGCGTTACCTTGCCCAACCAGGGCAGTATACATCCTGAGTGGAAAAGGTGTTTGCAAGGCATTTCTCGAACCGTCTCTTGTTCCTCGAACTCAAGCAAACACACAGGACACTTGAGACCTTTGTCTGTGAGAACAAAAAGCCAGATTAAATCCCTCCTTATGCCCGTCTGAAAGCAAGATCTCTCCTTCTGCCATCTTTAATTTCTTCCTCTACATTTGTTGAATGTCAGTAAAAAAAAAAATCATCATGAATGTAAAACATTTCATTCTACTGGAGCAAATGTCTGTCACCTGCTTGCTCTGGAGAAATGATGACCACAGTGAGGGTCTGAACAGCAGTTTTGGCAGCCGGAGGAGGAAGACGCTGGTCCCAGTCTGACAAGTCGAACGCCCCCGAGTCAAATAAGTCCAAGCCCTGCATTAAAGACCTATACACAAAGGCCAACAGTCAATCACAACCCTGTACGCTAGTAATCAATGTAAAGCATTACAATATGTCTGAAGAGTGTTTAGCCTCACCTGGCCAATTCAAGTAGTGCATTCTGGCGATACTGTTCCTCAGGGTTGGTGGGCTCACAGTTATGTTCATCAAAGTAGGATGCCATTTTGGTCCCACCAACCTGGATGCTGAAGGTTCACTAATTTGTCAAAAACAAAACATCCACAGCTGATATTTAAAATTACAGTTGAAGGATTTGGCAGAACCTGTTAAAGTGGCAGCAGGCAGTATGCTTTTTAGCATCATTGGGCAAAAATTACACAATAACCTTTCAGCATATTGCAATTCAAGTGTTCTGAGAGAAAACTAGATTTCTGCACCTCCTCATGGCTCTGTTTTCAAGCTTTAAAAAAATCTAGCCTGTAACGGGAGACTTTGGCCAATCACAGGTCATTTCAGAGAGAGAGCGTTCCTATTGGCTGTGCTCCGGCTGGTGAGCAGTGCTTGGCATTTCCTCAACTGATCTCAACGTGGCTGCAGGGTCACAAACTTTCTCATTTTACAGCTGAACAGTACACTACAAGATGTTTCTGACAACATTTGAGGTGAGAAATAGACATTACAGTAACAGAATATTGATTCATATTTGATCAGCGCTGCCTAGTTTGACCGTTTGATCGGAGTTTGCGAGTGATTGACAGCTGCTGCTTAGAGACGGCAAGGCTCCAGCTCGGCTCTGTGAAATCTTGAAGATGCCGAGGATATAGTGACTGTTTTATAAAAATAACTTTTTTTTAAATCATATTTTGCTCCATTTCTACCCACTGCTGCTTTAAGTGATGAGTGAATTACTCCTGGACAGAGACACCACAGTGCTGTAACTACCTGGTGTATCATCAGTGTGAAGTCAAGTAGACAAAATGTGTGACCTGCAATACATCATATGTAAATATATTAAATAAGGGCGCTGCTCTACAACTCAAGACTTCAATTTAACTGCCAGGTCCGACTCTTTAATTCATCAGATACAGATTATACAAACAATGGCATTCATTAATATACCATTTTTAAGCATTATTCCCCATAAGAAAATTTCACTACACCGGAGGCACATGATTTTTTCTGATTACCTGTCTCATGCACTACTGTCAGGATATAGTAACCGTTTAATAAAAACAACTTTTTTAAATCACATTTGCTCCATTTCTACTGCAGCTTTAATGAGTACCCAGAATTTATTTTAAGTGTATAATACTATTAATGCTGCATTGAATGAATGCACTTTAAAATTCTCTCAGATTTAAATTTTTGTGGAAAAAACAAAAAGAGTCACTGATTAAAATATATTCCTGTCTTTAAATAATTCATATTAATTAGACAAATACAGCTTTTTGTGTGTTTAAAGCTCATAGATTTATATTTAAAATGAATAAAGAGTACAGAAATGCTTCAGGGCTACTGTCAACAGCATAATCATCTTAAAATATATATTTAGCCTAACTAGTGAGAAAACAACATTTATCCAACAAGAATTTCCCATTATGCTGCATTTACACCATGCCAAATAAATGAACTAAAACCAAACTATTATAGTGTTAATTAAATAGCAAAAACAAGCACTACTAGACAAAAAGTTCCTCATATGTTTGATCAACTTTACGCATTAAAAGAAAACTTCTCATAATGTAGATGTAACATTATGTTTGCAATAACACTGTCTTTATTCTCTGACAATAATAAAACAATAAAAGGACTCATATATATATGTTAAGGTTGATATACGTATAACAGAGGCACGCCTAATTACTAATTATCTTCTTCAACATTTACAAACAGACACAACGTGATGTAGAAAAGATCACAATCTTTGCCAGACTTCACAAATTAGCTCGACTTACCTGAAACATTCAGGAAATATTAGCAATAAACAAACATGTCACTCTTCCGCGTGTGACGATATTTACCACGTGACACTTTGGTCCGATCACTGGAGGGAATCGCTCCTCATTTCTTCTTCTTCAAGTTTAATGACAGTTGTTAAACAATAATGTTGCATTGTCGCCAACACCTGGTCAGGCGGGTGTACTGACGTCATTAATCTATGGATTCTATATAAAGTATGTTGTTTTTTTTAATCAAAACTTATGGTTTACTATCTGAATAATTATTTTTTTTAAGTTTGAATGTTGGGGCAATCGTGATTTTCTACGTCTCTATTGTTTCATTTAATAACCTGATATTTTTCAGGTGGAATTTCATTCAACAGTGTTATGTTTATCCAAATTTGAAAGCTCAATAAAAGTGCAATTTTGTCACTAAAATCAATGTATAATCATGATAATCATGATCTCAATATTATCATTTTGGCCATATTCCTGCAGCCCTACTACATTGAGTATGTGGCCTGCAAACCTTAATGTAAACAAATGCCTGTTTACTGTGGTTTATTACTGCTGACTGCTCAGACTGTGCCATCACTGGACATCTCTCCATCCACTGTAGCATCAATCTGACTGTCTATTACTTCCTGCTGTCAAACCTCACAGCCATAGCTACTGGTACCTGAATGCAGATGTATTTATGTCACCTACAGTTCAACGACGTATCATTTTTAAATTATAAGCTTAACACAATAACCGATATCTGATATCTGATATATATATATATACATATATATATATGTATATATATATATATGTATATATGTATGCTCCCAGTAGACCACCTACACACCAAAAAACTGACAATAACCTGATATTTTCAGGTGGAATTTCATTCATTAATTCATTCTCACTGTGCAATATCATTTTCCACTTGTGCAATTTTGTTAATAGTCTCTTTATTGTCAATACTGTATATACTGCTCCTATTTTTATACTTCCTTCTATTTAAATCAGTGGTCTCAAACTCAATTTACCTGAGGGCCGCTGGAGGCAGAGTCTGGGTGAGGCTATTTATACATTTATCTGAAAAATGTTGGACAAAAAAATATCTGAAAAATGTCCGAAAAAAAAAAGTCTGAAAAAAAGTCTGAAAAAAAATAAGATCTAAAAAAATGTCCGGAAAATCATATCTGAAAAATGTCTGAAAAAAAGTCTGAAAAAAAAGTCTGAAAAATGTCTGAAAAAAAGTCTGAAAAAAAATATCTGAAAAATGTCTGAAAAAAAGTCTGAAAAAAAATATCTGAAAAAAAAGTCTGAAAAAAAGTCTGAAAAAAAAGTCTGAAAAAAAATAAGATCTAAAATTTTTTTGGGAAAATCATATCTGAAAAATGTCTGAAAAAAAGTCTGAAAAAAAATATGAAAAAAAATATCTGAAAAATGTCTTAAAAACAATATCTGAAAAATGTCTGAAAAAAAGTCTGAAAAAAAAATATCTGAAAAATGTCTTAAAAAAAATATCTGAAAAATGTCTGAAAAAAAGTGTGAAAAGAAATATCTGAAAAATGTCGGACAAAAAAAGTGTGAAAAAAATATCTGAAAAAAAAGTGTGAAAAAAAGTGTGAAAAAAAATAAGATCTAAAAAAATGTCCGGAAAATCATATCTGAAAAATGTCTGAAAAAAAATATCTGAAAAATGTCGGACAAAAAAAGTCTGAAAAAAAATATCTGAAAAAAAGTCTGAAAAAAAAGTCTGAAAAAAAATATCTGAAAAAAAGTCTGAAAAAAAATATCTGAAAAATGTCCGAAAAAAAAAAGTCTGAAAAAAAGTCTGAAAAAAAATAAGATCTAAAAAAATGTCCGGAAAATCATATCTGAAAAATGTCTGAAAAAAAATATCTGAAAAATGTCGGACAAAAAAAGTCTGAAAAAAAATATCTGAAAAAAAGTCTGAAAAAAAAGTCTGAAAAAAAATATCTGAAAAAAAGTCTGAAAAAAAATATCTGAAAAATGTCCGAAAAAAAAAAGTCTGAAAAAAAATAAGATCTAAAAAAATGTCCGGAAAATCATATCTGAAAAATGTCTGAAAAAAAATATCTGAAAAATGTCGGACAAAAAAAGTCTGAAAAAAGATATCTGAAAAAAAAGTCTGAAAAATAATAAGATCTAAAAAAATGTCCGGAAAATCATATCTGAAAAATGTCTTAAAAAAAATATCTGAAAAAAGATATCTGAAAAAAAAGTCTGAAAAAAAATATCTGAAAAAAAATATCTGGAAAAAAAAAATAAATAAAAAATTTGCGGGCCGCACTAACATTAAACTTTCATATCAAGGTGGGGGCCACAAAATATCGTCTTGCGGGCAGCAATTGGCCCGCGGGCCGCGAGTTTGAGACCCCTGATTTAAATGGTTCATATTTTGTTACACTTTGTTAGCTGATGTATCTTGTTTTTTTGCACTATCCCCTTTGCTGTTGTACACTGCAAATTGCCCCACTGCGGGACTAATAAAGGAATATCTTATCTTTATGCATTCAAAACTCCTTACCTTTAAGCATTGCACAGGAACAGAGGTACAGGTGTACAATTTTTTTTATAAAAAGTGATAGTGCGTGTTTTAAGTTTAATTTACTCCTCTTCTTTAATCTTTGAGGAGGAAAGAGGTATTGTACATTTGGACTCATGTTTGTGTCCCAAGGTGCTCCCCTTGAGCTTAGGTGAAAAATTGACAAGTGAAAGCATATCACAAATGAAGCCTTTTTTTATAACATTTTAATACCAAAACAGAATTTATTTTCGTAATCAGACTAAAGGTGATGAATCTTTCTATTCATAACTATTGACATTCAGAGTGAAAAGAAAAAAAAAAAAAAAGTGAACAGACACTAAAACAATTCAAAGAAGGTATGGCTTTGGTTAAATAACACTCTACTAAATTGATTCGAAAAGACACTTGTTACATGATATCTTAAATAGAGTGAGATAAGATTTAAGGCTCTAGAAACTCCCTGAACAAGACAAAAGGCCCGATATATACTGTATATCTGCTGCATGTCATGATTACATGTACAGACCCAACCTGGTGGTCATACAGTAGATGCTACTCAGATGCTGAGGGAAACGAGGCATCAACAGACCACCAGGCTCTCTATTTTTACAGCCTATATGTTTCAGTGGACTCACAGACTAATAACATGAAAACATAACTGCAGACTGTTATCAGTATTTCGCTGAAGTTGCCAGTGTTATTAGACATGGTACTGATACAATGGCACAGACGGCCCGTTACTTCAGAAATACATGCTGATGCTGAAATACAAAGATGTTAATCCACAGTTGCATAGTCATTGAAATATCACAGGCACATTTCCTTGTATTATGTACTTCTTTCAAAATAGTGAACATTCATCAGCTTTTCAATACAGTAATGGCACCAAAAATATCAAAGTATCTTTGCTATGCCTTCCAACCAGCCCTCTCTCCCTCTTTGAATGAGTGGTTATTAAACGCATGTTCATGCTAAGCAATGTAGCTGCATTGGATATTTACAAAAAAAAATTCTCAGGAGGTACCTAAAACATTAATGGTAGTGTGAGAGATGCACAATATGCTTCCAATATCTCTGTATGATTCCACTTCACTGTAAGAGACGACTGCAAGAATCTGTTTCCAGATGGTTTGCTCTTTTTTTTTTCTGTGAAAATACAAGGAATGATTTGGCAGCACAGAACGCGTGGTTTGTTCTAACATATGTAACTGAGAGTGAATACTGCAGCTACTGGTGGATGACTACATATTCTTCATTGGCGATCGCTGTGAAAATATTCATCCATGCAAGGTTTGCCTTTGGCTACAAAAATAGGTGTGCTTGACACTCAGATTTTGAAAACTGTGTCAAATTAAAATGTTTATGGGTGTTTTCTTGCATCTGTAAAAGTGTAAAGACACTAGCATTTTCACACATACAAAATAATTGTGAATAAAGCTAATTTCCTGTTAATGCTACAGTGATATCATGGATTTATCCATCTGCTTTGACCAACTTTATACCAAAGGGGGGGGGGAACCTTCTACCCGCCTCTGTAAAAACAGTTTCTATTGTAATGTTTCTAAAATGACACGCTCAGCCAGTGAGCAACAATGTCAAACATGCAGAGTATGACATAGATTTCTACAGTGTTCAGTAAGAATTCACCATCATCTAACAAAATAAAAACTAAAAAGAATTTGAAACACAAATATGTGGGAATTACAGAAAAGGACAGCTCTTTGCCTGTTGAAACACATTTCAGGGGATTAAGAAAAAACCTTAAACCTTGTACATATCACTGTTGATTAGAAAAAACGAGTATATTTGCGTCACACTTGGGTCTATTGACCCACTCAAGACCTATAAGAGCTGCAATGCAAAATGCAGAGCTGTCAGTCTGAAAATAGGGACGTTTTCCAAATTTCTGAAGGACAAGTTATTTATTATTTTTAGTCTGGCAGAGACAGTACGCTGCTTCAACCACATGCACATACTTAACCCATACACACTTCCAATGTGACCATCAGAACACAGACAACCTTCTTTGATATAAACACAATTGACCCCATCCCCACCCTACCTGTGCTAAAGATGCTTTAGACACGTATCTAAGCCCTGACCCATAACTGTTAAATGCTCAACCTGACTCCCTAACTGAACAGCTTGACGAAGCAGCCATGGCAGTAGGGTTTGTCGTTTTGTTCTTTAAAGGTGCCTTTGTTGAGCTGTTTCAGGCAGAAGGCGCAGACAAAGTGCTCCGGGTGGAACTTCTTGGACATGGCTGTGATGCAGCGTCCCGTGATGGGCTTCTGACAACCGGAGCAGAGGGAGCCGCGGCGCTCGTGGTAGTGCACTTCACAGTAGGGCTGGCCATCGTGCTCAAAGAAACTTCCATTCACAAACGGGGTGAAGCACTCCTGTAAACGAAGACGAGAGAGGGCAGAGGAAGATGCTGTTATTCTGATACTGTTATTCATATTACAATGTCTTATAGAGGCTAAACTCGGGAACATAAAAAACAAAACAAGATACAGACCCTGCAAACAAAACACTCAGGATGCCAAAGGCTGCTCAGCGCTGAGATGTAGTTCTCCAAAATGGCTCTGGCACAGCCGCCACATTTTGGTGCAAACATGTCGAAGTAATCCTTTCTGCAAAAAGCTTTTCCATCCTTTTCGTGGAAGCCTTCATAAGAATGACAGAAACAGATTGGAATCAATTACGACAAAATGCAAACAGAAACCATCTACTATGAATGGACTGTACATATAAAAGCCATATTCATAATCCAATACAACAGATAACAATACCCTCGGGGCCAAAGAAGGATCCACACTGAGCGCAGAAGAAGTGTTCAGGGTGCCATGTCCTATCCAGCGCCGTCACAACTTTCTGAAGAGACATGAAGACACTTATTGTTGACAGACTGTAATCAAGTGCTTTCCAAACTTATTCCATAATAACCTTTCAGCATATTGTAATTCAAGTGTTCTGAGAAATAACTAGACTCCTGCACCTCATCATAGCTCTGTTTTCAGGCTTTAAAAAATGTAGTCTGTGACAGGAGACTTAGGCCAATCACATGTCATTTCAGAGAGAGAGAGAGAGAGTTCCTATTGGCTGTGCTCCAGCTGGTGGGCGGTGCTTGGTATTTCCTCAACTGATCTCAACATGGTCAGTCAAATAAAAGACTATGGAAGAAATTCTGCAAATTTATTTGGTAACCCATCTGCGGGTCCCGACCCAGTCTTTCGGAATGACTGCTGTATTCTACAACAGAAATGACCACATTTGTGAAATGCAGTGACTCACATCCAGTATGGGTCCGTTGCAGTAGTAGCACCGCGGGGAGAACAGGTTGTGGTAATCCGTCTCACAGTACGGCTGTCCTTCACGCTCAAAGAAGTTCCTGGAGCCTATCTCCTCTTGACAGTGTGTGCACACAAAGTGTTCAGGGTGCCATGTGCGGCCCATGGCAGTCACCACCTACACAAACAGAAGAGTGGATTGTGCATTTAGTATGCAAACTCTAAGAAAGGGATAATGTACAGCGAGTCGGGGTGTGGCATCGCCCTGTCGGGGTTTATTTCACAACAATGACCCGCTAGCTGTACATTATCCCGCTTATGACACGGCTACTTACTTAATAAATCAATAATTTGTCACAAAAACGATCCACCAGAGTCCAACATCAGAACTGCGCCCATAGCAACGGTCTGTTATACATAGTAACGGTCTGCTATAAAGAAATAACAGACCGTAGAACGCCGTGATTGTCCGATCAGAATTGAGTATTCAACAAAGCGGTGTAATAAAAATGATTAGAATTATAATATATTTATATAACAGATAGAAGCATCTCACCTGTCCCACAATTGGCTTACAGCAGGCTCCGCAAACTCCTTTGGCTACCGTCTGCACGCCCAGTTTGTTGAGGTCAGACTGCAGGCTACCAAGCATGTTGTCCAGCTTGTTGACCTGCGTCGGAGGCCCACCAGGAACGCCGCCCTTGCCTTGTGCCATAATCTGAAATGGTTAAATTATGAAAACAGTTATTTGTTGAAGTTGTGCCTGATACACACAGAAATATAACAAAATGATTCAAGTTTGAGGTTGAATTAAAAAGTGTGAAAAAGAAGAAGGGATAAGAGACGGAGGTTCATGCCTGCATTGGAGGGAAGATTGGGTCATACTCTGTTTGGCAGCCTACTGACACCAGGACTTTGGGTGCAATTGGTGTGACTGGCTCCACTGGTGCAGGGCGGGTTGGGGTTTTAAGAACAGGAGGAGGGGGCTCTGGTTTGGGGGCAGGAGGTTCTCGAATTGGGGCTGGTGGAGGTGCGGCTTTTATAATCTGCCGAGGTGCAGCGTGAAATGGTTCCTGGATGCGGGAAGGTTGTGGAGGGGGAGGGGGAGAGGGAGGTGGAGGGAGAGGTGGCGGTGTGGGGATAGGGGGATGCTTTACTGGGAACACACGCTTAGGCTCTTCTATAATAGGAGGGCGATGAGAGGCGGGGGGTGAGAGAGGTGGGAGCACCTTCCTCACAGGGACAGGCGACTCTGGGGGAATTATGATCTAAAAAAAGAAAAGAGAAAAACAGAGAAAAAGGGGAGGGACCGCAGAGAGCAAAGTGTGCAGAAAAGTAAAGGTGAATTAATTGAGAAAATAAATATTTGGTGAGAACTGTTGAGCACACTGAAGCCAACCTTGTCGACCTCACAGCCGGCCCCATCGGGACGGAAACGCTGGGGTTTGGACGTGACGATGACGCCCTCGGTCAGCCAGTCATCGGACTGTTTACGTCGGCGCTCTGAGCGGCCGATCCCGAACTTGCCCTGAAGCTCCTCTATGAGGCGGTCCTGAGAGGTGTTCTTGTTTACAAGGACGGGTCCCATCTTCCTGCGCAGGTGACCATCTCGGAACATGGGGTGCACGTTGGGAGTCCCCTTAGTGCTCCTAATCACTGACTTTATCTAAGAGGGAATGGTGAGCACCGTATCATACGTCTACACCAAACATAAGCTGAAGAAGTTACAGCAGAGCTCTGGGGCAGCAGGTGAGTCATACAAATTCAGGATGCAGGGTGCTGTGGTCAGTGGGCTCAGAGTCACACTTCATGCACTTCTTCCATGCTGATGTCAGGCGCCTTCAAAACTCAAAAACCTACCCATGAACCTCCCTCCCCGCCTCACCACCAGTCTCCCAAACAACCACACCAACTTCACAACGCAGGTCGCATTAGGGTCCTTCACACAAAACTGGTTTACATGTGCCATGCTGAGTACTGGTACTGCCAATCAGTGAGTTATCAAAACAAAAACTCTTGAATACAAAGAGCTTCTCCCTTTTAAAGCTATCTTCTATTCCACTAGCTTCTGTCTGACGTATCTTCAAAAAGACTTTCTTTCATCTTTATTTTTGCAAAGCTTAAACATAATAAAGATTTTTTTTCTGTCTAGTTTCTGCCCAGTTAAATCTGTGTCTAATACTGGACTGGGCAGTAAAATTAGAGCACCTTGTCACCTCCATAAGGCTTTACAGTAGGGCTATAGTTTTGTAATTGTCAGATTAATTTCTTTTACTAATCAGTAGGGTTGTCAAAGTTAACGCCACTAATTTCTTTAACGCAACTTGCAATTTTTAGGCTGTAGCTGGCTGTTTTAAAGCTGGAGTGAAGATACTGGCATATAAAACTGGAAAACCTAAAGAATCCATTGGTACCAACCATGTCATACTAGCTTGTCGCGAAGGAGGCTAAATAACGCTCCAAATTTGCGCTAATTATTGGCGAGGTAAAACTGGCATGGCCATTTTCAAAGGGGTCCCTTGACCTCTGACCTCAAGATATGTGAATGAAACTGGGTTCTATGGGTACCCACGAGTCTCCCCTTTACACTTTATGATAATCACATGCAGTTTGGGGCAAGTCATAGTCAAGTCAGCACACTGACAGATTTGAGAGATGATATTGAATACTAAAAAAAACAATCCCTGTCTTATCTGTATTAAAATGACAAGGTGCGTAAATTACACTAGTGAGCAAACTAGTAGATTCATATTTGATAACATGTTTCAGCTTTTCAAAACAATTTATGAAAAAAAGCAGAAGCAAGCTAGTGTGGAAGCGTCAGTCTCTTGAGCAAGAGCAAAACAATGTGAGCAAAACAAGCCCATGTTGTTGTCAAGCAGGAGTGGAGATGCATACATGTCCGGAAGCAGAGACTCTGTCTATATTGGGAGTCTGCAGCAGGGGCAGGTCCAGGGCAACGTCAGGTGTCCCGGGGCATGAAGACGGGGTCATGGACTCATCCATCCAGCTGGCCTCTGTCAGCGGGGTCATGCTGCCATCTGTGTACGGCCTCTCGGTGTAAGGGGTCATGGTGCCGTCAAAACCATCGTGGAAGGACATGGACAGATCCTCATCGGCCCAGTCCAGATCTCCGTTCCCATCAGTGCCTCCGTCCACTGATTCGTCTGTGATGGTGTTGGTGGCGCTGGTGAAAGTGTCGGGCTGCACGCTGTTTCTGTCCATGGGCAGGATGAGCTCCTCGTGCATGTCCTGCATCCCTCTGCCAAGACAATGAGCCTCCATGCTCAGCTGTGGCTCCTCCACGTGTGCTGCTGAGTGATTCTGTGCAAAGCTCATGGCTAGCAGCTTGTCCAGTGCCTCGTCCAGGGAGGGCTCCACCGTGGGGGGTTGCTGCACCGTGAAGGGGCTGGCTCTCCGGGCTGCGGGTGCCGACTCCAACAGCTGTCTGCTGGGGCTAGCGAAGGCCAGTGGAGACGGGACCATCGATGTAGAGACTGGAGATGATGAGGATGTTTTTGAGGAGGCGTGTGCAGAAGGTGGAGATACAGAGACAGCGACAGGGATGGGTGAAGGAGTCTTTGGAGCTGAGTCAGGAGGGGTGAGGTTTTTAAAAGGGGGAGGTGGAGTGGAGAAATTCAAAACAAGCTCATGAACAGAAAGAGAGCCCTTGCTCACAGTCTCAGGAGCACAAGGGAATTTACCGACAGTATTTGAAGGAGACACCTGTTCTACAGATGGACTAGGGGACTTGGAGGACTTGTGGTCGAGGACGGTGTTAACTGAGGTAAGTGAGGGGGTGGTGGCGGTATTGGAAGGACTTGGGCTATTTCTCATAAGGTTGGAGTAGGAGGAAGCAGCTTGAGAGAGGACTAGTAGAGACTTGGTTTGGGATGACAGCGTGGCGGCAGAGACATCTATGATAGAGTCCAGCTCTAGGTCACTGGCTGCAGAAAGGGAGGATATAGGACTGTGGGGACAGAGACGGTTCGCATGTGGCATCGACATGCCACCGTCTCCTCCATCCTCGTCTATGTGCAGCTCCAGACCAGAAGGCAAAGAGAAAAGAGGAGAGGCACAGGTAGATGGGTGGGACAGACTCGGGAAAGGAGAAGCCACTGGGGTGACAGAGGAAGAGACTGGAGGATGAGGAGAGCTGGAAGACGCTCCTGCTGAGTCCAGGACAGAGCCCAAAGTACTGGGCTAGAGGACAGAGAAGCAGAAGCAAGATAAGAGGAAGAGGACAGAGAAACCATCAGGAATATGACAGAAAAGAAGCGTGGGTTGATGAAGTGAAGCCTTTTCGGTGTTCACTAATGCTGCTCTGTACCTTGAAGTCAGACAGAGAGGCCATCAGCTCGTCGAGCTCTCTTGTGGCACAGGAAGCTGAAATTCTGGCTTGCTGCTGAGAGGGTGTGTCCAAATCGCTGTGGCGAGCAGAGGAGCTGGAAAACACAAATTATAACATGATTTGTAATTCCAAGCAAACATTGAAGCCTTACTAACAACACACTCAAAATACCTATTGTCTAAATTCCCACAAGATTCACTGTGAGAAGCCAAAATGATTCACTAGCTTACAGCTCTTACACACCAAGCCGACTGCACAGAACCAGCTCCAACAGGTGCTATATTACAAAGTCATCACAACTTGCAGTCTAGATCAGTCACTGTGTAATGTTTATTCATGCAAACATCCAACACCCTAGGTACAACAACAACTTTGGTCCGTGTTGCAAATGCAACACATACAGTAGGGCTGCACAATTAATCGAATATTAAATCGCGATCACAATTTTGGCCTCCCACAATAAAATGAGCAGGATCGCCTGTGATATTGACGTTTAAAATACACGTTCTGCTCATAGAAAACGCTGCAGCATATCAAATCAAGCGCTTCCTAAAATCTTTTCATATTGCAATATTTATAGCAGAAAAAAATATTGAAATGTTAGTTTTTTCCAACATCATGCAGCCCTAATTTGTACATTAGCAGTAATATAGCACAGCATGAAAGTCAAAACAGGGCTCTGTTTATTTTAATGTGAAAGTGCAATAAAAATATGTTGTCCCTAAAATCAATGAATAATTGTGATATCAATATTGATCAAAATAATCGTGATTATCATTTTGGCCATAATTGTGCAGCCCTAACATAGTGAAGTTCCTATTATTACAGGCGACTCCTTTGCCAGGTTTCGGTTTCCCCTCAACCCGTGTTTCGCTCTCTCATTGGCTCCCATTAGCTCCATTCGCTCTCCAGTAGTCTCCTCAACAGGTCCAGATATTTAGCATGCTCGATATCTGGATCTTAACAAATGGCGCTTGAGCACCGAGCCAACGCAGATTTGCCTCTGATCTGGGTCTTTGTCCGGGTAAGTTAAAGAGCAGCTGCAGTGGAGGGACTGTGTGTGTACCTGGGTGAAGGCACTGAGCCCTCCAGCTCGTCCAGAAGACTCTCCACGGTGGGTCGGGCCTCATCCAGCCTCGTTCCGTTCCTCTTGGGTTTCTCCTGAGGGGGAGGGCTCACCGTGATGTCAGGGGCGCCGCCGTTCTCGTAGTGGGTGATGCTGCAGGACGGTAAGGGTGGAGCTGCCTCCTCTGTGGACACACAACAGTAAAGTTAATTCTGCTTGCCGCAAACGGAGCTGATAAAGACGAGGGCTTTGTGTGTACCTGTAGTGGGGAATGAAGGGGAGCTCTGTTGCACTGCGTTGAGTTCCAGCAGCAGCCTGTCGAGCTCTGAGAGGTTGCTGCCCATGGCAGAGGTCATGGCTGCTGTCGACGAGTCTGATGACTTCTGTTTGTTTGGAAAACTGACGAGGAGACAGACAGAGACAACTGCTGGTAGCAACTACGGGTAAATGAAAATGACAGATGATGCGCTCAACTTTGTACACACAATGTTTCGAGTGTGCGGCAGGATACCTGTAGACGTGGTCCTCTTCAACGTGAGACAACGGAGAGCTGCTACTGTCCCTGGACCAAGAGCTCTTCTGGGCTGAACCTAACGACTGCAGAGGATACATCAGTCAGAAAACCTGCGCTGAATTTCCACTTGGCTTTCAATTTGACATTCATCTGGACCCAGTTAACTGTGAAAGTCTGAACATCCCTGCTCATATTTCTTTTCTGACCAGATATGAGCGATTGTGATCACAACCACACAGACATACGGGACATGATACTTGTGGCTTTAAAATAATTCTTCTGCCTTTTTTCTACATCTTTCGCTCCCAAATCTAATTTCTGTGTCACTTGTACTTCATGCTTGTTAAGCACTTTATGACCAACCTGTTTGTTGAAAGGCTTCATGGAGAAACATTAGTTCATGAGTCATGCATGGTCACACTATAGAGACCTACCTGCTGAGAGGAGTGAAGGGAGTCCGGCTGATCTATCAGGGACCCGTTCAGAGCCTCGGCTGAGGGCGGAGGAGGGACCGGAGGTGGAACTGACACATCCTGGTAGGACTGTCCTCCGGTGGGGATGGAGTAGGGGGTCTCTTCAGCCAAGAACACAGGTCGCTTTGAGATGTGGGACGTAGTAGATTCCAGGTCCGCCAGCAACGCGTCTGAAAGATTTGATAAAGTATTACTGCATTTGTGTTGCACGGTGCACTTAGGTCCACATTACAATACGGCTGGTCAAATAAATAAATTAGGGCTGTCAAAGCTAACCCGATATTAATGCGTTAACGCAAATTCTAATTTCTCCAACGCATTAACTCAACTTGTGATATTTATATTTTAGCGGGATCAGTCTTAAAGATAGAGTGAAGATACTGGCATCATATTAAACTAGAAAACCTAAAGAATCCACTTGTACCAACCATGTCATACTAGCATGTCACTGGCAAAAGAAAAGGAAAAACTGGCATGGACATTTACAAAAGGGTCCTTTGACCTCTGACCTCAGTATATGTGAATGAAAATGGGTTCTATGGGTACCCACGAGTCTCTCCTTTACAAACATGCCCACTTTATGATAATCACATGCAGTTTTGGGCAAGTCATAGTCAAGTCAGCACACTGACACACTGACAGCTGTTGTTGCCTCTTGGGCTTGAGTTTTCCATGTTATGATTAGAGCGTATTCTTCTGGACAATATTTGTCATTGTTTTGTATTGTTAGTTGATTTCCAATAATAAATACATACATTTGCATAAAGCAAGCATATTTGTCCACGCCCATGTTGATAAGAGTATTAAATACTTGACAAATCTCCCTTCGAGGTACAATTTGAACAGATAAAAAATGTGATTAATTTGCGGTTAACTATGTACAATCATGCGATTAATTGCGATTAAATATTTTAATCATTTGACTAGAATAAACCTAACCAAAAATAAATGCAATCTTTGTATTTCTTACTTTAATTTAAATAATAGGACACAGTAGTTCCTTGTGTCATTCGAGCAAATAGACAATTCCTGAACTGTTTTTGCAAGATATTTCAACCTGCAAACATGGTTGGCCTGGAGACCAGTTAATTCTTTACTGGGGTTGTTGGGAGCTCTGAGGCGACTACCGACTGTGGTGTCAGGCTGTAAACAGACAATGACAGTGAGTCTGAGTCTCTCATTCCAACCTGTCCCCAAAAAAAGCTTTTTCCTCAGCGCAGATCATTCAACAGAAAGGTTAGGCCCCTGTCACCATCGCAGCATGGGACTGTACATCGCTGAGCCCATCTTCATACCTAAACCCATTACACCTTCATAAAATATCCCTGTGAAATCCCCAACATACTTTTCCCATCGGTCCACACTATAAATACGACCCTGCTGACAATAAGAGCTACCTGTCTACGAGCTTCATCTGTCATTTCAGTATCTTGTACCTCTGGGAGTAATGTATGTCTTTGATTGGTCTCTGTGTTATGAGAATCAGTGTGAACTTAGCAAGACAGACTGATAAGAACAAAGAAGCAGACAGACAGAAAGTGTTTCTGAATCCAGTCCAGGGTTGAGGGGGTACAGTGTTACCCTGATGAGTGTTCAGGAGCAAAATAGACCCTTACATCACACAATCCATCCATCCCCAGCCCGTCCAGAATAGACCACAATCACCGGCTGCATACTGTTACACTACAGAGGCTTGGAGCGGTTACAGTCGGTTTCAAGGAATCACTATAACACCAGAGAAGCAGGGTCGAACACTGTCCAACTTACTGGAAGGTCAGATCGCTAACCACGCTTCTAAAATACAATCTAAGCAGGTAAAAAGTGTCTCTCTACATTTGAAATCTGTTCATGTTTGAAACTAGTATTTCCTGTCCTGATAACTGAAGAGTTATTTCAAGAAACAATACAAGTCTGCAAATAAAATAAATATAATTAATGATGTTTTGAACAATATAAAAACACAAATAGAAGTTGGACATTAGTTTATATTAGGGCCGCACTGCTGTGAAAAAAAAAACTAGTGTAGGAATTCACCGATCCAACTTTTTCAGTCCCGATACTGATAGCGATACCTGGGCTTTGGGTATCGGCCGATAACGAGTACTGATCAGATAACAGTGTTTAATTAATAAGCTGTACGCCTCATTGTGTGGAAGTGACTGGGGTCATTCTTTCATGTGTAAAGGCATCATCAGGCTTGACTTAAACATTGCTTTCCTAACTTTGTAAAACAAAATGTAACAAATACATCGATATAAATCTACTGAATAGTTATCTATTAAAATAATAAATCGTGCACCAGCAACTTCAAAATGAACAGGAATTACAGTTCAGGTGTAAACCTTTTTAATGCAGCAACTAAAATGGTCAAAACAGGAATATAATAGTATATAAACATAGAATTGAATTTAATAGCACGGCCCCATTGTCACCAATACCCGATCCAGCTATGTCAATCAGTATCAGCCCGATATCTGATCTGGTATCGATGCATCCCTATCTAATTGCGATTATTTTTGACTGATATTGCAATTGTGATATGATTTTGCGATGCGGGTTTGGTGATATTTTACATAATTATTCTCATTTTCATTGAAAAACATATTAAAAGATTATGATGTGATTTTTGTTGGGATTATCTGTACCAAACAAAGATGTTTTTCTTAAGTCTGTAGAATATGATGTGTAGGCCAGGACATCTCTGCAGCACAATATTTAATTTGAAATGGTATTTTGAAACACATTTCACATTAAACAAATATTGCAATTTTCTCCTCATCCTACGATTTGAAAATTGCAGTATTATGATATCATTTTGAATAATTGTGAAGCCCCTAGTTTACTTGTAGACATTTTTCTGTTATCGGAATCATCATACTTTTCCGAATACTCCACCAAGGTTGCATTAATCCTACTGTAGGTCAGCAGCAAAGTAAACATTTACTTCAAACTTAAAAACTGAAGTACACAGAGTCTTGTATCAAGTCTAACTGCACACCATTGAATAATGACAGACATTGCATTCACTTCATCCTCAATCAAGTGACCATAATAAAAAACACATACGCAGAATATCTGGAAAAATCAAGTCCCCCACTCCTTCAGACTAGGAATAGACTATATAAGTTTCTCTTCGTCTGTGTTTAAAGTTAACAACAAGCATCAAGTTCACAAAGGATAAAAAAAAAAATAAAAAAAAGCCAATATCTATACTCACAGTATTGTTTCCACCTGCTGTATCTGTAATATACTCCAGGCAGTATTGGGCCTATATGTGTGTGTATGTGTGTGAAGCAAACAGCAGTACAGACAAAGATGGTGTGAGCAACAAGGAGTGATAACATGTTGTCAGTTTACTGGGGGGAGTGGTTTGAGAGCCAAAATCTGGTGATGGTATCCTGTCAATAATGGTATCCTTTCAGTGCACCCTTATCTTCACTATTACCACTGAAAATCTACCTAATTAGTGCATTCTCACTCTGAAATCTGCATGAATATGGCCAATAGGATAGTAACTTTACATACGTCAGACTTATGTCTATGTTAAATTGCATCCAAAAGCATGTGACTTAAGTTTGAGTGTTCAGCTCAGATGAGCGGTGTTAAGTTTACAAGAAAAGTGTGATAAACTGGAGACTCTCAACGACGTCAAACTTCCTCTATATTCTGCCACCACTCGTCATCAGAGTCTTCAGTCCAAAAGGAGATCCTTCCCAGAAGCTAAATGTTCGAGTCATGTAAGTTTGACATAAACCACATGGGAGCACGGGCCTATTTAAAGCGGTAAGCTCAGCGAGTAGCCCGTGTCTGTGCAAATGTGCTGAAATATCACGACCAGCTCAAAATAATCTGCACCTGGTGCTGACATGCTGAACAAGGTCTTACTGAAGTTGACTTTGTCACTCATAAAACAAAAGCCTCCACATAGAAAAATACCACAGCTGGTTTTGGGACAAAGGTGAGTCATATAAAATACATTTAGATTTAGATTTCTCTTGTAGCTAGAAAGATCTTAAAAGTTGTCAAATGAAAAAAAAAAAAGCAGCATCAAGAAAGACTAGCCTAATTATGGTGATGTATTCCAAGAAAGTTCTTCGTGGCCTTGACAGAGAGAACAGCCGTACTGCCTGAAGCCTTCCAAAACACTGGTAGACGGAGCCAAGTTTCTGAGATTTGTGCTATAAAAGTGTCTCATTATACCCTCCCCCCCTCCCACCTGCTGATACTACACATCTGTGACTCAGGCACAGGCCCACCAACTCCAGAGTAGATCTCCACAGGGGACATCACCACAGTTAGATTCTAGTTTAAAAGGTATAATATGCAAGAATTTCCTAATTCTTAAACAATGTATTCTTCTTATTTTGCTGTGTTCAGGATGTTTCATCCCCACATGGTGGTGTAACCCCCTGCCAGCTCGTTCAGGTCGTCAAATCCCACCGCTTTGTCACGCCCCTCAGCGTCTGATTCTGAGGTTAGGGCTACACGATTATGGCCAAAAATGATAATCACGATTATATTGATCAATATTGAGATTATTCTCTAGTTCCAGCTATAGGATGTGCTGCTTTTCTTTGTCTTATGTGATAGTAAACTGAATATCTTTGGGTTTTAAACTGCTGGTAGGCCAAACGAAGTGACCTGACGCTGTCACGTTGGTGCTTTAGGAAATTGTGAAAAAATTGTGATTTTTCCCTTTTTTTAAATATTAAAATAGAAGAGAAAATAATCAGCAGATTAATCAATAATAAAAAATTATTGTTAGTTGCAGCCCTTATATGGATGGCACTACAATCACAGAAGGAGATGCACCAGTCTGGATTCTGCTATTTCTATATCAGGTTAAAGAAAGAAATACATACAGTCAGACCTGTTTAAATTTAGCAGGAGAAATTAAGTATAATTTCTAAATCCAAAATTTCTTTTGTAGCCTTCAACTAAGCATCCTGCTGCAATACACACACACACCACTCCATTAAGTCCATCACTTTGATATCATTTAATGAAAGGATGAAGATTGAAGATGCTACTGAAATTGTCTTGCTCCCCTCGTTTTCCCCCTGAGGAGGGCAGCATTGAGTCTGGCACGAGGACGGACAACAAGCCTCCGTCAGTCTCACACAAGTTTGGTCAACGAAGAGTTAGAAGCATTAAGAATGCAAACGAGCACTGTGAGCCAAGTAACAGGCTAATCTTTTCCATTTCAGACAGGGGGTAGGAGCCACAATGGACAAAGTCCAATTCTGCTCTAACAGCATCCCGACTCAATAGTCCATTGTGCAAGGTCTGGAGGAATAAAGCTGTCATCAAAAAAGGGATGTGACTGGGACTAATAATACAAGATGGATTCATCAAACGTCAGTCAAACAATACAACAGTGGCTCACTCTGTCAGGGGAACCATCTGCGGTCACACTGTGGTAACTAATCTTCATTACGTTCAACAAACAACTCTCAAGTTGGATACTGTACACATTCTTGTGGCAGTGGGTTCATGTACAGTCCTGCCTTCGCACTACCCCCACCCACCCCCACCCACCCAAGGGCCTGCCACAGTCATGCAGTGTTTATCAGATGGGAGCGAAGGTGCACGGGGGATTCCACACATTCCTCTGTCCGCTTCTGAGAAAGAAAGCAATCAGGCGGGGACACGGGGAAAGTGGCTCTGGGAACGGTTGCCCTAATCCAGCAAAACATCATTTACAGTGAGGGTAGGCAGTATATTTTTGGCATCATTGGGCAAAAAAATCCATAATAAACATTCAAAATATTGTAAATCAAGTGTTCTGAGAAAAAAACTAGACTTCTGCACCTCCTCATCGCTCTGTTTGAAGAAAATCTAGCCCACGACGGAAGACTTTGGCCAATCACAGGTCATTTCAGAGAGAGAGTGTTACTATTGGCTGCGCTCCGGCTGATGGGCGGTGCTTGGTATTTCCTCAACTGTTCTAAACATGGCTGCCGGGTCACAAACAGTACACTACAAGATGTTTCTGAAAACATTTGAGGCGAGAAATAGGCATTACAGTAACAGAATATTGATTCATATTTGATCAGCGCTGCCTAGTTTGACCGTTTGGTCGGAGTTCACGAGTGATTGACAGCTGCTCACAGACGGCAGCTGGACAGCAGACTCTAGATCAGCTCTGACTGCTTGTTTTCTTCCGGTCTAAGAAATCTTGCGGATGCCGTTAGGAGCACCGGAGGACACAAAGGCACATGATTTTTTCCAGATTACCTGTCTCATGCACTACTGACAGGATATAGTGATCGTTTTATAAAAATAATTTTTTTTTTAAAGGGACTATTTGTAACTTTCAGAAATGCTTGTTAACAGCGACACCTGTGGCCGTGAAATCAATGAAAGTCAGCGTCGGGCTCGCGCTTGCTCGCTCTAAATATACCTGAACGAGCATTGCTCAAAACAGAGAGGCGACACACGTCAGCTAAAACCACAATATCACTCTATATTTCAGCTGCTTGGCAGTAATGTTAGCTGACCAGACAAAGGTCTCTCCATGAACATGATTTAGATCTGATCCTAGTGTTGGCTTTTCCTGCCTAAGTGCAGACTGAAGCAGCGGGGCTCTGCAGCATGTCTCCCTGCTCTCTCCTCCCGCAGCTGGAGAGAGCAGAGGAGACACCGGCACCCGGTCGGTAACGAGAGGGTAACGTAACTCTCTGAAGAGCTCCGTCACTTCACAAGACACGGGAAACCTCTGTTGGTCTGGAGGAACTGCAGCATTTATTTCTGCACAAACATCCCCTGTGCATTCACTAGATATTCTCAGAGCTAAACTAACTCTTCTGCAGTGTGGAGTGAGCGGGCGTTCACGTCTAGAGGTGGAGCGAGACAGCGAGGACGCGCGCTCTGTCTGAGTGAAGGAGAGCAGGCAGCGGAGACGAGGCTCCAGCCACACGCGAGCGCGCATATGCGAACGCGCATGTGTGGCGACCCGCTACATTTATACGCTTAAAAAGTTACAAATAGTCCCTTTAAATCATATTTTCTCGATTTCCACCCACTGCTGCTTTAACATGCAACCTGTTTTAACTGGAAACAAAAAAATGATGCTTTGTAATAAAATCTACTCAAGCAGAACACACATTCCTCCAATACCGCAGGATTTTAGGTAGAGAGCCGGTGAAGAATGTGCTTGAATACAAAACACCATCTGTCGGTCCAGAAAATGAAAATAATGTGTTGACAATTGCAGGAACCACTCCGCTAACTACAGCATGCTTTGAATTCCAGGATAAGGGAGATGTCAATGTTTTTACTGCCCATTTCCCACAGAGCGTGGAGTACAGTGCAGGCCGACGGGGAGGGGGGAGAAGCCAGGGCTGTCTAATCTTTTCTATTAACATGTGGGCGACGGTGAGCCCACCAGGGTCCACAGCTCACCTGTTTATAGCCAGGGAGCAAAAGAGCAGAACTGGCCACGGCCCCATGCCGAAACCCTACCCCATCAGGCCACCCCGACACGATATTTATATCAAACAAGACAGACGGGCCAGGGAGAGGGGGGTGGAGGGTGAGATGCCAGTGAGACAGGCAGGGGAGGCTGGGTAGAAACCAGGGACAGGCAAACAGAGAGAATATGGATCACCAGCAAACAGATTAAATGATGGACCAAGAGAGAAATATTCAAATAAATGTTATGCCTCACAGCTAACAGACGGCCACCTGTTTGTACAGTAGACCCCTACGGATAAAGGATGAATGAGCGTAACAGCATACCATCCGAAAAAGACAGAAGCATCTCAGGGCGATTACTTCAAAATAAACATACCTAAAAATACTCTGCCAAGCAGCCCCATATCCGAAAGATGACACGCCCCTCAAGAGAACGCTGGACCAAAATAAAAGCACTTCCCCACAGACCAGTAAATCAGATGACAGGGGAAAGTCTAAAGACTGATGTAACACCCAGTCACTGAGGACACATTCATAGCCGTGCATGTGTGTCGACCGTATGCAAGTGACACTGAGCAGGCTTTTGTGCCATTAGAGTGTAAAGACGAGGAAGACCCTCAAAGAAAGCCCGTCTTGTCTCTGACTGAAGACATGTTCCAAACTAGTAGCCGTCCTATAGAAGAGCAGGACATTAAACAAGCAAAATCCTGATGGATTTAGTTAGTGGATGAAGTTCGTCTACATCACCCACTCAGGCTTACAACAAACAGGCCTGCAACTAAGAATTATTGTCATTATCAACCAATCTGCTGATTATTTTTTTGACTGTTTTTGGTCCTTAAAATATTAGAAAATGCCCATCACAATTTCCTGAAGCCAAAGTTGACATATTTAAATTACTTGTTTGTCCCACCAACAATCAAAAAACACCAAAATATTAAGTTTAATATCATAGAAGACTAAGAAAACAAGCAAATATTCACATTTGAGAAGCGGGCACCAGAGAATGTTTTTGTTTTTAAACGTTCATTTATGAAAATGGTTAATTATTCTACTAACCGATGATCAATTAAACGATTAATCAATTTATCATCTCAGTTACACTGGGTATTATTAGTTTTAAACTAGAGCTGATTAGATACCTTTGTTAGATTCTGATGAGCAAGCATTTGATGCCGGCTTTTGGTAGTTGACAGTTTTCAATATTCAGTGCTGCGAACACGTTTCATATTATTATATATTATTATTACCAATAAAGCATTGAGGTTCAAGTAGTTTCATGACAGAATATTAAAACTGAATTTTTGTATTTAGAAAATAGGGCTGGGGGATAATTCAATATAATTTATCGTATCATGATGAAATCATATATCGAGATATCGTGAAACACATTACGTCGTCTAAATTGATAATAACGAGCACACACTAACTCAAATTTGTCAGAAGATCTGATCAAACTCAGTTAAATCAAACTACTGACTTAATCTGATTACTCTGTATTTGTTTGCAGGCGTGTAGCATAGTCAGTGTATAGTTGGAAATATTCATTTTTTTTCTATAAAAAATATTCACCTGAAACTGTTATGTTCATTTTGCACTAAAGTTCATAACTAAATGAGAAAGTACTTTTCATTTGTCAAGTATTTAATTCACACAGGAGTATACAAAAATAGGCTTTACCATGTGGGTATTTCATATTGACTAGATATAAATTGAATTACCAGAAAACATGTTATATCGTGATATATATATATATATATTGATATCGAGATATGAAATTACCTATATCGTGATAGAAGATTTTGCCCATATCAGCACTGCTCTCTGGGCCAAGTTATAAGGCCAGGGAACAGGGCAGGCGTGGAAACAAACAGCATGAAAATAGGAAGTGTGTGAAGGTCGCTGCAAGAAATGCAACAAGCAACAAATGATCGTGATAGAAGATTTTGCCCATATCACCCAGCCTTATTAGAAAATAGAAGTGAGGTTTCCTGCCCTGCTGACAGACATGAAGCTCCCCTGTCTTTGAACGTTGCCCTCGGTTGTCCCCGGTTTTAATGCTAGTCCAGCAGGGACTCAGATTCCTACTACATTACCCAGACCTGTCAGGAAAACAATCAGCACTGCTCTCTGAGCCAAGTTACAAGGCCAGGGAAACAGGGCAGGCGTGGAAACAAACAGCATGAAAAGAGGAAGCGAGTGAAGGTCGCTGCAAGTGAATCAACAAATGTGGCGCAACAGCATTTAATAGTGAAAACGCCGTTCTGACCAGATCACAACCCTGGAGACCCACAGCTGCCCACTCTAACCAGTGTTTGCTGGCCTCCAGCGCTGACTCTGCTCATTGTTTTTCTCCTCTGTTTCCTCAGGATGTGGGGCAGGGTCTGTTGCCTAAGCGATGAGGTCAGCCATGCAGCTCTCTCTCTTCCCCAGACCCAGAACAGGATGGGTGTGGAGCTCGGGAACAAGACTGATTTACAGTCAGGAGCTTCCCACTAGCTGAGCAGACAAGCCCACTGGTTAGGGGCGGTATGCGCTAACCTTGCAGCTCTCAAGGGGTGATGAAAGCTAGTTTGGTAACACTAACTCTGTGCTGGCGAACACCGGGACACAGAAAGCACTTAAGACCTTCTAAGATCTTTCGGTATGCTGTGCAAGCGCCGTAAACATTTAAGACCACGCTGCTTCTACAACAGCCAACTTTTACTCCTGCCTGGAGAATAAGCCTCTGCAAGGTGATCAACTGATGCTATTACAGTAAATCTAACAAGACTGCTGTGTGTTTACAAAAGGCATGTTTAGTAGGTGCTGTTTCAGCCCACACAGCCACTTCTTGCAGATACACATGGACCTCAGTGTGTTTGCAAAACAGAGCCGAGTGTCTCGCCCTGTTTTGAAGCTTGTCTGCATTTAAGTGATGAATAGTACCTGTTCTCTGCTGTGTTTCTTCTCAGGTGATTACAAGAATAAACTATGTTTGTACATTGGTATTCCATCTGTTTCCTTTTCAGTGTTTTATTTGCTCAGCTGAAAGTAAATAAAGATTAAGGGAAGTTTGTCTTCAGCAGTGTACATGACCCTGCTTACATGACAGATGACTATTTCTGCATGTTGGCATTACAAAGTTAGCAAGTCGGACCATTACTAGCTACATTATCGTCTGTATATATTTTACATAGTGATGCTGAACGGTGTTAATTTGATTTGGGCTGTTAGTGTGGTTACAATTTGAATTAACACACAATTATACAAGAAAATACACTATGTAAGTATAATATCAACTGAAATATTTAAAGCTAGGGATGGTAGTGTTAAGGGATGCACCGATCCGACTTTTTCAGTCCCGATACCGATACCGATATCTGGGCTTTGGTATCGTCCGATAACCGAGTATCGATCTGATACCAGTGTTTAATTACTAAGCTGTTTGCCTCACTGTGTGGAAGAGACTGGGATCATTCTTTTATGTGTAAGGCATCATCAGGCTTGACTTAAACATTGCCTCCTTAACTTTGTAAAACAAAATGTAACAAATAAATACGTAGTGAAATTTAGTGAATTGTTATTTATTATTAAAATAATAAATTTGACACCAGCAACTTGGTAAAAAAAAAACTTCAAAATTACCAGGAATTACAATTCAGGTGTAAACCATTTTAATGCCGCAACAAATTGGTGAAAACTTAAACAGGAATCAAAATTCCAATACAAAATGTGTATAGTATATAAACATAGAACTTAATTTAATAGATCGGCCCCATTGACACCGATACCCAGTCCAGCTATTTGAGTCAGTATCTGCCTGATATCAGAGCTGATATCGGTATCAAAGAATCCCTAGTAGTGTTCTTCAAAAAAAATAATTTGTTTTATTTGTTGAAATTCTCAATACATCCCGACATCAATCAATAAATCAAATGCTCTGACAAAAAAAATTATAAAAATCTGGTATCTGTGGCTGTCGCAGGAGGACTGTAATAAGTCCGTCCATTCATTCATTTCATTTGGCCCGAATGAAACGATTGGACCTATCTACCGACCTGCCTGCCTGCGTTCACTCAATGTGCGTCACTGGAGTCTTCCACAAGCTGCTAGCTTGACAGCTGTGAGTACTAACAATAGCCATGTTCGTTGTTTACGTTCATTATGATAATTTGGGGGAGTGGCTTTAGAGGCAGGCTTGAAGGTACGGGCTGTCAGTGCTGCTGACTTGGTGACTTTCTCACCACATTGAGTGACTTTTGAAGCTAGTGCTGCCAGCTACTTTCATTGGAAAAGAGTTGGCAACACCGGGCTGGGTTTTTCAGGTGGATCATTTTTTTTAATTTAGCGTACTCTTGCTAGTTTCTCAAGATTACCGACCCTAGCCTTAAGCTACTAAAACTATATTTTGATAAAGGGGCCCCCCTGCAAGACAGGGTTTTAATAGTGCATGAAATTAATCAAACCACCTCACAGTGAACCTGTGGTTTTAGGGGGCCCTTGGCCACTTTGCCAGATCTGTAATCCAGCCCTGGATTTGATTCACTGGTTATCCACGAACAGACGATTTAGCGGGAATTTACAACCAAAAGGAGAGTCTATCATGCTCGAGTGCTATTCTCACTTTAGTCCTCACCCTCCAGCTTCATGCATGTCTGTACTAATCTTCACTGTTGACCTACAGACATGGAGCAAGGCCTTCACAGCCCAGTGAGGTCAGTCTGCCTGAATCTCACACAATCCTGAGGAATTCACAAGATAGCGGATCTCGGCTTCATACCCCCGCAAACACAGGAGCAGGACAAGCCAAAGGACAGTGTGTCACATCACATGTGGTCTAAAGGGCCACATCTGGGTGAGGACTTGTCCCCTTGGCCATATCAGTAACAACAGGGAGGCTAAGCCTGGCTGCCACCTGGTCTGGACTGTAAAAGACCGATCAGAGAAAACTCTGACTCAGAGGAACGGACTGGAAGGGCTCACGTTATGCTGAGGGAATTCCCTTCCTCGAGTGTTAAAAAAACGTGGGCAGATCAATATACACAGAGTGAAAGAAAGACGGAAAGAGTGGAGACTGATCAGGTTTCCAAATAGCTCCATGAAGACCTGTCAGTCATCAATGAGCCTCAAGACAAGGACCTGTGGGGGCTTGTTAGCGGGCGGTTTGCTGGAAGTACAGTAAACCAGTCTCATTAAGTATTTACAAACATGATTTGTTACTGCATATTTAGACAGGATACGGGAGGGGTTTACCACATGATGTGGATAAGAAAAGCCATTTAACTTCACGGTTCTGTGATCATCGGACTACCAGACCTCATGCTCAAGACGTTTTTAACAATCAAGTGTCTGCCATTAATAAAAGGACCCATTAATAGAGGACCGACTGAAACCGACAGCCCTCCCTCTGGAGGCAGCATGCACGGGGCTGAGCGTAGTGGTAGGAGGTGAGTCATGACCCAGAGAGTATTTGGCCTTGGACCTCCAACACAGAGTGATGTTCGACATTCCTCAACAGCCTCGCCCCCTCCATCAGCCTGCTGTTCACGCTGCTTCAGTGAGACTGGAGCAACCAACAATCAGCCCTTTCAGTGGCCCATGGCAGCGAGAGCATCTAATGTAGCCCTGGAGGTATTCTCTGATCGGGCCAAACTCAAAATGCGGCCCATCGTCTCTCCACTTAAACAATTCACAAATCCATTTTACTGCCTTTCTGCTGAGGGAGATCAGTACAATGGGAGCCTTCCTACAGATACACGACAGAGGCTTAAGAAGTGGTTTATTCTGAATTAGCAAGGTAAATATAGCAAACTGACCAGCTGGTGAAAACTATAACAACCAGAATTAGAAGTTCAAAGGTTCAGTGCCAAAAGGTCAAGGGTCAATGAACCAAAGCGGTAACTGGTTAATGAGGCACAAAAAATAGATGGAGCTGATAGACTGCTCACACATATTCAGTACATGTCATCGTCATCAATGCTGGTAGTGGATATAGGGCAGATAAAAGGCGGTAATAATGCTGAAAGGATAAGCTGATTAGTCAAATTTTGATAAACAACAGTTTTAGAAAAAATGCCAAAAATAAACTGGTTTCAGTCACTCAAATGTGAGTGATGTCTGCTTTTCTCATAATATATTTTATCATGGTATTCAGTCATTGGTCATGCAAAACAAGTTATTTGAAGATGTCACTTCAGGGTTTCAAAATTTGTGATGGTCACTATTTTCTGATTTTTTTGTAGGAAAAAAATGGTAATATGACGAAAATAAAGTCATAACTTTAAGAGTAAAAAGTTGGAATATTACGAGAATAAAGTCGGAATATTATGTGGAAAAAAAGCATAGTATTACGAGACTCCTGAAATTATATACATTTTTTAGGAAAACATATTACCAGCAACCAACAAAACGGGCGAGAGGACATAGAAAGATTATTTTGTTATTTGTGAAACCAAAACTAAAGTATAACTTCACAGGATGCTCCACATTCCTCATTTTCACACAGGCGGCATGCTGCTCTATTTCCCCTCTAAAATAACACACAAGACTTTTTTTCTCGTAAACCTATGACTTTATTCTCGCAATACTATGACTTATTCTCGAAATATCTGATTTTTTTCCCCCCTCAATTTCTCGTAATAAAGAACACACCAACATATGCATAAAATCCGAGAAAAAAAAGGTTTACTTTTTTTCTGCAGTCAGAACAATGGGATCTGTATTTGCATTTATCACAGTTCCTGTAACATCCAATATCATAGCACTACTTTGAGAGGCCACATACACTGAGAGGGTGCATGTCTTTGCAAATGAAATAAAATATTGACTGAGTTAATCTTTGCATGTAAACTATTAATTCAAAACCGAGTGTGTGTTTTGAGAATCGATACAGTATCACAAAACATAATATCACGATATTCTATATTTTTTTACCTCCCTAATATATATATATACATATATATATTTTAAAAATCTAAAAAAAACGCAGCAATCGAATAGTGATTTGGAGGTTGAATACCATGGCAATGATCAAAGCTTTGAAACTTCGAAGCATTCGGGTCAGCCCTATAAAAAAGTAAACTTTTTTTGAGACTGAGCCATGTTGAGAACAGTTGAAGTATATCAAGCACCGCCCACCAGCCAGAGCACAGCCAATAGGAACGCTCTCTCTCTCTCTGAAATGACCTGTGATTAGTCAAAGTCACCCGTCACAGGTTAGATTTTCTAAAGCCTGAAAACAGAGCCATGAGGAGGTGCAGAAGTCTAGTTTTCTCTCAGAACACTTGAATTACAATATACTGAAACATTATTATGGAATTTTTGCCTAATAACGCCAAAAATATACTAGTGCATGAGACGGTGAATGATGCCAAAATGATGGCCAAAATAATGATGCCAAAAATATACTGCCTATCCTCACTTTAAAGTGGCAGTAGGCAGAATCTTTTGGCATCATTGGGCAAAAATTCTATAATAACCTTTCAAGTCAAGTCAAATTTATTTCTATAGCACATTTAAAACAACATGAGCTGACCAAATGATTTACAGACATAGGCAGAATAAAAATAGGTCAACAGAGCAGACAACAAAATCTCACACATCCACAGAGAGAGACCAAGATAAAAACCCATGAGTAAAAGACTGTTATAATGAGCATTATAAAAGGCCAATTAGTAATCAGTATATTACTTTCAGCATATTGTAATTCAAGTGTTCTGAGAATAACCGAGACTTCTGCACCTCCTCATGGCTCTGTTTTCAGGCTTTAAAAAAGACAAATAATTAGGTATCACTAGCAGTTTTAAGTGTTGCTCCCATCAGATTGGAGATACATTATAATAAGCCAGCCAAGCTGCAGGGTTGAGCTCACATTGTGCACATTGTATAATTAAATTATTATTATTGTTAGTCTGTCTGTATGTGTATATATGTATATATATATGTAAAATTCAATAAAAAATATTGTTTAAAGAAAAAAAATTAGGTATCACTAGCAGTTTTAAGTGTGCTGTCCCATCAGACTGGAGATACATTATAATAAGCCAAGCTGCAGGGTTGAGCTCACATTGTGCACATTGTATAATTAAATTATTATTATTGTTAGTCTGTCTGTATGTGTATATATATGCTTCAAAATTCAATATATATTATATATATATTATATATATAATATATATTCAATATATATTATATAATATATATATATAATATATTATATATATATATGTTTCAAAATTCAATAAAAAATATTGTTAAAAAAAAAAAATTGGTATCACTAGCAGGTAAGTGTGCTGTCCCATCAGACTGGAGATACATTATAATATAAGCCAGCCAGGCTGCAGGGTTGAGCTCACATTGTGCTGCACTGAGCAGTCTAAATGTGGGAGGCCTGTTGACTCCACCACTTCAAAGCAGGAATGAGCAGCCTGAGGGGCAAAAGTTGAGGAGGTAATGTTGAAGCTCGGTGTCAAAATGTCAGCCAAATATCTCCTCCCTCTGGCACTTAATAATGAACAAAAAGCAGTAGTTTCTTTAGCATTACCAGTACCGTTACTAGAGGGGCAGTTTAAACAGGAGGTGGTGTTAATGGCTAACCATGTCCAGCTGTGAAGTTACTACGATGCTTTAAATCAAAGTAAAATGAGCTAAAACAATAACTCAGCCACATGTTACTGTACCATTTGGTTTTTTCAGATATTACCTAACATTTAGAGAGTAAAGTGGCCAAAGAAACTGTGTTTTAAACTATAAAATCTGGTCGTTAACGTGAACTCCTCCACCCTGCTCTCCGCTGCTCACTGAGAGAAACTAGTTTATAAAAACAACAACAGAAACTCACCTAAATCGTCCATAATGTGGCTGCTGCTGCCTGGCTTTGGCCTGGGTCAGTTTGGTGTTTTGGTGAAGCTTCTCGTCTGAGTTTTCCTCTCCAAACTTCACCCACTGTGTGTCTGTCTCTCTCTCTCTCTGTCTGTCTGAGTGTCTGTCTGCTGGAAGTTGGTCAGGAGAGCTCACGTGAACGCGCAGCAATATGTGTGCATGTGTACTTTTACCAGATGCGCGCACCCTGATTGAGGCGCAGTGATGACTGACACCTGGTGGCCAGAAGGTGCTGTTACACTCTGAGCAGCCAGGTAGTGCTACTGTTGTCTGTGTTAGTTAAAGGTGCAGTAGGCACAATGTTTTTGGCATCATTGGGCAAAAAATCCATAATTACTACGGAGTATTAGGGCCACATTGAGGAAAAAAAAAATCTGAGATTTCGAGAATAAAGTCATAACTTAATGAGAAAAAAAGTCGTAAAATTATGAGAATAAAGTCGTAATTTAAGAGAAAAAAAGTTGTAATATTAAGAGAATATAGTCGTAATTTTACGAGAAAAAAGTTGTAATTTTACGAGAAAAAAAAGTTGTAATTTTACGAGAATAAAGTTGTGATTTTACAAAAAAGTCGTAATATTACAAGAGTAAAGTCATACATTTACGAGAAAAAAAAGTCGTAATATTACAAGAATAAAGTTTTAATTTTACGAGAAAAAAAGTCATAATATTACGAGAGTAAAGTCATAAATTTACTAGAAAAAAAGTTGTAATATTACGAGAATAAAGTCATATAAATTTACGAGAAAAAAGTCGTAATTTTACGAAAAAAGTCGTAATATTACGAGAGTAAAGTCATAAATTTACTAGAAAAAAAGTTGTAATATTACAAGAATAAAGTCATATAAATTTACAAGAAAAAAGTCGTAATTTTACGAAATAAGTCGTAATATTACGAGAGTAAAGTCATAAGTTTTACGTGTTATTTTAGAGGGGAAATAGAGCAGTGTGACGCCTGTGTGAAAATGAGGAAAGTGGAGCATCTTGTCTGTCTGTCTGTCTGCTGGAAGTTGGTCGGGAGAGCTCTCGTGAACGCGCTGCAATATGTGTGCATGTGTACTTTTAACAGATGCATGCTCCCTGACTGAGGCTCAGTAATGACTGACACCTGGTGGCCAGAAGGTGCTGTTACACACAGTATCACTGAGCAGCCAGGTAGGGCGACTGCTGTCTGTGATAAAGTTAAAGTGGCAGTACGCAGAATATTTTTGGCATCATTGGGTAAAAAATTCCATAATAACATTTCAGCATATTGTAATTCAAGTGTTCTGAGAGAACACTAGACTTCTGCACCTCCTCGTGGCTCTGTTTTCAGGCTTTAAAATAATCTAGCCCTAACGGGAGACTTTGACCAATCACAGGTGATTTCAGAGAGAGCGCTCCTATTGGCTGTGCTCTGGCTAGTGGGCGGAGCTTGGTATTTCCTCAACTGGTCTCAACCAAGCCCCCAGGAAGTGCGCCTTTCGTAGTGGCCAAACGGTGGTACTGCAACTTCCAGTCAGTCACGTGATGCCATTGGGCCCAAAAATACTTTTTCCCATAGACTAACATTGGGAAAGAGACGTCTGTAACTCAGCGGATAATTTTTTTGAGGTGAATCAACTTCCCAGTACGAACACCTAAATAGTCCTAATTAAAAAATTAAGTTTTTAAAGTTGTAAAATGCACTAAAAGCCGAATCCAGAGTAGTTTCCCTTCCTCCGTTCATGATTACCTGTCTATATGCACTACTGTCGTGATATAGTGACCGTTTTATTAAAATAACTTTTTTCAATCATATTTGCTCCATTTCTACCCACTGCTGCTTTAAGTGACAAACTGCAAGGACATTTTCATGATAATTTGTCTGATAACAAATGTGTTCACGCATGGAATGGGGTTTTTCACGGGTTTCTAAGCCTAAACATTGACATTAATAATTACTGCATCCTGCTCATCCGAATAAAAAAAAAAACAGGTGAAACAAGGAGATATGGGACAATGCATTTATTAAATTAATATAGTTCATAAAACACATTGGAATGTGACCATAACTGTCATCATATCCTCCCCAGAGATTTGTGCATTGGAACATAAGTAAGATAAAATGAAGAAATGAAACATGCCATCAGTGAAGACTCCATTGCTGTGGAAACATGCACAGCCATCTCACTTTAAAAAGAAGGTTGCTAGTCTTTGTTTCTGCACCTCACACACCTAGTAGGTGTACACTAGATAGGTGTCGTTATGTGTGTGTAATACAGAATATACATACACACACACACATACCATTCATTCATTATTGAACGTAACTTTAAGATTAACACAAAATTCTTAAAAACCATTGGAAAGTATGTCTACATAGTCCCTCAGGGATCCCTGGTTATCAGCTGTAAAACATCTGGATGGACTTTATGGTGTGATGATGCTTCAGTGGTCCGAGAGGTTTTCTCAGTTTTACCAATTAAAATATTCCGTGCTAACTTTCAATAAATATGGAATTGATGATAAATGCAAACAAATAACTCGGTTGGCTTATTAAACTATTCTGTTTAAAGGTTTATTGTAAAATGTTATTATATATCTTAAGTCTTATGGTAAATAAAACAGGGGATAATAGTTGTCAAAAGTCTACTGGTCTCAGCTTTCTCTCCTCCTTCTCAGTAAGCGGCGTCTTGGAGAGGATTTTGTCATGCAGGCGATGGTGTTTGCCGATGCCCAGCTTCGGCAGACCTCGGTTCAGCCCCTCCAGCAGCACACATGACTTGCACAGAGCCTGACTGGAGATGTAGCCACAGCGGGTGCAGGTCCCCTGCACAGGCATCTTCACCCCGTCCCGCACAGACAGGTTCTCCCCCGAGTGGATGATATCCATTATGGAGCTAGGCCTTACGCTCTCCAGGTCCTTCAGAAAGGTCCTTGCATAGCCGCGATAAGCATTGGGAGAGTAGATACACTCAGTGGAAAAGTAGTCCAACTTCTTAAAGTAAGCATACAGAACTATCTCTTTCTCATACGCGTATTTGAGGGGCTTGCAGCGCGGCACGACCCCGTCGCCTTCGCTTACTGTGGAGATGGCAGTGCAGCGGCGCAGACGAGCGATGTCCCCTCGCAAGACGTTCATCAAAACTGTCTCCGCCACGTCATCAGCATTGTGACCTGTGAAAAAAAACGCATCCAGCCATTGTAATAAAATATTTATTCTTTGGCATTAAGGCTAAGACTGCTCAGTCACAATTCAAAGTTGAAGTACTTGCGTTCACATTTTAATAATGCTAGTTGGAGTTACCTGTACATATCTTGGCCACTTTCAGCATGATGGCTCCTCTGTCTAGCGCCTGCCTTCTGAACACGCCACAGAAGGTGCAGTTATTTTTCAGTCCCACCTGCTTCACTATAGCATCCATAGTCCAGCCATACAGCTCCTCGTATGACACAATCTTCAGTGGCAGCTCATACTGTTGCTGGTTCCTCTTTACTGTCTCCAGGGAGTCATCTCGGTAACCAGAGATTCCCTCATCCACTGAGAGAAGCATGAGTTCAAGGCCGTAGTTGTATCGCTCATTTAGGAGCTTCATAAGATGTGCGAGCACTGTGGAGTCCTTTCCACCTGAGGCAGCAATTCCTACAGCTTCCCCGGGTTTGAACAGCTTTGCTCCCACGATCGTCTGATGCACCTCCTCCTCAAAGGCCCAGTAGAAGCACTCCTTGCACAGCGAGTGGCCCGTTTTGGGACGTTTCAGCACAGCACGCTTGTCACCACAGTTACTGCACAGGACAGGCATCTTGACTGTTGGAGGAAGATTTTTTTTAAAAGGATAACAAGGTTCAAAATCAGTTAAGTCAAAGTCAGTGAAATAAACACTAGGGCTGACCCAAATGCTTCAAGGCTTCGATCGTTGTCATGGTAATCAACCTCCAAAACAGTACTCAAATGCTTCGTTTTGTTTTTTTTTTTATATACAAGTGTGTTATAATAATGTATAAATGCCCAAAAAGCCCATGAAATAAGGAATAATCCCACGATTCACATTCAACATTAATAATTATTAGCTATTCTCAGACAGATATCGCTGTTTGTTGTGTGTAGAGGTGCGTGTGTCTACAGTAGTGCGGCAGCGGCCCTGAAACGGGGGAGATGGAGACAGAAGAACATGTTGCGCTGAACCGCGCCGCGAAGCTTCAAATACCTTCGAATATTACTCACCGAAGCTTCGAAGCCCAGAAAATGGTTTTCGGGACAACCTTAATAAACACTCATCTACAAAGCTCCATCTTTTTTGTTGCAGATGCTTTCAGCTGACCCAAAAGTCTTAGTGTCAATGACTTTATCATTTCATTATTATTCAGTGATCTTACGCTGTTATTATAGTAAAGGGGCCTGGATTACAAAATCGCTCTGTAGTTTAATAATTTTGTCCATGCTTTGGAAAAGTACGACAGAGTATAAGGGTCACACTGAGGGGGGGAAATCTGAGATTTTGAGAATAGTCATAATATTACGATACAAAAGTTGTAATGAAATGAGAATAAAGTAATGCTATTTCAAGAATTTTTTTTTTTAATATTACAAGAATAAAGTCATAACTTTATGAGAAAAAAAAGTCACTTCCTCTTCCACAAAAGAGGCAATTTCCCCCAGGTCCATGTGGTTCTTTCTTCGTAATAAACGCAGTGTCGTGATACTTATGATAATGTGGTGCTGATGTGCCAAAAGATTAAGTATTTCATTATTAGTGAAACCTATACTAAAGTATAACTTCACAAGATGCTCCACGTTCCTCATTTTCAGGCACTATCCCCCCCCAAAATAACACGTAAAATTACTACTTTATATTATTATGACTTTATTTTCGTGATATTACGATTTTTTTCTCGTAAAATTATGACTTTATTCTCATATTACGACTTTTTTCTCATAAACCTATGACTGTTATATTATGACTTTATTCTCTAAATCTCAGATTTATTTATGTTTTCCTCAATGTGGCCCTAATACTCTCAATGTGGCCATATTATTTATTTTCCCAAGGAAGTGAACCTCATGAAATCATGAAAAAACACAGAAAATCTAGCATTTAGTTCATAATATCACGTTCATGGCAAAACTACGGTGTCCCAATTCCACACTACATAGTGATTCTAACCAGGTTTTGATAATGCAGTATGATAAAGTGGAAAAATGACAAAATTCAGTATACTATGTCAATTTGCAAACAAGGCCACATTAATTCTAGTGAACTAGTAGGTTTTTGAGGCATGCCGAATCCAAAAGTTGAACAAAAAGACTCATAAAACGTCTTTAAACATCGTCTTACAGGAATGTTCTGTTTACAAAGAAGCAAAGCTCATTTAATTGCCAGTTTTTGGAGGGGAGTCTGGGCTAGCTGAGTTAGATGTGTTGTCTCTCTCTTTCTCTATTGGGATAAAGTTGATACAAACAACTCCTAAAACTTTCACATAACTGTTTGAAATGACCTAACACAGTTAAAGCACAGCAGTTAATTAGCTATCCGGTTTGACAGCACGATTAAAGTCCAATAATACCTAAATGAATATGACCAGACGGTCAACATTATACCTGTTTACAAGCTAAGTAACACATTTCTATTAGTTAACATTTTCATACCAACGTTTCCGGTGAGCCGAAGTCTGAAATGATGATATAGGGATGAAGTACACTAGAATAAAATACTATTTAACATATAACTTTTCTTATTTCAGTAAGTATTACACGAGCAGATAAAGTAGCATGTTGTTTCATCATGTGTCACTTCCTTTTCGTTCCCCCCGGAAACAGGAAGTGACGTCAGCTGTTAGCCCCTGCTGCAGCACAATCTATTGGTTAAAGTTGCTCAGTGCACATTAAAACTACAATATTAAAAGCATTGAAATATTTCTATTTTTTTAATGGTAGTATTTAAATATTTTTTTTTAAAAATGACTTGCTCCTGCACAAACTTTTCTCTGCTTTATTAGTCAACGTTTCGGTCAACAAGGACCTTCATTAGGACACTAAATGTCCTAATGATTTTTTATTATTAAGTCATAATATTACGAGAATAAAGTCATATGTTTACAAGAAAAAAAGTTGTAATATGAGAATAAAGTCAGAAGTTTACGAGAAAAAAATTCGTAATATGAGAATAAAGTCATAATATTACGAGAATAAAGTCATTTTTTTGAAAAAGTACATATTGGAGGGGATCTACAACCAGCACCACAAACAATTTTGAGAATGTGCATGTTTTCCTCTCCTTGAACCATTTTAAATAATTTAACACAACTGACTTATCTAACTTTAATTCCACCTGTGATGACGTCCCCTTTTTAAGATGTTGTGCAAAGAACTTAATAAGCAAACAGAGGTTAATCACACAACCGATTCAAATGTTAAGCAATAAGGATTTATTAGTTTGCTTCAAAGAAATATCACTACTGCAACAGCTGCAGTAGATATCAAAACGCTGCATGGTGTAAATGGGGTTGTTGATGCTGGAAAGGGAGCAAGGCCGAGGTCAGGGTTCATGACAGGAAAGAGTAACAAGCTTAGATGACTGGGTGAAAAGCACCCCTCTGATGCCACTGCATGTCTCTGATGCGCCGAACCGACTGGATCTGAGGAATCTGGGCTCCGAACTCAGTGCTGTCCTTATACTCCCCCTTTTCAAACAGGTACTGATATCCTCTGTAGCCTGGATACTGATAGCCCACCCAGCTGGTGGGCACAGAGAGGGGAAACAGATAGGACACAGTTATAGATGAAAGGATAGTCACAAGAGTTTGTTATTTGCAGTATTGCACGACATCTGCGGGGAGGATGGACTCACGTGCCACTCTGAACCCGAACAGAGGAGACCTTCTCTTGGTAGCCGTGTGCGTGAAAGCTAGGGACATCGTCATCTATGATTTCTATCTTCTTCCCTGCAAAGCTGGGGTTTTCGTAAAGGACAATCTTGTGCTCCTGGCTGTCCTGAGAGAGGAGAAAAGCCAGCGGATGGTTTGTTAAGCAACTGATGTTGGTGTGTATAGGCCCCTATGTATATATATGTATGGGTGGTATCTTTCTTACCACTTTAATCGGGCGGAATGCAATAATGGTGTCACTACGCCTGCTGTTGGTCCAGGAATCCCAGCGAGGATACTCCCCCTTCTCAAACACATACTGCTCCCCCTTACAGCTGGCCTGCTCGTATCCCACCCATCTGAGCGGGCAGGGAAGAAAGAGATGGATGTGATTGGTTTAGGGGCAAAGCAGGAAAGAAAGCTAGTAGCGCATTGTTCCTTTTTTCCATTTTCCTCCCTTCCATCCCATTCACAAAATGAGTACCTTTTTTTCCCCTGACTGACCCACTCTGATTCTCTCTACATTTAAATCATTTTCTAGTGTTGTGTCTGTCTCTGACCCAAACTCACGGTCCACACAGCACCAGTATGGAGCCCACTTTCTCCACGCCTGCTTCCTGGAGGTCGTTGCAGGGACCAGTCAGCTCATGGCAGCGTCCCTGGAAGTTTTCCTGCTCATAGATAACCAGCTGTGTGCGATATAACGACAGAAACGGGGAGGGAGAGTGTGAGTGTTGTGGAGCTACTGATCTCACTTTCCAATCTGACATTCGGAGGAGTGCTTACTCCAAAGCAGGAAGTTGCAATTTGAATTGGTCACTGCATGTCTGCTGCATTTCATCTCACCTTAAATGCACTGGAGCCTGGCTGCTGCTGCTTGGATGCAGGGTTCTGGTGGTCTGTGGCCATTGTGAATGGATCGGCAGAGATGAAACTTAAAAGAAAAAAAACTGATAAATATATGGATGATTTTTCTATCTTTTTATCTAAAATATAAGCAGGTCAATCTGCTGTTTCATAGATTTTGTTTTATATTATTTACCCACACACAATGTTTACAAAAGTGCCTCTCCCTACAACACAAGTTTACAGCTCTCTGAGTACAGAATTACAGCAGTGCAACACAGTTCTGTAGAGATTAAACCTAGCAGCAAAATGAAAACAAATACTGATTTAAATTATAAACTTTATAAAAAAAATACAGCTTGACGGACATGAACCCCTCTTACCAGTACCTGTCTGTGCCAGTGTGTTTGTGATGGCATGAGGAGCTCAATATATACGGGACGCCCAGGGGTGGAAACTCTGCCAAGAGTACCCACAGTGTCCAAACCGGCCTGCAGATCGGCCTGCCATAGGCCCAGCAGACTGAAATGAGGGGTCACCGTGTAGCCTCCCCCCACCCTGGGGTGTCACACTCCAGCAAAGTTATTTCATTAGTTGTCAGTTTTGTCCAGCCAGTCATTGTTCGATATCCACATGATTCAGCACAAACAGTGCCAAGAGTCCCACACCTACAATGAGAGGGAGAGAGAGAGAGAGAGAAGGATTGTAAAAGATGGGTTTTACTGTGCTGGAGAGAGTCAGACTGATTTGAATAACAGTCCAAATACTGCTGAATATTTCCACAAGAGTGGGTTTATTTGATATTCAATTTCTAGAAAGCACTAATAATGTCAAAATGTGTTGCCTCTGCTGTTTGGAAGCTCCAAAGCTGTTTTTTTTTTGTTTTTTTTAGTCAACCCTGTTTAACTCACTTGCCATGTTTCTCCTGTTGGCTGTAAAGAGATCAAATAAAAAAAAAATGCAAACAATATGCACATTTAATTATTTAATTCATTTTGATGACCTTTCATGTGCATGTCAATAATCCTGCAAGGGGACAGAAGTTATTATTGTCTTCTATTAAAGAAAAGATATTGTGTTAATACGTATCTTTTTTTTTAGCTAAGTGTACATTTAAACAGTAAATAATATGTATAACTTAAATACAACTGGATCAAAGTGTCTCTACTGAGGACAGATACAACCTATTGTAAAGATTTTAGATGAGAGGTTTTGTGGTGCTGCAGAGTTATAATGTAAGTAAGTGCTTTTCTCAAGTTATATTATTTATATGCCATTTTGCCTACTTTATTTGAATATTTTGTGTGAGATTTCATATGTTTTTCTCCACTATTGCTCCACTATTGCTCCACTTTTCAAAACTTATATTTATTTTCCAACATGTCTTATCTGTTTCATTATTATTATCATTGTTTTTATGGTGTATTATCGCTGGGTATTTCATTTCATTTTTATTTTTGTATTACTTGTATTATCTGATTTTATTTGCCTCATTGCAGCGGTTGAACTCCCTACCAACGGAAATAAAAACACTACCTGACCTGAAAACATTTAATGAAAAGGTGAAACGCTGGCTGAAACTAAACCAAACCTGTGATCACTGATTTCTGATCGGGAACATACATATGTAAATTGATTGTAATGTACGATGTTGTGTTATGTGATTTTATGTATGATGTGGTATTATGTATTTTTAATCTTTCTAAAAAGCCAAACCAGGGACAACATTTGCAAATTAGCTACGGCTAGAAGTCCTATATACATTGCATTGGTTGCAATTTAATTAAGTGTAACAATGCCTAAATGTATTGTCCCTGTCAAATAAATAAATAAATCCTGGTTCTACATGTAAAGCACTTTGTAACTTTTTTTTTTTTTTAAAAGTGCTGTATAAATAAAGTTTATTATTTTTTTATCATTATTATTATTTATCTCACAGTCACAAGTTGCTTTGCAGGATGAGGTTTTAGATGTTAATCATGAGGACATGAAATATGATATAGTTTAAACTAGTGATACTCAAAGTGGGGTCTGGGGACCCCCAGGGGTCCGTGGTACTCTGCCAGGGGGTCCGTGAAAAGTTTTCAGATTCCTTCATCTGAATTATCATATATAAATCTATCTATCAAATATAAATCTACAGTATAATAGTTCATAGATTATATTCTAATCTAACAAATCTATAACTCTTAGAATCTGCAAATATGTTTAATACATGTCTAATATATTTCTAATACATTTCTCTTGTGTTGTTTTGTTATGCTTTCACATAACTAAGACTATAGAAATGAACAATATAGGCTATATATTCTCTATCTTGTAAGGGGTCCTTGGCTGAAAACAGGTTGAGAACTTCTGGTTTAAACTACAGTAGCGAGCAATATTATGGAGGAATTGCACGAGCTACAACTGGTTTAGGCTGTGATCACATAGGATAGCCTCTAAGTAGAGAGTTTTAGCCTCTCTTGTTCAGGCAGCGAGTTTAGAATTACATGTCAGCTGATCACCATCATGGCTGTGCTGTGCTGCACCCTTAAGAAAGCAAATGAACACCTGTATAGCTCCAGGGGGCGCTAAGATGACCTTGCACTGACTTGGTGAAGACGTACAAGATGAATGGAGGTGAGGCATGTGAAAAAACAAATCCCTGCAGGTTCTGTGTTTTTGTGGTTGTGTTTGCATTTCAGAAACACGTCTGTCGGCTACCTCGAAGATCTGATTGATAATAAGACATGACTGAATATGAACAGAGTGAGGAGGATCTTGGGCATCAATTTTCTTAAACCACCAATTTTAGGTCTGAAATGCTCCACCTCCTGTAGATAACTGTACCTCATAAAACACAGAAACAGAAACAGAGTTACTCGATCCTCATTTATTCACAGCCAAAAGTTACGTGAACTGGTTGTGGTGCATTCAAATTTTGTTTTTGTTTAATTTCATACAAGGCACACAGTGGAATATACTTTTAATTTTCAATTTTGGTAAATTCAGGTCTATGAATCTAATCTAATCTACAGTAATCTATTATAATCTATCTCTAATGAATCTATTAAAAGGGTACATTAAAACACAACAATCACATCCAGACAGGACACATTAAAACTCATTCTCATCTACATTAAAAGGGGCACCAGGTACCAGGACTGCATCAGGGTTAAATAAATATATATCAAATGCTGTGTGCTGAGATAGCAGGCTGGCTTCAGAAAGTGTCTGTCCTTACTTATATTAAGATACTTTATGGCAATAAAGTGGTGATTTAAGGGATGCTGTGGTCATCTCCGATTTTTCCACTTCAGTGTTGGACTGCTCTGCGAATGAATGGTGAGAGGACAGTGGGGTCTGTTTGCGGCCTGTAATTGTACAGCCCAGTTTGACTACTTGCTTTTGACACTCTCAAACCAGCAAGTGGTTAAAAGTGAGTATACTGTACTTTCAATTAAGGATTGGTACTCTGTTTAACGTACATTGGCTGACCTCAAAACTCAGGAAAAGTCTTTTCTGTGTTTTTTTGTAAATGCATTCAGCAGGATTATTCAGAATTATTTGTGTTTTTCCTGAGTTTACAGGCAAGATCAATATCTGGTTCTGTCCTCATTGCAGAGGTGAGAGACTTGAGTAAATCTGAACTGATTGTGCCATCAGTCATCTGATGATTAAAAACACAGGCTTGAGCCTACATCTACTGTTTATGAAGAATATGTGTAAGGTTGTGTTTGTGTCGAGGGTTCTGTGAAAGAATTTAAGGGTGTGAAAAGCAATCAGGCTCCATATTGTAGTGCAACTTTCTTTGTGTACGTCTGAATTAGGGATTTGGGTGTTGGATCTCATGTCAAGAAGGCTTTATGCTCCAGTGAAAACCACAGATTTAAACGCATTATAGCCCAGAAATAGTCCAAACTACACACTGAGAATTACAAGAATATATCCAAAATCCACATAATCTGTACGTAAAGTGGACTGAAAGCCTTTCTGAGAGCTTCCTCCTCATGACCCAGTGTGGTAGACGTTAGTATGCTACAGATGTGCTCACAGCTGCATGTTTTTTTGCAAGTACTGACATGTGACAGAGGGAGATATAGGTATGTATGTTTGTGACTGTTGTAGGCCGCTCCCTGCTACTCTGGCACACATGTCCTGGCTCTGTCCTAAATTATCTTACTATTTTCCAAACTCTATCAGAGGTTTTTGGGTCCTTTGATTGCAATATTCGGTGACCCAGGAGAGGGTAGTCCTCTCAGAGGAGCTGATTATAAACATTGTGACCTTTGTGTTGTTGTTGTTATGGCGCACAGGCTGGTTCTCCTAAACTGGAAAAAAACCCAACCTCCCAGTTTGTGGTTGAGAGATCTCATACAGCTCTTAAAACTAGAGAAACTCGGGTTTATGCTTCATGGCTCTGCTGACAAATTTGAGAAAATGTGGCGTTCCTTCCTGGGCTACACTAAATCTAAGCTTTAAATCTCCTTATATATAACTTGCACACCTACAGTCACTGTCATTATTATTTTTTATTTATTTAATTTAATTATTTTATTCTATTTATTTGTTTCTCATTATGTGTTTTTTGTTTGTTTTTAATCCTTTGCCAATTAGTTAACATTTTTTTGTTTGTACAACGCGAAATGTTATTTGCATTGAACTTATCTGTAAAACCAATAAACACATTTTAAAAAAAATGTCTGTGTCACTCTATTCTCTGTTTTTAATAACTTTATACGAGGGGAATTTTGGAATATTACATCAACATCTATTAAAAAAGCCTGCATGAGCAATTTAATGTCATAAAAAGTCTGCAGTTTGTCTGCAGATGGAATCTATTTGGGTTGTAGATCTTGGCTCACTGTTATCAGAAGACTCATATTTAACTTACTAAAACTACACTCATAATTGAATAATAATTACATCACTATATCAGCTCCTAATATTTACTTGGTGGCCATTCATCATGAGGCTCATCAAAAGCACGGTGACGACTACGGAGGGGAATGCGGTGCGCTCTGTTTTTACAGCGAGCATACACAAAGTATGACATCACTTCCATTGCTGTTAAGCAGATCCAGTATCCACATTATTCACTGGATAAGTCCTGATGCTGCTGGATGAGAGCTTTGAGCTGTTTGACTAAAATGGGAAAACACGACAAGCAGTAAAAGTGGCTCACGCGACTTGAAAATAAACTGCGGATTATCTTGAGGAGAAGAATCTGCCAAATGTAGTTATTTCCACATAGAGGTCAGTTTTATATGTGACAGTATTCTTTCCAAATATCTCATTTAAAGCCATTTTAAAACCTTGACTTACAAGTACAACATCACCAACAAACTCCAGGTCAAACAACTTTTATTCGCCACTGAAACATACATGGCACTCCTCATTGGGCACAAGCAGCGTTTGCCATGGTTAGGTTAAGGCAGAGAGGTGTCAGAGAGGGGCTGTGGGGTTGGTGGGTGGGGGTGTTAGGGTGAGGATCCTGTTCAGCTGGCTCCAGCTGTGGCAGGAGGGGCGGGAGGTGCTGGGGCGGGGTCGGGGTCGGGTCCGGGGCCGGGTACGGGTACGGGGCCGGGGCCGGGAGCCGGAGCTGGGTCGGGGACAGTGAAACAGCCCTTCTTGTGCCACTGCATGTCCCGCACACGTCGGACAGACTGGATCTGAGGTGCTGGGGCCTCCCAGTCGTTCCAGTGCTTGAAATCTCCTCTCTCGAAGATAAACTGGCGCCCCCTGTAGCCTGGGTACATGTAGCCGACCCATCTGGAGGAAAGGAAGGGAGTTATTTGCTTTGCAGGTCAAATAGAGAAAACAAGATAGAAAAGGAAGTGACATATGGATGAAAAGGGGACGTAGGGAGGGCCTTACGTTCCGTTAAGAGCCTTGACACTCGCCACACGATCCTGGAAACCGTGGCCCCACAAACTGGGCACGTCATCGTCAACGATCTCCATCTTTCTACCAGTAAACCCAGGGTTCTCATACAGGTGTAGCTTGTGTTCAGCACTGTCCTGTATAGAGGAGAAACAGACAACATGGTCCTCAAAATGTCTCCGGTAGATGTTGACAACAATGATGTTTAGTGTGTAACTGGCTGCACAGTTATAGAGCTCTGTGGCTGCAGTGTCTGTTTTGCATTGAGACTATAGTCAACCCACCACTTTGAGTGGCCTTAGAGAGAAGAGGGTGTAGCTGTTCTGACTGTTGGTCCAGGTGTCCCAGCGTGGATACTCGCCCTTCTCCAGAATGAACTGCTCCCCGGCGTAGCCTTGCCGATCATAACCCGCCCAGCTGAGAGGGAAAAGAAGATGGAAATAAAAAGGAAAAGAGTTTTAGTTTACCTGACACCATATCAAACAAGATATCTATAGGAAACTATTTTCTAAAAGACATTGAGCATTACTTACGGTCCTGACTCCACTATCACAGATCCAACCTTCTCCAGTCCCTTCTCCGTCACATCTTTACACTCGGCAGAAAACTCCGCCTTACAGCCCTGGAAGTTCTCAAACTCAAACAGCATCACCTGGATCACACAGAGGAACCATAACATGAAAAGTGGATATTTACCACAATACTAGGTTGAACCCTAACCTTAGCCCTGACAAAAATTAAGATTTGTATTTTCATAAATAACTGTATTTATTACAATATAGATAACCAACTGGTCCCTGATATTGCTGGCGAAAAAGTGTGAGAAAGGGAGTTACAGAGGTGAAAAGTGTATTTCTTTCTTTCTTTATTTGTTCATTTGTTACCTCAATGCAGAAAACTAAAAAGGGCGCCTACTTTTTTTTTTTAATTTAGAGGCCGTAGACGACCGCCTATATGGCCTATGCCTAAAGCCGGCCCTGAATACAGAGAGGAGTCAGGTTCACCTCAGCCCCGATTGGGCGTGGTTTGGCCTTCATAAAGTGTCTCATATTGTTCCTAAAAAAGACATATTGTGATAATTCCTAACCACAAAATACTTATATTCTGATGTCTGTTCACCAGGCTACATATTTATGACCTATAGTTGGACTTTGTGGTTGTACTGGACGACTCCAACTGTGCAGCCCATCCCTGATCAAACCAGGTTTCTCTTTCTTTCTTTCTTGCTCCAGTACCTTATACGTGGCTCCAACTCCTCCCTGGCTCTTCCCAGCAGCCAGCTGCTCCGGGGCACTCTGCTGCTCCGACATCCTCCTGATCCACTGCTCCTCCACTTTTTGGCAACAGCACACACACAGCCAAAGCACCATCCATCATGCATGCATGTTCGAAGCACACAGAAACGCACACAGGAGAGAAGCTCAATGTCACAGTTGCAATTTATAACTCACCAAATCAATATAGGAGGATTATATGAATTTTTTGGCCAAATATTATCATTAAATCAACTGATTATATCCTTAAAGTATACACTCATTAGTCCTTTAAAGTAGGCTCCATGATACCAAAATCATCCAAACCTTGGTCTCCACTTGACGCAGCAGCATCTAACTCCATTGCTTTGGAATTATTACACCGACTGAGTCCACAGTGAGGGTTTTTACCTGGGTATGCCTGCTAGGAAGTGGTAGCGTCCTTCTTTTTTCAGTGCCACTTGTTGTTTGGTGAGGTTGAGCCATTAGAGGGCAGGAACAGGGGGGTATTTATGGTTTATTTCTGGCCACAACAGCAGAAAAGGGGGAGCTGTTGATACAGCAAGTCTGTCGCTCACATTGTGTCCGTAACGCTGCCTCTCAATAGGCAGCTGTGTTGGCACACGCTGCCCTGCCTGTCCGCCTGGCTGCCAGTGAGCACTGTGTGCGGGCACAGGGAGAGGGAGCCAAGAGGATTCAGCAAACAGCCCCGCTCAGCACAAACACACTCAAACGTACACACTCTCTGGGACTGCAACCACACTAAACTTCCTCACACTTTTCTGGGGTTAGTATTTATCAGCAAGATTAAATACTTACATTCACAGGTTTGACTGTGAAGCAGCAGTTGCATGAAAGAATCAATGATTTTCAATCTAGGAAAGGCATCCAGCCTCTGAATGCTCTCTAGGCCTCTAGTTTGTGGCTGTAAAGTTTCATGAGGCTGTGATTATCCTAGAGGTCACCACAGGTCATTTTATACAGTGAGATCAAGTTTTTTTAAAAATGGTCTCAATATAATGAAATGGCTACTATGGGGACTAACATCATCACACATGAATACAATTGGACTTATAATTTGATCTACAAGAGTCTCAGCTTTACAGTGATACCCAATTTATGTAATTCAAGACTGTTTAGGGACCCCAGTATGCAGAAATATTCAAACACTATTTTAGAATATGCAAAAATCACACATTTATACTGCATTCAAAAACTGCCTGGTTTTTGCCCCAAACTGCATGTGATTATCATAATGCATGTCTGTAAAGGGGAGACTCGTGGGTACCCATAGAACCCATTTTCATTCACTTATCTTGAGGTCAGAGGTCAAGGGACCCCTTTGAAAATGGCAATGGCAGTTTTTCCTCAACAAAATTTAGCATAACTTTGGAGCGTTATTTAACCTCCTTCCCGACAGGCTAACATGACACCAATGAATTCCTTAGGTTTTCTAGTTTCATATGATATCTGAACATCTATACTTTTACTCTAGGTCTAAAACTGAACCTGCTACAGCCTCTGAAAGACAGTAAAGTCAGTTGGTTTCAGGGGGTTAAAAGGAGTGCACACGATACTCACCGATCGCAGAGATACCCAGAGAAATTGAGAAAATGTAGTTTTTATTTAACGTCCAAAGGGTTAAACTTATCCAGAGAAACACTAGACAGAGACGTGTAGCTCAAGTCAAGTAAATTTTATTAAGAATGTATTCACTTTAGGACACTGGCCAGTACAACACAGTGCAATATACATCTTTACTTTCAAATAAAAAAAGGACAAAAGGAGGACATAAAAAATAAACCCTCAAATTTCATGACAAAGTAAAACGTCATGTACACGGAAACCAGGGACGATCACTCCGAAGACTCGCAGTTGCGCGAGCCCTCCGACAACACGGGAGACGAGACATGGCCGACAAAGAGGGGGCAGAGGTCAGTGCTGTAGTGCATCAAAGTGCTTTATAGAAACGCAGTGTGAGCAGGTGGATGGCAAACATGAGGAGAAAGATTACAGTTGACAAGCAGGTGCAAATGTTACATCTGTTTTTTTGGAGTATCGTAGAGGGTAGAGTCATTTAGAAAATGTAGTGAACAAACCATCCCTCCACTGGAGTAGTGTGAGCCAACACCCCGACCCTCTGAGGTTGAGAGCAAAGATTGTGCATGCACATTAATGGGGACAAAACGGTGGGAAATTGCACATTTGTTTGGAAAAAATACATGATTGGAGGAGTGTGTGAGAGCTACAAGGTGAAAGTATGGCTTATAATGAATGCTTACAGCTACAATCATTCAATCTGTAAAAGGAGGGAAGACAGGCTGATTTTATAAAAGATCGAGGAGTGTATTTGTGCTGATAAGGAGTGTGCATGATTGACAGATGCAAAGTCCCCCGTCCCTCTTCCACAAAAAAACAAATATACTTGGACAAAAACATATATACAGTATGCAGCGACTGTGACATTGTTGTGGAGTGTAACAAAGTCTATTGTAGTGATGCGTCTTTAATGTTTTCAAAACTAGCTCTCTTGTCTCTGTTAAATCATCGATAATACAAATATAACATCTCCTGATTACAGTTACTAACATGATATACACTCTCGCCGGCAATCAAGTCAGCAGCGGTTTGTTCTCTATGTTCAAGCAGGAAAAAATCATTAGTGTCTGAAATGTTATCCTATGGCAATGCTTGTGTGACTCCCATCGACAACCTCCGCTGACTGATAACACACATTATGTCAGACAACTTGTACGTATTAGTCGAGTAAGGAAACTAACATCTTGAAGAGGAAGATTGGCTGGATTGTCCTCCAGCAGGTGAAGAAGCACGTCCAGGATGAAGAGGCGTCGTGGTCCCACAAGTTAACCATTTCCTGAAATGCGGCCTGACAGGAAATAATTGCCAATAATCGCCTTCTTCCTCCCCCCAACAACTTCTCCTGGTCCCTATTAAAGTGTTCATGTGAAGGGCCTCCTGGTGCTGGAGAGCTTCGACAGGTTCAAGCATGAAATGGATAGAGCAGAGATGTGGTTTTTATTCTCTCCTTGCTTGTTTTTTCTTGTTTTTTCATAAGACAGAGACTCTCCATAAAAAAGGCACCATGCACATTTATCAACCCAGACGGGAAGAGAACAAAAAAGAAAAAAAAATATACATCAGCAGCTGTAGATTCCCCGCTCCTACTCTCTGGGTCGAACATTAAGGCTTCTGTTTCATATAGGTTCATCTGTTAAGGCAATCTAGAAGGGAGCGGGAGAGGAGAACAGGTGTCAATAATGGATATAAATAATAATTATCTTTGTTGTTGTTTAATACCAGACTGTATATAAAGATGGACGACATGACAGCTCCCCAAAAGTGAAGGCAAAACATCTGGATTGCCCCCTGGTGGCTGGCTGCAGTATAGGTCATAAAGCCCCTCCCCTCCATGTTAGTGGATGGGACATGAGCCAAGATAAAAAGTCAAAGTCAAATAAATGTTTCTGTCATTTTAGGTAATTCTTATCACGCTGTTGTAAGTTCAAGTGTTCATTTTTATTTTAAGTTTGGTTTTAATTAGTTATTTGATGCTGTAAAAAGGGGTGAGACGTCATGATTGACAGCTGCTCTGAGTGAAGTAGTGGCGGAGCAGGAGGCCGGAGAGGAGATGTAACTTTAACAGAACATGTGTGAATTTGGTCATAAATGTAGTTATTAGGGCTGACCCGAATGCTTCGAAGCTTTGACCGTTGCCATAGTATTCAATCTCCAAATCACTATTCGAATGCTTTATTTTTTAATTAATTATTTTTTTTTTATATATATATACAAGTATATAATAATAATGTATAAATCCCAAAATAGCACATGAAATAAGGAATAATCCCACATTACTCGTTATTATATCCAACATTAATTATTATTAGTTATTCTCAGACAGATATACCTTCGAAAATTCCTCACCAAAGTTTCGAAGCCCAAAAAAATTTTATTTTGGCTTTTTGTACAATGGGAGGAAGTGGAGACGTGTCGTCCATCTTTATATACAGTCTATGTTTAATATAAGCAGAGAAATATCTCACCTTATTTTTTATTAGCTCTCCATTTCATACTGACTCAAGCGCTTCTTGGACTTCAGCTCTTTCAACCACTGGGGTGATTCCTCCTCACTACACGGATAAAACACAGACAGCTTAGTTAATGCAGGGACTAACAGCTAAACATGTTGTTGTTTGTCTCCACAGAAAACACAGTGGAGCTCACCCGTTCTCTTTCCCACCAGGTGGGGGCAGTACACGCGCTGCCCTGGGAAGAAAGGGGGACTTGGGAGTGCGAGAAAGTTGGGAAGAAGTGGGAGCAAGTCCATCTGTTTGATTGTCAGAGTCGCCCCTCTTCTTCAGCTGGGCCTGATAACAGCAATGGGACACATATTTAAAAAATTCTAAATAAAAACATAAATACTGATAACTGATACACAGCATTAGACAGGACTGGTTACACATCTGGTGAAAACAATCTGACAAAGTGAGGCTCACCTTTAAAGCTGAAGGGTCCAACCCAGGGAACAGGGCGATCCTCTGTGGCTGAGAGGAAACAGCGGGGCTGGCGTCTGCTCCTCTGGTCTGCTCCTCAGAGTCCGAGTCATTGTCTTTACTCTCAACCTTTGCCTCTGTCACAGGGAGAACACATATTATGATCATAAGCGAGCATACAGTATAGTCCATTAAAAAGAGGTATGTGATGAGGTGCAGTTAAACATTTAAAAGTGCATTTGAACAACAAAATTAAACATCAAGTGCATCATTTTCACATTATATACCCGTTTAGTGTATACTGATGAATAGGGGTGGGGGAAAAATGTATTTATGAAAGAATCAATAAATTGCAGACAATTATCCTACACACTGAGTCAAAGTTGTGTCAAGCATTATTGTGTGATTTGTTGAAACACACACAAAATACCAGTTTTTCAGGGTTATTTTTTGCACAATGTATTTTTGAAATTGTAAGTTTCTGAGAAATAAAAAGGCAGCTAGTTTAAGCCTACCAATTTTATTTTTGTAACAAGCAGCATTTTCATTTTTTGTATAACTTGTTATTCCGGAAGTCACTGAGAATAGAGAAATACTAATACTACTTTTTAATGCTAAATGCAGTACCTGTGAGGGTTTCTGGACAATATTTGTCATTGTTTTGTGTTGGTAATTGATTTCCAATAATAAATATATACATACATTTGCATAAAGCAAACATATTTGCCCTCTCCCATGTTGATAAGAGTATCAAATACTTGACAAATCTCCCTTTAAGGTACATTTTGAACAGATAAAAAATGTGCAATCAGATTGCGATTAATCGCGATTAACTATTTTAATTGATTGACAGCCCTAAATAAAACCTAATCAAGATTGTAGCCTTCAGTCTTTACTGCTAACCTGTGGAGTCTCTGTAAAGCCAGTCCTCGGCGGTTCCTCCCTCTCCCTCTGACGGCGCAGCAGTCTGACGGGCAGCTCTGGAGGGTCGTGTCCGCGGGGCTCGTTTCTTCCCCAGCTGGGCTCTGGAGCGAAGAGCGCTGGTGTCTAACAGAGCGGTCGGGTTCTGGACATCCAGACACGAGAGAAATACATCAGCCAACATGTAAACATATCGGTATAATCATGGCCAAGTGTCCGTGCAGTCACGAAAGGCATTTGTTGCTAAAGACATAATTGTTGATCAGTTTTTTTGCTGACACAAACGGGAACATCTTAAAAACAGCATCAGGGATGAGAGACTGGAAAAAGGCACATGTGGTAGTAATGTATGTGCCATCAACAGAAATGAGCTGTGGTTAACACTTACATCAGGGAAAGGGAGTGGCTGGCTCTCAGATGAGGACGAGGGATGGAGGCCGTCCAAAGCGTCAGTGTCAAACAGTGAGGCATGATCACCCGGCGTGTGTAGGGGAGTGGGCTTCCTTGGTGAAGGGCTGAGGTTGCTTTCTGAACTAGGAGTGGCAGGAGTGAGGCTGAAATAAGGTTAAAAAAAAAGTAAAAAAAGGAGTTAGGAAACACCTCTGAAAACAACTGTGTGGTTGCTGTAACCGCGGTTACAATCAAACCGAGTCTGAGTCATAACTTTCCTTTTGTTGACTTGACTGTGGGAAGCTTTGATTTAGCTGACACCTAAAACAGACTGCAAGCCTCATATAAAACGACTGTATATATGTAATAGACTAAAATTTCACTTTGATTCTTTCTTTTTACAAATTATAATTGAATTCTTATTGGTGTTGGTTAATGTTGTGATATTATTTTCTGACCACAGGAGGTCAGCGACAGATTGCAACGTAATGAGATGTAACTACTGACAGAAGAGCAATCGGTTTGTGTTACAGGGTGGTGCTGGAGTTATTATTATCATCAACAATGGGTTTAGTCTTTTCAGGTGAATTATTTGCATCATCAAAACATAAGATAACATTGAACACATTTATTTATTTATTTTTAATCAGAGCATCCAAAACAAAGGGAGATGGTCAGAATCCAAAGGATTCGGAGGATTTATACATCCTTCCTTTCAAAAGGAGGTATTTTGACTCATAGATAGTTGCACACTGACGGCAGAAGCACATCCACCTTCTTGGTTTCCTTTAAACTTGCATAGCACACTTCCTCACCACAGCATTACATCCATAATACAGAGATCTGAACACTTTGATGTTAAAAATTAAAAATGTTTTGTCTGAGATGATGTTTTTCTATATTTGTTACTTTTTTAAAAATGGTATGCAACAGTTGGTAAACCTCTCCTGTTATCGGGTCTTAATTATTTGTATAAGATCTAATGGTTGCCACTGATCTTAAACAATTGATTCATTCTGCCATTTTAAGCCAACAAAATGATAGACTCAGTGGAATCACAAGCCAACATTTAGCCTTTCTTACTCAAACTCTGGTACGGCTTGTTTGGGCAGTTTTGAATGCAGTAATTGTACTCTGGTGGGAACCAAAACAACCGGTCCGAGATCGCTTTCGAGAGGCGGTCTCGGGCCGTTTCCAAGTGAACCAAAATGCAGGCATTTGTTGGCATGGACACAGGCAGACGACAGGTTAACATGAATTGGAGAGGATGGACATGGATTACTGCAGAAGTCCGATGTTTGCTTGACATCTGAGCCGAAGAGAACATACAAAATATGATAAATAAAGTCCACAAAAATAGTGACGTTTTCAAAGTCATTCGAGATAAACTGGAGGAGAAGGGATTTGTGCGCACAGTAGATCAGTGCCGAGTTAAAGTGAAACCACTTCGACAGCATCAAAGTCCGCGATTTCCTGCACAGAAGCGGCAGCCCTCGAGACGAAAACGATAAATTTGCTCCTTCGTACAGGCCCCATAGCTACTTATTTTACTTAGTTGGTCTGCTTTAATATGTGCACTGTGAAACTGAACCAGACTAAATAGAGAACAAACCGAAAGTATCAATTTCCCTCTGATTTGGACTAGCCAAATGAACTATGGCTTGTGAAAGCACCCTTAGTGTCACAAGCCTACAGTCAGGTTTCAATTAAATCCAGTTGAATCCAGTTGTGATAAACCGATTACTTGGAAGTATAAATTAAGATAAAGATTATATATATTTAACTTGTATTATATTGCATCGATATTTCCTGTCTGCGCTTACCATAGTTGTGTTTTGATGCCTTTTCGTAAAGGCAATGGACAATTCTGATAGTTTGGGAACGCTGACTTGTCTTGTGTACTTGTAAACACACCAAACACAAATAACCACACCTGACACCTGACATCTGACATCACAACAACAGTATGCTCACCTGTCATCAGTGCGCAGTCCTGTCTCCCAGGTCCCATACTGACTGTCAGTGTCACGGACCGGTGTTCCCGAGTCCTTCTCCTCCTCTTCACCACCGACACTTTGCTTCTGCTGCACCTGGAGGCAAGCGGGAGAAGAACAATGATTAATGAATGAGGAGCTACAAACTGGAACTGTGTTATATAACAGACCGGTTTGTGAGACATCAATAGCAGCTCTCACTTGACATCTGAACCCTAGTAAATATTTGTGCATTTACATTTTTATTGCCAAGCTAATACAGTAGCTGGTTAAACGAGGCGGCAGCGTTGCTAATAGAGCCGCATCCTGTCGGCCAGCAGAAGTACAGTAATGAAAAGGTGAAGGGACGAGTTAATGGAGACAGGGCCGGAGCGGGGACAACAAACGGAGATGGGTGGGTGGGTGATTGAGTGTGTGTTTGCTGTCTACTGAACCATGCCTCTTTTAATGAGGCTGGTACAGAGGACATACTGTCTCAAAAGCACACAGAGGCACGCCTGCGCATGAACTGATAACCCTGGCCTATATAGGGAAAAAAAACAAAACAATAGAAAATCCTCCTGTCCTCAGATGCTGCCCGAGGGGTGGACAGAGAAATGTGATACACCTGGCTCTGTAATTGCACAGGTTCCTAGACTGTGAGAGCGGCTCACTGGTGTTTACGTGAGCAGCGACGGCAGATCAGACTTCTCATTCTTAGAGCTTCATGAATGCCATCCTTGTTTTCTTTGTGTACGTGAGAGCAGAGATACAAGAGTACTTCAAAAAAGAGCGACAATGAGATAGAAGAGCATTTGAGGTAGAGTGCGACTGGGATACATTTGGATCGACGGAGCATAACATGGCTGAAGAGAGTGAGGGGGGGAAAAAAAAGAACAGCAGTGCAGGATGTCATTCATCAGCTAAGCCTTTCCTGACAGGAAAACAGAGAACAGTGAGAATGGCATTCAACATCGCTCCCTGCGTCGGAGAAAAGCCCTTGTTCTCAAGTTCATCCTCTTCTCAAGGATTTACAGCACTCACACTTTTCACGTTGACATCACAGGGTCACGCCACTTACCCTTAAACACACACACACACACACACACACACTTCAGAGTCCTGCTTCCACTGACAATGAACAAAAACCTCTCGTCCAAATCAGACTGTCGGCCGAGCATACAGGAACACTAACAATATATACTCCACTCATCTGGTGACCTTGGGGTCAATTAAATGCGAATTTAGCAAGAGGAGTTCCTCAAAGAATCGGCTACACAGAGAGAGAGAGAGAGATATGATAGTAAGTCTGAACTATAGAAACATTAGTGATGTGATCAATAACACATCTACTGCATGGGTGCTGATCTAACAGAAGCAGCCTTGATGATCATTTCATTAATGATAAGTACGATGGATTGTGGCCCAGAAGTATTATATATTAAGGCTAATTTACAAGCTTATAAGCTACAGTATGCTTCAAATGAAGTGCTTATTGGATCGTCTGAGGGCAGGGCCTAAAAGTACGTTTTTTCCTCACGTGCCACTGTGGCAGGTCACTGAACATTTCTACTAGCCACACAATTGTTGTCTGCCACTTCTGAAATCTACGTAGAACGCTTTAGAATTGTAAACATTAGGACTTTGTATTGGCAAGAATCTGGTAATACGATACGTATTTCGATTCAATATATTGCAGTACTGTAAGGCGATTTATTGCGGGGTATTTTATTTTGAAATCTTGCAAATGCCATTAGGAGAAGTAGGAATACACAAAGAGGAACAAGAGTTTTTGTTCACAGATTACCTGTCTCATGCACTACTGTCAGGATATAGAGACCATTTTATAATTTTTTTTTTTTTTTTTTTTTATCATATTTGCTATTATAGCATATTTTGCAATATTTTGCAAAGTTACCAACGGCAGCTTTAACAGTGTCTAACAGCACCTTTCTGACAGCAGGAATGGGAGGGCGGCCTCACACAATTTCTGTATTCTTCAGAGACAATCATGCCCATTTAATGCAGAAACTAACCAGGTGTGCAGAGGTATGAAAGTGGGCAGGTTTTGAAATGTTCAGTTCCAGCTGGAGACCTCGGTGTTACATCATCCTTCTCTCTTCTACCTGTCCCTGTACGCTGCCATCACTGCTGTCAAAAAAATCTAAAACCAAGTCTCGTAAAATGCTGGTGATAAAAAATACTACCCTTGTGTGTGCGTGTGTGTTACTCAACTGAAACACACCCAGAACCCGCCCTCACCTGATCAGCATAGATAGAGGACAAACATTGTCTTTGCTGGAACACGTTGAAGAGAGGCGCCATTACACAGCAGAAAAAAAAAGAAAAGACTTGTGGCAGGCCGCTCAAAGCAGAAGTTGTAAAGCCTTTTAGAGGCTCTTTCATAATCTCATACCATTTATTATTCAGTAAAACAGGGGCTTTTAACAGCCTCAGTACTGAACCACAAACTGGACTCTCTCTACTTTCTGTTTTGGTGCCGTCTGCATTAATGCACAGACAGTGCCAGGTTAGACAGGTTTATTGACCAAACAATAAAAAGCTTTAAGTACTCAGATTTGCTCTGCTGAATGGACACTCGCAAGTGTAGACTCCGCTATCAACCGCAAACATGGAGAACATGGTTGGTTCAGTAGTGAGGCCTACTGAACCAACAGGTCTGGTAGCAATGATTTATAGCCTTCAGGAGGAAGGCTTTTCCTTAATAACATTAGCAACGGCCAGCTTCCCCGAGACAGGAAGGGTGTGTCGGGGGAAACAACTTAACAAAGAGCGGATGAATGGAAGGATGAAGGAGAGAAAGGGCTGATCACTAAATGAGGCTGACTGACAATCTGAGGAGGAAAAGGGCTGGAAGGAGGCCTTGGAAACTAATACTTGATAAGGCACTGATCGTCGGGTGCCACGCACAACCCGACGACGCACTCACACGGGATGGAGAAACAGCGGCCTGTGGATTGCTCCAACCTCAACAGTGTAATGGAAAGTGAGTAAGTGCATTGCTGCTCCTCTAAAAAGAAAGGGCTCTGCTGTAAAGCACCTAACAGATGGTCTTACATCAGAGCTGAGAACACAGAGTGAGCAGCTACTGTAGATAATTATAAGTGTGTTCACATGAACACAACATCCGTATAACCCAGTTAACAGAACTGTCGAAGAACGCGTGTGCAATTTGGGATCCCAATTAGGGGTGTAAGAAAATATCGATACACGTGAGTTTCGCAATGTTATGTTTTGCGATACTGCATCGATTCTCCAAAACGCTGTATTGATTTTTAATTAACCTCTTTAAAATACGATACGACGACTGGCTATTCTGTCTTTCGGATGTTGTAATGGGATCAGTTTTAAAGCTAAAGTGAAGATCATCATATGAAACTAGAAAAACCTAAGGAATCCATTGGTACCAACCATGTCATACTTGTATGTCGCGACGGAGGCGAAATAAGGCTTTAAATTTACGCCAAATTTTGGTGAGTAAAAACTGGCATGGCCATTTTCAAAGGGGTCCCTTGACCTCTGACCCCAAGATATGTGAATGAAAATGGGTTCTATGGGTACCCACGAGTCTCCCCTTTACAGACATGCCCACTTTATGATAATCACATGCAGTTTGGTGCAAGTCATAGTCAAGTCAGCACACTGACACACTGACAGCTGTTGTTGCCTGTTGGGCAAAAACCATACAGTTTTTTGAATGCAGTATAAATGTGTTATTCTAAAATGGTGTATTTGAATATTTCTGCATACTGGGGTCCCTAAACACTCTTGGAATAGAGTGCTACAGGAATGAGTCCTAAAACCTGGAAATGAGTTAGCATTTTAGCACTTCCGGTTCCCTCGTCTGGAAGTCAATGGTTTTTTTAGTTAGATGCCTAAGAGGTCTGTGGTTAACAAGCTTAAGAGATTTTAACGTTTTGTTCTACGATAAAATACATCAATAAATATCCCACGCGTGAATTTTGAAGCCTTAAAAAATGCGGTTGCTAACAAGTGGCTAAATGAGACTACTAAATGTCATCAAGCTGGCTCATCCGCCTTTACAGCCTTGTTGTGTATACTCGCGTTCATGTGGTTTAGTTCGTCTATAACTTAACGTTAGCATTTTACTTCTGGCGATTCCATTCACGCTTCAAAAATCATAAAAGTGGAAAAAAGATTATCTTACTGAACAAAACGTGTAAGTATCATAAACGTGTGTTTGCCACAGAGCTTATTTTCTGCAATAATACAAAATCCAACGGAAAAATCCCATTGGCTTTTGGTCAAGGGAACCAGGGCGAATCTAACTTCCTGGTTGGCCTTCAAAAATACGTCATCCCTGCAGCACTCTGCATAAATTGGCTGTAAAGCTGAGACTCTTGTGGCTCCAGTGAGTCCAATTGTAATCATGTGTGATGATGTTAGTCACCATAGTAGCCATTTCACAGTGACATTGTTTTTACTCTGATTTATACATATGGTGTGTCTTTATGCTATGATAGATGAAAAAAAAAAAAACGCAATACATCGCCTTGCTTACAGTCTCACAGTATATTGAATGGTACCCCCAGTATGTATCGTATCGCCAGTTTCTTGCCAATACACAGCATTAATCCCAATCAGTGCTGCAGTCTTTACAGTGTGTGTCATCTTCAAACCAGCCCTTGCGAACTATAGAAATCTCTGTTAAGGTGATCACATACCTCAGCATTGCAGCTAAATTCAACATACAGCTGACTGTGACTGTAACGTCTCATGATCATAGTATCCAAGTTATAGTAAATGGTATCTGACGTGAGCATCTAAAATACTGCGAGACCATTAACAGCCATGAAAACACTCTCAGTCCCAACAATATACTTGCCACCACTCCCCATTCATCTGCTCTTTATAAATCTGGCTAGGTTGGAGTGGGAAAATATGCTCTGCGTGCACTAATGCACACAGCAGTAATCAATATCAATATCCTACCGATATTCAAAACAATTGCCCCCGCGAGCACTAATCTCATGTCAGCAAATGGGCATTCTAGCCGCATGTCAGAGGTCTTACACTAAGACGAACTCTCCCAGGCAAACCCAACAGCATTGTGTTATTCTTTCATTACATAAGTGGTTCATACAGACTCAAGGCTCAATGCCGCACAAAGCGTTTAGTAAGAACAGAGGGGAAAGAATGTAAAAACCTGACTTGGCTTAAGAATTGTACTCAGAGAGCACTGGACCTGACTTAAAGGATTACTCTCATTACTTTCAGCCTGGAGTTTGTTTTCATGGTTTCTGCCAAGATATTAGAATATTGTTTGAGTTACATTTTTCAATGTAACTTCAATTGTTGGAAGCGCTGTTGACGCTATTCTGTCTTTCAAAGCTGAGTGGGCTCAGTCTTAAAGCTAGAGTGAAGATACTGGTATCATATGAAACTCAGAAACCTAAGGAATCGATTGGTACCAACCATGTCATGTTAGCTTGTTGAGAAGAACGCTAAATAATGCTCCAAAGTTACACACAATTTTGGTGAGGAAAAACTGCCATGGCCATTTTCAAAGGGGTCCCTTGACCTCTGACCTCAAGATATGTGAATGAAAACTGAGATGAACAGAGTGAAAACTGTATCCTATTATATAAAACAGATGTTGACAAACTGCATATTTTGCAGTTGAAAAAAAGGTAATAAATCACAATATATCTTATCGCATATATCTTATACAATACTTAAATGTTTCGCAATCAGATTGCATCGTGACTTAAGTAACGTGATAATATCATATCCTGGGGCCTCTGGTGATTTCCATTATCTGAGATAGTGACAGCCAAAGCAACCCATTACCAAATACATGGCTGTGGTCACACACATCAGAGCCAGAGGAGAGTGTGTTCTCACTCAGCATCTGTGAATGAACGTGGCAGGTATGTTGCAGTTGTTGCTATAGTACTCAGTGTCATAATGCAAAGACCCACATAATACTTCAGACACCAGAAACATTTTTTCCACTTAGTCTCCATCTCTGGATGTACAAAACAATTGTGTGCTTAGGGAGAAATGGGTAGTCTGCTGCCTCTCGTTCATTTACTGGCTACGCTGACACTGTCCATTACCATTCAGCCATTACTGACCTCTTACTGTCATTCATCCACTTAACACCGGACCAGTGGGGAGGCACGCTGCTCCCAGAGACCACAACCACAGTCGATGATGTCTAAGACTCACTAAGACATGCCAACACAACTGACAGCCACACGGACGTCATGAAAACACCGCTTATCTTTAGGAGCTGTGACTCATGAGGTGTTGGACGGCAGTTCAGCAAACAGGCGTAACCTAAAGATAGGAGCAACTTCACTGCAACGTATCCATATCCCTACATGGATTTCTAAATCTGTCCTTTATATAGAGCACAGATCAGGTTGGATTTCAGGGTGGAGAGAGTGATAGGAAGCCAAGGAATCAGATGTGTGTTCTTTTCAAGAGTTTAGTTTTTGGCAATAAGAATATTATAGTATAATGTTACGTATCCCACCTTTCCGTATCAGTCCTTGTGCCTAATTTTATCACAAAAAACTAGGTGTCAAAGTTAACACGATAATAACGTGTTAACGCAAATTCGTTTTAACGTCACACATTTTTTAAACACATTATCGCAATAGATCTTTTGGAGGTTGTCGCGGGCTCAGTTTTAAAGCTGAAGTGAAGATATTGGCATTACATAAAACTAGAGAACCTAATGAATCCATTGGTACCAACCAAGTCATACTAGCTTGTTGTGAAGGAGGCTAAATAATGCTCCAAACTTACGCTAAAATTTGGCGAGGAAAAACTGGCATGGCCATTTACAAAGGGGTCCCTTGACCTCTGACCTCAAGATATGTGAATGTAAATGGGTTCTATGGGTACCCACGAGTCTCCCCTTTACAGACATGCACACTTTATGATAATCACATGCAGTTTTGGGGCAAGGCATAGTCAAGTCAGCACACTGACAGCTGTTAGGCTTGAGTTTAACATGTTATGATTTGAGCATATTTATGGTAAATGCAGTACCTGTGAGGGTTTCTGGATAATATTTGTCATTGTTTTGTGTTGTTAAATGATTTCCAATAATAAATATATACATACATTTGCATAAAGCAAGCATATTTTCCACCTCCCATGTTGATAAGAGCATTAAATACTGCATTTGAACAGATAAAAAAAATGTGTGATTAATTTGCGATGAATCACGATTGAGGACTAAAAACACAAATGGTGGGCAACATGATGACCTGAAGAGCCAGTATAACCACAGCGTTGCTACACAAAGAGAGACAGACAAAGAAAGGTTAACATTGAGCCAAGGACAATGTAAGATGGAGAAGCGCTGAAAGCACAGAAAGAGATGGATGACACCAGGGAGGCAGATGGATAAGTTCTTGACATGTTTGGCTGCAGACCAAATAGTTGACGAAGGAGCAGCTGTTAACTCGGCGACATTACAGAACCGCGTGGACATCGCTGCAAAATGACTTGAATTCCACTTGTGCTTTATTTAACATCAACAGATGTTAAAGTAATGCAGCTGAGCACACAGATGACTGACTCTACGGGTCGGTTAAAGTAATGAATCACATAAATGATTATAGTTTGTGATTGGTATCAGAGGTGAAATGTGGCACTGGTGCTTCCCTGGCGTGTGTTTGCACTTTAAATGTGTGTGTCGTCTTACAGCAGTTGGGGTGTTGGGTGCGGTGCGCCTGCGCAAGGACAGACGTTGCTGGCTGCGCAGTGAGAACCGGCGGATGGACTCTCTGCTGCGGGACGCCAGGGAGCGCAGGGAGTTGGTCCTCTTGAAGTCCCCGGTCCCATCCTCTCCCCGGCCTCCCCTCTCCATTGGGCTGGACAAAAAGCCGAGTGCCCCGTGGAGGGAGCGACGGACATTCCCCACCCATCCCGACATCTGAGACTGGGCCACCGTCAGCTTGTCCCCCAGATACTCCATCACAACCCACTACAGGCGAGGCCCGCTGTGTCAGAATAGAGTCTGTGAACTGAGCTGTGACTCTTGTTATTAACACAGCAGTAGGGAATCATTAGAGTCTAGTTAATGCTGAAGAGGTGGCAGTCTGGGGACAGGGTCGTAGGTATTCACTGGTGTGTGTGTGTTGCTGGGTCAATACTGCAGCAGTGAGTAAGGTGACAGAGAGAACAACAACACAGCTCAGCCAGTCCTGTGTGGTGATGTTGATGGCGTCTGCTGCTTACAGCACTGCAGCACGGATAACAGCAGACCGTTACAGGACAGAGCCTCTCCTCAGTTTCACTTGGAAATGGCCTTCCTGCAGTGCGGTCCCACTGGAGCCGTCGGGACGCTGTTTCAACTCATCACTGTCAACGCTCCAGCCCGTCGGCCTGAACTGAAGCTTTCTATTGCCTATTTTGACGCACACAAGATATGCTGGCTATATGATATGCTTGGCACACCAACCGAGTGGGCACAGAAAGGTTATGTGAGGCCGGTGCTTACTCTTAGCTATGCAGGGCACTACTCTATGGGACAGTCTGAAAAACTGCTGCGCTGTCTACCAACAGGTTTCTCAGCCATGTTTTTCTGGCTTCAGGCACAAACAACTTCTCAAGTACAGAAGTGATAATAATAATAGAATCACATCCTCAACATACCGTTAATGCTTGGCACAACATTCAGTTCTCTATTTCCATCATATAGGTGCTAATAATACTAAAATAATAATAAGAGTGTGACGAGCTCTGTGAAACCTCTCTCAATTCTCCAGATGTGAGATTCTCCGTCCCAATCCCAGCCTCAATTACAGCCCAACTGACAGCTCTCCCAGAGCTGTGGATGATGCGTTTCCTCCAAAAGGAGGCCCAGGTTAAAAGTTGAAAAATCCATCCATCCAACAAGACTGCATTTCCACGACTGTGCTACCCCTCTGGCAAAAAAAGCTGCAAGGAGAAATGGTGCAGGACAGCTGGTGGCAAAAATGAAAAACTGCTCAATCGTATCCCATAAGGAAAAACCAGAGGGCAACCAACAGCAGTGCCAAACAGAGGAAGAGCACTGTGGTGGGGAAGTCAAATCCAGAGGAGAAACGAGGAAGAAGAGAGAAAATGTTTCTCCCCTCGCCTTTTTCTGCAGGTACGGGCAGGTAGGAGAAAATGCGTCAGCAATGCTGCTCTCTGTACTCAGCGCTATAGGACTCACCGTCAAGGAGAAACTGGGTGGAGAGAGGGAGTGTGGAACGGAGTCGGGGAGCGACAGAGAGAGAGAGAGAGAGAGAGAGAGAGAGAGAGAGAGAATGGGAGGTCCCTGATACGGAGCGGGAGGGAGAGAGGAGGGTGATATATGTTCTGCGGCGCTTTATCGCTCCAGCCTGATTCAGTTGCAGGGCAAGACAGTGACAGCCAGAACGGAGAGCAGAAGGAAGGATGAGAGAGAGGAAATGTTGCAGCATCTCCTTTCAAAACAGAAAGAAAGAGAGAAAGTGGGGACGACAAAGTCCTGTGATACAATCGCATAGGAATGAGCACAAGTGCATCATCATGTTAAAAGAGAAAACTATAAATAGATTGATTGGGCGTGCAGAGGAGCGAGGAGAGTGAAAAGACAGGTGTGGCTCTGGCAGTGAAGTGAGATTATTGTACGCACATCAACCAGTTTGTCAGCACAGTGTGGCCAAAAGCAAAAAATCACAACAGTCCAATGAATGTTTGTTTAAATCTCGCTTAGATTCAGACTCATACAAACAGCAGAACAGACTAGAAAACACTTTTAACTTCCGGCTTAAACAGGTCTCTGCTATGTGGCGAACTGGTGCCCTGAAATAAGCGACTCCAGACACACTTCAGAGAGTTAATCTCAGAGCAAACTGGGACAGAGGGGCTCATAAAAGCTGAATCCCTGTCCACATATGCCCCCTACAGGTAATCTGATTAACTTTTCTTTGAAGTGCTGTGCTAAGGGCAAGTCAGCTGTGAGGTTCTCGGTTTCCAACAGCACACAAACTGACCTCTCTCACGTACTCCTCAGCCTGAAAATGGCTGCGTCTTCCTGGGTAATACTAAAGACAACGTGACACAGCCTGAAAAAGCTAAATTACTCATATTAAAAGATCTGGAGGTTACAGCAGCATTAGTTACAGCAATATTATTACTTTACTGTAGCAAATATAGCAAACATATATCACTGTTTTACTATATACTCTCTTCTCAATATGACAATTGAGATAATCTTCAAAATTACAGCTGAAAAACTTAATATGGGAAATCAATTAACAATACAAAATAATGACACATATTGCCCAGAAACCCTCACAGGTACTGCATTTAGCATAAAACATATGCTCAAATCAGAACATGGCAAACTCAAGCCAAACAGGCAACAACAACTTGACTATGACTTGCCCCAAACTGCATGTGATTATCATAAAGTGGAGTTAAAATGAATTTGCATTTACGTGTTATTATCGCGTTAACTTTGACAGCCCTAGTATTTACTATTTTGATAAGTGCTTAATCACCTGAATTATTTCTTAAGCAAAAAAAATGAAACATTTCCTGGTTCCAGCTTCTGAAATTTGAAGATTTACTGCTTTTTCTCATTTAAAAAAAATCATTATAAATGGAAGATTTTGGGGTTTTGAGCTGCTGGTTGGACAAAGACAGCAGTTTGAAGACGTCATATTTAGAATTGCAACGATTAATCGATTAATTGTCAGCTATTAAATCAATCTCTAACTATTTTGATAATCGATTCATTGGTTTGACTATTTTTTTAAGAAAAAGAATAGTCAAAATTCTCTGATTCCAGTTTCTTAAATGTGAATATTTTCTGGTTTCTTTAGTCCTCTATGACAGTTAACTGAATATCTTTGAGTTGTGGACAAAACAAGACATTTGAGGACGTCATCTCGGGCTTTGGGAAACACTGATCCACATTTTCACCATTTTCTGACATTTTATAGACCAAACAAACTAATCGATTAATCAAGAAAATAAATCAACAGATTAATCAACAATGAAAATAATCGTTGGGGAAATTGTAAATTTTCCATCCAAAAAACAATTGCTAATAATCGATGATGAATTGACAATAATCATCAAAATCACTTAGTTTTTAATCATCCAAATGTTACATCTTACCAACGAGTATACATTTATCTTCAAACGCACATTGCCAGCTTAGATGAGAGATGGCAGGAAATAGTGATTTTAATAAAATTATTAAAATTACACTGAGAATGAAGCCAAGACAAAGACAAGTTATATTGCAAGATGCATCCTACTACTCCTCCCAATGTCCCTAATATTCCTCCTCCCAATAGTAAACGTCACCTACTGGGAAGTGAGTCATCGCTGCTCATCACTTCCCCTCTTCTGCTGACATCATCAATCTGTGCGCAGCCTCAGCTTCTAGAAACCCAACCGGCAACCACACAAAGGAGATGAAATAGGATGCAGCTAAAGTACATACAGCATACTGTATATACTCTATGATAAGTACCTACATTCAGTGTTATGTGAGAGGACGCATGTATCTTACAGAGAAACATCAGTAATAATAAGAAGAGTTGTCCCGTCACTTACCCAGAGGCAGTGTGGAGTCAGGCAGCACGACCAGATGTACAACACAGCTCTCAGCACGGTGCCCATCTCTGCTCTGCCCCACTCACCAGCCTCAGACCCTCCAACTTAAAACCAGTGATGTCACCACACAACCATTACCTCATCTGTGTGTGAGTCTGAGGACGCTTCCGCCAGGAAATACAACGTACGGGAAATCAATCACATCTGATATCTGACCTAACACAGATGGATTTTGGCATTGAACATTATTTGTAATTTCTGTAAATTCTGAAGCAGGGTGTACCTCGCCTTTGCCCAGTATCAGCTGGGATCGGCTCCAACCCCCCTGTGACTCTGAATAAGATAAGCGGTTACGGATAATGAGTGAATGAATTAACCATCTTGCGATTTCAGAGGTTGTAGCGGGCTCAGTTTTACATCTAGAGTGAAGATATATGTTAATATGAAACTAGAAAAAACCCTAAGGAATCCATTACTACCAACCATGTCATACTAGCTTGTCACAAAGGACAATAAATAACACATTTTGGCGAGGAAAAACGGACATGGCCATTTTCAAAGGAGTCCCTTGACCTCTGACCTCAAGATATGTGAATGAAAATGGGTTCTATGGGTACCCACGAGTCTCCCCTTTACAGACATGCCCACTTTATGATAATCACATGCAGTTTTTGGCAGGTCATAGTCAAATCAGCACACTGACAGCAGAGTTTGCCATGTTATGATTTGAGCATATTGTTTATGCTAAATGCAGTACCTGTGAGGGTTTCTGGACAATATTTGTCATTGTTTTGTGTTGTTAATTGATTTCCAATAATAAATACATACATACATTTGCATAAATCAAGCATATTTGCCCACTCCCATGTTTATAAGAGTATTAATGCAGCAGTGGGTAGAAATGGAGCAACATGATTTAAAAAAAAAAAGTTATCTAAGTTTGGAGCGTTATTTAGCCTCTTTCTTGACAAGCTAGTATGACATGGTTGGTACAAATGGATTCCTTCGTTTTTTCTAGTTTCATATGATACCAGTGAGCCCGCTACAACCTTAAAAATCGCAAGTGTCATTAATGCCTTAAAGAAATGAGTTATGTTAAAACAAATTTGTTCGTTGAAGGTTAACGTGTTATTATCACATTAACTTTGACAGCCCTATAAAGAACACAAGCACTGAAAACAGCCATGAGGAACTACATACACTGACACCAGGAAGGGTGACACTCACCACCTGAAACACAACCACTAGATGGTGGTAGTGAGCTCTCCATCACTCAGTGTGCAATTATGGGACACAATAAACTGTACTTCTGGTTTAGGCCTTCAACCTGGGCCTACAATTACTGTCTCAATAACAAAGAGCCAACTGAACCCAACCCGGCATATTAATAAACACTGCACATGCTTGGATGTAGATGATATATCGGTGTATGTAATGTGTGTAGTTGCAAATATGCAGACAAATGTTAGTTTACTAATTCCAAAATATATGAAAAAAACAGATGTGAAGGTAAAAAGTTAGAAATAACAGGTAACCAATCAACACCGAGGAACACAGGCACACAAATGTGCCGTGTGTGTTTGGCTGCAAGGCCCATGATCATTACGGACCATTTCACAAATGAGCAGTAAGAACATGTACACATTAACCAATTGAACAAATCCAATCCTGAATTACAGGCCTGAGAGGGTGCTCGGCCGCCACTTCCATGGAATGTGACGTGGGATGGGTGGAGGTGAGTCTAGAAAGCCGTGCCATCAACATTAGTCACCGACTCTCTCTACTAGCTGAGCACAGCAGCATTCAGCTGCCAACGTTCAGTCAACTAACTGCATTCCTCTACCTTCTTCAAAGCACGAGACACACACGCACTCTCTCTCAAAGACAAACATGATATTGCTCACTCGCACAGTCTGCACACAGATTCCCCTCCCGGTCTGTGACAGTGATTATAATAAAGCAGTGGTTCCCAACCTTTCTCCTTAAGCGACCCTTTTCTGTCATTAAGTAAACTGACGACCCCTGACTAAGTGACATATTTAATGGATGTTTCATGTTATATTCAATGCATAGCAATAACAGTGCAGAATAACTGATAAACTGTACAACGAATCCAAATGTTGAACGCAATAACTGCAGGAAGTTTACGTAAAACGAGCGATTTGGATGAAATTTGAGCAGATTCTTTGAATATTGCATCAGAGATGAGTTTTCATGTTATTTCTAGGGAACTTTTAGCACAATTATCTCTCTGTATTATGTATTTCTTTGAATTTTTGACAATCACAGTTTTTTGACAAAGTCAGTGTTTGACCATTGTTCTATTAGCTCTTTGTTTGTTAGATTTTTTAAAGCCTGAAAACAGAGCCATGAGGAGGTGCAGAAGTCTAGTTTTCTCTCAGAACACTTGAATTACAATATGCTGAAAGGTTATTATGGGATTTTTGCCCAATGATGCCAAAAATATACTACCTACTCTCATTTTAATCGTGCCTTATCCTGTGAATTTTGAGTTTATATCTCAAATAATAATTCAAACTTTTTCTTCACAGAAATGAATGAAATCCTAAGATATGCCAACTGTATTTTTTTTTTTTTAAAGTTGTATTAAACCCGTTAATATCAAGCGACCCCTCTGTGAAGCTTTGGCGAGGTTCCCAGGTTGGGAACCAGTGTAACAACGGGCTCACAGCCGACCATCTAACAGTTAGATGGTCGGCTGTGTGCTGCACTGCTGGAACTCCCTCACTCCACACATCCGACAGTCGGACACTTTTACAACATTCAAGTTCACACCAGAGGGGCCAATAATTCAGTTTTCTTTCCTGGGAGTTAGAGGTAAAATTAAAAGTTTAACATAAAATGCAGTTGCAGTGAAGTCATTATTTTGTTATTTTAACTCTTTTAAAGTCACCAGAATGCAGGAAACAAAGTCTCTGAAACTCAGACCCCCCATTTGGTTTAGAAATCCTCCCTTTTTTTCAAGGTCTCAAAGTTAGCAAGTATGTTTGTGATACCTAATTAAAATCTGAATGTCAAATTTATAACTGTTGCGAAACTCAAAAATATATATTCTATTCACATGCTTTTTTAATGATATAACACAGAATAATAATAATACAAATAATAATATAAATAAATAATAATCTACATTATAATAATAATAATAATCAACATTAATAGTAAGGAAGACAATTAGCCTACATTTTATTTGATGTGGGGTGCTAACCCAAAAAAGGTTGACAACCACTGATTTAACTAAAGCACAGACTCATGAAGAGGGTTCTCATCTCATTGAGTTGCATAGTTTCCTGGAAGCCAGCTGTGTGTGTGTTGCAGCATCCTGACTCACCCAGCTGTCGAGGTCCTGCTCTCTGTGGGCGCTGCGGCTCCTCATCCTGGAGAGGCTTCCCTCCACAGCGCTGCTCGGAGGAGCAGACCGCCTCGACACACTGCGAGAGCGGATCCTGTTCAGCTCCTAATACACACACGGGAACCAGAGTCATCTTCATATCACCTTATACATATCTATTCACAACCATGCTGCATGCTGCAGAGGAAACTGCTTCAGTCATCTAGGTAAGCATTTTAAAAAAAACTCCACGTGTACAATCAAGGTCCGAAATTAACACCCGCCAGCCAAGCGCCAAATGCGGGTAGATTTTCCGTTTTGCGAAGGCTATCCGCCACACTGGCAGGTAAACATTTGTACCAAAATCATGTTAGTAGTGTTATAAAAACTCTGATCGGTTACACTGAGAGTCTTTACCATGTTTTGGTGTCATTTATCGTTACGTCCGAGCTGCTTCTGTCCTCTGCTCTCTCAGCACCATGTGCAACAGCGTCACAGATGTTGTGTTTGTTTACCTTTTCAGAGATCCTTTATGGATTTGTTCGAGAAGAGGGCTCACTCGTGAGGGGAAAAACTGAACTGAACAAACTGAATTGCTATCTTTTGTTGCTTATTGCTAAATCTCTGAAAAGTGGTGTTTTTTTTTATTTGTTTCATTGAACTCTGGACTCTTTATTTCCAGTGAATGTTATTGGGACTTGAATTTCATTATCTTACACTTAACTCCCCAGATCCACTTTGTTTTTTAACGACATCCTCAACAGCATCCTATCAAGTAAACATTCAAACTTTTTTACTTTTTTCAGGTGACATTTGTTGCAAGAATTATTTCAGGTATTTGTTAACTGAATATTTATTTACAGAGAATATATGTACAAGCGCATACAGACTATTTATTGTTGGTGTGTGGAAAAAAGGCCTAGGACTGTGTGCACTTTGTCCCATACTGTTTTATCTCAGGCATCTACAAAATGACATGAATCTTAAAGCACTTTAAAACAGGTAATAGTACATATAATACGACCTGCTTTCAACTTTAGTGCATTATTTTGATCTTTACTTAGGGGGTTGTTGCAATATTTCTCGCAATATCGCCTGTATTATGATAATCATCATGTACAACCTACAAAAATATTGTATTTGATTTCAACATACTGAGACTGCAGTTGTACAAAATGAAAACATTCATGGATATCTCTGACTCACCTGAGATCCCTGTGACCTCCTGTGGCTATGGACGTCCCCCCTGCTGTCTTGAGGATGTTGCTCTCTGAGGAGCCAGACTGGCTCCTCGGGAGCTCCACCCGGAGAGCCTCCACTTTTGGCTTCTGTCCGTGAAAGAGGGGCCAAGTGATGTGGATCATCCAGCACAGAGGGCCAGTGCCTCTGTGGAGACAGGAGCCGTTCCTCCTGCCTGAGGAGGAGTTGCTCTGGGCTGAGTTTGTTGGCATGTTTTCTGGGTTCAGCCGCAGGTTTGTCCACAGCCATCTCGACAGGCCGCAGCTCCCACGGGTCCTGAGGAGACGGCATCCATACTGGGCTTGTGAAACCTGCTGAAGTCTGTGGTGGCAACCTCCAGCTAACATCTACATCAGGTGTAGGCTGCGATCTAGCTCCAAATGGAGCGTCTACACCCTGAATACCAGAAACAGGAAACAAGTCTTTACTCGGGGAGAGCTGAGCTTGAGATGAGAAAGAGTCAATGTCAAAGTTGGCAGGTTTGTAAGACTCCTCTGCCCTCGGAGTTGGCTCCCTCCATCGTGTCGCAGGGTCACTGCGCTGTGCATTTCGGAGAACCGTGTCCAGATCCACCACTTGAGGCCTGAGAGGAGATGCCTCCAACCTCGCCCTCTCTTGTTCCTCTTTCTTCTGCTTCTCTTTTAGTCGCTGCCTCTCTGCTTCTTGCTGTTTGGCTATCTGTCTCATTTTCTCTGCCTCCTCCCTTTCCATCCTCTCCCTCAGTCTGCGTTTCTCCAGCTCCAAAATTTGCTGTCTCTCCCTCTCTGCCTGCCTTTGCTTTTCCAACTCCAAGAGCTGTCGTCTCTCCATCTCTTTGAGTCTCCCCAACTCCTCCTTCCTCTGCTTTTCCTTCTCCAGCTCTCGTTGTCTCAGCCTCTGGTTTTCTAATTCCTGCCTCTCAAAATCTAGCTGTCTCTGTCTCTCCCTTTCTAAATCTCTCTGTCTCTGTCTCTCCTGCTTTTCCCTCTCAATCTCTCTCTGGTGCTCCTTCTCCATCTCCCTTTGTCTTTCCCTTTCTTTATCGAGCTCTCTCATTCTCAGCATTTCCTGTTCTAATGCCATCTGTCTCATTTTCTCTGCCTCATCTCTCTCCTTCTTCTCTCTTAGCCTCTGCTTCTCGAGCTCCATGAGCTGCTGCATCTCCTTTTCTTTCTGTTTCTGTTTTTGAAACTCCAAGAGCTGCAGTCTCTCCAGCTCTTTAATTCTCTCCAGGTCCTCCATTTTATGTTTCTCCTTTTGGATTTCCAGCAGACGTCTTTCCTTGTCCAGCTCTCTCTGCCTCTCTTCCTCCCTTTGTCTTTGCCTCTCTTGTTCACGCTGTCTCTCCCTTTCCTGCTCTTGGAATTTCTCTCCTTCGATCCTTCTCTGTCTCTCCAATTCTCGCCGTTTTTCTTTCTCAAGTTGCCGCTGCCTCTCTTTTTCAAGGTCTCTTAGTCTCGCTCTCTCCAGTTCTTGAAGTTTCTGTTGATGCTCGAGCTCTAACTGTTTCTGCCTTTCCAGCGCACGCCGTTTCTCCTCAAAGTCCTGTTTCTCCTTCTCAAAGGCTTTCTGTCTTTGCCTTTCAAATTCTCTTTGCATCTCCCTCTCCTTCATTCGTGCAAACTCTAAATTTGCTTCTTTCTCCATTTCCAGCTGCCTCTGTTTTTCCCTCTCAATCTCTTTCAGCTTTGCCATGTGTCTTTCCGTCTCCTTTTGTAGTTCTCTTTTCTTTTCGACTTCCATCATTTCCTCTGCCGTCTGTCCATCCGACCCTGATCTGATCTCCCTGTGGCCCCTCATCAGCTCCTCAACTTGATAGTTTTTTCCTAAAGCTTCATCTAATGATGGATTCCTCCTCATTGGAAGAACCTTCCCTTGAGAGCTGCCCAGTGCAGACCTCACGGAGAAATCATCGAAGGCCACGTTGATGTCCCCGATGCTCGCTCCTGCATCTATAGGAGAAACTGGCTCCTGTATTTGTCCAGTCAGAGCAAAGTAGGTCGCCCTGGGTTTCGGCTGATCTTCTGCCTGCAGCATTTTCAATCGTTTAGGAGCTGCAGCCACTTCCTCCTGCTCCGCTTCCCTCTGCCTGTCCCTGTCTTGATCTAAAGCCACCTGTCCTTCCCTTTGTGATTCCTTTTGCATCCCTTTCTCCACACTTGCCTCTTGGTCGAGACCTGTGGCGGTCCACTTTGACAAAGCTCCGATTCTCAGATACCGAGGCTGCTGTTCTGGCGTCACAGCCACAGTTGGTTCGCTTTGCGCTGAACCAGTCCTCTCTGCCACCGGCCTGCTTGCTTCTGAGCGTCTGGAGCGTAGCGTCATGGCCTTGTCCTCCCACTGAGCTGATGGGATGTTCTCACTCACTACCCTGCTCTCCTCCACTGCCTGCACAGTGTCAAAGGCATGCGACACCCTCAGAGGACCTGATGGAGATACGGGATCTTTGTAAGTGGCAGTGACCAGAGTTCCCTCGTCCTCACGGTTTCCTCTCTTAAACGACGGGCTGCTGAGCGAATCATTAGCCTTGTTCGCAGACTTGCCCTCCTCCACCATCAGCACGCTGTGCCTCTCCACAACATTTTCAAACAAGGAGGCTCGCACTGTCTGCACGTCTGCACCGCTTTCCTTGGAAGTGGCGCCGAACGTCTGTATCGCCTCAGGCCCTTCAGGTGTGGAGGCCTTTTTGAGCTGCTCCTGGGATTCTTTTAAATCCACAAATGTCTTCTGGTCACTGGGTGTGACGGGTGACTCCTCAATCTAAGGACATTCAGAGATATACTGAGAATTGTTAAGAGATAACAGGAAGTTTGCCATTTGTTCATGTATTCATTTAACAATCATGCTTTTTTTTCTGTTAAACTTTTTCACCATTTGAACACTATGTCACAACAGATGTGGAATCATCTGACAGAAACAAAGAATAAAAAAAAAAAAGTGACTTGACAACATAACAGGAGAAAATACAGCACTCAAAATGGGTTGAAGTGATTGAGTGAACAACTGTCAGCGTAGTAATGGTATCCCCTTGTTCTATGTTGGCCTCATAACAGTGGGTGTGGTGCAGAGGTGGTAATCAAAGCCTCTCTGTGTTGACCTTTTCCCAGTGATTGCCTCTCTGCGTTTCATAACCGGCAGCCACCGGGGAAGATTAATGTGCCGGCTGGCTTAGGTTTCACAGCTTTGTACATCTACGGCACTGACGATTCTTTTTACTGTAATGCCACGTTTCCTCTAGGGAGATTCTCTTTTAAACACAGACACACAGGGGTCGACAACAAACGTAAACACTCTTAGTTTTGTTAAAGATGTATTTCACCATGGTAACAGTGAGTATAAAAGGCACACAATATGGCTCATTCTGTCAACTTCCAGCTTGTTCAATCTACTGTTTAGTCTTTTCTTCTCTTTGCTAGATGCCATGGTTTTTATTTTGTTAAAAGATGAGAAGAAACACACTAAAGTTATACTTTTGCTATGTTTATGCCTAGCGTCCACACTACTTAGGCGTTTTTGAGCCCCTAAAATGGAGACGTTTGAAAATGCTGCTGACCCCGTTTTAGTTTTAAAACTCTGGGGTTGCTGTATAGTCTGGACGGACAGTGGTACAGTGGTAGTATGGACGGAGAATAATAATGAAAGGGCCTTAAAAGGAAGGGAGATCGTTTTAATATGCTGTTTTAAAAAACACATTAGTGGGGGTGTAGCCTAAAATGCAACTGTGTTAAAAGGATAACATGTGAAAGCTTTCCCCAGCACTAAGCTGTAACACTGTTTCTCATTTGCCTGTTAAACATAGACTGAGCCCGACAGAAACCAGTTCCTACGAAGCTCAGTCCCTTTCTTACCCTCCACTGAGGATCTTTGCTGATCTCATGGCGGTCTGTCGCCTCACTGAAGAACACACTGCCATGGTCTGGCGACCTCTCGGATGAAAACCTGATGAACATACATTGCACAATACAAAAGCCATGCGTGACAATGGAACTTGTGGACAAAGACGTGGGACAAAAAGCAAGCTGAGGAGACATTGACAGCAGCTCTTACCTTTTAGTCAGGTCGAGGGGCAAGGGGCGGGGCCTCAGTACAGGTTTCAAAACAGGGCTCTGAATTGGTGTTGTGTCCTCCGTCAGCTGCTTGATGAGCTGTTTGACACCCACTGGCGGTTCGGTGGTGGTTTCAGGGACTGGCTGCACTGGAGAAGGAAGATCTGACCCTGGGCCTGCGACGCCTGTCCCAGGAGAGGAGGATGAATCGAGGAAGAGACTGATTCGCGACTTGATGCTAACTGCATGCTTATCCTCATCCGTCTCTTTCGCGGTCGTTTCTTCGGTCTTTTTGTTGCTTTGGTCAGCAGGCTGAGCTACGCCATCAGTACTTTGCGGTGCGGTGCTCTTAGGGGTTTTCTCCTGCTCTCTCTTTTGCGGCGGTGCCTTCTCCTCCTCTGGATCGTTCTCCTTAGTGTTTGCTTTGGGAGATTTACGGTGCAGTGACAGGCCGATTGACTCAAACTTGGATGTGAGATCAGCTGAAAGTGGTCGTCTTGCCCAGCGCGGGGAGGGATCTGGTGTCTCCGTCGGACTGTCGAGGAAAATGGCTGACACGGGTCTGGGCCTGGAGCCTCTGGGCTGTGGCCGCTGTGGCCGCAGTGGCACCGCTGGGTTTGCTTTTTCCTCTTCTTCTTCCTCCTGCCCTACCTGAGCGAGAAAACCCATGGACTTGGCTCTGGTAATGGAGGCCCCACCTTTGCTGGATGTCGTCTGGTCATTCTCATCTGGAGTTTTAGTGGTTCCAGACCATTCCGATGCTGGAAATTGTTTAAGGCTCTTGGAATAAGCCAAGCTTGATGAGCCAGGTTTCTGCCTCTCTGCTCTTACAGGAGGAATGGGTTTGCTGGAGTCTTCAGGGTCAAGAGGAGGGGCCGGTTTAAATGGCTGGACTATCGGCTTGGTTGTTTGTCCAGTGTTCAACTTATTAGATGTTTTAAAGGAGGTAGGGGAAGGTCGGTTGGGGTTGGTTGACACTGGCCTGGGTTTGCCAGTGGCAACTGGCTGCTGTTGTTTTGGACTGAATGGAAGCTCTGGTTTGTATCCAGAAAGGCGAGTGGACTCTGGTCGGGGCTTGGGATGGGGCTTAGGAGCAAGTATGGGCTTAATGGTGGGGTTTTTCTCCAATGCAAAAGGTTTGGGAGTGAGCCGTGGCTTGGGGGCCGGGACAGGTTTGTTAGGTTCTGGAGTGATGATATGGGACTGGTTGATGGAGGGGATCTCATTGAGGCTCTTATTGCTGGAGTCTGTCAAAGGACTCAGGTGAAGTCGTCCTCCCACTACTGTCCTCCCCACCTCCCCGGTCTGAACCTCTACCTGAGCAGCCATCCTCTTCAACAGCACCTTTAAAGGAAAAAGGAAAATAACAAAACAAAGCTGATCTATGGTCATTTTGTATGACGGAGGTTCTCAACCACAGCACTACATAAATCAAACTCATAATTACCGCGATAGCCGTCACTCTATCTAATCACTACTGTGGACTTTGTCTTGGGAGTGCCTTACACTGCAGCACAGTCAGAAAGATATTTACACAAGGTCACTCTAGTAGGTTAAAACACGCGTGTTGACAGCTGAATAAGGGATGATAGAATAAATCAATTACTGTTTTTTTTGCCATCCATATTCATATTGATAGACCTTTTTCATAAAAGACATTTTGACAAGTCACAGTAGGAAAAGCACAGGTGCAAGTAATACAATTTATTATGGCTAAATTCCATTTAGCTGCTTCAGTTTCAGGGTCCTGGTGTTGTTAACGCTGGCTCACTGTCACTGAATAGAACAGAGCGATCATTATCGTTGTCAAAGCTGCAGCCAGTAACTTTGAGCAAATATGATAAAAAAGTAATTTGAATTAAATGGTCACTATATCCTGACACAACACAGCATTCATGAAGCGCTCACTGGAAGTCTCTCTATTCACTATTTTGATTAACTAATCACTTAATATTCTATAATTTCCTATAAATACTACCCTCTTCACAGCAGACATTTATATACTATACATACTGTATGTGTTTGGCTGCATACCTGTACATGTAGCCTGGAATCTGTGCAACTATTGCCTCTGATTGACCTGCGTGCATCACTAAGCTGAATGACTGGTGCAGTAGTGATCATGACTGTGTACCTTTAAGGTAGATCCTGAGACGGGAGGGGCTGGACAACTGTACTGTGTCATTGTTTTCGTTTTCATGTTGTAACACAAGCAAATCAGGCTTTAGACGGTGAATGGGGGATTCTACTGCACACCAGACTGCTATTAAAGATTGAGCTCCTCCCCTAATGAACTTTCACATGTTTATCTTGAACTGACTCTTCCATCTAAAACGGAGGTGTGGTGATAAATATGAGGTCACTGGAGATCATCTGACTCTGTCCTTTTGACACACTATGATGATAATGAGTTGTATCAGTTGTTTCTATAGTGAAAACCAAGATAGAAAACATTACAACTCAAGCACTTCTGTGGTAGCCCTTTAAGACACTCCTTCACATCTGATAATGCTTTCCACATGTTGCTTTGCTGTGTTGAGGTACTTCGCTATGCAGACCAGCAACAGTGCTTTCAGAAAAATGACTGAATCCAACTGCTGTGAGATATTCCCAGAATATCTTACCTGACCAGATGTCAACCGTCTGCTGTAGAGCACTGGCTTTTGTTGTAACCGAGCAGCGATGTCATATCACACACGAGGAAGGAGTTGAGGGAGCCTAAAGAGAAGGAACACACTTTGTGTCAACAAAGCACACAATCACTCGTCAAGACTGCTGCGACTAAGGCTGTGGCAGACAAATCACGGCAAAGCTGCTACGGAGCTGTCAAGTCCAAATACTTCTTCATCGTGGTGTTGTCACGTCTCCATACAGAAGCAAAGAGATGATAATGTTTACACTGACACAGACTTGAGTACACATAGTCACACCCTTACATCTGAGCTGATGGTATATGTGCAGACATAAAAAACAATAAAATGCATGAGGAAAGTCATTAACTGGATGCTGTTTACCTTTTGTTGTTCTTTTATTTTCATTAAGCCCTCTATCACTGCTCACCTGTCATCACTCACACACTCCTTACTGTATCTATATAAATTCAATCTGGGAATCTGGGAACTACAAATACTGTTAACGGTACAGTTTGCTCCCCATTTCTGTGTGAGCCATCGGGCTGGGACGATACGCCTATCTCCCAATTCAATATACTATCACAATACTTAGGTGCCGATTCGATATGTGTTGCGATTCTACAATTATTGCGATTCGATATTGCGATTTTTGTTAACTTTTTTAACAATAGACCACAGGAAAAAGTTGAATCATACACTTCTAGGGACTTTTGTTTTGGAAATTATCTAAATTAATACAATAAAAATGTTTGATTTTCAGCATGCATATAGTTAGAGATGTCTTGAAGTCAAATATATCAGTCATTTGTATATACATTTTTATCCAGCAACCCAAAAATCAAAGAATAAAGATATTTCCCTCACAAATTAGTGGTATTTTCTTTCTAGTTTATAAGGGACATGCAACATGTGTATTTTGTAATAGCCATGTCTGCTCTTTTTTTCTGTGCATCTCATTTTATGTACATCAGCTGACAAGTTACACTGATTAGTTTAAACCACTTGGGTGCTGATTACATCATTTTAATCTATAAATTCTCTGTATCCAAACATGGGAAATGAAAAGAAAAGGAAACAGAATGAAACAGAGAAAACACAGTGGCTTGTGCTCGCATAACAGAGATTGAAAAGTTGAAAACTTGAACTTTAGATGTTGACAGGAAACGCCTTCGCTAAGATGGAATGCTAAACATTCACAGCAGGGATTAGGAAAGTGTCTGCCTTATATAGCCGTAGACAAAGGAGTATTTTACATAACACACATTACTTAAACTCACACACGAGTCCAATATCTGTATTATTTATAGCATGATGAATATTTAAGACATTTGGCAGTTCTCTTTAAGAAGTAGGTGCAGCAAAAGTCAGAGAAATGTCTTTGATTTCTAGCAGGAAGCACATACAAAAGGAGAGTAGAGCACAGAGTGTTACTATCAAGATACAGTGACCTGGTCCAGCCAGTTATACAGAGGAAATTTCCTTACATAGACAATAGAGAACTTCATGTCAACTGATCTATCAGCAACTAAAAGAGGAAGCGCGGTATCTCTCGAGTGAGTTCTCACATAGTGTACAACAAAGCTTTTCAACTACAAGCCACAAATATATTTTATAACCGTAGCTGCCTGCTGTCATCCAAGTATACATAATTACATAAATAAATTAAAAGGAAAATTATACAGAAGAGTAATCAAATAAGGGAATTAATATAAAGATGAATAAATAAAGAAGCAAATTAAAACAAATATCAATTTATGTCACATTTTATCAACTCATTAATGGCTACATTTATTTTTAATATTATTTTTGCTACATTTAATGACATATTTATTAATTTATCGAGTCATTTATTTATTTACTTACTTAAATGTACATACTATACGTCGACGAAGGATTCCGTTTTAATCTACAGGACTATGGAGGACCACAAGAGTCACATAAATAGTAATAGAGCATTTAATTGATTAATAACTAATTGTACTATAAAAATAGGCATTAAAAAATGTGTTTACAGGAAGCATGGTATCTCTCAAGTGAGTTCTCACATAGTGTACAACAAAGCTTTTTAACTACAATCCACAAATATATGTTATAACCTTAGTTGCCTGCTGTCATCCAAGTATACATAATTACATAAATAAATAAAAAGGAAAATTAAACATAGGAGTAAGCAAATAAGGGAATTAATATAAAGATGAATAAATAAATAAATATATGTCACATTTGATCAAATAATTAATGGCTACATTTATTTTTAATATTTTTGCTACTTTTAATGATATATTTATTAATTTATCGAGTAATTTATTTCTTTACTTACTTATTTAAATGTACATACTATACGTCGACGAAGGAGTCTGTTTTAATCTATAGGACTATGGAGGACCACAAGAGTCACGTAAATAGTATACATAATTACATAAATAAATAAAAAGGAAAATTAAACATAAGAGTAAACAAATAAGGGAATTAATATAAAGATTTTTTTTTAAATATCAATTTATGTCACATTTTATCAAATAATTAATGGCTACATTTATTTTTTATATTATTTTTGCTACATTTAATGACATATTTATTAATTTATCGAGTCATTTATTTACTTTTTTAATTTGGCAGGTTCCAACTTCCATATCCAGGAAGCCTTATGATGCAGAGATTAACCTGTGTGTAATATTTACAGGTATTAATAAGGACGTAATCCAGTAGATTAAGGTGAGGGTTTTTAGGGCTTTCTTGCCATCAAAAAGTAGTCTAAGCACAACTAATCACTGTAAATGTACCACAGTTAACCAAAAGGTTTGATTTAATGTGTAATATGTGAAATACAATAAGATACAGCCAAATAAATGTAAATATAGATAATTTATAGTAGTCAATTAAATCAACAAACGTTAAAGCGACATTGATTTGATGAGTTTTCTATAATAGATCCATCAAAAAGTAGTCTAAAACAGGGGCAAGCACAACTAAACATCACTGTAAATGTACCACAGTCAACCAAAAAGGTTTGATTTAATGTGTACCTGCCAAATGTTACATAGGTAACTCTGCAAGACAGAAATACAATAAGATACAGCCAGATAAATGTCACTATAGATCATTTGTAGTAGTCAATTAAATCAACTAACGTTAAAGCGACATTGTATTTGTCTATATTTTGATTTGAATGTTTTAATGTTTGCTTTTAATGTTTGCTTTTAACTGTTTTTCGTTGTTTTCCACGACAATGACAAAGTCTCTCTCTCTCTGCATTGATTTGATGGGTTTCTATAATAAAATCGGTCTGTTTCAGTCTATAATTTGCCACAAGTGTTAGCTCTTCCTGTCCTGTCCTGTCCTGTCCTGTCCTGTCCTGTCTGTCCTGTCCTGTCCTGTCCTGTCCAGTCTGTGGTCAGTAACCAGTCCAATTGAGCAAAAGGACACAGAGTTGTCCTGCTCCAAACAGGATGTTAAAGCATGAAAACTACACCTTAAAGTACTGGATGAACACCATTCAGAGCAAAACGTACAGCTCAAACTGTCTAAATAACTCTTCAGATAATAACAAGAGGATAGATCAACAGCATCAACAGCTTGCTGGCTAGCAACGGTGAAGCTAACAACCTCAAGACAAAATGGAAACACTGACTGAACCTGTCTTTGATCCGAAAACTGGAGACAAACTTACCGAATGAGAAAGTCAGTTGTGCTTCTTCTCTTGTCGAAACAACTTCAAACATAATAGAGGTTTACAAACTATGAAGAAAACATCACTAGTTGTGTCTTGTTGGTTAATGCAGAGGGGGGTTAGCTCGGTTAGCTGGTTGATTTAGCTCTAGCTGTCTGTGTGTCTGTCCCGTCTCAGGTTGCAGTGTGTTGTTGACAGACTCTCCGCTAGACAGCCGACTGACTGGTTCAACTCCTAACCGACAAGCTAGACAGCACCACGTGCGTCTTCCGGTTGTTACTTTCAAAATAAAAGCATTTAGCTCTTGTAGAAGTTAGCAGGAAAGTAGAGATGTTTAGAATTTCATTTTTATTAATCATTGTTGTAGGAGTACTAGGGATACGGAGTATTAGGGCCATATTGAGAAAAAAAAAAAAAAGATCTGAGATTTTGAGAATAAAGTCATAATATTCAGAGAATAAAGTCAGAACTTTGCGAGAAAAAAGTCGTAATATTACGAGAATAAAGTCATAGGTTTACGAGAAAAAAGTCGTAATATTACGAGAATAAAGTCATAACTTTGCGAGAAGAAAGTCGTAATATTACGGGAATAAAGTCATAATATTACAAGAATAAAGTCATAGGTTTACGAGAAAAAAGTCGTAATATTACGAGAATAAAGTCATAATATTACAAGAATAAAGTCATAGGTTTACGAGAAAAAAGTCGTAAAATTACGAGAATAAAGTCATAACTTTGCAAGAAAAAAGTCGTAATATTACGAGAATAAAGTCATAGGTTTACGAGAAAAAAGTCGTAATATTACGAGAATAAAGTCATAACTTTGCGAGAAGAAAGTCGTAATATTATGGGAATAAAGTCATAATATTACAAGAATAAAGTCATAGGTTTACGAGAAAAAAGTCGTAATATTACGAGAATAAAGTCATAATATTACAAGAATAAAGTCATAGGTTTACGAGAAAAAAGTCGTAAAATTACGAGAATAAAGTCATAACTTTGCAAGAAAAAAGTCGTAATATTACGAGAATAAAGTCATAGGTTTACGAGAAAAAAGTCGTAATATTACAAAAATAAAGTCATAACTTTGCAAGAAAAAAGTCTTAATATTACGAGAATAGTCCTTCCAAATTTCCTCAAACTTAGTTTCTTGAAGCCTCATTGAGAAAGTAATTCTTTCCATCACAAATATTTCATAAATGACATCAAACCAGTTCTCTAATGTTGGGGTATCTGGTTTAAGCCATTTCTTAGTAATTGCTTTTCTAGCAGCTACACTCAATATTCCAAATAAGTATTTTGCTTTAATATTTGTAGATGTTGAAAGTAAAAGAACAAACAGGAGTTCGTCCCACTTAAAACTCCTGTATTTTAAAGGCAAATCAGACTGACTTCCGGTCTGCTGTCGATCTGAATGTGGATAACTTGACGCATTTTTTGCTTGACACTAGATTAGATAATGTGATTGGCCGAGAATTATCCCGTCCCAGCTATGTAGAAAGTAATCCCATTGGGACTGACAGTTTAAAAAAAGTAGATCTTCTTACTTTTTTTTTTTTTTTGCATAATGTACTGTTTAGTTTGTACAATTACAATAGCACAACATGATGAGAATAATTTATAAATTTGATCATAATTTTAGCTCAATTTAATATTCATAAATCAAATTTAGCCACTCTAAACCCTAATTTATAAAATTTGAAAATGAAACCAAACAGTACATTAAAACAATTTTTAACTAAAAAAAAATAAGAAGCTGCAAAAACAATTTATCAGTGCCGTTTAAGGTTTTTATTTAATAAATTCCCGTTGACTCTCACATTGTTTGTATTAATGACTTCTTTGTTTTTATGTGAATAGATAAAGTTTCAAAAGGTTGAATAGAACCAAACCTTAGCTAATGCCTGCCTGAATGAAGAGACCTGTTGTCATATGAACAAGGAAACACACATAATGTATTTTAATAGCTTAATTTGGTTCATGTCTGACCCTGCTCCTAGCGTGATATTAACCAGGCATTCAATGTATAAAACATTTACTCAACAGATGAGATAACTATGTATAATCATAATAAATAGGTGTACTATAAACATCAGACTTGTCAGGACTGCCCTCATGTGGGCAAAACTAATTACTACATTAAAAACATGGCAGCCACCAATTTGGTGGGGATTTCTAGTATTCGACGTTACCAAATATGATCCTTTATCGTCCTTGGCATTAGCTAATAGCATAATAAAACAGTCAGTACCTTGATTGTGCATAATTTTTTATTCATTTCAACAGACTAGTTACGTTCACTAGCCTTTAAACTTGCTCAAAATTAAAGGTGAATTAAAGAACCATCAAACCAAACAAATTCCCAATCCACTTTTTTTTTCCAGGTTTCAAACACATTCTTTAAATCCCAGCAACTGTCTAACTTCACACATTTTCAACACTGAAATTTATGGGGGAGTAATGTTAAAAGTTAGGGAACCTTCTACAACAGAAGATGACACAGAGGAGGAACAGAATGAGAAGAAAGCCCGTACTTTTGGTTTAATCACGCAGGATATACTTGTATACTGGAGTTCTGTTGAACCGACAGATCTAATCTCTTTTAATACAATACTGTGTTGTCACTTCCTCACAATGGCATCGGAGCATTTTGTATTCATGTTGTTGTTACAAAAATACCAGCGCATTGATCTCAATCCCAAAATGTATCCTCTTGAAGGCTGAGGAAGTAATAGCCCGAATTATTACCTGTGATAAACACTGAAATGCATTTGTTTCTATTCCAAGTTGAAGTTCCACATTGATGTCTGAGCACTGAGTATCTTGGAAAGATTTAAAGGTGCAACGTGCCTGCAGCTGGCTGACTGCTACTCTAATATAAAGCACCCAGAATTCTCCTATCAATATTACTCATGGATCCTAGATGCTCAGTCAACTTCAGGAAAGTTGGACATCGTACAGCAACCACTGTGATGAGAGCCATGAAAAGCCTAAAGCATACCTAACGAGAGCTTGTCACATCCTTTGCTTTACGTATCCTGCTTTTACTTATCTCAACATGTTACCCATAAGGCTTGCAGTGCGACAGGAGGGTGCTGCAAAGCTTTGACCTAAATTGTGCAACGAAAAGTTAAGGTAAATTAAACTGATGGCGTGCCGCCCAAACAACGGATCGAGCCCTAAGAACAATGACTACAAGCAGTATGAACTTTGGCTACACACTAAAACCTTTTTTTCATTAGCTTATAGCTCCAAGAAAGATCTGCATGGAAGTAAACACACAAGCAATGGGAAGATCAACTCAAGAAATGATGATTAAAGGAACTTCAGTGTTGTCTACTTTGTGTGAACCATGGATGTGCTGAACAGAAGTTTCTGCTTTTTCTTCTTCTTCTTTCCACCTTTCTCATCTGAAAGACAAGACACCGAGGATGAGTGCACCTTTTAAATACAAAACACTTTAGAAATATTACCAAAATATAATTTACTCGATACTAGGGATGTTAATAATTATAACTGTTAACCGACATTAAGAATTTTGACTTAAATGCGATCAGTTAAACAGTAAAAATAAATATTATTAATTCAATAAAAAGCTGAGCAAAACTCTGGCTCGGGTCTTGAGGAGTTGTAGCACTTATTCGCCGACAAATAAACTGTACACACACTGCACTGCTACATTCACAGCTATGACTTCATACTCATCGTCGTCTCACACACGCAGTCTGTCAGACACTTGCTAACCTTACATAAACTTTATTAGGTTCGTCATATACTGTACATACATTAAATTTGACCTCTGCATTTAATCCATCCTAAGCATTTAGGAGCAGTGAGCTGCTGTAAAGCGCCCGGGGAGCAAGTTGGTGTTCAGCGTCTCGCTCAAGAACACTTCGACATGCAGACAGTAAGAGCCGGTGATCGAACGGCCAACCTTGGGGTTAAAGGACGAACTGCAAAGTGTCTGCTTGTGTCCACAACAATGCACGCAGCATCGTGGCTGATAACTTTCCCAGACGGGTGAACTGGGGACTCAGTTGTCTGTTTTACGCATACACTGCTGCTAGTGATAAGGGATGGATTTAACCTGTTTGTGCATCGGCTTATCGTTGCAGCTGGGCGGCTTGTTAGGCACTAAAACCACAGCACCGCTGCATGAAAAGCATTCATCTAGTTGGTTAATGATTGAGGGTCGACTATCGGTCAGAAATAAAATGTAATATTAACATCCCTACTCGATACAGTTAATTCATAGATGCCACACCTGGGTCAACCACAGGTTGTGGAGGAGGAGCTGGGCCACTGTCCAGCTGCAGAAGTGCCTTCTCAAAAGCCTGGCTGAAGGAGTTCTGGAAGCTGGGTACAGGGACGCGGTCCGACCCGTCGCTCTCTCCGTCGCTGTCCGCTGCTGGGGGAGCTAGCAGTGTATCTGCACAACACAGGACACAATATTATGAGGTGACTTCAGAAAGCCTTCAGGGAGTTACACTGCTCAACAGCCGTAAAAAAGAAAAACTGGCTTTACAAGAAATACATAATACAACACAAAGCTCCTGTTATGTCACCCACACACCTTTCAGTACGTGCTACATGTACCAAATGACACAAGCACAAATGCACAGTACAGAACAAACTAGGAATATAGAAACGCATTATTTCGTAAACTGCTGTCTAACAGAACAGTGGTTATTACACATATGATTATTATAAAGTGGGCATGTCTGTAAAGGGGAGACTCGTGGGTACCCATAGAACCCATTTTCATTCACATATCTTGAGGTCAGAGGTCAAGGGACCTCTTTAAAAATGTCCATGACAGCTTTTCCTCGCCAAAATTTAGCGTAAGTTTGGAGCGTTATTTAACCTCCTTCTCGACAAACTAGTATGACATGGTTGGTACCAATGTATTCCGTAGGTTTTTATAGTTTCATATGATACCAGTTTCTTCACCATCTTTCATCTAGCTTTAGAACTGAGCCGGCTACAACCTCAGAGAGATCAGCGGCACGTCTGATTTTTAAGAGATTAATTCAAAATCGCAAGTTGCGTTAATGTTATATCACGTTAACTTTGACAGCCCTAATTGTAACATAACATGTTCAAGTCACCACAACATCTGCAATCTTGCACTACCTTTCTTTGGAGTGATCCTGGGCCCAGCATCACCTCTGGCTTTCCCATCTCTTAGCATCTAAACAGAACACAGGACCATGTCAAAGCATGCAAGTTATGTGCTACAACATTGGCACTTCAGTAATGTGATGCATTTCCCTTATGACAAAGGCAGTCTCAACTAACAGTGTTGCTAAGTTGGTATTTGTGTGTTTGCCATACACACCTGTGCAAAGGACATACAGTGGGAGTCATCCTCCAGGCTACCCACAATGGGTGAAGAGCTTTGCCCATTCAGACTTGGGAATCTCATCCCATCTAAAACAACAAAAGGAATGCTAAACTCACAATGTTCAAGTAATAAAACAGCCAGAGATTACATTTACAGCACTGAACAATGAATTGCAAAGGAGTGAGCTGCTCTTACCAGAGGAAGGACTGCTGCTGAGGGGTGAAGGGGGGGCAAATGTGAAGTCAGGCTGCATTGGGGGGCTGCTGTTGTGAGGAGGAGACCCGAATGCTGGGAAATGCTGAAGGTTCTCCAATCCAATATGGACCTCAGGATCTGGGGGACATGTGAGTCAGTGTTAATTTCGTTAACGAAAACTATGACGAAATATGTTCGTCAACAAACTTTTTTTCTATGAATAAGATGAGACGATGACGAGACGGCACTGACGTCATTGAACAAGATAAAAATGGCGAAAATGTGACTAAAACTAATAAGCATTTTCGTTTTAAGACTAAGACTAAATCTAAAATAGCTGCCAAATTTAACACTGAAGTGAGCGCAAATAGAGATTTTCAGCTTGTGACCTGATCAGCTGTACTTACATTTACCCTGCTTCTTGTTCTCCTCGATTTCAATTCGCTTCTCTCTGCGCTTCTCATCCCTCGCTTTCTTCTGCCTCAGGCGCTGCCTCTTCTCCAAGTCGTCTAGCAGTTTGGAGGAAAATGCATACAGTCAAAGATTACAAATCTATGAAATGTCCTCGCTGCAACTCTAAATTCACATTCTGAAAAAACGGGCAAAGTGTTCTAACCTGCAAATGTGTCCAGAGTTTCTTTGGACAGGATTGGCGGCTGCAGGGCTAATTCGCAGATGCTGAACTCGCATGTGAGCGGCAGATGTGCCAGATAGCGATGCCGACGACGGATCTCCTGCAACAGAGCAGTGCTTGAAAAATCAGTTAAGGCTGGCCCACACTAAAAGATTTTTCAAATCTTAACAGATTTTGAAAATGTGAGAGACCCTACGCATAACGACATGTTATTTTAAATTTAACAGTTTTGTTCCTATAGTGTGTGGTGAGTAACAGCACACCACACTCTAACATTCCATACATGAACAACTAGAGTCCCGGCTAAAAGTCAAAAAATCTCTCGCGATCAAACGCGACTTTAGTTTAAACAAAAATGTCCGATGACGGACGGGAAGAATTAGCGTGTTAGTTTTTGCACTACTTTGTCCTGAAATTCACAAAGTATGGATGGACGAAGTCATGGAGACACGTTAAATACACACTTGTGTTGTTGCCACAAATCAACAAGTTGGTCGTCCATTTCTGAGGTCCATCTGACTACTACTTTATGCTTTGTGTTTTGCATTAGCTCATGCATTAGGCCGCCATGACGGTGATGGTTCCTTCTTCGGTCAGCTTGATTTTCAAATAGCCATCGCTCTTTCTCACGTGACCGCGTCATCGACTATCCTCGGGATTCCCCACACACAACAGGATATCCTATCGTAAATACTGAACATGTTTTATATTTAGGATTTGAGATCGGTGCAGCCAGGATGGACTTCCGAGCCGATCGGGGGATGTAAAAAAAACACTCTTAACAGACCTCACAACACAGGAATATCTAGAACGATAATCTTAAGAACCATCAAAAAAATCGAGGCTCTGCTGACGATCGTCTGGAGGGGGGAATTGGGCCCAAAATCGTCTTGATTCTCATGTAGTGTGTGCCCGTCTTTAAAGTAAACGGTTTGCCATATTCAAACATAACGTTATGAGTTAAGCAGACTAACAGAATACCGGTTACAGTAGATTGTAAAAGCAGTTTTGTGGAGAAAAATACTGCCTAAACCTTGAAACGCCCATCACGCTCTCTGTTGAAACAGCTACACAAAAAATCTGTATAGTATGCAGTTTGTGTTTCCTTGTTTTGCTGACCTCAGTGACTGTGTGTCCCACGATCTCCACCACCGTGGCAGTGATGGAGTCAGGACTAGCCTCCAAGCTGCCGTATTCACGCAGCAGACAGCGTACATTCACAGGATGCAGGAACATCTGCTGGCAGTCATCAGCTGGAGGGACAAACATGGGAGAGGGAGAAAAACAAGGTAATGAGAAAAGTCAACACTGAAACTTAAACATGAGGTGAGAAAAACAAAAAGCCCATACGGGCAAGACAAACTTCCTGCACTTTTTCATGGTCAGAATCCAAGACATCATTGTTTCAGTGGCTATGTACAAGATTTTCCAGCTATGTTTAAAATATGTTAATATTACTTTCTTCTGATTTTTACCAACAAAACGGGATTTGTTGATGACAGCTGATTAGAGCTGATTTGTCCCATGTCTCGTTTGGTTCTTATGTAATCAGGAAGTTTGCAATTCAATTTCATCAAAGTAACATTTCCCTCACAGCAGCCAAGCTGAATTGAACGCAAATTATTTTGTTGGGCAGAGGAAACCCTACAAGGCTAAAGGCCTTTTTAGACCAAACGTAATAAATCACATGTCAGTTTAAAAATTCAAACCTATCTATCTCTATGAGGCCATCCACACCGAATCTCAAACTTTCGTATTCCGCAATGCCGTGTTTTTTTTCCCGCAGCTATTTCGATTCCTGCGATTTCAGATGCCGATAAAAACAAAACAACCAATAAACTAATGACTTTTGCTCACAGGATCAATAGATTTTCTCGGATGTCAATGTCATAAATCTGTTTGTGCCCCGTTAGAGGTGCAGGAGAGAAAGTGGACTGTTTCACGCAATGTTTCTGTAAGTTTTTAGTAATAATTACAATGTCAACATTATGAATAAAGCTTTGATGCTTCAAACTATCCGGTACAGCCTTATTATTATTATTATTAGCCTAACACGGAAAATTGTCAAAGAATATTTTGAATTTTCATTAATTTTTTTCTGTTTTCATCCCCGGTGTGAAAAGGCCTTAAGGCAGGTGAGCAGGGAATTACCCACCTTGGTAGAAATAGTAGTATGGTCCGTGCACCACGCTGGTTGAAGGGCGGCATGAGTCTGCATGGCAGGCAGGGCTCGCCTCATTTGGCTGGGGCTCTGGGGCTGCATCCACCACAGCCTCTTGAGGCTCCTCCAGCACACTCTCCAAAATACTTTCAGGCAAGCTTGGCAGCTCTGCAGCGGCGTCCTCTGGGACCTCCGCCACCTCGTCATCAAATGCAGAAGAGTACTGCAGCACAGGCTACAAAGGAAAGAGACAGACCTCTTACTAATCATTGTGTATGATACCATATAAAAGCTTATCCTGTTCAGGGTCGCGGGGGGACCGGTACACCGGTCGCCAAACTATCACAGGGCTGACGCATAGAGACAGCAACCATTCACACTCACATTCACACCTACAGGCAATTTAGAGTCAACATTAACCTAAACTGGACTCTGGGAGGAAGCCGGAAAACCCGGAGAAAACCCACACTAACACGGGACATGCAAACTCAACACAGAAGGGACCAAAGCCGGATTCGAACCTGCGACCCTCTTACTATGAGGCAACAGTGCTAACCACTGCACAACCGTGCCGATTCCGTCATTAATAGAAACACTATTGTGAAATAAAGATTTTGAAAAGAAACGTTTTTAGACTCACCTTGGTGATGCTGTAGTGAGTAACCACTTCCTCCTCAGGAAAACAAGGTTCTTCCAGAGTGAGAGAGGACAGGTCAAGGCTTTCTACCACATTTGCTTTCTGCTGCTTCAGCAGCATTTCCTCTCGCTCCTAAACCATAAAGACATACAGTTAGAGAGGTAAATATCAGTCTACAGCAATGTATGCTTTGATTCTGAGCCATAAAGAAGGTTTCATATTCCACCTGGAGACATACAAGAGAAAAATGCATCACTTTTACATTCAGTGGCATAGCTAAAACCTGCTTGTTAGCCTTTATTTATTAACTATGCACTGCTTCATTTATGACTACAGACAAAATAACCTTATTGTCTGGTGTCAGAGAGAGGCATGCAGCTTTAGTTACCTGCAAAAGACAAAGGGCGCTCTGGATGAAGCAGCCTTGGGCGTCCCCTTCCTGGCTGAGCTGAGCCTGCAGGACTGCCTTCTCCTCTGCTACCAAGCTCAGAACCTGCGTCGGGGAGGTCAGCAACAGCTTGGAGTACGGGCTAAGACACGCATCTAGAAAAACACAGGTCATCACACGTTGAATGCAAAGTAAGGGAATCATCCCCTTTAGGAATTATACATGTATATAACAGGCTTGCCACGGTAGTCGGTGTTGCCAGTGTAACACGGTGTTCAGGTATACACGGATTACATTACTTCCCCACCGTCGACCCATTTAGTTATTTTTTTCATATCAGCGGCATGTTATCAATACATGGTCAAATGATGGACGCTACAAACTGAAAGAGAAAGTGTCTGTTGCGTACGGCGTCTCAGCACAGAGTAGCAGCAGTCAGATCTCAAACACACGGGACGAGAGAGAGTTGACAGGCAAAACGATGGCGTAGGATTTGGTGTCAAAGCGAAAAGAAAAAGTGCCTGTTTGGCAATATTTCAGATTTAAACGCAATGCTATAAGAGAACCATAACTTTAATGAGGCAATCGCCGTGCCGAGGACGGAGTGGTCACAGCTGGTGTAGGCAGCGCAGCGGTGCCAGGTGGAAACCTGCAGCCTCGCAGCGAAAGCTGGACCGGAGAGGCCATACACACAGTTACCCGACGTTAAAGATCAAAGTAAGCGCTCTACAGGTATTGACGGTCATCTTTTCCTGTAAAATGTTCGGTGTAATTGGTAACACCGCTGTTGTCATAAGTTTATTAACCGGTGGGAAAATGTCCTCAATTTGACGTCCCTAGTATATAACACTGAAAATTGTGTGTGGAAAATGGTTCACTTGTATTCCAATAACAAAACCCAAAATGTCTGTATGTAGAAGGTGCTATAGTTACTGTAAGCCATGTAAAATCATATTGAAGACCACGATGCTTTGAGGAAATGGTGCCCCTGTCTCTCACCTCCAAAGCCAACAGGCTCCTCCACCTTCACCCACTGAGAGCTAGGCATGGCCACCAGAGCCCCCTTTTCCCTCCGCATCAGGCGCATGGTGATTTCATCACCAGCCACATACTGCCTGGTCTCCATAGCAACCACACTGCAACAAGAAACCAATTGTTAGAAGTGTTACTGTCAAAGACTCAAATTAAACTGCCTCTATCTGAAAGCATTAGTGTTTTCTTTGTTAAGCCTTTTTAAAGAAATATGTCTTTTACTTCAGAGTTAGCCTACAACACTTTATTTATTTCTCATTTACCTCTTCAGGTCAGCGATGTGAACTGCCTCATAGCAGATGGGGCACTTGGACCAGCTCTTGTCACCAAGAGACAGGTAGTGCAGCATGCACGGCCAGCAAAAGATGTGTCCACACTTGGTGATGCGGGCTGACAAAGGAGGGTAGAGGCAGATGGGGCAAGACGGCACCTCGTGACTGTAGATGCGCTGAAGACAAATGTACACAAATGGATTGTAAACGCGTGCATCAGTATGTAAATGAATGTGGGCTTTATTTCTTATACGTGTGTACTGGTAGCACAGCTCAACAGATGACAGGCACTCACCACTTGCTGCACACAGTCCCAGTTGACCAGAGTGTCTGGATCAGTGAAGTGAGCCTTGTAGTCCTGGTCATCAGTCACCACAAACTGGCAACTGAAACACACAAAGTTAGGTAACTCACACATCTTTATCTTTTTAATGCTTTGTAATGTATTGTATGGAGAAGCTGCTTACTTGGCCTGCAGATAAAGCTCCTTGTTGAAGGGCTTGTGCTTGTGGCCCCATTTGTTTCGGCGGCCCCAACCGGAGGGGCCTCCATCTCCGAAGACACCATTACCTCCACGGGGTTCAAAGGTGAAGTTCAGCAGGTGGTTGAGGCTGACTTTTTTCGGTCCAGCAAACTGAGCCGGGCTAAACTCGGCCCGGCGTGTCTCTGCTACCTGGAGAGGCAGAGGTGGATAAGAATGTTTATTAAGCATATTTGAACTTAAAACTGATGCTGTGCTTCTTTTCAAAGTTCAAAAGTTTCAATGACAAGATCTTCTTTATTACTCGCAAATTAATTTTAACGCCATTAATTTCTTTAACGAACTAATGCAATTTGCGATTTTACGATTGTAGCAAAGCTAGAGTGAAGATACCGTCATATGAAACTAAAAAATATGGGGAATCCATTGGTACCAATCATGTCATACCAGCTTGTCGCGAAGGAAACTAAATAATGCTCCAAACTTGAGCTAAATTTTGGCGAGGAAAAACTGGCACGGACATTTTTCAAAGGGGTCCCTTGACCTCTGACTTCAAGATATGTGAATGAAAATGGGTTCTACGGGTACCTACAAGTCTCCCCTTTACAGACATGCCCACTTTATGATAATCACATGCAGTTTGGGGCAAGTCATAGTCAAGTCAGCACACTGACATACTGACAGCTGTTGTTGCCTGTTGGGTTTGAGTTTGCCATGTTAAGATTTGAGCATATTTTTTATGTTAAATGCAGTACCTGTGAGGGTTTCTGGACAATATTTGTCATTGTTTTGTGTTGTTAATTGATTTCCAATAATATATATATATATATATATATATATATATATATATACATACATTTGCATAAAGCAAGCATATTTGCCCACTCCCATGTTGTTAAGAGTATAACTTGACAAATCTCCCTTTACGCTACATTTTAAACAGATAAAAAATGTGTGATTAATTTGCGATTATCTATGGACAATCATGCTATTAAATATTTTAATCGATTGACATCCCTGCTTTTTTTTTTTTAAAAGGATGATCCCTTAAGAATACCAACCTCCTCACGTCGTCCTCCGCCTGTAACTCCATACTGTCGTCCTCCACCTCTCTGAAGGGGTCTCTTGTCAAAATTCTTGCTTTTCTGTGAATTGGTGTGGCGAGGGCCTTGGAAACTGTCGGTTTTAGGAAAGGCGGGCTCACGCTTGCGGCTGCAGCGCTTGGAGCCTCCATTATTTTTACTTTCTGAAAAGAAAAAAAACATTCATTAGCAATACAAATACAGGAATATTATCTTTCAATACAACATCTTCATTTTGCTAATGCTGGATTTGTAAGTTGTTAACCAGAAAGTGCAGAAAGAAAAAAGTAAGTAATATGGGGGACTTTGTAACCTGGTTTCATGTAGGCATGTAAACACACTTGATTAAATCTATTGTCATTAGTTCTATGGGTAATGATTAGGCCTTTTGTAAACTTTCACTCCAGCTGATGAAATTGAGACACACATACAGTATATTGCAGAATCAAAACACTGTTTGATTAAAAAGGTGCGCAGAGACATTATGTCCTGTATGAATTTAGAGAAAATCTGTTACACCACCCGGGGAACAGAGAATCAATTTTACAAAATATGGGGCCCCTTTTTGTCATTTTTTAGAAACCCACTACAGTTATCTCTGAGTAGCCAGTAGTAGTATCTTCTTTTTCCTTTTTTTTTTAATTTTATTTAATTTATTCATTATTATTTGTATTATTATTATTTATTTCTCTATTTTTGTGTATTATATGTGTATGTACAATATGTATGTATGTATGTATGTATATTAAATTATTATTTTTTATTTTTTTTCTCTTCTTATTATTATTTCATGACTTATTTGCGGATACTCTCCCTGTATTATATTCTCTACAATTTGAATTTTATGTATCCATGATTGAGAATCAGTTAGGTCTTTTGTGGCCAGCTGTGGCTGTTTGTGTGTATGTATGTTGTTGTCAGGTATGATTAATTGATGTGTTGTGTCAGGGAGTGTTGTTCAGAAAAACAAAAAAAATACTTTCCCTGTATAGTGACTGTTCTATTGATTATTGACAAGGTGCACAGGTCAATTTCTTTAGGTTATGCATTTTCTAGCTTACTTAATACTTGTAAACAAAAAAGTGGCCTTACTGAGCAGTCATCAAATTTGTATGTAAAGTTAACAACTAGCTAGGAGGTAAAACTTTTTTTTGCATAAGTTGATTATTAAAATGTGTCTCTACATCCATGCATATGACAACTGTGGTGCATACATGTATGGCAAATGGTATAACAAACACAGTGTCGTGTGCAAATATTAGATAACGTAACATTTCTGACTGCTGGAGGGCCAAATGTTTTGACAGCGACGTCAGCCATTCCCAGATAGTGATGGGAATTCCGGCTCTTTTTAGTGAGCCAGATCATTCGGCTCAGCTCACCAAAAAGATCCGGCTCTTTCGGCTCCTAAACGGCTCTTCATTTTTACCACATTTGCCTTTTATAATTCAGCCAAATTTAGCGCTGTTTTGACCTATGATTAGTATGTGTGCACATATATCACTTAAATTATTCAATTTAATTATACTAAACCTTATAATTTCCAGAATATCATAATTTTACATGCTGCTTCGTTTCCGACTGTCACTCATCTTGTCTGCTATTCGCGCACTGCACTGCACTCCTCTCTCTCTCTCTCTCTTTCTTTCTCTCCTGCTCTCCCTCCTGCTCTGTACCTGTAGACTGTCTGCCTTTCCATGCTCCCCATTCATTGTCTATGTAAGCAGCCGTGCAATGCATTCTGGGAGCGTGTCGGCACGATTCCAGAAACGGAGCGTCATGACGACCGCTCCTCATTTGCATAAAGTTGAGGGCTAGTCTACTTTATGCAAATCACGGGCGTCCGACGCGACTCGCCGCCTCTCGAAATTCCCGAGAATCTTTCAAAATAAAAGTTGTCGATCGAAAATAAAGACAGATTCGGCAACTGCATGGCTTATTTCTCGCCACATTTCGGTAAACTATTTTTGTGAAATGAGAGAAGAAAGTTTCCAAACGAGCCCCATACTGTTTCCGGTTTGAAAGCTGGGAGCAGCAGCCCACAGAGGGAAAGCGTTCATCCAATCAGGTCGGGACAGCCATGTGTCTAGTGACAGCCCACCAAGCGTCCAATGTCGCGTCCACTCGCGATAAAAAATGCCCCTGTGGACACGTACCATCAGTGCATGGAGTGCCAGTGGCGCGGACAAGATCATCCTATCATTCTGCCTTGAATTAATTAAAGAAAAAAAAGGGAAAAAAAGGAAAAAAAACGGCTCTCGGACGGGAACCGGCTCTTATGGTTCACTTAAAAGAGCCGGCTCTTTGAACCGGCTCGTTCGCGACCAACACATCACTATCACCAGATAAACAACCTCTGCGCTGCTGCTGCTAGGCCTCAGCAGGCCACAAGATAATAATGGATTGTGTGGCTACAAAGTGCAGACAGACATTGTGTTATGTTGTATTACTGAAAGGGTTTCACCTGTTTTGGGTTTAGAGTCGCCCGGCGGTGGGCCTGCGGAGCTGGAACGAGGCGGAACCTTGGTGTTGGTGCTGTTGTTGTTGTTGGGGTTTTTCTCCATGTTTGTCTCCGAGCAGTGAGGAGATGATAGGCCGAGGAGCTCCGGGTAGTAGAGAGCCACCGAGCTCCCGAGCATCAAACAGAGAAACGTCAGAGGACAGCAGGCTGCAGTGAGTGCGGGTCAGGCGACGAAGGCCCTGGTTCATTTCTGTCAAACGCGGAGCACCCATTACGGCGACATCTTCACAGTAAAACAACAACAAGAAAAATAAAGAGACACGATTCCGGCGTCTCAAGTTAATGTGGGCTGTTCGGAAGAGAGGACGGAAAACTCGCCACTCGGGGCCAAGACCCCTGAATTTAAGTCTTTTTACTCGTTAAGGAAGATAAACAAGCCCTTAACAAGGCGTCAAATGTTTTCCAAAAGCTGGAAAACGTGAAAGTTTAGAGATTTTGACCAAAAAATGAATCCGTTACGACGAGCTTACACTAATGGCGACGGGTCGCCAAACAGGAACCTGGGAGACCCGGATGTTTCTTGTGCCGCCTGCAAATCTGTTTAGTAAAGGCCCCGCTAAGCATTGTGGGAAATGTAGTCGTAAAAGATATGTAAGCTACAACGAAACCGATTAAAGCTGCAGTAGGTAGAAATGGAGGAAATATGATTTTTTAAAAAAGTTATTTTTTTGGGACTGTCCGAAAATACAAACATTTTGGAAAAATGTCAAAGAAGAAATTGAGAAAATCCAGAAAAACGACAGGTGAAAGTAGTAAAGACCCAGTTAAGCATTGTGGGAAATGTAGTCGTAAAAGATATGTAAGCTACAACGAAACAGATTAAAGCTGCAGTAGGTAGAAATGGAGGAAATATGATTAAAAAAATATATATATTTTTATAAACTGTCACTATATCCTGACAGTAGTCAGTAGCTCCTAACGACATGTGCAGGATTTCACAGACCGGAGGAAAACAACCAATCAGAGCTGATCTGGAGTCTCCTGTCCAGCTGTCAGTACAGAATAACTGATAAACTGTACAACGAACCCTAAGCGATTTGGATGCATTTTGAGCAGATTATTTGAATATTGCATCAGAGATGAGTTTTCATGTTATTTCTAGGAACTTTTAGCACAATTCTCTCTCTGTATTATGTATTTCTTTGAATTTTTTTACAATTATACTTACTTTTAGACAGTTTTTTGACAAAATCAGTGTTTGACCATTGTTCTTTTAGCTCTTTTGGTTGTTTTAACTGCATACTTTTCTAATGCAGGACGAGACTGTTCAATAGAGAGGGAAGGCTCTGTGAATATAGCTTCTTTTCAGGTTTTACAGCTGCAGTGGGTAGAAATGGAGCAAATATGATTAAAATAAAGTTATTTTTATAAAACGGTCACTATATCCTGACAGTAGTACATGAGACAGCATGAGAAAATCTGAAAAAAATCATGTGCCTATGTGTCCTCCGGTGGTCCTAATGGCATCTGCAAGATTTCACAGACCGGAGGCAAACAACCAATCAGAGTTGATCTCGAACCTGCCGTCTCTGAGCAGCTGTCAATCACTCGTGAACACGGATCAAACGGTCAAACTAGGCAGCGCTGATCAAATATGAATCAATATTCTGTTACTGTAATGCCTATTTCTCACCTCAAATGTTTTCAGAAACATCTTCTAGTGTACTGTTTAGCTGTGAAATGAGAAAGTTAAGTTTGTGATCAGGCCGGCAGCCATGTTGAGGAAATACTAAGCACTGCCCACCAGCCGGAGCACAGCCAACAGGAACACTCTCTCTCTGAAATGACCTGTGATTGGTCAAAATCTCCCGTTTTTTTAAAGCCTGAAAACATAGCCAAGAGGGGGTGCAGAAGTCTAGTTTTCTCTCAGAGCACTTGAATTACAATATGCTGAAAGATTATGGAATTTTTGCCCAATAATGCCAAAAAATATACTGCCTATACTGCCACTTTAAGTAGGATTGGGTAATACATTAGTTTAGCAAAACATATTATCCTGAGATGGTATGTCACACTATTGCCAATATTGTTAAAGGTTATGCTATGTCAGCTGATATTGACTATTTTTACCAACTGTATACCACCAATATTGTTAATGTTTGGATGGATATGTTAATTTTTAGGGCACCAGTGACAAATACAATATCTTCAAAAAACATGCTTTAATTTGTAAACAAAATACACGAGAACAAAACATAGTATGAATACAAAATATTTCATTGAAACATTTTTTTCAGAATTAGGCCATAGTCTTATGTTGTGCTATGTGATAGCAGTTTTATTTTTGGTGACACTTATTCAAAACAACAAAGAGATATCGATTCAGTAACAGCGTTAAGTGAACTTGCTGTTAAAAGATATCAATACTGGCCATCAGGCCACTCTGCCAACCCAAATTATTTATTTGACAAACATCATGTAATGTGTCCCTCTATTGAAGACAGGCATAGTCAGTCCGTTTTCTTTAGTAGCAAATGTGCTGAGCAGCTGCAGTGAACCATATTTGGGTATGCATTTCTTCAAATGCTTCATCTTCCTTTCTACCAGTCCAGTAACAAAAATAGTCTGCTGCCTTTTACTGCATGCTGTGAAGTTACTCTTCTTCATCGTCCTCACTCTCCAATTCATCTTCAAATGCTTCCTTGTTTCCTCCTGTTAGATAGCAGCTCAGAATTGCTTTCTGAACCTGTTTTCTTTCTTCTGCAAATGAAAAATAGAGAAGAAACAAGTCAAATGGCATTTCTCTTAGGCCATCTTGTATACATCAATCCTGTGGTCTCCAGTAACTAAAGACTGCAGTACAAAATTCAAAAGGATCTTATGCAAAATGCTTCAATACATCCTGTAAGATAGATGCATGTCCAACACTGGTAAACATTTAAAGTTAATATTGGGATTTTATTATCGAAGAGTTAAAAATCACATGAACAGATAAATAAATAAACGGACCACTACTGACTGTTATTGCAGAGTTATGTATGAATGACATTAGATAGCATTCAATTAAATTCCTTACCTTCATCTTTACATTTAGGGAGCATTCTTTGGAGCTGCTGGGTATTGTATCGGATCAGAAACTTCTGACATGTTCTAATTGTTCCTGGAAAAAACAAACGCCTTTGATTAGTGTTAAATGAAAATTGAAGATTGTTAAAAGGTATGTAGGATTCATTATGAAATGTGTGTTGATGTTTTTCTTACCTCCCACGTGCAAACAATTCAGAAAACATGGGATTTCCTGCCCACGAGTTTCTATACAGGTAATGAAAGGCAATGCAGACCAGAGGAGTTTGTAAGAGCTTTTGGGGAAACGCAGGAATACTATTCCAGTATGAGCGTTCAGATATTTCACTAAAAAGAAAGAAACACAAGAAAAAGTACATGAAACATTAATTTATCATTGATTACTGTGTCTTAGTTCACTCAGCTCATTTGGAGACTGTTTTTACGCTGTTTAGGAATGTGAATGCATACTTACCAACTCTCCCGTTTTCCTCCCGGGGTAAGAATTCTCCCAAATGTTCACACTTTTTCCCCCCCCTTTTCGTTATCTTAGCCCAAGGTTCAGCAACCTTTACTATCAAAACGAGCCATTTTAGGCAAAAAATCAAAAATCAAAATGTCTGGAGCCACAAAACATTTGAGCACTGTGATGAAGGTAACTCAGTTTATAGTCTAAGTATAAAGTATATAAGTCTAATGCAGTGAGGGCCACAGTGCAAATGTATGACGGAGTATTATTATATCCAGAATAAAGTCATAATATTACGAGAAAAAAGTTGTAATATTACGAGAATTAAGTCATAACTTTAGGAGAAAAGGTTGTAGTAACGACAATAAAGTCATAACTTAACGAGAGAAAAAGTTGTAATATGAGAATAAAATCCTAACTTCAGGAGAAAAACGTTGTAATATTACGAAAATAAAGTCCTAACTTTAGGAGAAGAACATTGTAATATTATGAAAATAAAGTCATAACTTTACGAGAAAAAGTCATAATAATACGAAAATAAAGTCATAACTTTACGAGAAAAAAGTCGTAATATTACAAAAATAAAGTCATAACTTTAGGAGAAAAAGTTGTAATATTACAAAAATAAAGTCATAACTTTACGAAAAAAAAGTCGTAATATTACGAAAATAAAGTCATAACTTTACGAGAATTTTTTTTTAATATTATGAGAATAAAGTCATAACTTTACGAGAAAAAAAGTTGTAATTTTGCGAGAATAAAGTCAGAACGTTACGAGAAAAAAAGAAAATAACACGTAAAATTAATACTTTATAATATTACGACTTTATTCTCATAATATTATGACTTTACTCTCGAAATCTCAGATTAGTTTTTTTTCCTCAATGTGGCCCTAATACTCCGTCGTACCATAGACCTACAACAATGATAAATAAAAATGAAAATGTAAACAAAAAACAGTTATTCATTTCCATTTTTATAAATCCACAGGGAGCCATTGGAGAGGAGGCTAAAGAGCCACATGTGGCTCCAGAGCTGCAGGTTGCTGACCCCTGTTTTATCCTGTCTCTGGAACTGAGCAGTGTGTATAATCCCTACTGTTCCCACCCGGACGACAATAGAGCTACACCAACTGTCGTTTCTCGGGAGAAGAGGGCAGTCTATTCTCGCATTTTTCATTTGAACGGAGCACTTTTACTTGTGATGGAGTATTGTCAACTGTCACTATGTTTTTGGTAAAGCATCTCTCTGCTTACCGGAGAATCTGATGCTCAAGAGAGCCGCCCCGTAGTCTCCGTGTATGCGCGCCACCGCCGCCTTCACTGCGGCTGCGACAGCTCGGTCATCCAGCAACAGCAGGCGGCTCCGGTCCGACACGTTGACTTCACACAGTAAATACCTGCAGACAGAAGAAGAGGAGACTGTTACAAAACAACTGTGAACACATATAACATGTTAACAAGTGGTACACGAAACAGCACATTGTACCTGGATTTCACCCGCACCATCGTTGCTCGCACGGTCTGATATCACCGTGTTGTTGTTTGTTGTTGTTCCTACAACAGCATCATTAACAGGCTCGTTGGAGATGAACTGATGTCAAGTCAGACAGTTCTTCTTCTTTGAGGTTTATGGCGGTTTTCAAACCAGCTTATAAGTGCATTACCGCCACCTACTGGACTGGAGTGTGGAGCAGTAAATTGGCAGGGAAAAAATTAAATTATTAATAATAACTATTATTATTATTAGTATTAATAACTAAAATAATAATATTAATAATTAAATTTTTTCCATTATTCCTGTTGCCTTTAAAGGGACTGTTTGTAAGAATCAGAAATGCTTGTTAACAGCAACACCTGTGGCCTTTAAGTCAACTAAAGTCAGCGTCGGGCTCGCGCTTGTGCTCGCTCTACATAGACATGAACGAGCATCGCTCAAAACAGTGAGGCGACACATGTCAGCTAAAACCACAATATCACTCTATATTTCAGCTGCTTGGCAGTAATGTTAGCTGACCAGACGGAGGTCTCTCCATGAATCGCTGCTGATCCTAGTGTTAGCTTTTCTTGCTTCAGCCTCGCGCGGCCGGAGGGAGGCACTGGCACCCGGTCGGAGACGATAACGTTTCTCACTGCGAGCTCCGTCACTTCACAAGACACGGGAAACCTCTGTTGGTCTGGAGGAGCTGCAGCAGTTATTTCTGCACAAACGTCCACTGTACATTCACTAGATATTCTCAGAGCTAAACTAACTCTCCTGCAGTGTGTAGTGAGCGCGCGTTCACGTCTAGAGGGGGAGCGAGCAGTGGAGTCAGTGAAGGCAGGCAGGCAGCGGAGCGGGGATTTCAACCACATGCGAGCGCGCATGTGTCCCGACCCAGTACATTTATATGCCATTGGAAAAGAATAGACAGTCAGAAGATGGATCCATGAGGCCACGTTCTTCCAGAAACCAGCGGCTCCACAAAAGCTCAGAAACATCCCACACACATACTGCAGTGATGAAATTCAAATGCATTTCTCAGCGTGAACTGAGTTTTGCTTGTGCACCTTTCCTGACGGTCCAAACATGACACATTTTGTCACCGAAGATAATGTGGATGGACATGATGCATTCAAAAGATGGAAAAAGCAAGAAACAAATAGACCAGGGAACGTTTTATGTTCATATGGGTGTTATATATACATACTTATTACATGACTTTGTTGAATACTCGATTCTGATCGGTCAATCATGGCGTTCTACTCTCTGTTATTTCTTTATAACAGACCGTTGCAATGTGTAACAGACCGTTGCTATGTATAACAGACCGTTGCTATGTATAACAGACCGTTGCTATGCGCGCAGTTCTGATCTCGGACTCTGGAGGATCGTTTTTGTGTCAAATTATTGATTTCTGAAGTAATTAGCCATGTAATAAGCGGGATAATGTACACCTAGTGGGTCATTGTTGTGAAATAAAGCCCTTCAGGGCGATGCTTTGCATCGGGTTTGCCGCATCACCCTGTCAGGGTTTATTCCACAACAATGACCGGCTCGCTGTACATTATCCCTTACTTAAAGGTTTAAGTGCAAATTATTACTTGCAATTGCATCAAGAACATTTATTTACTCCTTAAATTTAAGTTGATACAAAACTTTTAATAACTGGTGTGTCTACCTGATTGAAGTGTATTAATAAGTATCTATTAAATGCAGATATGCCATTTACCCCATTTCATGCTTGGAACACATGATACATTTCTTAATGTCGACCATTGACCATACCTGCTACAGTTGCATATCATATATTGCTGGATTCAGCACAGTCATACCATTCCAGAAAATCCTGATTGGTGTTTCTAGGAGAATCCCAGCCAAAGCTACCTAAAAGTAAATGAATACATTCATCATAGACCTTCAAATTTGATACTTCCGCTTATTGTACTTATGTGTTTGTAGTACTGTATTTCCTCAACGCATCAATATATTCACATTCTGTTTCTTTACACATGTAGAGGAACCCCCTGGCCATTATCACATCAAATTTGGGATCAATCAGAGCTAGCATTATGAAATTACATGAGCTTTGGTGTACCATCTCCCATTCGGCCTGGCTTCATTTTGCACTTTTTCTATTTATGGGTTATGTCACAATATCTGTCAATTTAACCATTTTTGCAGTAAAATATTTTTATACAAGAATCCATTTCATATATGGGAGACCTAGGAGAATATGAAAATCATTGTTGTGCTTTGTTCTACCTCCGGTAGGGGTATCTCGAAAACTAAAGCACTTTTGGGGGTCTTCCCACAGGCCTAATCAGTTGCCTGGTTCCTCAGGTTAAAGGTCGGGTTGTTAGGAAGGATTCGCCTACGAAAGCAGCTGGAAGCTTCTGAGGCTAACCATTCAGAGGAAACCAGTCAGGACAGACCAAAGCCACCATAATTGAAAGGCCAGTGACAAAACTCTGTTTGTTACATGGAGTTTAAATGCATAACTTGGTGTATTGTAACATTTGGCTCCTCTTTTTTGTGTATTTTGTTTGAATTGTTATGTCTGCCTGCCATAACAATTAGGGGCCGGTGTGTAAGACCGACCGACCGACCGACCGACCGACTGCCCTCCCTCCCTCCCTCCCTCCCTGGCTCGACTGACTGACTGACTGCCCTCCCTCCCTCCCTGGCTCGACTGACTGACTGACTGCCCTCCCTCCCTCCCTGGCTCGACTGACTGACTGACTGCCCTCCCTCCCTCCCTGGCTCGACTGACTGACTGACTGACTGCCCTCCCTCCCTCCCTCCCTGGCTCGACTGACTGCCCTCCCTCCCTCCCTGGCTCGACTGACTGACTGACTGCCCTCCCTTCCTCCCTCCCTCCCTCCCTGGCTCGACTGACTGACTGACTGCCCTCCCTCCCTGGCTCGACTGACTGACTGACTGCCCTCCCTTCCTCCCTCCCTCCCTCCCTGGCTCGACTGACTGACTGACTGCCCTCCCTCCCTGGCTCGACTGACTGACTGACTGCCCTCCCTCCCTCCCTGGCTCGACTGACTGACTGACTGACTGCCCTCCCTCCCTCCCTGGCTCGACTGACTGACTGACTGCCCTCCCTTCATCCCTCCCTCCCTCCCTCGCTCGGCGCTAGTGTCCAATAAGAGGCGTTGTCGGTCGGTAAAAACGTCAGTGTCTACTACAGTTTTTGACAGTGAGCTGCAGGTGACGGGATGACACGGGTCTTCTTGTTGTACTTTAACATGTCGGGTGTTAATAGACTTGAGTTAACAGCTCCGGAGCTCCTGTCTCTGTGTTGCTGTCTGCTGTCTGCTGGAATAACACAAGGAGATGAGCACGGTGAGTAAACTTAATGCTTTCTACCTAGTGAATCAATGATCAGTTAGCCAGAGGACGTTATGAGAACCCCGTACTTTGGTTGCATATATTTCTGATACCTTGACATCCCTAGTCTGTCACGTGTATTATAGTGAAGCTAACGTTAGATAATTAGCTCAATATGTAGCTAAATAAACTGGGAAAAAGAAGGGATACACTGTTTACCATTGGCAGAGCATTTTGGCAAATTTTTCTTGGGCGCTCCCCACATAATCAGCTGTGCTGCTCATCCCACAAATGCATGATCCTCACAAGTTGGACATCATTGTGAAGGTAAATAAACAGGCTTTCCAACGATGTAAAATACAATGCCAATTAACATTGTAACAACAGAGAAATAATCGACCAAACACAAGTTTCCAAACTTTTTTTCCCTAGTTTATCATCAGCACAGACTGATCTTATATTAGTACAGATCCATGACAACACCTGACCCTACACTGGAGGGGGGGCTTTAAAGGTCCAAATCGTCCCTGTAACATTACAATGTTGGGGTTAAGTCGATCAACTCAATGCTGAATTTGAAACTCAGTATTTATAAATATATATCAATAATGATGGATTATAATTGATTTAAAGTAATCATTAATAATTATTAGCCATGTTATTTGCTTCAAACCAAGGCCATAAACAAACAAATCTACTTACAGTAGTCAGTAGTCAATGTGTACACTGCAGGCTTCCTGTGTGTTTCCTATTTTACTCTGTCAGTATGAAGTCAGATGTAAAGGGACACTTAAGGCAGGTTAGCTGGTGTTTGCTAACATGGAAGCAAAGAGTAGGAAGCAGCTGTGATATAAAGATGTGAAAGAAAAGTTCATTTTTGAGGGTGTGTCAGATTGCAGTGCAGCAATTCAGAAGCGGCTCCAAACCATCTGAAAATGTCTCTCTTCTTCAGTGAAAGTGAGATTTTGTCATAGACTTCACCTTGCGATGACATCACTGTAGTCATAATGAGGTGACTCGGCACTGTTCTGTAACACTTGAAACATTTTGAATAAACACACCAAACATTGATGTTGAAGTTAAAGAATATAATTGCAATTATGGGACATTATACCTTAAAGGGACTATTTGTAACTTTTTAAGCGTATAAATGTAGCAGGTCGCCACACATGCGCGCTCGCATATGCGATTGTGGTTTTAGCTGACGTGTGTCGCGTCACTGTTTTGAGCGATGCTGGTTTAGGTATATTTAGAGCGAGCAAGCGCGAGCCCGACGCTGACTTTCGTTGATTTCACGGCCACAGGTGTCGCTGTTAAGAAGCATTTCTGAAAGTTACAAATAGTCCCTTTAAAACAAGACACCAGAAGTCAGAGAGGAATAAGATAAGATATTCCTTTATTAGTCCCACAGTGGGGACATTTGCAGTGTGTCTCCTCGAAGGAAGACATTTCACAGGTTATATACTTTTCTCCAGGACAAAGAAAACCTTTTCCATTGGAAATAATTTGTGATATTCGAACATGTGATAGAAGAATAGTCTGATCTTCTGAACCCTCAGACTAAAAGTTGTCCAAAACCAAAACAACTGTCTTAAAGTGTCTCATCAGGTATTTTATACATGTTAGCTTAAATATACTTAAATTATATCAGCATGACAAATATCCATAAATAATCTGGCAAACTAACATGCTTATAAACTAGTGTTTCAGAGTAATTGAGGTGACATGCAAATGTGTTTTCTGCTTTAACCTTAACTTTCTCTATTTAAACATAATGATTAATATATGTTTCTTCTTTCAGGTGTCGTCAAAGTGGTTGCAGCAGAAGGAAGTGATGTCATCTTACCCTGTTCCCTCAGCACCAAGGAGAACATTCAGTCAAAGTTGTTTGACTGGACGAAAGATGGTCAGCTGGATGAACGCGAGGTGTTCCTGTATGATTCAGGCACTCATTACAACAATGGCCGAGGAGGTCAGAGCGAGACGTTCAAAGGTCGAGTCTCACATTTTCAAGATCAACTGAAGTACGGCAACGCCTCCATAATCATCAGAAATACGAGGGTGACTGACCGTGGAAACTACAGCTGTCATTTTCCACGTCTTCAGCCAAGTCAGACATTCAACGTTGAGCTTGTTGTTGGTGAGTGCTCTCATAAAACAGTTAAAGTGTCAGTAGGCAGAATATTTTTGGCATCATTGGACAAAAATTCCATAATAACCTTTCAGCATATTGTAATTCAAGTGTTCTGAGAGAAAACTAGACACCTACACCTCCTCATGGCTCTGTTTTCAGGCTTTAGAAAATCTAGCCTGTGACGGGAGACTTTGACCAATCACAGGTCATTTCAGAGAGAGAGCGTTCCTATTGGCTGTGCTCCGGTCATGTGACCGGTACTTGGCATTCCTTCACCAGATTTCACAATGGCGGCGGCGTCACAAACTTTCTCATTTTTGCAGCTAAACCGTGCACTACAAGATGATTCTGAAAACATTTGAAGCGAGAAATAGGCATTAATGTAACATAATATTAATTCATATTTGATCAGCGCTGCCTAGTTTGACCGTTTGGTCGGAGATTGCGAGTGATTGACGGCCGGCTCTCATAGACGGCAGATGGACAGCAGACCTCAGATCACCTCTGACTGGTTGTTTTCCTCCGGTCTGTGAAATCTTGCAGTTGCCGTTAGGAGCACCGGAGGACACAGAGGCACATGATTTTTTTCAAGTTACCTGTTACATGTACTATTGTCACGATATAGCGACCGCTTTATAAAAATAACTAATCATATTTGCTCCAATCTCGCCTACTTCAGCTTTAAAGGATAGGTTCTAAATCTTTGTCTTAAAACAACACTCACACGCCCGTATCAACACTACAGCTTTCTGTAATTGGTTGATTGGTTGAAAACAGACATGTCTTAGATGATTTAACAGACACTGTAGGATGTGTAATGAAGTATTAAAGGCTAACTTTGCTATTTTTCAACATGGACCTTATTTTCCCATGTGTTTGTGTCTAAGGGCGCTTTCGTCTAGTCCGAATTAGGGATGTGCAGTCCAAGAAAAAATACTATTCGAAAATCACTGGGAAATAGTCGATTATTATTCGAAAATCCTTTTTAGTCGTACTTTCAGCTTTTGTTCCCTGCATTCGATGTTGAAGATACCACACAGTCACAGTGTAAAAATATTGTTTTTCCTTTTAGATTGTGATCCACAGTTCTCAACTTTGAAGAACAAATACGGGGAAACTGATGGTGAGTCACTGACAACGTGTGTGCTAAAGCTTTGTCTCCCTCGTGTATACATGATGAAATATATTTTCATATTTTAATTTCATTTTTCATGATATTGATGATGTCACTGATCTACATCTGCATTTTCTGACTGATCACTAAACGCGGATGTAGTATCTGAGCATAAGGGGTTGTTCGTCACCCTGATGAAGCACTTTGACGGTATTGTCAGCGTTTTGTGAATGATAACCAGACGCAGGGCGACAAAGTTTTAGCACACAGATCAGCGATGAGATCCGTCAAGTCAATTTTATTTGCATAGCCCAAAATCACAAATTTGCCTCAGGGGGCTTTACGATCTGTACAGGATACGACACCCTCTGTCCTTTACAATGCGACCCTCTCATGGGATGAGGAAAAACTCCCCACCAAAAAAAAACCTTTAACAGGGAAAAAATGGAAGAAACCTCAGGAAGAGCAACAGAGGAGGGATCCCACTTCCAGGATACTTGGTCTGTGTTGCAAATCAGTGACATCATCCAAACAACAGATTTATCCTTATCCATCCTTTTAAGGTTGAGCATTGTGGGTCACAATCATTGCGTCCTATTTTATAGTGTGCACTGTATCCTGCTCTGCAGGTTTCAGTTGGTGCCAAATAATGCAGCACAACTGCCTGTAGTGCATATTTCTATTAACATGAATATTCTGCATTTTACTGCTTTGCATTTCTTGTATTGTGTGAATCTGTGTTGCATGTTTTGATTACGGATTTTTTATAGGGCTGCCACCTCTCAGTCGATTAGTCGACTAATCGGTCGTTTTGGTCTCAGTCGACTAAGATTAATTTAGTCGGTTAGTCATTTTTTATGATTTTTTCATGCTGAATGACTTATTTCCAAGAAACTTGTGAGCACATCTCTGTAAACACCAGATCTAAAGTGGTGCTTTAGTGTGATTCTTTTTACAGATCTGTCCATTAAATTAACTAATCGATTTGTCGACAAAATTGTAAAAGTGTTAGTCGCTTAAGGATTTCAACAACAGCCCTAGCTTTTTATTAACATTAATATTATCTTCTCTTGTTATTGCTCTGCCTGCTTGTGATTTAATTTATTTCTAAATTTGAATCTTGGTGTATTCGTTTTTAGGATGACTTTTTAATAAGACAGACAGACTGCCTGGTTGGTTTGCAATTTTGTTTTTGTGTTTTCCAAAACAATATTTTCTATAAATCTTAAACTCAAATAAGTTCAAAATGAGTTTTATTGCACAATAACTTGTGTATAAATCAAGGCATGATAATAGACAGGATGTCAGAAATAGTGTTCGCAGTGGTGAATAGTCACTTAAAATCTGGAAGATAAATATAATATGTTTAAAATGTCATGTCCTGATATTTTTCTTTTGCTTATACACACATTATACTGCACACAGAGAGCTCCAGGGATGATGTGTTTTTGTAGGTCAACCAGGAAGTTGGCATCTCCCTGGTTCCCTCCACTAAAAGCCAATGGGATTGTTCCAATTGGGTTTTGGATTATTGCAGAAAATAAGCTCTGTTGCAAACAAACGTTTATGATACTTGCATGTTTTGTTCTGCAAGATAATCTTCACAAATGAACACTACTTTATGGTTTTTTAACTGTGAATGCAATCGCCAGAAGTAAAAAGCTAACGTTAGGCTATAAACGAACTACACCACAGTCACGTGAGTGCGAGTACAAACAAGGCTGTAAAGGAGGACGAGTCGGCGTGATGACGTTTAGTAGTCTCATTTAGCCACCTGTTAGCAACCACCTTTTTAAAGACACGTAAAAGCTTCAAAATTCACCAGTGGGGTATTTATTGATGTATTTTATATCGTAGAACAAAACTTTAAAATCTCTTCAGCTCGTGTTAACCGCAGACATTCAGACATCTAACTCAAAACACATCAACGTCCAGACGAGGGAACAGGTAGTGCTAAAATGCTAACTAATTTCTGGGTTTTAGGACTCATTCCTGTGTCACTGTATTTATAAAGAGGAAGGAGATGAAGAGTAAATGTCTAATGCTGTAACAGTCGTTTATAATTTATTCTTAACTCTGTTCACAGGGGCGGCAGAGCCCTACATCTCCATCGTCAATGTCATGAAGGCCGGGGTGCAGCTGAATTGTGACGTTCGAGGTGCGTTCCCACAGCCGAAGCTACAGTGGCAGGACAGTGATGGAAACGTCCTTCCTGCTGATGAGCCACGGGTCTCAGAGAGAGGACGCCGCTACGACGTCACCCTCCAAATCATTGTGAACCGGACCGCGACCAACCGCTTCTGCTGTGTAGTCAAACAGAAGGACATCGACCACAGGGTTGAGGCTAACTTCACTGTTCCTGGTGAGACTCATCCCAGTGTTATTAGATGTTCTTATATGTCATTTTAATCTTCATAGGTAGGTTATATCTACAATTAAAATACAGTTACATTCTGAGAGTCACACTTGGTTTTTGTAATGTGTTCCAGAGAAACTGTTTGAGGACGCGCCCTGCAAAAGGGAGGTCAAAGCATGGATTGATGGATGGGGAGCTTCCATCATTGCTGCAGCTCTAATTCTGCTCCTATTTGCTAACGGTGTATTGTTCATCACAATATACCGTTATAAAGGTAAGTTTATATAATAGATTGTTTTAACATCTATAATGTGCAGACATCAACATAACAGATACTTAACAGCAACCACCTCATGTCAAGAATCGGTAGTCTTCTCAGATAAAAGATTTATCATGTTACTATTTACAGTCATAAAAAAATCCACTGAGACTTCATTTCTTTATGAGGCCTCTGGTTCTCGTTCTGATGTTTAAAAAGCAGTGGTGGCCTAAAGGTGAAGACCCAGACACACCAACCCGACAAGCGGCAACTGTCGCCTCGGCCAACAAGTTGCACTCGAACACACCGCAAAGACTACAGCCGATGGCCAGTTAGCATGTACGTTCTGCGCCTGCGTGAGAGGAAATAACTCTCCACACCAGCAGGCGGCGGTAGTCTGTATTCATCATTCAAAAAGGGAAACAGGAAGGCCGAGAACGGCGGATATACAAGCCTTTGTTATGATACGTACATGAAACAAAGCGACGTTTCGACACCACTCTCACTCACCACTTAGCTTTATTCCAGATGTTCATGTCTCATGTCAAAATATCCGTGTGTTGGAATGATCAGATGAGATGAAGATGAAAAATGAGAAGAGTCTTCTGTGTGACTTTACTCTTTGGCTTGCTTTCCTCGTGTTCGTTTCTCTCCTCGTGCACTGATTCGTTTAAACTGAACCGCCAATCAGAGTGAATTCTCTCAACGACGGGCTCCGCCCGCCGATTCAACGTGCTGAATCAGCCAAAACACCTCCGACACGGGCAGACTAGAGCCGACGGTGCGAGACACACTGCAAAAACTAGACCGACAGACGCTCACCGATGGCCCCAAACTGTCCGACGGCTCAGTCAGGACCTTAGAGAAGCGAGCTCGTGGGCGGGAGGTCTTTGGTTCAGACCGCGGACCAGCAGGATAAATCCGCCCCACCCTCATTACCACCACTGAGACATGGCCGTAGCCAGCTAGGGGGTCACTGAGGTCCGGACTCTCGTAATATTACAAGTTTTTCCTCGAAATATTACAACTTTATTCACAACTTCTCAGAGAACACAGATACAGTATGTGGAATATGTTTTCAATGAGCAGAAATGTTGCTAAAACTAATACAGTATGAGCTATTAACCCTCTGAGACCCGCGTGATCCTGACTGACTTTACCGTCTTTCAGAGGCTGTAGCAGGTTCAGTTTTAAGAGGTACAGATATCATATGAAAATCTAAGGAATCCATTGGTACCAATCATGTCATACTAGCTTGCTCCTGAAGAAAGTTAAATAACGCTCCAAAGTTGGCCAAAATTTTGGCGAGGAAAAACTGTCATGGCCATTTTCAAAAGGGTCCCTTGACCTCTGACTTCTAGATATGTGAATGAAAATGGGTTCTGTGGGTACCCACGAGTCTCCCCTTTACAGACATGCCCACTTTATGATAATCACATGCAGTTTTTTGCATGCAGTATAAATGTATTATTGTCTCCTATTCTAAAATGGTGTTTGAATATTTCTGCATGCTGGGGTCCCTAAACAGTCTTGAATTACATAAATTGGGTATCACTGTAAAGCTGAGACTCTTGTGGATTCAATGAGCCCAATTGTATTCATGTGTGATGATGTTAGTCCCCATGGTAGACATTTCATTGTAGTGAGACCATTTTTTTTAAACTTGACCTCACTGTATAAAATGACCTGTGGTGACCTCTAGGATAATCACAGCCTCATGAAACTTTACAGCCACAAACTAGAGACCTAGGACATTCAGAGGATAGATTGCTTTCCTAGCTAGATTGACAATAAGGGGGTTTCTGAGCAGTTTACACAACAGGACTGCTTGCCATCCAATCACAGAACAATGCAATTCTAGCAGAAATCTCCAAATGTCAAAAGTTTTTGATCCAAAAATCACAGCATGGTTTTTCCTATGGTGTTCCTCAAGGTCTTGGTGTCTTAATGTGGTATTTTGGAGGGATTATTGATCATTTAATGTTGCTATGTATAACAGACCGTTGCTAGGGGCGCAGTTGTAATGTTGGCCTCCGGAGGACCATTTTTGAGTCAAATTATTGATTTCTTAAGGAAGTAGCCGTGTAATAAGCAGGATAATGTATAGCTAAATATAGCCAAATACTGCTCTGTTGTAAATATTGTGCATATGATAAAGAAATGTGACTTCATGTAATATATATATATATTCTTTTTTTTTTTGCTGCAGGTTCTCATGAGAAGACAAAGTGTTCATGTAACGGCGATGCAGATGGAGCTTTATGACCAAGGATTCACTGCTGGGCCTTGTTTCTGGACCTTTTTTAGTGCAGTATTGTATTTATATTCTAAATGGTTTATTAGGGGTTGCTTTGCTGTTTTATTATGCTGTTTTTATATCATATTGTATCTTGTTTGCATTTTCACTCTGTCACACTGGACTGTTGTTAAAGATACTATAACACCTAAATGAACAAGGTACATAGAACTTCAACCAACAGAGTGACATGCAAACAATGAGATGAGTTTTTTAAAAGATCATATTGAGCCAAATGTTTCGTTCCAAAAGCTCAGACGATCAAACCAAACAGGAGCTCTGAATATTCAGGCGACCTGTTACACCAACAGATCTCAGGCTTTCATTACAATAATATTAATGTAACTTGTATTAATCACGTAGTGCCTTAAAACATCAGCAAAAACATGCAGCTTGTGAAATGAGGCAATAACGGCTGATATGGTTTTCTCTACCTCTAAATTCATTAAAGGTTGAGCATCAGGACTTTAGTCTGATAAAGAATACAAACACATAACAAGACAACATTGAATCACAACAGCAACAACTAGTACGACAAAATACATTACATCATTATACAGTGCACAACAGAGGCACCATCAGGGATCTCCACAGCAGGTCAGCAGGGAAAGAAGAAACGAACAGTTTCTACATGCACTTTATGCAATTGTATATTATTTTATTTAGTTTCAAATATTTGAAACTCTGGGCATGCACTGTTAGGAATTTCCCAGTTAAATAACAGTAAAGAACTGGCAGCAGGGTTGCCTTTATGTTACCGTAAAATTAACATTATTATACTGTCGCTGAAATTTACAGCGTTGTACTGTTAATGAAAAATACAGTTTAACTGTTTTTTTTTATTAACAGTAATTTCACAGTATTTTACAGTTAATTTACTGTTTAAAGATGTAAAGATGTTTTTCACCTTTCTTTTACATTATCTTACTGATTTATTTTAATGCACTATTTAAGTTGTATTTTGTGCATACATTTTAATAAACATAATTTTTTTAAGAATGCATTATAGTTCAGTTAAAAAACGTTCTATGAGCGTAATTTAACAGGTTTTCTTTTGTATTAACAGTAAAGCACTGTTTTTTAGCAATAACAGGTTAATACTGTTGAAATCCTGCCGTAAATGAACAGCAATTGTTTACAGTGTGTATGTGAATCTACTGTATATGACGGTTATAAAAGATTGTTATAATAATTATTATTATAACTATTATTGTACCTCCGTCGTCGCTTGATGCCAAAGAGAAGCTGGAGATATAATCACACTGGCTTTAGTTATTATAAAGGTAACTGAGCTAACTCTTAAAGGGACTATTTGTAACTTTTTAAGCGTATAAATGTAGCGGGTCGCCACACATGCGCGCTCGCATATGCGCGTTCGCGTGTGGCCGCTGCCTCTCCTCCTCTGCCTGCCTGCCTTCACTCAGACAGAGCGCGCGTTCTCAACACCGCAGAAGAGTTAGTTTAGCTCTGAGAATATCTAGTGAATGTTCAGTGGATGTTTGTGCAGAAAAGAAATGCTGCAGCTCCTCCAGACCAACAGAGGTTTCCCGTGTCTTGTGAAGTGACGGAGCTCCTCAGCGAGTAACGTTACCGTCTCGTTACCGACCGGGTGCCGGTGTCTCCCTGCTCTCTCCGGCTGCGGGCGGAGAGAGCAGGGAGACACGCTGCAGAGCTCCGCTGCATCAGCCTGCGCTGAAGCAGGAAAAGCCAACACTAAGATCAGATCTAAATCATGTTCATGGAGAGACCTTCGTCTGGTCAGCTAACATTACTGCCAAGCAGCTGAAATATAGAGTGATATTGTGGTTTTAGCTGACGTGTGTCGCCTCACTGTTTTGAGCGATGCTCGTTCAGGTATATTTAGAGCGAGCAAGCGCGAGCCCGACGCTGACTTTCGTTGATTTCACGGCCACAGGTGTCGCTGTTAAGAAGCATTTCTGAAAGTTACAAATAGTCCCTTTAAGGTTTCAGCCTCAACTCAGGTCTAGAGTCCTAAACAAGCCATATGTGCGCTTCACCAAATGTAAAGTCATTTTAACAGCAGAGTAACTGGATCCAACTGGTGCCTAGTAACTTAACGTTAGTTCTTCATGGTTTTCTCCTGAAACTTGATTGGATGCTGTTGGATTGGTTCAAACAAAGTGGATCTGGGGAGTTAAGTGTAAGATAATCAAATGCAAGTCCCAATAACATTCACCAGAAATAAAGAGACCAGAGTTCAATGAAAAAAAGGACAAAAAAAACACTTTTCAGAGATTTAGCAATAAGCAACAAAAGATTCTTCTCGAACATAAAGGATCTCTGAACTGGTTCCTTGTTGTCCTATTCCTTGGCATGTCATGCCTCTCTGCATCTCTGGATCTCACTGCTGCTGCTTGGCGCTGTTGTGTGTGAGCAGAGGACTAGTGATGGGAATTTAGGCTCTTTTTAGTGAGCCAGATCATTTGGCTCAGCTTACCAAGAAGATCCGGCTCTTTCGGCTCCCAAACGGCTCTTCGTTTTAACCACTTCTGCCTTTTATAATTCAGCCAAATTTAGCACTGTTTTGACCAATGATTAGTATGTGTGCACATATATCACTTAAATTATTCAATAAACCTTATAATTTTTCCAGAATACCATAATTTTACATGCTTCCTCGTTTCCGACTGTCACTCATCTTTTCTGCTATTCGCGCACCGCACTCCTCTCTCTCTCTTTCTCTCCTATTCTCCCGCCTGCTCTGTACCTGTCGACCTTCAGCACGCTGCCCCGCGCCCGCCCCCCCCCTGCTTGATGATATGATCCTCTTCTGTTCATCACCTGATTGGTCGCACGGACGTCATTAACACAACATTCACTCACAGTCAGTGCATGGAGTGCCTGTGACGCAGAGAAGATCATCATATCATTCTGTTTTATTAATAAAAAATAAATAAAAATAGGCTCTCGGACAGGAGCCAGCTCCCATCGTTCACTTAAAAGAGGCGGCTCGTTCGTGACGACACATCACCACAGAGGACAGAAGCAGCCTTATTTGGTGCTTGGTGGGTGTTAATGCATTACCGCCACCAACTGGTCTGGAGTGTGGATCAGACTGGCTAGTCTTTTAACAATATTCGAAAACAATAACTAAAAAAAAAAAAAAAAGTTTAAATCATATTAATTTGTCTAAGATACTGAAATAGTAACCTATAACACTCATTTAGTGAGTTCTTCTGTAGAATAGCTATTAAATCAAAGTGTACTTTTATCTCTGAGGCCTTGTCTCAAATGTCTTCTTTCTTCCTCATATCTCTCACAATGCAACACTGATCCACAGTGGACAAAATGAGGAGGTGCAGAAGTGTAGTTTTCTCTCAGAACACTTACAATATGCTGACGGGTTATTATGGATTTTTTGCCCAATGATGCCCAAAAAATGGTTTCCTACTGAAGCTTTAATATCCTTCCACAAAACGGAAGGGATGACAGACGAGAGCTGTAGCCTGAACGAAATTGTCTGATTATACCAGGGGTCTGCAACCTGTGGCTCTGGAGCCACATGCGGCTCTTTAGCCCCTCTCCAGTGGCTCCCTGTGGATTTTTTAAAATGGAAATGAGTAACTGTTTTTTCTTTACATTTTCATTTCTATTTATCATTGTTGTAGGTCTATGGTAAGGCGAAGTATTAGGGCCACATTGAGGAAAAAAAATTAATCTGAGATTTTAAGAATAAAGTCCTAATATTACGAGAATAAAGTCATAATATTCTAAAGTAGTAATTTATGTGCTATTTTCTTTTTTCCTTGTAAATTTATGACTTTTTTCTCGTAATATTACGACTTTTTCTTCTTGTAAAGTTATGACTTTTTCTTTTAATATTACGACTTTTTTCTCGTAAAGTTATGACTTTTTTCTCATAATATTACAACTTTTTTTTCTCGTTAAGTCATGACTTTATTCTCGTAATATTACGACTTTTTTTCTCATAAAGTAATGACTTTTCTTGTAATATTACAACTTTTTTTCTCGTAAAGATAACTTTTTTCTCGTAATATTACGACTTTTTTTCTTGTAAAGTTATGACTTTATTCTCGTAATATTACGACTTTTTTTCTCATAAAGTAATGACTTTTCTCGTAATATTACAACTTTTTTTCCCGTAAAGTTATGACTTTATCCTCGTAATATTACGACTTTTTTTTCTTGTAAAGTTATGACTTTATTCTCGTAATATTACGACTTTTTTTCTCATAAAGTAATGACTTTTCTCGTAATATCACAACTTTTTTTCTCATAAAGATAACTTTTTTCTCGTAATATTACGACTTTTTTTCTTGTAAAGTTATGACTTTATTCTTGTAATATTCCAACTTTTTTTCTCGTAAAGTTATGACTTTATTCTCGTAATATTACGAATTGTTTTCTCGTTAAGTTATGACTTTATTCTTGTAAAGCAATGGCTTTTTTCTCGTAATATTACGACTTTTTTTCTTGTTAAGTTATGACTTTATTCTCGTAATAATACAACTTTTTTCTCGTAAAGTTATGACTTTATTCTCGTAATATTAAGATTTTTTTTCTCGTTAAGTTATGACTTTATTCTTGTAAAGTGATGACTTTTTTCTCGCAATATTACGACTTTTTTTTTTGTTAAGTTATGACTTTATTCTCGTAATAATACAACTTTTTTTCTCGTAAAGTTAGGATTTTATTCTCGTAAAGTAATGACTTTTTTCTCGTAATATTACGACTTTTTTTCTTGTTAAGTTATGACTTTATTCTCGTAATAATACAACTTTTTTCTCGTAAAGTTAGGATTTTATTCTCGTAAAGTAATGACTTTTTTCTCGTAATATTATGACTTTTTTTCTGGTAAAGTGATGACTTTATTCTCGTAATAATACAACTTTTTTCTCGTAAAGTTAGGATTTTATTCTCGTAAAGTAATGACTTTTGTTTCGTAATATTACGGCTTTTTTTCTGGTAAAGTTATGACTTTATTCTCGTAATAATACAACTTTTTTCTCGTAAAGTTATGACTTTATTCTCGTAATATTAAAAAAAATGTTACTCATAAAATTATGACTTTTTCTTGTAATATTACAACTTTTTTTCCGTCAAGTTATGACTTCATTCTCGTAATATTACGACTTTTTTTCTCGTAAAGTAATGACTTTTGTCTTGTAATAAAACGGGGTGTCCCGGTCTTTAAACCAATCACACCCCTTAACGGTAACTATGACAATCGCCTTCGTTCTCAGCCAATCACAGTCCGTCTCCCAGACACGTTGTACGCCATCTTGTCCAAGTCGCTCACAGACACATTGATTAAAAAGGCACAACAACAACTCTCACCGTCACTATCTCTACCGTGTGTCCCGGTATGAACGGTTCACGAAACAAAACGGCACCGATAGTCAGCAAAGGTCAGACGGAAGCAGCAGACACCGGCTCCTCGGAGACGAGCCACCGGGAGCGGAAGAGCGGTGGAGGAATGCTGAAGAAGCTGAAGTCTCGGAGGCGCAGTCAGACGGAGAAGTGGCCTGCGGTCACAGAGGATGAACTCCGGGCTCTGGGGAGAGACATCACCCCGGATAACGTGCTGGGTCTCCGGGCAGTTACGGAGGGTACGTTATGTGGACGTTATAAACGGTCTTAATTAAGATAAAGTCGGTAAAACCACACCGCTAAACGGGGCACTGTGCTAACTGTGGCTAACGTTGCTAAGAGACGAGTTCTCAGATCCGTTAGTCCGTTATGAAGAGTCACGATGTTAAACTGGTCAAACTGTAACGTTAATGATGTGCGTAACTATGTTTTTGAGATGGGCATTTTCACTTTTTAAACAAAAAGAAGTAGGATGTGATCCAGGGGCGTAGCAAAAGGGATTCAGGCCACCCAGAAGGAGTAATTGTTCAGGTCCCCTCTTATCTCCTTAAAGATGTATTGATGCCTTTTCTGGCCAGTTGGGGGGAAGACAAACAGCTGCAAACACAAACCTGTTGTCTTCTCATTAAGTTGTTATGGCAAATGTTTGTTGGCAAATTCTACAAAAAATACAAACTAATTTTGCAGTTGTGTTTCTTTCCACCCGACAAATGCAGATCTATTCACTAGTAAACATTAAAGGGACTGTTTGTAAGTTCTTACACGTATAAATCAATCCGGGTCGATGTCCCATGTGCACTCGCATGTGACTACGCTGTTCAGACAAGACTTCAACACAAACTACACGAAAGCACCAAAACCGCAAAGTTATATCGAGTGAAGCAGCGGTCGGAGGACACGGGGGAGATCGTAGCTTTGGTCTCCAGGGCCGGAGTCTCTGCTGTACTCTGCTCCTCTGCCTGCTTGCCTTCACTCACACACCGCACTCGTTCTCGCTCTCGCTCTCTCGCTCCACCTCTACACGTGCATGTGCGCACACTCCACACTGCAGAGGAGTTAGTTTAGCTCTGAGAATATCTAGTGAATGTACAGTGGACGTTTGTGCAGAAATAAATGCTGCAGCTCCTCCAGACCAACAGAGGTTTCCCGTGTCTTGTGAAGTGACGGGGCTCCGCAACGAGTTACTTTATTGGCTCCGACTGGGTGCCGGTGTCTCCCCTGCTCTGGCCGCGGTCGGGAGGCCGAGGCAGAAAAAGCCAACACTAGGATCAGCATTGATTCATGGAGAGACCTTCGTCTGGTCAGCTAACATTACTGCCAAGCAGGTGAAATATAGAGTGATATTGTGGTTTAAGCTGACGTGTGTCGCCTCACTGTTTTGACGGATGCTCGCTCACATTCAGGTAGCGCGTGCACACGGGCGAGCGCGAGCAACAGGACACTGACTTTCGTTGACTTAACGGCCACAGGTTTTGCTGTTACAACCAATTTCTGATTCTTACAAACAGTCCCTTTAAATCAGAGTTTATGAGCTACTAACATTTGAATAGTTGCACCAGCTGAAATCGTTCCAACGTAGGTATAAGTTACAATTTAAATCTTACATCTAGCTCCTAGTAGGTGTAAAGTCCTCTGTAAAATAGCAGTTGGCATGGCGCATTGTTTCGGAGAGTGGGATAACTTTGTTGGATGAAGAGGAGCAAATTATACAGGCTGTTATACCGCCGTCGACAACGCGGATGACCCCTTGGACATTCACAATGACTGATTTATACATCCCGCTTTTGTTTTCCACGAGTGGACAGAGGATACTGACCTGCTGGCAGCAGAAAACTTATGTGCAGCCGGTGCAACCGACCCAACTAGTAACTAACTTCCCTGCTTGAACCCTCTGAGTCATTGGACATTCAGTCTACCACAGTTGCAGCTAGTGCTTAATACCTTCCATTGTTTTTGGCCTTTTCCCTGGAACCGACAACAATGGCATTACTTCCCTTCTCTCTCACAACACTTTGTTGAAAAGCTGGGAGCCTGAGCTATAGCATTACTCACCACTACTGCAAGGTGCAGGAGCCAGAAAGCAGATACTGAAACCCTAGTTGCTCATCGAGCGAATGCTATCTCTGTTCTCGAAGTAAGAGTGAGCCTTAGTGCTCCACAGTATTGGTAAATCTAATTAAATATCAAAGTACCTCTGTTTGCTAATGGGTGCTTGGTTGCTGTCAGATAATGGGCTCCCCTACTATATGTTTGTGTTTGTCTTGACATGAACTCACCCTTTTATTTCACATTCCAGACTATCTGTGCAAACCTGAAGACAATATCTACAACATTGACTTCACACGTTTCAAAATTAGAGATCTGGAGACAGGAACAGTGCTGTTTGAGATTGCCAAACCTCCTAACAGTGGTAAGTGGCATATTAACTTTGCCTCTCTTCACAAAGCTCAAAGTCTTTCTCAGGGAGATTTGTTTCACTGAACATGACATGTTTTTTGACTTGTACTGCCAAATATCTGTAAAGTTATTGATTGCCTGCTTACACCTTGCAGGCCGGCTGCTCTATAACTGTTGTTTTATCTGTATCATCACTGGAAAGGTAACCCTTTTGGTGATGCCGTTCAGTTATAGCCCACGGGTGCTGCTCAGTCAACAAAGCACTGTATGTATCACCAAGCATGAGAATGGCAGTCTTTCCCTGGGGGTGTGCTGTGTATAGCTCTCACCCCATTGTCATATGCTCTCTCCGGGTTACTTTTATATCCAGAAATATTTATATAAGAGAGGAGAAAGTCCCACAAGTAGAAGCAATGCTTAAACCATGGGTTTTCAAACTTTCTAGGGCCAGGGACCCCTTATAAGGGAGATTATTTTCCAAGGACCTCCTCTTAATCGTAACACCAATTAAGCATGCTTAATACCATTTCTACTCTTAGATGCCATTGGAACTCTTTGTATTCAAAAAGTTTTCAACCTAAATACTTCAGACCTGTTTCGTTGTGATACACAGAAACACATTTCAATTTGAAATTTTCAATGTTATTGAATGTTAATACCGCTTCTCTATCTTTTAAACAGAGGGTGATTTTTTTCAAGTTGAATTTGGACTCAACTTGACTGCATTTATAGCCTATATTTCAAGTAATTGATCTTAAAAGGTTTCAGAAAATGTACAGTATAGCAAGCCTGGCATAGTCCTAATAAATCCAGATCTTTAAACTTACCAGTTTAAGGCTGACTGTCAGTAAGTGCTTCAATTTAAAAATAATAACTTATTGCTTTGTGTCACAATCATATCCGAGTTTCTATTAGCCCAAAGCTAACTTAGGTGGGAGTAATGGACACAATATGCTTGTTTTATTGGTAGAAATGGTCCCCATCTGTAGATATGCACTTTTGAATGACACAGCACAATTTATATAATTTATAACTAATTATTCCGCGGACCCTGGGGGTCCCCTGACCGCTCCTTTAGAATCACTGGCTTAAGCAATGTGTCATTTTCATTGCTTTCTATTTACTAGTAACAAATTGCATATAACATATTAATATTTTAGAAAAGAATTGGGGAGACCTCAATGTTTCCTTAACATCTTGATCTGGTTCATTTGACATTACTTCTTATAAACCACACTATATCAAATGCAATCAGTTTTATCTTAGCCTTTTTTTTTTCTTAGAATATCTGGTGAATGTTAATTTCAATAATTATTCGAAAAGGCAGAACGTTCAACATCATGTTGAGCAATAGCATGTAACACATAACATAATATGCATCTTACGTATTCTGCATATAATGCATAATCTGTTCTCAGCCTTTTCAGCTCTCACACTTTTTTCACACTGAAAATATCACAGATTATTGTCACTTTTTGCCTATCCTGTGAATATTGGTTGCCAGACAGCTAAACATGTTTCCTGTATTAGGTCCTGTGGAGGGTGAAGAGGAGAGTGGAGATGTAGACACCAGTGCGGGGCGTTTTGTGCGATATCAGTTTACACCAGCCTTCCTAAAACTGTGCACTGTTGGTGCAACGTAAGTAAATGAACTGTAACGTTCTGACTATTAACAGCTGAGAGCATAATCCGACTTTCATATTCAGTCAACTTAAAGCTACGGTTGGTCGTGTTCTTTGTTATATTTGTTAAAATTCTATATAGTAGTAATAGCCATGTTTGTTGTTTACTTTCATTATGAGATGTTTATGTTCATAATAATCATTTTGGGGGAGCGACTTTCAGTGTTACCGACTTGGCGACTTGCTTGCTACATATAGTGACTTTTGGAGCTAGTGCTGCTAGCTACTTTCATTGGAAAAGAGTTGGCAACACTGGGCTAGGTTTTTTGGTTGGATAATTTTCAAAATGTGGCGTACTCTCACTAGATTCTACTTTTTGTCACAACTGAATTGTAAATTGTGTCTTTCTTGTTTCTGTTTCTAAACCTCAGAGTGGAGTTCACAGTGGGTGACCGGCCCATTAACAGCTTCCGTATGATTGAGAGGCATTACTTCCAGGGACACCTGCTCAAGAACTTTGACTTTGACTTCGGTTTTTGCATTCCCAACAGCCGCAACACATGTGAACACATTTATGAGTTTCCACAGCTTCCAGATGACCTCAGTAAGTTTATTTTTCTCAGCCACTAATGATAATGTGGTTGCACTACAGGGCTGTCAATCTTATTAAAATATTTAATCGCAGGATTGTCGCGATTAATCACAAATTAATCACACATTTTTTATCTGTTCGAAATGTACCTTAAAGGAAGATTTGTCAAGTATTTAATATTCTTATCAACATGGTAGTGGGCAAATATGCTTGCTTTTTGCAAAAGTATGTATATATTTAATAATGGAAAATCAATTAACAACACAAAACAATGACAGATATTGTCCAGAAACCCTCACAGGTACTGCATTTAGCATAAAAATATGCTCAAATCATAACATGGCAAACTGCAACAACAGGCAACAACAGCTGTCAGTGTGTCAGTTTGCTGACTTGACTATGACTTGCCCCAAACTGCTCGTGATTATCATAAAGTGGGCATGTCTGTAAAGGGGAGACTCGTGGGTACCCATAGAACCTATTTTTCATTCACATATCTTGAGGTCAGGAAATGTGCATGACATCTTTTTAGCTTAAGTTTGGAGTGTTATTTAGCTTTAAAACTGAGATTGCTACAACCTCCAGATTTTTAAGAGGTAAATTAAAAATGCATTAACATAAGCTTTAACATAACGCATTATTATTGCATTAACTTTGACAACCCTAGTTTGCATGCATATTTTCCACATGATAATAAATATTGTAATTGTTGTTTCATCTGTCCGTCCTTCCCTCTTTTCCTCCTTCTCCCCCTCCAGTTCGCCAAATGGTGGCGCACCCTTACGAGACCAGATCAGACAGTTTCTACTTTGTGGACAACAAACTCATCATGCACAACAAGGCAGACTACGCCTACAATGGTGGTCTGTAATATGCATGGGGGGAAAATGTTTGCGATACTTCCCAGGGGATCGATTTTCCTGCATTAAAACTATCCAAAAGTTTATTTTTGGGGGACAGCAGAAGTATTCTCTCCTTTGTGGACATTCCAACGCAAGTGACGACATTCTTCAGAACCAACGGACCACATCTGCCTTCATATGAAATCATGGATCCATTCATCAGTACCTCATAGATCTCAGTTTCTGGGACTCCGAGGAATGTTCGGTTAAATCTGACTGAAACCTTTTTTGTTCTGTCTATTGTTTTCGTTTGTCATACAAGTATCATGTTACACTTTTGCCTTAAGTTTCTTGCCGTCTCTGCTGGAAAGGGACACTTTGAGTCTCAGGCCTCTCGTGGCAAAGCCTATAGACTGTGTTAGTTCTAACTCCATTTACTTAAGCATATAGATGTTGATGTTTATTTGAACTACCTTTCGCTAGTGACAATTGTGTTTCCCGTATGGAAAAGCGAGCATTAAATAGATGTTTTACAGTATTGTTAGTCATAGATGATCATGTAGCACTAGTTGACATTGTTTGAGTCTCATTCTTGCTTAAATATCTATCAGCTGTGAGTCATTCGGACTGTTTGTGTCAGATATTTAAGCTTGGTGTCGTTTTCATAAGGAGCATTAGGTTGACCAATCTTATCTTAAGTAGGACATTTGGTTCATTCAAGAATAGCATGAGCTTTTTTTCTCGATGCCAGGTGTTCACCCTGCTGATACCTGTTGCATTTTTACGACAACAGTTTTTACGACATAATTGGCTGTTGACTGGGAATCTAGTATCAAACTCCGTAACCTCCACACACTGTGATGTATGAAAAGTACATGATAGCAGCAGAATCTGAGTTACTGGACTTGCTTTTTATGCCGCCCATGCCTAAAACGATTTGGTCTTCCCACTTTATCCACTCCAATGTGTAAGCAAAGGGTTAATTTAATCCATTGAGGTCTGTCTTTTTGACTTATTTGGCACACAAGCACCGGGAATCCCACTCTTTAGGAGCCGAGTGGTGTACCTATTAAACTGGTCGCTGAGTGTATCTTCTGCTGCTCTGCGCTCAGGTTCTCAATCTACCATTGAAATACCACAGTAGCACACAACATGACAGTCTGATGTAGCTTCTTGGTAGTTGATCTTTAATGAGGCAGTAGGGTAGATACAGAAGTTGACCTGTTTTCTCTATTCATGGATGCCCTGTTTTAAGGACTATACTGGTGGTTTTGCATATCCTACAAATTGTGTAATGTTTTTATTATACTCAAGTTTCCAGTCTATTAGGTACACCTGTACAATGTCATTTTGCACAACAGCCCTGCAATAAATCCTACCTTAGTTAAGCTTGCAGTGCTCATTTATCAGAGATGCTGATTTGATTATATGCTCGGAAGTTTGAAAATAGTCCCTGCCTGCTACGTCACTTCCAGTCTAAATATCCACTGTGATTAGCTAGTTCCATTTCTCTGATTTTCATATTGTACAGACATGAATGGAAATCAGCGGCCGCCTGAAAGGCAGGAAAGAGTTCTAAAACCGTGTAAATGGTCAGCTTTAAGTAATGCATTTAAATCATGCAAAACCACTGGGACTGTCTGGAAGTCGTTCTCGATATACACAAATGATCCTTTCACTGTACGTTTTGACATTGATTCCATGTGCCTTATATCTAGGTGTTCATTGTTAGGTTGTTTTTCTGTAAGAGAACTTTGTGCATCGTCCACCTGAAGTTGAATGGAAGAGAAATCCACTCCGACATCTTGCAGTACTGCCTTGTGTGAAACTGGTGACAGCATGTCACTTCATATACTCTTATTTACTCTTATAACATTTGGCATTTCACATTTTGAAAACAGTGACAATGTAGCCCGTTTATAACTCCCAACAAGTGTGATATCAGACAGGCACATACTTGGACAGCCGTAGCCTTCGCTCCATGACCCTATACAACCTCATTTTACTTTACTCAATGGATGTATCTCAGTTGGACTGCTGGTTCGCAGCACCGGTGTTGTCAGAGCTGGGAAGCATTGTTTTGCCATACAATACGAGTCAGTGGTATTTTGTCGTAAAATTGGATGTTATAAATGCCTTGAGAAGTTGGTACACTTTGTATATCTGCACAATGAGACTACATGACTGATCCCGAAAAATGTATGGATCCATTCTGTAACCTGCTACATAGACTCCTCCTTTTATATCAGCAAATTTTACAAATGACACAATAATGTATCAGATTTATTGTAAATAAAAATGGCGGACTGCAAAACAATTAAATCTAGTGCTCATTATAAGTACATTATCAGGGATTTTTTTGGTCTTTTCTATCGTCCAGCTGGCATGAATGGTAAACATAGATAAATGACGTATGATTTGATTATGTGGCCTGTCCAAGACAAAGAAAGGTTTTTATGTATGTATATTTACACCAGATCATCTGTAGCCTATTGGTACCTCACAAAAATGTAGGAAATTCTGATGACATTCTTAAACCTCGTAAAATTTTGGATATTTGTTGCAAACTGAATATTGTGGATATGACATGTTTAATTATTTTTTAAAGTTTCCATTTAATTCGTATCTTCACTGCTCTATGTTGGAAATGGAAAATGGGAAATCTATGACACTGCTTTACTATGGAATGACCATTTTTGCAAAGCTTTTTTTTTTTTTCTCAACATCTTTGACTCTTTCCCAAGTACGACGGAGTATTAGGGCCAAATAAAATAAAGTTATAATATTACAAGAATAAGGTCATAAGTTTATGAGAAAAAAAAGTTGTAATATTATGAGAATAAAGTCATAAGTTTACGACAAAAAAGTCGTAATATGAGAATAAAGTCATAAGTTTACGAGAAAAAAAGTTGTAATATGAGAATAAAGTCATAAGTTTACGAGAAAAAAAGTTGTAATATGAGAATAAAGTCATAAGTTTACGAGAAAAAAAGTCGTAATATGAGAATAAATAAACAAGTTTACGAGAAAAAAGCCATTATATGAGAATAGTCATAAATATACGAGAAAAAAAGTCGCAATATTATGAGAATAAAGTCATAACTTAGAGAATATCTTAATGACTTAATAGAGCCGAACTCCGCCAGTTCAGCTCTATTTCCCTTACAATAACATGTAAAATGAATACTTTACATAATATTATATAAAATATATATATTTATTTATTTATATATATATTTATTTATATATATTATATTATGACTTTATTCTTTATTCTAGTAACGTTACAACTTTATTCTCATAACATTACAACATTTTTCTTGTAAAGTTATGACTTTATTCTCATAATATTAAGACTTTATTCTCAAAATCTCAGATTTTTTGTACCTAAGGAAATACAATGAGGATTTAAACTTATTTTATTTTCAGTCTGATGTGTTCAAACTGTTTCATTCTCTAATTCTCTAAATTGTATGAAGATAGTGATGAATTACAGCACATACATGAGTAAAAAAAAGCCTATTTCTGTCCACACCATGGTGCTGCTCCTGGGGGGCTTGGTCCACGCCACACAGTTCCCCTTGTCGACGGACTACATTACCCAGAATCGTGTTCGGTCATGGCGGTCGCCGCTAAAAACGCGTGTGGTGTCTCTGACGACTCCAGCAGCAGCGACGATGAGGCGCTTAAAAGATGTCAGGAGGCAGTCTGGGAGGCACGAGGTGACAAAATGAAAGGTGAACATGTTTTCTGTTGTGTCTGTAGTGAGAGACGAAGTGAACATTTCTGCACAGATAGATGAACTCCAGGAGAAACACGACATTAGCCTGGTGAGATAGAACACCTTTACTGCTAGTTCAGATAATAAACAGAGATAGTTGTAATTAAACGTTGGCTAAAGTTACATGACTTGTTAGAAATATACATTTTTATTGTACATCAGAGCTCTAACCTCTCGCATTGTACTGGTTGTAGCATTTGGCATTAATGAGCTCAGAGATAGAAAGTATACACATGTGACTACATCCGGTTTTCAAAATAAGATGTTAACAAAAGGAACTATATTATGCTTTAACTATATTATGCTTTATTTCTTGTGATTATTTTGTGATTATTTCTTGTGAAATGTAATTATTCAATAATATGTCATTTCGCTTTGGCAATAATGTAACCTGAAAAGTCATGCCAATAAAGCTTATTTGAATTTAAATTTGAATTCATGCTACATATATGGAAATAAGATTGATCGGATTATATTCACCAGAAGTATAAAACATTACATGTCCCATATAAATTAAAAAAAGAAAATGCCACTAATTTGTGAGGGAACTGTATTTATTCTTTGATTTTTGGGGTTGCTGCAAAAAAAAACAAGTAAATAAATAATACCTGACAATGACTGATAAATTTGACTTCAGGACATCTCTGACTACATACATACTAAAAATCAATCATTTTTGTGCAATGTGCAATAACATATGATGTTCACTCTGTGCAATAATTATATAATTATCTGACATATACTTTGTGCAATAATCTGGCAAAACTGGCATCTCATCAATATACATATTGTATTTTTATATTCTATATTGTATTATCTTTTATATTTTTTATATTTATATTGCACTGTCTCTTTTTTTATTGTATTATCTTTTCATTAGCACCTATGGGATTGTCACAATCTAATTTCGTTGTACTACACGATGACAATAAAGGGCTTGAATGATTCAGCTTTTTCCCATGATCTAGTGTTATAAAAGTTAGCAAAAATAATAAATCTTAAAATCGTAATATCGAATCGCAATACTTGTAAAATCGCGATACGGCACCATTCGGACAGTATTTTATCATATGCATTTTGCCTGTTGATGATAGTTGCAAGTGCTGACGTTAGCTTTGTTTGTTTTAGATGGGAACAGCCATGTGCAACAGTCAAAGCGGTAAGCCTTTTTGTGAACTTAACCTCTAACTAAAACCATTATTAGGAAGGAAGAAGAGCTAACTGTAAAATACTTTCTGTATCTCCACAGAAGTTGAAATAGTTCAAGTATTCCAGCTATAGCTATATAATAAATGTGCAGCTTAACTTCAAATGATTGGTACAGTGGCTGAATTTCATACAAATATTTGAATGTTGTCTTGCTGTGCAACAGTGTTGTTGTAGCTGACCATGAACACGATGGCAACGAGCTCCAGGTCACCCAAGGGTTTCGAACACACGTCGCCAAAAAGTTGGGACATCTTCTTGACGGGTAAGTTATCTTGCATTTTAATTAGGGCTGTCAATCGAATAAAATGTTTAATCGCAAATTAATCAAAACATTTTTATCTGTTCGAAATGTACCTTAAAGGGAGATTTGTAGTATTTAATACTCTTATCAACATGGGAGTGGACAAATATGCTTGCTTTATGCACATATATGTATTTATTTATTACTGGAAATCAATTAACAACACAAAACAATGACAAATATTGTCCAGAAACCCTCACAGGTACTGCATTTAGCATAAAAAAGTATGCTCAAATCATAACATGGCAAACTGCAGCCCAACAGGCAACAACAGCTGTCAGTGTGTCAGTGTGATGACTTGACTATGACTTGCCCTCATGTGATTATCATAGAGTGGGCATGTCTGTAAGAGGGAGACTCGTTCACATATCTTGAGGTCAGAGGTCAAGGCACCCCTTTGAAAATGGCCATGCCCGTTATTCCCCGCCAAAGTTTGGAGCGTTATTTAGCCTCCTTCACGAGAAGCTTGGGATTAGATTCCATTTTCTAGCTTCATATGATGCCAGTATCTTCACTCTGCCTTCAAAATTGAGCTCGCTACAACCTAAAAATTGTGACTTGCATTAATACATTAAATTAGCGGCGTTAAAACGAATTTACGTTATCGCGTTAACTTTGACAGCCCTAATTATAATGAATTAATCTCATAATACTGTGAGGAAAAGATGCACATATTTTTATACCTGGCTTATAATATGCCTGTTATTGTCAGTTCCATTACAGTGATGCAAACTGAAACGTTATCCTGTGTGGAATCAGCAAGATGTGATGATGATGATGATGAAGGTGAAGTTTCTCTTTATTTTGATACTTGCTGCTTTTATGGGTGATTCTGCTATCTTCTCTATTAATTCACGCCCATTCACGTGTTTTTCCTTTTTTTAGGATTTCGTCTGTTTTCTACATCCGTCCCCGGACAGACAGTTGATGAACCTCCAGCCCCTGTGAGGCGTCGGCCTGTTCCCAGCTCAAGGTTCTTATTATTTTGTTTTTTTTAAAGAACCTGATTAGTTTGTATAGCCCTTAACATTTTGCATCCCTCTGTTGGTCACAGTGACAGCGACAGTGAGATGGAAACAAGGCTGAGGGAAGCAGCGGTGTCTGTCAAAGATCTCTTAGCTGCATCGTCACTGCTTTCTACACTCTCCGATCCCTCAGCGGAGCTTCCCCGCTCAGAGGGAATAAAGAAGAAGAAGAAAGCGGCAGAGGAAGAGGAGGAGGAGAGCCATGTTGTTAAGAAGAAGAAAAAGAGGAAACCGAATCCAGAAGAGGGTGAGCAGGTGGACTCTGTAGGTTCTTCTCTTAATGCTCAAATAAATGGTGAGCACGGGAACACAGAGGAACACATACAAGTCAAAGTAAAACGGAAAAAGAAAAAGAAGTGAGAATTACACACTGAGGAAGAGGCTTAGGACTGAATGTTTTTTGAATTATCTTTCAATGTTTTGGGATGTTTGTTTGTTATCCAGTCTGGCGTAGTCTGTCACAAACTTGAAATATATTTCCTGACAGTAAATGTGTATCTAAATGAAAACCTCTTTTCATGCCATTGCTCATGGTTATTCTTGAAATAGTCTTTACTTTATCATGAAAGATACTCATTTAAGAGTGTGAAAAGGCATTTCAAGGCAGTGACATAAAAAAAAAATGAAGGTAAATATGCAATTCACAAGTTTCAACTTAATGTGCAGTTTCTGAATGTTACTAAACATTTTAATAAAAATAAAATTTTGGTGTTGATTTTTCAGGTGATTTCTTTTTCTTTTTTTTTTTCAAAAGTGAATCTTCTCTAATGTCGATCCTTGTTCGTATTACAGTGATACGGAGTCTCAGAGAGTCTTTGAAACATGAAAGCTGAATCGTCCCTTTGGCCCCTGACTCCAGGTTTCTCTGGAAATTTACACCAGAGGTAGCTGTCCGTCCAAAACCCCCCCCGAGTCCAGCCGATAGTGAGGAGACAGTATGTTGCCAGAGCACTTCTACTGTGCAGTAGAGACCAGTTGTGTAGGTATGTAGGAGATGATGTCTGTTGGTGAAGGCGAGAGGAGGTGAGACTGATGACTCTCTGTCGTCTGAGAAGCAGGATACAGCTCTAGGCTCTCGGAGGAAGCTGTTGACAAAAAAATAGAAATGTTGTTTTTAGGAGAGCTACGGTGGCCGACACAAAAAAGATAAATGGCCCTATTTAGAGCCAGTGTTTGGTTTGTCTGTTCTGGCTACTGTAGAAACATGGTTGCCAACTTCATATGTAGCTATAAACAGCTCATTTTAAAGTGATAAAAACATAGATTCTTATTTTCAGGTGATTATACACTAATGAAAACATACTTATTAATATAATATTCTATGTCTGCCAGTAAATATGTAGCTGGAATCAGTAAGCTTAGCATAAAGACTGGAATCGGGGGGGAAACATCTCTGTCCAATAGTAACAAAATCCACCCACCAGCACCTGTGAAGCTTGCTAATGAACACGTTCTATTTTATTTGTTTAATCTGATCAAAAAACTGAAAAGTAAAAATGACATTTGTGGTTTAGACAATTTGTGTGCCAGACTACTTCTTGGCTGGAAGCAGTGACTTCTGGGAGTCATGTAGACTCCATGGGGTTGCTAGGTAACTAGCTGAGCTCAACCGCCTGCTGGCATCAATCTTCTCATCTAACTCTCGACAAGAAAGCAAATAAATGTTGAACTGCTCCTTTTAAAATCTTTGTAAGCACTTTGTGGAGTTTATGTGATTTAAAATGTAATGAGTGAATATCAATTCCAACAAAACATTATTGCAGAATATTACAAGGTCTCAAATTCATCTAATCAGATTAAGCCCAGCTGGATTGTGGTCAATCAATCAATCAATTGTGGGTCGGAGGTCCCTTTGAAATTTGCATTACTAGACATGACATCATCCCAAAGATGTTGTAGTAGGATGTAGATGTCGAGGAGTAAACCTGTATTGACAGCTGTGTACCTGGCACAGGTGTGTGCGGCTGCAGGTGTAGAGAGTCATCCTGTAAAGGCGGGTCCGTCTGTTCCTCAGGATCTGCTGTTAGAATCTACCCAAAACAAAAAAATCAAAGACAGTTTTTACCAAAATAGGATTATTGGTGCCTTTACAGACCAACCAACCCGTCAGACCCGGTTTACCTGTCTAACAGCAGTGAGGCTGGTCAGCGTCCCCAGGCCGCTGCTGTCAGTGATGACATGGTACTGCGGCGATTCCGACTTGTACACTGCGATAAGGAACAGACGAATGAATCTCTACTCAACATAACATGTCAACCTCATTATTGCTGTGTGACCTTACTGTGACATGGCAGCTGTGCCATGGTCGCCATGAAGGGACTGGCGCCCATGTGACTCTGGAGATGGTGTGATATTGGCTGCTGGGAAGACGCGTGAAGCTGCTGCTGGAATGAGATTGGCTGGAGAGTGGTGAAACCGCCCCCCATGTTGTTGATAACGGGCATGGTCTGAGGCTGCGCTGAGGCCAAACCTGTGAATCAATAATAACATAATGTTCTCAGATTTTTTTCTTTTTCTTCTTACACAGAAAAGAAAAGAAACTAGAGAGTTACCTATGAGAAGTGAAGACTCCCCCAGGCTCATGACGCTGGGCAGCGACGCCATGATGAGGCCCTGCGAGGAAGGGGACGCAGACAGACTGTGCAGCGAGGTCAGAGTGCTTACCGGGGGCAGTGGGCCACCGCTGGACACCTGAGACCAGAGGACAGCATGGTCACGATGGCAGCGGCACATACAGGTAGTCTACAATATGAACTAGGACTAGGACGCATGCTCTCACCAGCTTGGGGTTATGTGTCTCTAGGAGTGTGTGGCTGGGCTCCAGTTGGATAGGGCTGACCACCAGATGTCCCACTCTCTCCCCTACGCTTCCTCTGGCTGAGCTCACGGGGTCGCACAGGATTTGCTGGCTGTATTTGACACCTGGAAAACAAGAAGTCAGGCCCCAAATCACTGACGGGGGGGGGCATATTTTACAATCAAATTTAACACATACATTGGTTGATTGCTCCAAATTGCAGCATGAGGTAACTGAAAAATATGAGCATCAGTACCAGAACCAGTACAGTCATGTCTACAAGAGTGTGCTGGTTATTGTTTTTTACCCAAAGGGATCAAAAGGACAAACATGTCTTGAGATCCGGCATAGGCAAGTCCAACTTTGTCTCGACGCTCGCTCCCTTTTTTTTTTAAAAAGGCAGGTTTTGTTTCACTCTTGACTCACTCTTCAAGCTTGCCTGAACATTGTTAGGGTATTACCGTGCTCAGGACTTGGCGGGAGGTTGGGGTGAGAAGAGGACGCAGATTGGTTGGTAAAAGGTGTGTCGAGGGCCAGTTTGTGACGGAAGGCCTCCTCTTTGCGGCGGTTGGCGAACCAGTTGTACACCCGGACCTCGGTAACCAGGTTGGAGCCCAGGCCGGCAAGCTGGGAGGGAGACACCCCCCTCTGATGACACTCTGCCCTGAGGGAGGAAGAGCACACGGATACATTTACATTTTGAAGGCATATACTGTCCCTTTGAGAGTGTGGCCCACTAGTACATAAGTCACTAGGATGACCTTTGTGAGCATGACCAATAGTAACACATATTGGGGCAAGTTGACCAGAAGTACACCGCAAGAGTCAGCCTCCACTTGCTTAAAGGGATAGTTTGGATATTTTGAAGTGAGGTTGTATGAGGTACCTATCCATAGTGAGTGTATTACCTACAGTAGATGACAGTCGACATGTCCCCAGCTTGGAGAAGCAGGCAGGAGTTATCGCACGGAACCAAAGCAATGTGCTGCTGTGGACGGGGCTGGCAGCAAAACGTATTTTAGACACCTTAAAGAAAGGCCCACCTAAAAAAAAATCAATATCCATCTAAGTGTACGCTATATTTAGAATATTTTCACCGGTTTACCATGCCGTGAGACAGCCCTCTCCAGCGGAGAACTGAAGCCGTTTGCATCCATCTATGCTCTCGCCAAAGCCACCAGACTCCATTGAAAAATCCTGTAATTTTATCTTGCAGAACACGGGGGTTGCTGGTCTACCGCTGCGTATATCGGTTAGTTTGTTTATGTTATTGTGTGACTTTGGTGAATCCGAACTAACCAAAGTCACACAATAACACAAACAAAATAACCCATCAAGGCAGCGGTAGAACTGCATCTCTCGTGTTCTGCGAGGTAAAATTACAGTTTTTTTTCCAATGAAGTCTGGTGGCTTTAGCGAGAGCAAAGATAACAGTTTCAGTTCCCCATCGGAAACATGGCAAGGTAAACCGGTGAAATTATTTTAAATAGCATACACTTAAACTGATATTAATTTATTAGGTGGACCTTTCTTTTAGGTGTCTAAAATATGTTTTGCTGCTGGCCCGTCCACAGCAGTACATTGCTTTGCTTCCATGCACTAACTGCTGTCTGTTTCTCCAAACTGGGGGCGTGCCGATCATCATCTACTGTATGTAATACACTGACTATGGATAAGTAACTCATACAACCCCACTTCAAAACACCCAAACTATCCCTTTAAAAGGAACCCATGATTTGGGTCTGGTTGGGCCAAGTGGCTGTAAAAACAAGATAGATAAGAGAAATCCTGTTTTGTCCTTGTATAACCACCACGATGTCTCACCTGTTACAATCCTCCACCAACCCCTCTCTCTCCTCCTTGCTGGGGTTCTTCTGTCGGTCGTAGGCGTGGAAAAGGATCTGCAGAGATGCTGGACCCCATTTGAACCTGTTCCTCCGTCCTTTCCTGGTCTCCTCTCCTTGCTCCTCTGCAGATCCAAGACCATGTTTGGCGTTGGTAAATTCTGAAAGGGAAATGGACATTTCTTTTCTCTTTTCCACACCTCTCTTTCAGGTACAGAACTGATATTTGATGCATAATTGAAAGCAGAGATTAGGGGCCTTTGCAGCTCTACAGCTGCTTGTGTACTCACGCTGGCTGATCTCGCATCGCTTCTTGACGTACCAGGTGTACAGAGAGGCTCTCTTCTGGTTCTTCATGGGCGTGCCTTTGTTGAGGTGCTGGGAGAGATGGGACTGGTTGAGTCCCGTGGACTCCACCACCTCTCTCTGAGGGAGGTTGTGCTGCTGCATGTAGCTTTTCACCATTTTAGCAACGTGCCAGGGGTCCTCCCTATTAGACAAAGGCCTCATTTTTTGTGTGTACTCTTACATTGTTGTGTATTTTTGTTTAATTGACTGTTTATATATCCCATTTTCTTTTCCACAATATTTCTGGGTGTTTAAACCCTTCCTAGAAAAAGTGCAGTTTGTCCCAACGTTAGACATAAAGCATGGCCACTCAGAGGGAAGTAGAGAGAGGTGTATTGACACAGAGAGAGATAAGAGAAAGCACACAGGGGCAAAGTCCAGCCCTTTCAGATCACTGGAGGGGAAAAACGTGTAAAAGGTTTATGAAGCCTAAACCCGCTTTCTAACTGTCAGGTCAGGAGCACATAAAATACACAAAATGTCTTTAACTTTACCATATTCAAATCCAGATTTAGACAGTAAACTCTAATAAAATATATTTTAAACTGCCACTTAGCGAGAATTTTAATACTTTTTAAAAAAAAAAATACACTTCTCAGTAAAGTGTCCGATAAGAAGTGCGTAGTGTGCTCCAAATATCAGAAAACAGTTCTGAAAAAGATGCAGAAATATCACTCAAGCCTTATGTAAACATTGCCTCACATGACCAGCCCTGCTCCATTAATCTTCACCTATGCATGTAGCTTATTTATTAAGAAATGGCCAGAGAATAATGATGGGGGTGGGTAATTAGTAACTAGCAAAGGAGGAACCCTCTTTAAATTCGCCTCAGAAGCAGAGAGAGAGAGGCAGACAGAGAGGCAGGAGAAGGAGGGAGGATTTGGTAAAGAGAGGAGAGCCGAGTTTAAGAAGAATAAAGGAAAAGAGGTGATGTTGTCAGGTAAACTGTTGTTTCAACTCTCAGGTGCTTAGTTTTGATATACAGGAGGTGAAAGAGAAGATGATGAAGTTGTCAAAGGCATTTTTTTAATTTTACCTGATCAGGTCCTACACAGAAAAGCTGTGTGAGAATAGCAGTTAGTTAGTCAGAGATTTTGCTGTCGCCGTGGAGCTTCCAGAGAAGCGCTGGGATCTACTTACTGCAGTAGCTGGTCAACTTCAACCCTCAGTTTGGCCACCTCCTCTGGGAGAAGCTTCTCCAGCTCTCGGAATATAGGCGGTGGGAAATCCATTTCTCCTTCCTCGGAGCTCTCTCCATCCCCCCTCTCTCCCTTCTCGCCGCCAGCACTCGCCCTCTCTCGCTCCAGCTCCCCTATGGCTTGGACCAGGACATCCCGGGACAGTCCGGATCCCAGCAGGGCCCAGATCAGCTGCTCCTGAAGGGCGGTCAAACGGCTCGGCTTTGCCTTGGCCGCCCCGGCCCTCTCCTCTATCCTCTCTTCCATTGCTCTGATGCCTTGCCTCGCTACCTACCTACCGCCTCGCAAACAAACACTGCTCTCCGTGTGCACTTCCACACTCAAATGGCTCCCAGACAGGCGGCGTTGGGCCTCATAGTGTTTGTAGTCCCACTTCAGCTTTAAACGACGGATACTTTCATTTTCCCTGTGTTGAATTTCCTCCCGATGTGTCCTGAGCTGCCTGGTTTTTAGCTCTCCACCTGCTGTTTTGCTTTCAAAGGTCAATTTTCTTTTTTTTAACCTTCCTCCTCTTCACCCCCTCCTCCTTACATGCGCCCTGTGAACTTTGTCCCCACTCCCTCAGTCCCCAACAGTGACCAAAGTGCAATTTAAAAACAATAAATAAACGTTAGGGGATGTTACAGTTGCATGCAGGGCTGCAGACGCAACAGATCGCCTCTCAAAGAAAAAAAGGAGACAAGTAAAGAAAACATAACAGACAAGTTATATGGTATATTTGTATATGTAGATATTTCTAATTTCACAGTAAGACAGACTTTTGGGACACACAGAGAAGCTCTTCGTACCCTTTTTGTTTGATGCTCCAAACTTTAATGTTGAAACATGTAGTTAAAAATGTAAAGGCACACACCAACATTAGATTGACTGAGCAGAAACATGCCTTGATCAGTCTTTCACGCCACTAGAGAGCGCTGCTGTGTCATGTTTACATCTGAACGACCCAGTTTCAGCATGTGTCCCTGTACCAATAACTTGGGGGCTGTTGTGTTCGCACAGTGTTTCTATGTTGAGCATGAGTTTAATCACCTAGTAAAAGAACAACATTGTGAAAGCTTTTTAAAATCAATATTCTCTAGTATACCAGACTACTACAACTAGCTTATAAAATACGAACATGGAATAACAATAACATACTATCTACAATAAATACAAAGTGTGCGATGACATGCTATATTTTAGAAAAGTGTGCAAGCTACAATTTTCTTTAAAATAAAACTAAATGAGGTAGTAAACCAATGTGCAAATTCCACATGTGCAAGATTATTACAGGACTAAAACAGAATGGACCTTTTTATCAAAAGGTGTTTTTTTAACTTGATTTAATTTGGATAACTAGTTTGCATGTGTGTGTATGTAGGTTGGTATGTATGTACTGTATGTATGTAATACATATTTAACAAAGTCCTTCATTCATAATTGTACTTAAAGGGACTCTCTGTAAGAATCAGAAATTGCTTGTTTACAGTGACACCTGTGGCCGTTATGTCAACGACAGTCAGCGTCCTGTTGCTCGAACTACGTAGACTCGAGCGAGCATCGGTCAAAACCGTGAGGCGACACACGCGTGACTGAACGTGATTTACAGGCATCATGTTGATTAACGTTAGCAACATTAGCAGCTAAAACCCACAATATCACTATATATTTTACATGCTTGGTGGCAGTAATGTTAGCTTACTGGGCGATGTTGATCATAGCGTTAACTTTTCCTGCTTCAGCCTCACACACTCGCTGCCGCTCTCTCTGTCTTGCTTCACCGCTCACTTCCCACGTACACACACACTCTTCGAACTGGCTCTGCTATTCTCCAAAATGACCTACGCCTCTCCCACAACACTAGTTTTCGCACAACGTTGGTCACATTCCTGTTTTGCAAGCCGGTCTTCACTAGATATAACTTTTGTTTTTTTGTTTGTGCTTCCGTGGAGTTTGTGTCGGACTCTGAGTTGTGGTGGGGGCTGGACGTTTGTTGGCGTTAGCGGACTCCATTTGTAACCGAACTTAGCTATTGCTACGCACTGTTAGCCCTGTAGCGGAGCTGAAGAGTAAGGAACTCGTGAGCAAACATGACATCACATCTGTTGGATTTTCCCTGAAAAAACGGCCCGATGTTCTTCACATTAAAAGCAGTATACAGGCTGATAGAAGAAACCCAGAAGGTCACGAAAGGTCTCATGTTTTAGGTTAGGTTACAACCTATTCACACATTGGCGTTAAAAAATGATTTAAAAATGTTTATACGTGTAAAAACTTACATACATTCCCTTTAAAGGTACAGTGTGTAGGATTTGGCGGCATCTAGTTGTGTGGTTGCAGATTGCTTGATTAAATCCACACATCCATGGCACTAACAGTGCAGTTAAACTACTGCAGTTACTCTCTGACTTTATTCTTTTGGTAAAAGGCAACTGTGGGCATGTTTTTGCCATATCTTTCAACTGTTGAACTTTATACTTTAATGGTTTACATAGACTTCTCTATGTTGAATCTGATTTTTTTTTTTTATTTCCAAATCCAAGATTTCTTTGTCTTTGATCCACTCTTTAGTTTTTTTGTCAAAGAAAGTTGGCGGGAATGATAAGTTGGAAGTGGAAGACTGGAAAGGAAAGAGGGCAAACTGAATGGGAGAAAACCTTTGAGAGTTAATGTAGTCCTTTATCTTTTCTCTCTCTTTCAGTGTAAAACGCTCACTTTCTCTGCCTGGATCACCTTATACCATTCTCAGGTTCAGCCTATCAGCACCTTTTTGTGTAGAGCTCTTGTTACCCCACCCCACCCTTGGGAAGATGGCATTATACTGTATTTGGAAGGGTAACAGAGCTCCCTCTATCTCCCTGAGACATGCCACTGACCTGTAATTAAGTCCCATTGTACTATTCAGAGGAAACTCCTCACCAAAACGGACAGAGGGCAATGTGTGTGGATTTCCAACAGCTCAGATACCGCTGTGACTAATGCTCCACCACACAAGCTGGGTTTATCAAAATGGACCACATGCAGCACACATTGGGGCCTGCATTTTCCCTCTCCGGAGAACTCAAAGCTACGTTGATTGATAATGAGACACAATCCACAGTGTCCATCTCTCATTAGTGAGCCATTGCTGGCCGCCTCTGTCTGTGTCCTCACCGCTAGCTCTCTCTCTTTCTCTGCCTCAGCCCGGTGCCCTCCCCATCCACCCCGTCCCCATCCCCACCATTCAACCCCATTGATCATGCATGCAGAAATTTAACACACCCCTTAATTCCTGTCCAAATAGCCCCCTGTCCCACTTCCAGAGCTTCATCTGCTCATCTGCAGAGGATAGAGTATAGGCCTGTATGCGAGCAGGACACTGGCTGCAGCACTCAATGAGGATAAACTGTGTTAAAGAGGACAATCGCAAATCTAAATCTGTGCCCAAACATCCTGGGTTACACACTCTGAGCTTGTAGTGTCGCTCTGATTTGATCGTGTTACAGGCACGTCTGTATTTTGGAAACATAAAGCGTCAGTATGCTCAAAAACTTAGCACCAAACTCCGAGCCTTGGGTTGGACGGCACCCATTTTGCACCCACCGTAAGTTAAAAGCTGGCTTTGAGTTGCGCAGGCTATTGATTGGCCTTAACATTGGTTACCAGGTCACATGTTGAGTCAGTGTTGAGAAGATTAGCCAGAGCTGGCTTTGGTACTAATTAGATACTTAAACCCTCAGCAATGAATGAGCACACAGCACACAATCCTCCTGTTATACACCACATCGCATAAGCCGGGTTGCAATATGGAAGGTGTATTAAGACGGACAAACACATTGTTGCTGATGAAATCCAGAGCTTCAAACCAGAACACGGATACAAACCAACTCTCCATAAATATCCACTTAAAGGGGAACTACACCCATTTTCAAAATTCATACATGTTATTCCTATGGTCTAAGAAAGTCCAAAAAATGTTAGTAAACATGAACAACTCTCTCCCAACCAAAAACTAGAGTGCTAAAACTCAAACTTGTGATGTCATAGGGCAGGGGCCTGCAACCTGCGTCTTTAGTGGAAACTGTTTTTTTTTTTTTTTCTTGTTTTTTTTTCTTTATAATTGTTGTAGGTCTATGGTGATTCTTACATTTTCCAATTGTAAAAATCTGTAGTTTATACACCGAATTAAATTTCGCAGAACCCCAATAGCTTAATAGGCTAGCTATGGATTCCAAATATCCCATCAAAGAAAAGTCTCGGAGGAAAATAGCAAATTTAATAGTGCGTGGACAAATTCGACAACAACAAAAAAAAGTAATTTAAAGACATTTCCAGAACAAGCACACTGGATTTGCTGAAAAGCCAGCAGCAGCTTCCAACCAAATGTCCTGAGAGGCTTCTTCAAATGTCCTCCCTCTCATTTGCATTTGGGCCCTCACTGCATTAGACTTAATAGGCTGTGTTACCTTCATCACAATGCTCAAATGTTTTGCGTCTCCAGACAGATTTTTAAAAAAAAATGTTTGGCCTAAAATGGCTCTTTTGATCGTAAAGGTTGCTGACCCCTGCCGTAGGATATAAAGTGTGGAGCTGCTCCATAGACAATGAATAGGGAGAGATGTTGTAGATGACACTGAGAGCACCCAGGAGAGTGATCTGAGTATATGGGAACATTTTCTGTTTCACAACTGACAACATTACAATAAAATAAAGCCCAAATGGGTATAAAAAAAAAGAAAACATTCAGTGTGTCCACAAAATCAGTGTCCCATTCATTGTCTATGTAGCAGCTCCAGACTTTATACCCTATGACATCACAAGTTTGAGACTTACTGAGAGAGTACAGAGGCTCACGTTCACAAATATTGATTGAACTTTCCTAGGCTATGGAAATAACATATTTGAATTCTTAATTTAGGTGGTATTCAACACATTGTTGCTCTGCATAGAGACATCTACTTAAAATGACTCAACAAGAAGCCCATTGGTGAAAGGTTAATGAAGTTATAGTTCATAGATTATTTAATATCAGTGATAGCAGCTGTAAAATACACCAAAGTCATTGTGTAACAAATCGTAAATTGACATTCAAGCACCTCAGACGCACCGTAGGAGCTTGTGGGCATATTAAAGAAGCAGTATTACTTCATGTTGACTCAATGTTAGTTCAGTCTGCTGCTGGAATCGAGGATTGATAAGTAATTTCTTAACTGACTGTTGGCCAATGGTTGTGAAACTGATTCACATGAACACTGTAAGAACAACACAACATTTATAGAGTAGCCTACAACATGGCCTGTTATGAGTAAACGTTGTGTCTGTGATGTATTGTGTCACTGGATTGAATTAATAGCACATGATAATTTCCTGACAATAAAAATACAGTTTGCTTGTACATGTGCAATAATGTAGTAATATGTAACATATAATATGTAACATGTAATAATGTGTCGTATATTTTGCAAGATGTTCATTGTAATTGTTTTTTATTATATATAATGCAAATGTAGTTCTTGTAGCTGTAAATTGTGCCTGTTTACACTTCATTCAATCTGAGACGGAAATTGTGTCAAGTTAATCAAAATTAGCCAGAATGTGACAGGAAGTACTGACATTCCGCCTTCATAATAAAGGCTTAATGTTTGTCACTTACAAAAAGGAAGCACAGGGGGTGTAGTTGAAAACTTCAGGATATCAGAATCAGTTTTAGATCACTTATTGTATTGATTTTTTATGATGTTTTGTTAGTTTTTGTGATTTTATTTGACATTAAATAGCTCTGTTGCAAATGTGATGTTTCCTTGCAGTTCAGTAGCTCTTTATAAAATATGGTTTTGCTTCAAGGATAATGTTTATTATTCTAAAAATCCACTTTTTGAATCATATAAACATATTTTCATGATACAACATAAATATTAAAAAAATATATATTTAGTTATTATATACGTAAAATGGGTTTGTATTTATTGGCTTTTTTTTTTTTTTTTAACATTTCCCAAATACACAGGCTAAATCAGATTGTGCCTCACGTAAAGCTCCAACTCTCATTAAATTAAATGGAGTTTGGTATGTTCTTTGTTCTATAAATTCACCCCAAATACGGCCAATGTAAGACTTTTTTTTATTTTTAATGCTTGCGGCCAAAGTGCAGAATTAAAAGTTCACCCTACTGTAAGCTATAGCCACAGATCACTCAGGACAGAAAATATAAAACAAGTTAACAGTTCTCGGTCTATTAATCTGCAATGCAGAGCAGTAAAAAGGTAATTTCGGTATATGGTAATAGGTCTTTACTTACTGATTGACAGAGAGGGAATGTACATACTGTATTGTTTCATAACAGATAAGATAAGATAGAACTTTATTGATCCCGAAGGAAACTTCGTCTGCCAAAGATTGCTCAAAATTACAACATAAGAATAAATTAAAAAAACAAAACACAATGGAGTAATAAATATAAAGTGTATAAGAAGTAATAATAACACTAGTGCAAAATAGAATAGCAATAAGAGTAAGATACATTTAGTAACATAAGTAAACTAAGATAGAAAAGTTGGCCTAAATTACAACAACATAAGAATAGAACCAGGAGTAAAAAATATAAAGTGTATAAGAAGTAATGCTAACACCAATGCCTAATAGAATAACAGTAAGATACATTTAGTAAATTAAGTAAACTAAAATAGAAAAAGTAATATTGCATTATTGTGCATGATATTACATTGTTAGTTACTTCATTTCAGCTAAACAGTAATCAAAAGTGAAATTTGTGGGACTTCTTTATGCTAACTTCCAGATTACTTTGAAAAATTTAGCAATGAAGAATAAAATACAAAAATCCAGGATTTGTTTTAACCTCTTTACCGGGTTCGGCTGAGCTGGGTGTTAAAACACTGCCTTTAAAAACTTCATACAATGCTGTGGTGTTTTTTTTCCGGATTGTTTCTAAAAGACGAGGCCTTAACACTAATAAAACAACACTCCAAGTGTATTTTGCCTGAACAATGTTTGTTTGGCAATGATTTCAATATTTTAGTCACAAAATCAACGCACGAGAAATCATATTTTTATTTTATAATATTTTTGACCGTTTTTATAATGAATGTACATATTTGTATTTGGATAATGTTTTTGTTATCTTATTAACATTGTTATTGATCTTATTTGTTATTATCTAAGTTTTGCTTGATTCATTATTATAATAAAACGACTCCATTTGGAGTCAAAATTATACAACTTTGTTGTTTTTTTTATTGATTTTATAGTGTGCACAATGGTAGAATCTGATGATGCACAGGGGAAATGTCATGGCCAAAGGCTCCATTGTGTGCACATAGCCTCCTGTAGTGGATATCAGTAGTATTTTATAACCAGATTCCCATTCAAGAGGTAGAAAACCCATTTGGCACACCGTTATTCATTTCCATATAATTTTTTGTCAAAGCCACAGGGAGCTACTGCAGAGTCTACAAAAATCTACAATATTAAGACCATTTCAAAGTTTTAAACGTAAAAATTCTAAATGTGTCCCAGTTTATTTCTGGTTGCAGTGTATGTGAATAACATCAGCAGCTGACAGGAAGTACACATGGACACAAGCTGTTGCCTAGCAACGCAATTCTGTTGCAATTCCGTTGCAATTCCGTCAAAATGTGCTAAAACGGAGCGTTTCAGACAGAGGGTAAATACAGGTATATTCAGGCAGACAGTATGAGGAAAATAAAGTTTTTTTTAAACATTGAAGTATGTAAACATGTTCTAGTAGAAACCCAAAATACAAGTATGAACCTGAAAATGAGCACGATATGAGACCTTTAAAGTGTGCATGCATTCATGCACATACAATTTGTTGATCCAGTATTGCCTGTCACTTTTATAAATATAATTAATCAAAAATACATTGTTTTTACATTTCTCTATAAAGACTTTACAAGTAGCCTACTACACATCCCTGTTTATGAATGCCCATAGTGTCACATGTTTTTTTATTTTGAAAGGCTGCAGCGGAAGCGTTGGGGTTGCTGTCTGTTGCCTTGACGACGGAGTGGTGGAGGTGGAGGGATGTGAGAGAGACAGCAGCGGGAGGAGGTGGAGTCTGTCCAGCCTTACATCTGGCCCGCTCTCCCTCTCTGTCACCCCGGGCCAAACCCGCCCAGCTCCTCTCTCTCACTCACTCTCCGCCTGTTCTCCTACACGGCTCGGCTCGGCTCGGCTCGGACTCACTCAGCACTAACTCACAACAACACACCACAGAGAGGACACGCAATGGAGACGGAAGGGAGCCAAAGCAGCCTAGTGTCCACCTCGGACTCCCCTCACGACCCCTGGTAACGAAAACTTAACTTTCCTCTACTTCTGCTCCAGAAACAAACCTGCTATTCTACAGGAGGAGAGTCTCTGGTGGTGTGCAGCCAGACTCACACACACCTCCACACAGAGAGCCTTCATGTGAAATCAGAGATATTACACTTGCAAAACCTCAATAACAACTTTGTTTTACTGTGTGACCCCTTAGATATTCATCTTTTTGAATTATAAAAATGCAAAAATATTTATCTTTTTTTTTTTTTCCACAGCAAAATGTTCATAGGTGGACTCAGCTGGCAAACAACACAAGGTAAATCTTTTTTCCACCACTCACAAAATGTCTTTTAAGAAGCCTAGCTGGCATGGATCTAATAGAAGCTTATTTGAAAAGCTGTATTTATTAATGTTTGCTTATGTTGTATTTGTTTATTTGTGTTATTTTGAGTATGAATCCTGCTCCCAGAATGAATGCACCCATTCAGAGATCCCATAGAATGAACGAGTGATTCTTGTGAAAACTCATTTAACAAAAAAAAGGGTGCAATTAGATTATTCAGTTTGTAGCAAGAAATTTAAGTTGGAATTATTATGTTTTTTTTAAGTCCATCATTTTATGCTTGACACATTTAATTGGAAAAAAAAACCTATGAAGTTTGGTGAGGGGAAATCTCAGCAGAGAGGAGGAAAAAAAAAAGTTGTGACTCTCTGTAGCCAAACTCCTTTGCTGATTTTATTAAAAAAAAAAGTTGTCATTTCGTGAATTAATCTTCTCTCAAACTTGTTTTTGGCTTTCCCAGAGGGTTTGAAGGAGTACTTCTGCAAGTACGGCGAGGTGAAGGAGTGTATGGTGATGCGAGATCCGGTTACTAAGCGCTCGAGGTGAGGGAGCCGCTGTGGAGGCCGGCTTTCTACGCCGGAGCTGAAAGTTTATCTGACCCTCCGTGATTCCTCTCTCTGCTCATAACATATCATTACATGCCAACATCAGTTTCTGTGTCATTAATACCTAACCCCCCCCCCCCCTCTCCGTATTCCTCCCCTGGTGTCTTCAGAGGGTTTGGATTCGTCACCTTTGTTGATCAGGCCGGCGTGGATAAAGTTTTGGCCCAAACCAGGCACGAGTTGGACTCAAAAACAGTGAGTTCTCTGTATTTACTTCCCACCACCGGCTAATCCCATTGCTCAGTGTTTGATTAGTGGATTTCCCAATAATCCGCTAGAGAGGTGTATCATTGCTACATTTTTAGTATGTTTACTGAGGCTCCACTGTGCTGATGTTTTTCCTCAAACTATGTCTCAGATGTGAGCACTTTTTACACGACTAGTGGAGGAGACACACGGGAGAATGTGCTCTCTCTCTCGCCTCAGCCAAAACAGGCAAGAAAATGTCACCCAGTGTCAATTTCCATAGAAACAAGAGGAACCAGACAGGGTTGCTCTCACTGCCAATCTTTGATTTGGCCTCTAGGAAGTTTTTTTTTTTCCTGCTTTATTTTCTGTCCCAAGGGGGTTGAATTGACCCCCTTTTAAAAAAAAGAAGTTTCTCAATGGAAGAAGCAAACGCAACCTGAAACCATCAAGGTGTGAAAGCAGCAACGAACCTCACAGCTTCCTGTTGATCTCACGAACACTGTGAGTGCAGTGATGATGAAGCCCTTCCACCTATGTGAATTGTAACTTAAAAAATGCATTAATCGCCTGTGTTGCAGTGTGAATGTGTGTGTGTATGTGTGTGTGTGTGTGTGTCTTTTTGTCAGTAATGAATGTGGGCCGGTCTGGGAACAATGTGGCCCGTTGGTCGCCATAGGGACCACTGCCCCCACCTCTCTCCTCTGTGGGAGTGGTGATGGCTGCTGGTTAGTCACTGTATTGAAATGAGGGGAGGCTATTTCTTCTTTCCCCCTTTTGTGCTCTGAGCGATGCACCTTCTCGAATCTTTGGGGGATAAGTGGAGGAGCTGAAGAAGGAAATAAGAAGGGAAAAAAAACAGGTTGTTTTTGCTGTAGAAAGTTACAAGGATATTAGTTTTGTTCTTATGAATCCAATATCAGGAAGTTGATTGATAGAGAAGTCAAATTGAATGTGTTTTTTTGTTGTTGTTGGTTTCCCCCAGTGCCCTACTGCTATAGTGTCACTTGCAGGCACAACAGCTATGACAAGTAGCGGCATCATGGTTGGACGCCACTAACTCGCCATGGGGTTTGTTTCCATAGTGACCCCCCTCCACTCCCCCACCCACCCCTCCACAGTTGAAGAATGGCTCTGTCACAAAAGAAAGGAAGATAACAATGCACATCGTTTACAATCATTTCTTGGAGACCAGAAATCAAGACGGCATAAACAGTCACAGATATTAGACGGTTTATCCTCGCGTCGCCTCTCCTAAAGAGCAACTTATTAAGTTTATTTATGGAAGACTCCAGAGATGACGAGTCCCTTTTTTTTTTAATTCTAGCTTCTCCTCTTAACTTGTGCATGTGTTGACCGTGCGCAGCCTCGTGGGTCGTGGCGGGGCCCCTTGTGGCCGGCAGTCGGGTGTGTCGGTCGGTGCCGTTTTGGTGGGGGGCTGTGGCAGCCTCTCAGCCTCTCAGAGAGTGTGTGTTTGGCGTGGAGAGGGCTCAGTGATCAGCCACAGGGGTTGGATGGTGAGTAGAGTAGGCCTTTTTAGACTGCTCACCCTGCCCCCCCCACCCCCGCCCTCTCCCTCTCTCTCATGCTAACAGGTTATCCTGTTAGAGAGGGGAGAGAAAAGTTCTCCAGTGGCAACAGAAAGAATGTGCCATGCTGTGACCGACTGAACCGCTCCGGCACTGGAATTAACGGAGCTTTGCACGGCCAAGAGGCTGAAGAGCAAATACAGTGCTGCAGAGGAATTTATTGGTACTTATTGTGTTGAAGGACAGACGCGGCCCCGGTTTTGACCAGTATAGGAAGGCAGGTTTTACTGTGATTTATGTAACTGCTGCTCCGTTAGTTGCCCCTTTGGGTGAACCTCCCAGCTTCCTGCTATCTGTAAAGTCAGTGACGGCCGATGCAAACTGCACCTTTGTGGGGACAAAGTTTCCATTCAATCGCGGCTCCAAGGTGCACGGCGCCGGACAACAAAGTCACACAGCTCTTTGCAGAGTTGCATCAGGCATATTTGTGGCCCCCCGTTAACCATTTCCATGCTGACCTGAGTGGAAAGAAGAAGAGGGGGGGAGGCAGGATAACCCCATCTGTGATTAGTATGGCTCTCCTAACTAATAGGATTGGAGTCAACAAGCTTGAGTTGTTCCTCAGAGATGTGGCCGCCCAATCGGTATGTTGCGTTAAGTGCACTCCCGGCTCAGGCTGGTGACAGGCAGCGCGCTCGGCCAACTGTTGCATAGCTGGGGATGGAGTTGGTCAAAGGGGATTGCCCTGATTTCATAAACCTCTCTTGGAATTACGTTCAGCTTCTAACTTGCTGTGAGTGCGGAGAGGTTAGGCCCCTGCCTCTATGACACCTTAAACATGTCTTTATAAAGGAGAAACAGGGTTTTTTTACGTTAAAGACCCCCTCCAGACTTGTTTTAAAACACTGCATGGAATAATAAGTTGTCTGATATGTTTTTTCCACAAAAAAAGTTTAATTACCTTATTAAAAATTCTCAAAATTATAGCTACTAATTCTCCCCCATTGAAAAAAAATCCAGAATATAAAATATTTTTTGTTTAAAAAGTTTAAAGGTCTTATTGATAAAATTTTTATGTAGATAAATATTAAAAAAATATATATATCCACAGAGCTTCTAGAAAGGTGCCTAATAAAAATATGTCTTTTCGTAAAAAACTATTATGATTGTGAATTGATCACGTTAAAAATTTTGGCGGGTCCAGAATGAATGTTTTGTTTATCTCTGTGGAAGATATCTGACGTTTGGTTCCCACTTTTAACAAGGCTTGTGAGCCAATAGTAAAACGACGTTGGTATCACGTGATATCTCTGGGTTGTCAGTGATCAAGTTGCCACTTGAAAAAACTGGGTTAAGTGCCTGGCAACCACTTGTTGTGAAGTGAATGCAGTGGAACGGAGGAGGGAGAATGCAACATCTAGTGGCTGAATGTTATACATTTTATCAATAGCACCTTTAACTGTTGGACACAAGATGTCTCTTACTTGACAAAAGAAAAAGTCCAGTCAAGTCAAGTTTCCACATCACACTTGTGTAAGTTGCACACCGGGCCACGATTGGCTGCCAGACTAGTTGTGTCACAAATCATGCTCGTACGTAAATGTTTTAAACTGTTAAATCTTAGGTAAGTACAAAAACTAAAGAGGCATCTCCCCTCATAAGATGCCTTTTAGTGTCAAACTCTGCACAGTGAAGCTCAAACGTCCTGGTGAAGTAAAGACCCAGACACACCAAACCGACATCAGAGAACTAGGGGTGACAAAGGCCGACTGTTGCGTCGCCTCACGTCGCCTTTGTTTTGGCCAAAAAGTTGCATTCGAACACACCGCAAAGACTACAGCCGACGGCCAGTTAGCATGTACGTTCTGCGCCTGTGTGAGGGGAAATAACTCTCCACACCAGCAGGCGGTGGTAGTCTGTATTTGTTATTCAAAAAGGGAAACCGGAAGACCGAGTACGGTGGATACACAAGCTGTTGTAGTGATACGTACATGAAAAATAGCAGCGTTTGCCGACCATTTTCACACCACTCTCACTCACCACTTAGCTTCATTCCATATGGCCATGTCGCTGTGAAAATATCCATGTGTTGGAATGATCAGATGAGATGAAAATGAAAAATGAAAAGAGCCTTCTGTGTTTTTCCTCTTGACTTTACTCGTTGTCTTGCTTTCCTCACGTCCGTTTCTCTTCTCGTGCACTGATTTGCTTAAGCTGAACAGCCAATCAGAGTGATTTCTCTCACCGACGAGCTCTGCCCCCGACTCCACATGCTGAAACGGCCAAAACACCTCCGACACGGGTCGACAAGAGCCGACAGACGCTCACAACGGCCCCAAACTGTCTGACGGCCGACCGTCGGCTTGGTGTGTCGGGGCCTTAACAAGAAGCAAAACAATCTTTTAAGCAGAGGGTGACTTTAAATACTTCTCTTGACTTTGCTGTGATTTTTTCCCCCCAACGACACAAACCGATTTCAGCCACTTTTATCTGTTTAACGTCCACAATTTCCTCCCCACGGATGTGCCTTGTGCTGCCATGTGTTTGATTTTGTTTGTGTGTGTGTGTGTCTGTTTGTTTTTGAATGTGCACAGGAGTGTTGGACATCAGGAGGGTTGGTGACCGGAGGTGACTATCAGAGTAGTCTAGCCACCATAGAAACTAAACAGTAGACTCTGCATCTGATCCTCCAGTCTTAGCCTATAGTCTTCTCACTCTGCTCTCTAGAACAGAAGAAAAAAAGAATAAAGAAAAAGCTTGCGGAGAACTTTTTATTCAAGTAGAAACAACACTGTTACCCTGACTCTGGTAAACGCATGTGGTTTACCTTAGAGGCTTTAGCTCTCTACTGTAGTTCAACTCTACCCTCTCATGGTTACGGACTAATCTTAGCGCTGTACTGTCTCACCATCTGTTAGTGTAACAGCAGTACAGTGTGGAGTAGTCTAGTTGTTCTCTAGATCTATTAGACCAGTATAGACTAATATAGAGGTCTCAAATTCCAATTTTACAGCCTGTCTGTGATTGCATCCTCATGGCATGGTGTGGTTCTCTCTCCAATCTTAACCTTGGTGATATTCAGTGGGCTCGACCACGTTATGTATCAATTTCTATTGTTGTTTTTGTTTGTAGATGTAGTGTTGAGATTAATATCAAAAAAAGGTTAAGCTGGTGTTTTTTTCCTGGGTGTAAACGTAAGGAGCTGCAGGGCAGAGGACGATCCGGATCACCTAAAAGCGTGCAGGAGGATGAATGGTCCCTGTTGTTGTCGTCGTCACTTCCCGTCAAAAGCAGGAGGGACGCAAAAACAAACAAACAAAATTGCCGTCAGTGTGGTTTGGTTGACAGCTCCCTCTCTCCTCTGTACCCCGTCTTCCTCCCCCTCCTCTCTTTCGGACACGCTTGTCCTCCCTCTCGGGCTCTCCTCGGCCGAGGTGAGGCGTGTTTGTGATTGTAGTGCCCGTGTGAGATTCCAGGAGATCACATGTCGCATGGTAGTGACGAGAGAGGCAGGGGTTCACTGGACATTCCCGGGCATTCCACCTGAGCACAGCTGCACACACGTACAATCTTTACATCATTCACATACCGGAATATAAACAAGCAAGAATGCATACCAAAAAAAATTATGTTGTACATAGATGCATAAACACACACACATCCTAATATACAATATATATACAATATATTTATTAATCAATAGGGCTGTCAGTCGATTCAAATAGTTAATCGTGATTAATCGTAAATTAATCACACTTCTTTTTATCTGTTCAAAATGTACATTAAAGGGAGATTTGTCAAGTATTTAATACTCTTATCAACATGGGAGTGGACAAATATGCTGCTTTATACAAATGTATGTATATATTTACTATTGGAAATCAATTAACAACTCAAAACATTGACAAATATTGTCCAGAAACCCTCACAGGTACTGCATTTAGCATAAAAAATATGCTCAAATCATAACATGGTAAACTCAAGCCCAACAGGCAACGTCAGTATGTCAGTTTGCTGACTTGACTATGACTTGCCTAGTTTGGTTTTCTAGTTTCATCTGACAGCAGGATCTTCACTCTAAAACTGATCTCGCTACAACCTAAAAATCGCAAGTTGCGTCAAAGAAATTAGTGGCGTTAAAACAAATTTGCGTTAACGCGTTATTATCGATAACTTTGACAGCCCTAATATTTATTTAGAACTGAGACGTTAACCTTTCATTTGCTGCTAGTTAGAATATTCTAACATAGATTATGGCAGAGATGGAAAAATGTGCCAACCAACCCCGGTCTCCCCTATCTGCCTTTGAGATTTTCTTTCCAGAAACAAAGTTACAGTTACTTTGGATGAATCACGGACCTCACCGTGACCAGCTTTCATTCAAACTACTTTCTACCAAATTAACAGTTCACCTAAGAGAACTGTTGACAGCGTGTTTTGTGGATAATTCAGAGTAACAGCGACATTGTTTCTCGAAAGAGACTTTTTTTATATATATAATTTGTAATTGCTGATGTCTCAGAACTTGGGTAAATAAAACCAAAACTATCTGCAACTAGATACCACTAGAAGAAGGATGTTTCTTTTAAAAATGTAATTTCTGTGAACCGACCATCATCACATACTGGATGTTAAATTGATCCCCCTTTACGTCATTTACCACCACATCGCTGTCTAATTACACACACATACACACACATCAACAAATGACAGCTGTGCGTTCAGACCAGGACATAGTCGGAACCTGGTTTACTGTCTCAAGTAGGTTATAATGAGAAAACATCACCAAAGTGTGTTGATTTGAGAACATACTGTGCGTTTGATGTCAACTTCACATTTATAAATGGTGTCATTGTGTTTTCCTGCACAGCGAGGCCCTAGAACGATAAGCCTTAAAAAAGAGACAGGTGTCTTTGACATCATGGCTTTGATTTAGGATCGGTGAATCCTAAATGGTGGTGCTAGGCCAAGAGGAGGATATATTACACCTTCATTAATGAGTCGTTAAAGAGTGAAAGATGAGGGTGTGATGTCAGAGTACGCCAAGGGAAGGCGACAGGTTGCTAGTTCAACTGTATCACGACGCAACGCTAAACCTGTCCTCTCTTTTTCTGTATTCTCTCCCACAGATTGATCCAAAGGTCGCATTCCCTCGCAGAGCGCAGCCCAAGGTGAGTCAAACCATCTCCCCCCTCCGTGTTAGTTGCATTGTTTACAGCAGGTGAGTGTGTGCGTGTCGAGCGCTTCAGTCTCTCATCGGGGCTAATACCTCGTAATCTGATGAACATGAGCGGCGCTGACATCACTGAACTGTTATGTGATCATGTGTTAACAAAAAGGTTCACAACTTTAGAGACACTCGTTATTGTTAAACCTACCTGAAGGTCTGTATTGTGTTTCAAGTACACTGTGTCCTGATCTTAGCCGGTTTGTCTCTTCCATTAACAACAACATGGTGTGAAATAGAAAAGGATAGATTAGTGAGGCAAACAGCATGAAGGAATACTGGTGTAGCCTTGTAACATTTACACCTTAAAGCTGCAGTCGGTAACTTTGAGCAAATATGATTGTTAATACAGCGGTCACTATATCCTGACAGTAGTGCATGAGACAGATAACCTGTGAAAAAATCATGTTCCTCTGTGTCCCCCTGTGCTCATAATGGCATTTGAAAGATATCAATGTGCCCAAAGGAAAACAACCAATCAGAGCCAAGCAGTCTCTACAGCAGCTGTCAATCACTGCTCGTGAAACACGCGACCTCCGACCAAACGGTCAAACAGCGATGATCAAATATGAATCACTGTAATGCCTATTTCTTGCCTCAAATGTTTTCAGAAACATATTTTAGTGCAGTAGCTTTCAAAGTGGGGTCCTTGAGGGGGCTCCAGGGCGTCCCCAGCAAAAAGGGGAATCATTTATTTTCACTATAATTTCATTCATAAGTAACACAATGACAGAATGTACGGCTATTGTGGTCATGGGTTTCATCCACTTTCTGTAATAAAACATCTAAAAGCAAAAATCCCATCAGTTGGGGGACAAAATATTATCAAATGATTGTTTAATTTGTGTCAGTTTAGGTGTCCGTGATGTGAAAAAGTTCGGGAACCACTGTTTTAGTGTACTATTATGCTGTAAAATGAGGAAGTTTGCTCTGGTTGGTGGGCGGTGCTTGGTATTTCCTCAGCTGATCTCAACATGGCTGCCGGGTCTCAAACTTTTTCAGTAATTTTACAGCTAAACATTACACTGCAAGATGTTTCTAAAAACATTTGAGTTGAGAAATAGGCATTACAGTAACAGAATATTGATTCATATTTGATCAGCGCTGCCTAGTTTGACCGTTTGATCGGAGTTTCGGGAGCAGTGATTGACAGCTGCTGTAGAGACTGCTCAGCTCTGATTGGTTGTTTTCGTTGGGGCACGGTGAAATTTTGCAAATGCCATTAGGAGCACTAGGAGGACACAGAGGAACATGATTTTTTTTCCATAGATTATCTGTCTCATGCACTACTGTCAGGATATAGTGACCGTTTTAAATAACTTTTTTATCATATTTGCTCAAAGTTACTGACTGCAGCTTTAACACAACAGATTCGCAGGCTGCGTCATAGTTTGTGGCATTGGCTCTGGTAACCCATCATGTGCCCCGCTGCAAAAAGTGCCACGTGTCAAGCGTTCACAATGATAAAACAAACACAAAAAACATAAAAGACAAACATGAATCACTGAAATTGCTGATTGTTCATGTCCCATGATGCATTGCACAATGGAAATGAAAGTGAATCGTTGCTAAAAAACGAAAAGAAAAAAGGTGGCTCTTGTAGACAGTGCAGAAAATAAAGAAATTAAGTAATAAATACTTGCAAAACATGTATTTTATTTGGAAATTTGTAATAATGTTCTAATGTCTTAGTTTGACTTACATATATACATCACTTGTTAGTACAAAACAGGCATTACTTGTATGCTTAAATTGCGTTACACTGTATATTGTGTAGTGGCAGTGTTATTGTTAATGGGTGTAAATCTAGCTGACAACCTGTTTCCTTGTATGTGATTCATCGCTGAACTCTTAGAAAAAATTTTATCCACTCACAGTCAACTAACAACAAGACATGTCGCATTTAGAGGATGTGTAAAAGTTTCATATCTCGTGTATATATATAAACTGTATATAGCCGCTGAAGGAAAACTGTTGTTAGAGGCTGCTTGTCTTCCCCTTTGAGTGACTAAGCTCATTTTTCCGTCTCGTCTCAAATAGCTATGAAAGAAAGAAAGAAAGTCAGTGAAAGTGATGCAAAAGACCAAAAATAATTACATGTGCCAAGTGTTTGCTGCACTCAGGATTTGCTTTGTGTCCAACACAGGCAATAGTGTGTTTTATTCAAAGACTGTGTGTGTGCTGCACGTGCAGCAAAGATCACACATAAAACAGAATTAGGTAACATTAAGAAATGAGTTTTGTGAGTAGGTTGAGGGAAAGTGTTTAACCCTCATTAGTCAGTGGACCTGACTAATAAAGCAAAATTATATATATATATAAAAAAATTATAATGATGAATGTGTGGGTTTATATTCAACATAATTACGGTTGGTCAGTGAAAAGTTGCATGATTCTTTTCAAGCCTCTCCTGAGATCACACACATACGTATATCGTACACTTTACAGATGAATGAATAGCAACCATGCGGTAAAAACACTTTATTTAATCACTCAAAACAACACATTACTCAGTTTTTATCTACCTACAAAAAAATTGTGATTGTTTATTGAGAGCAATATTTCCTTCAGATACTTTTATAGCACTTTGATACGACACATCTTGAACTGATCGCTTCACTAATGTTAAATAAAAGTGTGTAATTCTGTTTTCTTTTGCGCCAGATAATCAGAAAATTACAAATAAAATTGCAAGTTTAAATTCAGAGCTGAAGAAAGTGAAGTTTTCTTCTATTTTTCATCTAAATCAGCCTTTAACGAGAGGATGATGACTGTTGTGCTTGTGATTTTGGGGGCAGTAGTGGGAAAAGTAATAACTTGATTTTTGTGACGTAGAAAAAAATTACAGCATCAGTAAAAGTGATTGTATATATTTGTAATTTGTAATGTATTTATACGAGAGATAGATGTAATTATATGTATGTAAATAAATTATGAATAATATAAATTAATTAATTAATTATATGTATGTAAATAAATCCCCAATTTCCCCTCGGGGATCAATAAAGTATTTCTGATTCTAATTTCTAATAATTATAGTAACCTTTACAGTACTGTTAAGCTTTAAGCTGTTGCCCTTTTAAACTGCAATCCTAAAAGATATATCATTTAATTAAAAATGTATAAGAAGGTAACAGTCAGTCAGTAGAAAAACAAGTGTTTATCAGTGCCTTTCCTCCTCTTACAGTTAGTGACTCGAACCAAGAAGATCTTTGTGGGAGGCCTGTCAGTGAACACAACCATCGAGGATGTGAAACAGTACTTTGACCAGTTTGGGAAGGTGAGTGATGTTTAAGAGAGTGTTAAAGTTGTCGGGAGTATCAGCAATATTGATCAGAATGGATTACTTTTGTCGGTTATAATGGATTCACATAAGTTTGTCTCGTCGGCATTAGTGCGGAAACAAATCGACAGCTTAGTACCACATCCCACCAGCTCCGCCGAGTCTGATTCACCACAAATTCTCTGAGAAAAACTTCACTTTGGAGTCGAGCGACCGCCTTGAAGTGAAGGGGTTACTGCGAGGAGGTGGAGGAGGAGGAGGAGGGCGAGAAAGGAGGGAGAGAAAACGCTTTGGAAAGGGTAGGAAGGGAAAAATAACGAGGCTGAGAGGCTCCGGGAGCAGCAGGCGAAGTTAGAGGGACTTGAAGAGGGAGCAGAGAGAGAGAGAGAGGGGAGGGAGGGGGAGAAAAGTTTTGTAGTGAGTGTGTGGTGATGGTGAGGAAGGAGGAGGGATTATCAGAATCTGAATTAATCTGATGTAACAGCTGCTCCTACCCACAACCCCCTCCTGGCCCGTTACCGTGGTGACCTGGCTTGCCCATTGTCCCTAAGTAATTCTGTGGGTAAGGGGGTTTTGTTCTGGAGGAGGAGGGATGAGGTGGTGTTTGGGGGTGTTAGCATGAGTGTGTGTTGGGTGGGGGTCAACTCGGGAGTTCAGTACCAATAAACGCAAGTCGACTAAAGCTCAACAACCTGCAAACTTACCACTCAGGCTTCATTTTCTTAATGCATTTGTTTGTGTGTGCTTTTTATATTTCTATATTATAAAGTTTTTTTCCAAGTTGTTGGATATTTTGAGGACTCTGACAGACATGAGGCAGAGAATAGATGCTGGGCTGACAAAGGCACCGGCTAGAGAGGGAGGGCCTGATTGAGAGAGGTTTGCGGAGGCGTAAGAGAGGGAACTGGGGCAAAGATGGTGTTTGAGGGGGGGGGGGATTTACGGGCGCCATTATGCCTCTGTACAAAGCTGGACAAATATTTTGTTAGTTTGTCCAGAAGTTATCTGCATACTGGAAGTTTCTGGACACCCTTAAATGTGTCTTCTGATGTGAAACTGAGCTTCAGTAATATGTGTGATTTAAGTGCCATGTGAGGTTTTGGTTGATCACAACAAATTAGACAAAAAACAACAAAAATCATATAATTTTTTTCGGCAAATCGCAGGTGGACAATCTGCTCCTCGAGCCCTTGAAAACTTTTCAAAGTCAAACCGTCCGTTTTCAGCCGCCGCGTTTCCTGTCTGCGTGGCACTTTATTTTCAGTGCCAAAGGTTTGGCCTCGAGCTTCCCCGTGCTCCCTCCTCAATCATAACGTCGAGATGAATTTTGCCGAGAGAGATATCGAGGGATGGACGGTGAAATGTAGGCTCCAGCCATCCATGGAAGTTCCTGATTAGACTGCCTCACTGGACCTTTTGTGTCCCGTCCTGGTGAGGACAAAGGAGCGCGGAGAGGGATGGGCAGGGGATAACAGGGAAGATGAGAGGTGGGAAAAAAAAAAAAGGATAAGAGGGAATATTGTCCGGCGGTACGCCATTAAAATGCCCGGCGTTTGAAATATCAAGCAATGGTGTGCAATCAACTCAGTGTGCGGTGTTTTAGCAGGCACCGCGGGCGTTGTTGTGATGTTGTGATGTTGTGATTGCGTCCTCCAGGGCGGTTGGGTGTTCACGTTGGGATTGTATAGTTTGTTACCGACAGCTCAAATTCAGATCTCTAGCGTGAATCACATTCTTGGTGTTGCGGTCTTCTTGACCCTCGCTCTCTGTACAATTGATCGTTTAAAAATGTGGCAATCGGAGGAGTTTCCTACTGTCGGGCCTCTTAGATTAAAGCGTCAGCTAAAATGGCAAAAATATATTTGCAGAGATAGAGAGTTGAACATGTTGCAGGCGTTGAGCAAATGTCAGACTGGAGGGAAGCAGTGACTTGAGAAGCATCAGAGGAACAGGTCCTCTTTCACGCTGACACTCCTCACTCACCTTTGACCTTTCTGTAGGCAAACTGCCCTTGGGGGTCCACACACACACACACACACACACACTGTGTGCTGCGTGACTATGACAAATCATTCAGTGGACTATATCCAGTAAACTTATTATAGACCGAGAGCACAGATTAATTTACCAAATGTTTATTTGGACCTCTGTGTGCCGACCGGAGTATAAACATGTCAGCTTTTTACAAGAGAGAGGGGGAGAAGAAAACGGCAGAAGTCAACTTTGACATAAGAAACTCACTCCGTGTGTGTGTGTGTGTGTGTGCATAGAATAGACACCTGTGTCTTTGCTCTATAAAGGGAGGCCGGGCCGGAGGGAGAGGTCAAAGGGAGAAGAGGAGGAGGAATTATGGCTGACTGTGCCAACAAACAAAGCCTCCAGGCCTCTTTGTTCTCCCTCTCCTTTTGTCTCTTCTTTCTCCTCCCTTTCCACTTTGACCCAATCTTTTTCCCCCTCTCTTACAGGACTCTCTGTGCTCTCTTTCACCATATCTCCACCTGTCGCTATTCCTCTCGCTATCAGCTCTCCCCTCTCATCGAGTCTCCACCTGCCCACAGGATTCACCTTTCTGCTTGTGACTGGCTACTTTCTTTTTTTTTTCTTTTCCTTTTTTTGTCAGTGTTTCTCTCTTTGCGGCCCTCTTTGTCTGACTGGCACTCTCCCACTATTCATAAAGCATATTTGATGTTGGCTCGAGCTCTTTTATATGGACTTTTTGTACAGTTGCCATGGGAATGTCAAACTTTGGAGGGGGGGAGAAAGGCGGGCGGATTATGGGCTCTCTGTGAGAAGGATTGTGACCGGGGCAGTTTAGCAGTAAATAGGACTTCCAAGTTTTCATGCCACCCATTATGTCTGTGAGTCACATACAGCACCAGGGCTTGCTGTACAGTGTTTCTTCATATTTGCCTCCTCTTCGTAACCTGTCGCTCGTCTCCAGTCCTCTCCCTCCTCTCTCCCCCCTCCTTTCTGTCCATCTGTTGCTGAGCCTCCCTGCAGAACTTGAGAAGGGCTGAGGTCAGGCAATATGCCGCGTGGCGAGAGAGAGAGAGAGAGAGAGAGAGAGAGAGAGAGAGAGAGAGCGCCACCTAAAAAAACTGTTGTTTGTCTCCCCCCCAGGTCGACGATGCCATGCTCATGTTCGACAAGACCACCAACAGACACAGAGGTGAGACGGAGTGACCCATCTTCCTGTCCGTTCAATCCCCTACACCTCTCCTCCTCTTCGTTGTCGGTTTTACTACTCGTCCTCCAGTCCTTCCAGGGTATCTATTGATCACCCTCCACCCCCCACGGGCCTCCTTCCTGTGGGCTGAGCTGGAGGAGACGAACGGGGCTAGTCTAATTAGCCAGTCCGTTAATCTGGATCAGGATAAAGCCTCCTTAAGCACCTCCTCCCCACCCTGGGACTGATCGATTATGACAGCCTACCAGCTTTGCCCGGGCCTTCTGGCCAGGAAGGGAGGGAAGAAAGGATGAGTGCAGAATAGCAGCATTGAAAGGGGGGGAGTTGAAGGGGGGGGCAAATGTGTTAAGCGGCTATTACAGTACTGATTACTGGAGACTATTAGCCGTACTGCTGCACAGAAAAGGCCCACTGTCTAAATCCACCGTACTGTGTGAAATTGTCCAACTCATAAACTTGCCTTGCCCTCTCTCCAGGGTTTGGCTTCGTGACATTTGAGAACGAGGATGTGGTGGAGAAAGTCTGCGAGATCCACTTCCACGAGATCAACAACAAAATGGTGAGCAGCTCGATTTGTGAAAAAAACAAACAACACTCTTAATATTATGTAGAAACTAGAAGTACTGATTTGTCTTATGTCTGGAAACAGGTGGAGTGTAAGAAAGCTCAGCCCAAGGAGGTGATGTCCCCCACGGGCTCTGCCAGGGGGCGCTCTCGCGTGATGCCCTATGGAATGGACGCCTTCATGCTGGGCATTGGTATGCTAGGTAAGTTAGTATTGATCAGGACAGGAAGGATGTGGCGGCACATGAACATGACAATAAGTATTCCTGCACTAAGGCCGCAGCTGTCTCAAAGGTCACATGGGGCCTCATGGGGAGAAAGCTGACCACTTAACTGGGCTGCTTGACTCAGCTCACAACTCTCCACCATGCAGCCTTGATTATCCCGACCGCAGACTTTAGAAGTGGTGTGGGAAAAAAAGCCTCTTGTTTCGTAGAAACTGTTCACAACTGTGAATGTTAAGCTATATGCAGTGTTTTTTACTTGTCAATACCTGCAGCTAAACATATTCAATAAGGATGTCACAATACCAGAAATGTAGTAGTCAATACCAATAACTCGATACCGATTCGATAACACGGTAAAAAACAAAACAATGAATCCCATGTACGTCAACATACACTCCTTTATTACTGTTTGCATACTGGTTTTTGTTAGGAAATTAAGCAGGTCATAATTCCCTCTCTATTATCTATTTTGTATTGCTGTGAAAACCTCTCCTTCAAACAACTGTCCAAAAACTACATTTTATAAGATTACATTTGAACACATCATGATAACGTTATAATTTACCTTTGCCCAATACTAATTTTTACTTAATAGAGCTTCATAATGGAAATCAGTAGCACATCGAGACGAGAGCTAGCTAACTTTTAGCAGCCGGTAACCAGCACAGTGCTGCACAGAGCTAACCGCTGAAGTTATCTAGTTCCTATCCTGCCGATTTCAACATGGATTTGTAGTTCACAATTTAGCATTATCAGGGGGAAAGAATAGGGTGCCTTCTCTGGACACGTCGATAGTGAGTTTACGGCGTCCTGAACACATTTTCTATCGTCCCCGGGGACGACAGATGCCGTTTGTCTGGAGCCCCCCCCCCCCGGTACCATCACATCCCTAATATTCAAACTAGTAATAAGTCAGATACATCCCAGTTATACATTACATTATAGTTTCATAATGGTTAATATGTAATGAAAGTTTAAATTTCACATTTCAATGAGTGCTCCAGCAAGTTAGTATTGCACTTCCATAAAGTTTTGGGACTCATATGCTCCAATAACACTGGTTTCTACCTTTCCCATAATGCAATCCCTCAAACCACATACCTCTAGCTTGTAACACGGGCTTTCTGGTAAAAATGTCTTTGTCTCGAGCTCGAGCCGAGATAATCCTGATGACATCACCAGGGCATAAACATTTTGGAAATCTCCCTCCACATTTTACAACTGTTTTCACCTCAACCTGACTAATACTACTCCTCATGACGAGTAAACTCAGGTGTAAAATTCGTGGAATGGCCCTTTAATGATTTTACTTTCCTCGTTGCCGTGAACATTATCCCGTACAGTAGGGCCAACTCACTAACAGATCTGTATTGTACTCACAGCAGTCAGGACCTGTTAGTGCATCTAAAGCTAAACTTGCCACACCAATGCTGCCACCTACTGTTCAGTCTGAGAGCAGCACCTTCCTCTTCAGTATGTCACTGCTTTGAGCGGATATGCCACCACGCTTTAGAAAAATAAACTAAAATAGTTTTTTGTGGTGCTCCTAATCCATAACATTATTTTGTATCTGTCTGAATGTTGCTCTGAGGTCAGTTCTCCAGGTGTCAGTGTGTTGTATAAAAAGAAAATCTCTATGTAATGTGCACGGCTGAGAGTGAAACCGAAGACAAAAGACGGGAAGCTGCTCAGTCTTGTCCTTGTGTGAAGAAATCCAGAGCACAGGTGTAGAATATCACCCACCTGCGTGTCACAGACTGTACCAGGCTTCACTGTTAGGGGGCAGCACATCCACACTCCTGTTACTCAGTTTGTGCATGTAGGCGTTCGTTCACAGTCTATGATTGGTGTTTTTGCAGTGATCCAGATTTTAACAGCAATTATTATGTTTCCACAGGTTATCCAGGCTTCCAGACAGCCACCTACACCAGTCGGAGCTATGCTGGCATCACTCCTGGATACACCTACCAGTTCCCTGGTAATAACAGCACACTCTCTGCTCCCGACACACTCCGACTTGTTTCTGTCACATTAACTGAGAAATAGATACACAGCCATATTTAGTTTGCAGGTGTTCACCATTGTAGGTGATCGGTGACACATAAAAGTACATTTCTTAAGAGTTTGGCTCAGTGGTCACCTGTCATGCGGCACAGACACTAAAATCATCCTTGTGTCCCTTGTAGCACATACACACTCAAACATACACTATATTTAGGAATAGAAGGGAATGAAAGTTGTGCTTGTTATAGTTAAATAATCTTAAATGATTTGCAGCAAAGTCTTGATGTTGTTTACAAATTATGATAATACAATTTAAAAAAAGCTACCAGGTACTACTTATGTTCTGTGTTGGGCAACTTCACATTTAAAAAGAGTCAACGGCCATGTTAGCCGCTTTGTGTGGCTGGGATTAGGCACAGCGGTGCTAAATGCTAACATCAGCGTGCTAACATGCTGTCATTAAGCAGGTCATATTTAGAAGGTTCACTATCATAGTTTAGCGTGCTAGTATTTGCTAATTAGCACCAAACAAATTACATCTGAGGCTGATGGGAATGCCATTAGTTTTGAACTGAATATTATTTTAGCTTTTACATAGTTAACCCCTTAAAACCCACCTGCTGAATACAGTTGGGCTCATTTCCAGTGATACCCAATTTATGTAATTCCAAGACTGTTTAGGGACCCCAGTATGCAGAAATATTCAAATACACCATTTTTAAGAATAGCCGAAAATAACACATTTATCCTGTATTCAAAAAATGGCAGGGTTTTGCCCCAAACGGCATGTGATTATCATAAAGTGGGCATGCCTGTAAAGGGGAGACTTGTGGGTACCCATAGAACCCATTTTCATCCACATATCTTGAGGTCAGAGGTTAAGACACACCTTTGAAAATGGCCATGCCAGTTTTTCCTCGCCAAAATTTAGCGTAAGTTTGGAGCGTTATTTAGCAACAAGCTAGTATGACATGATTAGTACCAATGGATTTCTTAGGTTTTCTAGTTTCATCTGACACCAGGATCTTCACTCTAAAACTGAGCTCGCTACAACCTAAAAATCGCAAGTTGCGTCAAAGAAATTGGTGGTGTTAAAACAAATTTGCGTTAACGCATTATTATCGTTAACTCTGACAGCCCTAATATTTATTTAGAACTGAGACGTTAACCTTTCATTTGCTGCTAGTTAGAATATTCTAACATAGATTATGGAAGAGAAATATGGCAGAGAGGGAAAAATGTACCAACCAGTTAATTACCCTCCTTCCCAAGCTAGTATGACACGGATGCCAATGGATTCCTTAGGCTTTTCTAGTTTCATATGATGCCAGTACCTTCACTCTAACTCCACTCACTAAACCGAGTAACAACAAACAAAAAAAACAAAAAATGTGCTAACATCTGGCAGGCCATATCGAGGGCCCCGCTTTGCAAACCTCACAGCGACCCATCTAATAGTTGCAGCATAGCTTAATATGTATTTGTTTGTGTAGCCCCGTATTCGACGAAAGGATGATTTTGGTGTCAGTGCTCTTCTGAATTGATAAATAAACTTAATCCAGCATAGTTGTGTGTTGACCTGACAGTAGACACACTGTCACAAATACAAACATGTTTCCATAGAAGCACGTGAAACACTGTGAGTGTAAATGTCTGCTTGTAAATATCAAGGAGTGGAATTGTGTGCGTGTGTTTTTAGCATGGCAGTAGTTATTTCTACTTGAGTGTATGAAGATAATCTGATCCACAATTAGATGTTTTACATATTGATGAAATCAAAGCACACTCTTTAATTAAAGTTCTTAGTTTGTTTGACAAAATTGTAACATTTGCTGTATTTCTTGCTATTTAATACTGATTTTAACACCACTTTATTAACTATAAAGCGTTCTTCCATCCTTGAACTCCTGTTTGCATCCCTCAAACCTTGTGTACTCCGATATGTGCTCTCCATACCTCCTGTCGTCACCTCGGAGGTGTTTCCCTGCCTCTGTGTGTGTGTGTGTTTGTCCTTGCTGGCGGTGGTGGCGTGTGTGTCTCAACAGCACTCTGATGTTTCTGTTTTAGAGTTCCACTTAGAGAGGACTCCCCTTCTGACTTCACCCCACCCCCCTGAGCTCACAGGTCAGTCGGTCCCTCCTCTGGACTTTACAAGCAGCATGTTGTCAGTCTGCTACACTCTTTGGTTTGCATGTTTGTGTTTGTCGGTCCTCCTCAGTCTCTATCTTAAGGCAGGATTGCTGACAGTGATGAGGAAGGGTTCACGTTAAAGGCTCCCTGCAGTGACCTCACCGATCCCTCTGTCTTTGTTTTATATAATCATCAGCAGTACTTGTCATTGTAGTACTTAGTCATTGACACTTCTTACTTCTACTTCCTTGTATTCACAAAAGCTTTGTTGAATTTATCAGAAAGTTCGTGGGGTCACTGGAGTGAGACTTTAAGTCATGTTATTAGTTAGTTGTTATGTGTTTGCACACCAAGACATTTAACCTGGATCTTTGCCTTTCTGTCTCTGTAGCCATTCCTCTGACAGCATACGGACCAATGGCAGCAGCAGCGGCGGCAGCAGCAGTAGTTAGAGGTATGAACACTGATCATGACAATGCCATCATGTATCAGAAACAGCCTTGGTGATTTGGTGCATAACAATAAACAGGACAAAAGTTAAAAGACATAATATAAAATATAGAAATTTACAATAGAAAATATGAAATAAAAATATAAGAAATACACAAAAATATTAGAGTTACAACAATTAATCGACTAGTTGTCAACTATTAAATTTATCGTCAGCTAATTTATTTTGATAATCGGTTTCAGTAAATTTTCAAGAAAAAAAAGTAAAAATTCTCTGATTCCAGCTTATTAAATGTGAATATTTTCTGGTTTCTTTACTCCTCTATGACATTAATCGACAATGTAAATAATCGTTAGTTGCGGCCCTAAAAAATATATGTTTAAAGTGGAAGAGCTGCAGAGTTTGTGTAGGAATGTGCAAAGTATTGATTGATTTACAAAAGCAGTTTTGAAAATGGTTAAACTTTTTAGCCCATTTTCACCAGTACTTGCTTACTTTTCTTACTTAACACTAATATTGTTACACGATATGTAATTTAGTAGTGAGCAACGTGATGCTCTGCAGTATCAACTTCCCTTTTAGCTCCAAATTTGGTCTCCACCACCAACTCCTGAAGGAAATATCTGGCTTTTTAGCTGCAAAATGCTCCGCTATGTTCACCAGCTAGTCGCTAACTTTGTCTGTCAGCTGTTTGGTGCTGGGCAGCTAGTGTACAGTACAGAAAACAACGCTGATGAGAGCAGTCAGAGTGAACCAAAACAGTTAAATTGCGAAAGAATGAGCCAAAAGACGCTGAAATGCTCCATAGAGCTGACGGGAACTGCAACGTCAGGGGATAATTCTCTTTCTCGCTATGAGTGATCCTTTCGCACTACATGTGGTCATTGGATCCATTGTCATATAAGTGTATTGATTTTAGGCAATTTAAAATTTTACTTTTAGGCTCCAACCCTTCTCGCTCAGCTGGATTTTTAGGTACAAGCAGCCCGGGACCGATGGCAGATCTTTATGGAAACGCCGGTCAGGAGTCAGCTGTCAGCAGTTACCTCAGCGCTGCAAGCCCCTCCCCGAGCACTGGATTCAGCCACAGTTTGGGGGTAAGATGACCTCTCTACTGATTACTGTATTATCTCACGAAAATTCAGTTCTGTGATAGACCCATGGATGTATTATTAGAACTGGATACCGGACCCCAAGATGATAGCTTCCAGGTTTACTTCCGGAGTAGGCAGCCCACTGAATATGTGCAGTAGTGTTTCTCAGCCCATAGACCTTACATTGTGATAACATCACAGACTTTAAAATCGCTTTACTCGGCTCGATGAAAGTTTTACAAATATGAAACCTTCATGGATCAAAAATTCAGAATAGAAAGAGTCATAATCAACCTTGTTTGCAGTTCGAGGTGTCCTGTCAACAGTTTTACAGACGTCTCTTTTATAATGGTGGTCTATGGGGCACAGTGCTTTTTGGGCCGCAGGGGGATTTTTTGCTGCAATACTATCGAGGTGTCCACTGGAAGAAATTGGAAGCAAGGCTGAGTGGTGGCACCGTATCCAGATCTTAATATACATCCATGGGTTAGACTGGTTTCTGTCCCTGTTCCTCATCATATTTTAAAGCTTTAGGTCATGTGACTGTGGCATCCAATGAAATTACAGGTATGTTTCTATCCAAATGTAAAGTTTAAGGAAACAAGATTACATGATCAAAAGAGCCGCAACACTTATGTAACTCTGGTATAATCATGCCATGTTGTTGCTGCTTTCCCTTTACTATTATATTTAAGTTACTGTCTTGAATTGTTTTTTGAGGGGCAGCAGAGGAATTAAAGCAATGGTTCAACATTTTTTGAGAAATATGCTTGTTAGCTTTCTTGCTGAGAGTTAGATGAGAAGATTAATACGACTCATATGTCTGTCTATTAAGTATGAAGCTACATCCAGCAGCCAGTTAGCTTAGCTTAGCATAAAGACTGGCAACAGAGGGAAACCGCTAGCCTGGCCCTGTCCAAAGAGAACAATCCTTCTCATCTAAATCTCTGCAAGAAAGCAAGTAGTGCTGGGAAGTTTCTGGCATTGTTACTGATGATGAATCCACTATGCCATAAATAAAAAGAAGAAGAAGCAAAAGCAGGTCCAGCAACGCCCTCATTTATTTGTTTCATTCACCGCTCTGCTCCTCTTTAGCAATACATCTTCCACCATAGAACCTTTTTGTGATATTTTGGTGGTTTTTTTCCCCAAAATTTGTGACCTTATTCAAAATTTGCATTAAAACTAGTGAATGGAAATTCACTTATTCATGAGCATGTGCTTCTCAGCTGTGTGCCATCATGACTCAGGATGCATGCAGTTATTCTTTCCAACAAAAAACACTGCACCGCTCACTTCCCTGATTAGCACCTTCAACCCCGAAAGAAGAAATTCAGATTTGAGAATAGTTGAAATGAAAGCCTGAGAACAAAATAGTGAAGTTGAAACTTGTCTGCTTGCTCCCCACAGGGCCCGTTGATCGCCACGGCCTTCACTAACGGATATCACTGAGAGTGTAAGTCATTGTCTTGTTTTAAACATAAAGGACTGTTTCACTGGGAATCACCCTGTCAGTAACACAGGTGTGTTTTTTTTGGTGTCAGTGCAGAGCTGTAGACTGAGAGCTGGAAGGAGTTGAAGCTGCTTTGGAGCTGATCTTGGCCCGTCTCTGTCCAGTCCCCCTTTCCGGCTGGTGCAGCTGAACCTCCACCCCTCCACCCCGGTGTCAGCCTGAACCCAGCCCACCCTACTGACGCCTCACTAAACTCCACCTCCTGAGAAAAAAAAAGGTTCATAAAAGGAGCGAAAAGGTTTATCACTTCATGTAATAGCAACACATACAGATGCTGTATTTTTAGTCGGTTTTTTTTCTGTCGTTATGTTTCACCTTGCTGTTTTTTTTTTTGTGATGGCTGCATTGTTTTCTTTTTCTGTTTTGTTTTATTGGGTTATTTGAACCTGATCTCTCTGAGAGAAGAGGAGAAAAAGTCTCCAGGTGAAGCCTGTTTGAAGGTCAGGAGCTGTAATTTGTACTGGAAAACTGTATATTTGTCACTAGTTCATACTGAATTTTAACAAAAACATTTGTGATTAATACTATTTCTTGAAAATGTGTCACAAAGTGTATATCTTGGTAGGTTTTTAACAAAGACTTGTTACACTAATATTGGACGACAAAGGTCATTAGTCACAGTTACATAATAGGCCTACATGAGCTGTACAATTTTGTAAAATATTGTAAATATGACTCTGGTTTCTTGGGGGGGGGGCTCCGCTAATGTTTGTGTGTGGGAGGCTTTTGGAGGAAAAATACGATTGCTTCTTTCATCAATCCGTATGTGTTGGAAAGCTTGACTGTTACGTATCATAGTTTCACATGGAGGTCAAGAACATTTCAGTATGTTTGTCTGTCATTATTAGACCAGCCGCGTGCTGAGTTCCTCTCCGGGCATTTTATACAGGATGTGTCATTTGATTCTGTTACTGCATTTCAAAAACTGCCTCAGAGTTGAAACACTTTTGAGTTGAGCAGGAGAGAGGCTGAGTCTGGAGCAACACTTTACTTTTGGGGGATATCTAGGTGTGAAAATCCTCTATCAGGAAAGAGGGGGAAAAAAAAACATGCTGTTTTCTTACTTTTGTCATATTGTTGTTTTTAACTGTGATTTTCAATATGTGATGATTGTTTGTGAAGGGAAATGAAGGAGTAGTGTGCAGGAGCAGTCGTGTTATGACTGATCCGCACGGAAGGCTGCGTTGATGTTTGTGTGAGCGTGTCATATGGTTTTAATCACATTGGTTTCCAATGTGCCATGTGCTGTTTTTCTGGGGGGATTGTACCTCAGTTGCAAATGTGAAATTTTAATCTGACTTGTTTTTATTATTACATTAACATCTATGTCAAAGTGTGGATGGTTGAACCTTTTAGAAAGGTGGCTTTCCCCCCCTCCCAATCCATCACTGCATATCCACTGGAGGTCACAGACTGTAGCAATGTGACAGCTATTTTTAGACCAAAACAATTGTGTTCAGAGCTACTAGGACGTTGCACTGGCCGATCACGATAAATGTGTTCTCCCTCGAATGTTAGCTTAAGAACAAAGCACTCTCGATCTACGAATTACCGGGTTTTACATTTTGATACACTCGCTCACACTGCTGCGGGCTACCACGGTAGTTCATCCTTTGATGCTGTTTTCACTGAAAAATAACAATCTTGTCGACACTGTAACATTTTCTGATTTTCTTTTTTTTCCTGTCATGTTTATTCCTTTGAAAAAAAAAAAAAAACTTTTTAAAATTCCTAATAAATTATTTTAAAACATTCCATTTATGTGTACTGTTTGGCCTTTTTTGCACATTTTTTTGCATGTTTTATTTTTATTTTGAATGAGAAATACACAGAAATGCAAATTTGGCTAAAATATAATAATACATTTCACATTTGATAACGTGTTAATGCAAATCTTTTTTAACTGATTTCTTTAACGCATTAACGCAACTTGCGATTTTTCGGTTGTAGGGGGCTCAGTTATAAAACTAGAGTGAAGATACTGGTCTCATATGAAACTAGAAAACCTCAGAAATCAATGGTACCCAAACCTGCGCACAATTTTGGCGAGGAAAAACTGGCATGGCCATTTTCAAAGCGGTCCCTTGACCTCTGACCTCAAGATATGTGAATGAAAATGGGTTCTATGGGTACCCACAAGTTTCCCTTTACAGACATGCCCACTTTATGATAATCACATGCAGTTTGGGGCAAGTCATAGTCAAGTCAGCACACTGACATACTGACAGCTGTTGTTGCCTGTTGGGCTTGAGTTTGCCATGTTATGATTTGAGCATATTTTTTACCCTAAATGCAGTACCTGTGAGGGTTTCTGGATAATATTTGTCATTGTTTTGAGTTATTAATCGATTTCCAATAATACATATATATATGTATTTGCATAAAGCAAGCATATTTGTCCACTCCCATGTTTATAAGAGAATTAAATACTTGACAAATCTCCCTTTGAGGTACATTTTGAACAGATAAAAAAAGGTGTGATTAATTTGCGATTAATCACAATTAAATATTTGAATCGATTGACAGCCCAGCTATATATTTTATACTAAATTGCTATATACTTTCTAAGTTATAAAAAAACACAGTAAAATGCTTTCCATCTTTCATTTTCCCCCCCTTTTCCTGACACTGTTTCTAAGTAACAGCAGCATTCACTCTTCAGCAGCCTCTCATTCCCTCTTCCATCATCACTGCTCCACTGCCTTCCCTCCCAGTTGCCTCCTCCACCTCCACCCTCCCAGTGTCTCAGCCCTGTGCCTCGCCTCTCTGCTTTTTACTGTCTTGGGGGGGACAGCAGCCAGTCATGAACACCAAGTCCTCGCTGGACGGGAGCGCTGACCACCTGAAATCCGGGGAGGCTCAGGAGATCCCCCCTCTGAGGAACTATCTCTGCCTCACCATGTTCACCTGTTTCTGTCCTGCATGGCCCATCAACATTGTGGCGCTGGTTTTCTCTGTGCTGGTGAGTAATGCAACGCCGAGGGTCCTATTTATGAATAGTTACAGCATAACATACTGTTAGTGATGTTTTTATGAGGCTCAGTTATCTGCAGGCATCAATATGTGTCATGTCATTATAGAGAAGAGAGTAATAGTGGTGGGAATAAACACCAAGGAGGACATTATGGGATGATGGTTACCAGTAGTGGAATGTAACTAAGTAAATTTACTCAATTACTTAGGTACAATTTTGAGGTATTTGTACTTTACTTGAGTATCTCCATTTTATTAACTTTATACCTCTACTCCACTACATCTCAGAGGGAAATATTTGACACTTATAGTTACTTTTTATATTAAAAAAAAACATATATGATGCAGTACTTTACTATTAATCTACACAGTAGTATACAAAGTATCTAAAATTGGCTCCACATTGGTGAACTACAACATTAAAATGTATTAATTTGTGACAAAAACAGAATAATATAATATTCTATTATAATATAAAACTGTGATATGAGCCATTTTGCATAGTGAATACTTTTACTTTTGAGACTTTAAGTATATTTTGCTCATGATACTTAAATACTTTTACTTAAGTGACATTTTGAATGCAGGACTTTTACTTGTAATGGATTATTTTTACACTTGTATTTCTACTTTTACTTAAGTAAAAGATCTGAGTGCTTCTTCTACCACTAATGGTTACTACATGTCAGGATGTATTGTACATTAACACTTAATTGCCATTAATGTGGCTTGTCTGTCTATTGATCAAGCAGTAAACACATTATGTATTACTAAAAATGACTTCCTAGTTGCACTTAATCTGATGAGATACAGAAATAGCCTCTCCACTTCTGTCCATTTACAGTAATTAACAAATACTTTTACTGATGGGTGCTCAGATCAAATGTACTTCCAGTTTATGGACTATCCAAGTTTAAGTGTCAGATAGGAGCAACACATTTATGTCTGTCTCAAGTCTTTGAGCCTGTCTGAGGGGAGACAGGGAGAGTTGTGTTGAGTCGACGTGCCAACAGCAGCTGTTGCATCGTTGTAGCTGTGAGTAACAGGATGAGGCACAGCGATCCACTGTTTCTCATCGCTAATGACATTGGCGTCCATACAAATATGAATTAGGGATAACAAGAAAGGCAGGTGCAGGGAGAGAACCAGGCTTAATTTAGGTATCAAATGAACAAATAAATAAATAAAGAAAGAATGACTCTTGTCACCCCTGTAACTCTTTCTCACACAAAAACAATTTTCTTTATTTATATTATAAGAAATACAGTTATTTATGAAAATAAAAATCGTAACTTTGTCTTAAAACCATTGTGATGTCTGATGTGTGTTGCGGTTTACGAGGCTAGGGTTTTGGAGGGCTCCAATTCTGAATTTCCCCTATAGGGCACCAAAAGTGCTAGTGCCGGCCCTGTGTTCAGCACAGATTCCCATGAAAGACATGCGGCTATACTGCCTTATTGACACTGAAGGTGTTTCTTATACATGCCTGTCCAAAGAACCTTGAATTTCCCTTTCACTCACCCTACAGGCCCAAAGGAGCTACGACGAAGAGGACTACGACGGCTCCAAGCAGCTGGGTCGTAAAGCACTCCACCTGGGGATTGTCTCTTTCGTCATTGGCCTTGTGATCATCACTGCGAGCACCGTCGTGCACTTTACCACGGTATGAATGCAGCAGATTTATATATGCTTCCAAAAATGAACAGAAAGGATAGAGAGATTTCAAGTCTCTTTTTATTCCTCCCCCAGCATGTGGTGTGACCTCTTGAGGAGGAAGAGGAGGTGGAAGTGGAGAAGAGGTGATGGAGAGATCAGCTCCACAGGATGCAAAGCAGCTCCGCTTGGCTTCAGTGATCAACGGCTCCGGAGGTTTTGCAAGAGCTGGCAGAGTCTCACTGTGCTGCTGAATACATCTTTGTTTCAGCTGTTGTGTAAATGATATTGCAATGAAACTTCTTACAGTTTTTTTAATTGCAAAGTGAAAGGAATGACGCATCCTACCAGTACTCCCACTGAGGACACATGAGGCTTTTCTGTAACTAAAGACCTATGGTTTTACTTTTCCATTATATCTTATTGTTTACTGTAACTGAATGATTACTGGAAAATGTATCTAATGTTGGCATGTTGAAATATTGCTCTGCTTTAAGTTGTGGGCATAAAAATGCAAAATAAAAAGTCTGGTAAACAAACCAAAACTGCAAATAACATATGATTTAAAAGGAGTTTAATTTGAAAGTTACCTATTAAATAATCATATTTCCTGAGATTAAATAAAAACTAGTTCAGAAATGCAGATTTCCTAACTTGAGATGACCAAAATGTATATTTCTAACAATGACACAATCCATATTTCTGAAGGCATCAATGCAATATAATAACAGAGACAATGAATAGAATGATACAGCAACAATATGGTAAAATACTGCCCAATAGTAGTGGACCAACTGGCCTCAGTTCACACCCAGCTTTGACACCTGTTGTATTTTAATGAGTCTGAGGGATTGTGTGCTCTGATATGTAATATTAACACTGTTACAAGGCTAAAAATAAGAGCATATAATCTTCATGCTGCATGTGCAGTGATCCAACAAACTAATTACAGAGGAAATACAAGTTTAATCACCAACATATCAAGATTGAGGCCGGCACGGCACTCCTTCTGTGTGGAGTTTGCATGTTCTACCCGTGTTAGCGTGGGTTTTCTCCGGGTTCTCAGGTTTCCTCCCACAGTCCAAAGACATGCAGGTTAATTGTGGACTCTAAAATTGCCCATAGGTGTGAATGTGAGTGTGAATGGTTGTCTGTCTCTATGTGTCAGCCCCGTGATAGTCTGGCGCCCTGTCCAGGGTGTAACCCGCCTTCGCCCAATGTCAGCTGGGATCGGCTCCGGCGACCCTGAATAGGATAAGCGGTTACACATAATGGATGGATATCAAGATGGAGGGTTTGGAAGCATTTTCACTAAAAGTGTCTGATCCACATTTTCCTCTGTTTTTGTTGAAAACAGTTCTGTGATCTGTGCTCAGCAAAAGGCAGATCATAAATGGATGGCACCAGAACACTTTTGCCCAAAGAATCAACTAAAAAATCAACTTTTGTGGTTGTACTGTCAGACTGCAGCCATGTATCTTGGACACTCATGTGACGGAAGGAGCGGACTCGTCGCCTGATCACCACCTGCTGCTAGTGAGCTGGACGAGACGACAGGGAAAGCTGCTGGAAAGCCCCAAAAAATGCAGTGAGGATAAAGTGAAAATGTCAAGCGGAGGACCCTATACCTGCCAAATCATCAACTCTTACCCAATGAACTTTTCATACATTTTGAGGGAGGGCTGGTATAAAGAATCTGAGTTCAAAGCCTTCTTTGCTGAGGAGGCTGCTTGGAGTGATGTGTCAGAACGTCACCACGGCAACTCAAGAACTTGTGGCTGAAGAAGGAAGTCTCTCTTTCAAACCCACAGACAACCGAAGCATGGGAGAACTTTGGAGAACTGCTGACCTTCACTGAGGACAGAGATGACGAGAAAACACCTGAAGGAACTACTGACCCATTCAGTGGTAGGACATAAGGCAGGGCCGGTTTAAGGCAGAAGCCATATAGTCAATCGCCTAAGGCGCCACCTTCTGGGGGGTGCTGGGTGCTGGAGCTCTACTATCCAACCCCGAGAGGAGCACCAGGGTGACCTTTCCTAACACTGAAATACTGCTGACTCTCTGTTTTGATTATGAGTGTGTACAGTTACAGGCTTTAGACATGTGAATCACATCATGAAACAGGATAGCCGTGAGAACGCCTCGGACAAATCAGCGCGATATGGCAACAAGGACACTCACCCGCTGAGCAGCAGAAATCTAGCTGTCTGCTTTTACAGGCCTCTCACTGTAAGCCATAATACAAGAACACATTTAAATAAATCACACATCTATGAGCCAAAATAATGTTAAAATGTATATTCAGACCTTTTTCATTTAAAGGGTATATTTAAAATATATATATATATATAATATATATAAATATTTAGCATTTTAAAATGATTCTGCACACCTTTTACTCTCCCACAATCCAGCCCGACTAAAATCCCTTCAGATTTTTTCCATATTGTATTTTTATACACCCACAAAGTAAGCATTTGATCAGGCCTAAAGATGTCATATTATCCAGTAATGTACATGGAAAATAATCTGACGGTTGATCTGCACACATATGAGGCAGCGGCGGGCCGATCCATCCACTGTACGGGGCCAGGAATGAAGACTGGAGTTGATAAACAGTAGCAGACACCGTTTTAGCTAACTAACATATAGTCATGAACCCTGACCCCATGACGACACACGTTGACTACCAGCACTTTCATTTGCATGATGAGGCAGAAATGCATAAAGAAATGTAAAAAGAAATGTGTAAAGACAAAGAAAAGAATGCAGAAATAAATAAGTTTGGGGAAATAAATAAGGGGTGAAATGCAAAGGGAAAATAAATAAATAAATAAATACACACATTTGAAAATAAATGTAAAAATAAATGTAAAAATAAATGAATAAATAAATAAATACAACATAAATGCAAAAAATAAGTAAATCCATTTAAAAATCAATCAAATTAATACATAAATAAAACAATAAAAGGGAAAATTAAACAGATGAGTAAATAAGGGGAATAAGGGAATTAAGACAAAGATAAATAAATTAAGAAGCAAATTAAAACAGACATATCAATTTATGTCACATTTTATCAATTAATTAATGACTACATTTATTTGTAATTTTTTTAAATATTTAACATATATATATTTATATTAATTATATATATATATATTATTTATATATTTAAATGTAATATTATATATATATACATATTACATTTAAATATATAATATACTGTATATATATATATATATATATATTTATATAATTTATATATATATACAATATATATATATATATAATACATTTAATGACACATTTATTTATACATTTAATCATTTATTTATTCATTAATTTATTTATTTATGATTTTGTCAGGTTCTGTCCTCCATATCTACTATAATTATTACCTTTTATCTCTGTCATACAGAAATATAAATTAATTACTGATATAATTATCCTTATCAAACTATAAATTTGTTTTCAATCCAGAATACCAATTCATTACTTATAATATAACTTAATCACAATACCAATTCATTACTTACATATTTAACTTAATCATATTGACTAGTTGTCTTATTTGATGATAAAAAAAACTCATATTTCTGTTTTTGAAATAATGTTTTTTTTACTTCTAAATCATCTGCTGTCTTTACCCTGAACTAGTTGGCGACAATCGGGTTAAACTTTAACTGCGCTTGAGGACAGGAGGCGGAAGAGGTGTGTTTTATTCACACTGACACACATCGAGGTTTCCACTAAAGAGCGAAAACACACAAAGCCCAGCTGAGCTCAGAAAATCAGAAGAAGAGCTTTAGAGGTAAAAACGGGGGAAAGAAAGAAAGAAAGAGCGCAAACTTAAACACAAAGTAAGTGCTCATCTGTTGCGGGACTTCTCCTGTTCTCAGTCTGAGAGGAAAACTGCTGCAGTTCAGAGACGGAAACAACAACAGCAGCGAGACGAGCAGCAGACCTTTCTACAGCCAGAGACCTGAAACAGATGCACATGAGACCAGAGAGCTGCGTTTCATAACACTGCATCCAATCACACCTCATCTGGCACCATTCAGGTGGGTATTTGCATTCTGCTGGTTATGGGAGATGAAATGAACCTAGGAACAATCACAAGCGAAATATGCTAATGTTTGACCCCTGCTGGTCATCCAGTGACCCCTGTGGGGCTCCTGGTGGTACAAATTGTAGAGCAAGGGTGCCCAAACTTTTCCCTTGAAGGCCCAAAACTGGAGCTCAATGGAGGGTAACCGGGCCAAAATTAAACACCTATTGTATTGTATTGTATTGTATTGTATTGTATTATTAAGATGTAAAATGGTACTAGGATCCCAAGTTCCCTTAATTGAATATGTTTTACATAGTTAGCCCCTCAAAACCGACCTGCTGCATACAATTGGGCCCCTTTAATGCTATTTATGCATTTCCAAGACTGTTTAGGAACCCAGTATGTAGAAATATTAAAATATACTATTTTTAGAATAGGCAAAAATAACACATGTATACTGCATTCAAAGAACTGAATGATTTCCCCAAAACTGCATAGGATTATTATAATGTAGGCATGTCTGTAAAGGGGAGGCTCGTGGGTACCCATAGAACCCATTTTCATTCACATGTCTTGAGATCAGAGGTCAAGGGACACCTTGACAAATGGCCATGCCAGTTTTTCCCCTCCAACATTTAGCCCAACTTTAGAGTGTTAGCCTCCTTCCTGACAAGCTAGTATGACATGATATGGTACTAATGGAGTCCTTAGGTTTTCTAATTTCATATGATGCCACTCTCTTCTAACCATAAACCTGAGCCTGGTACGACCTCCAAAAGACGGTAAAGTCGGTTGGGTCTTTTAATAAAAAAGAAGAATTTGCTAACATCTGGCGGGCCAAATCAAACCTGATATTATATCTCAATATAAGGAAAACCTGTCTGCCATGGTGGCAGGTGACCTGATATTTGTACCTGCCACAGCCAACATTTACCCTGTTATTTGTCAAGTGGCAGGTGCTAATTTCATTCCCTGGATGTGTGTCTTGCAGTGTTTGATGCCACCAGCAGGATGGGGAACAGTAGCAGCGACCGGTCTGGTGGGGGTCAGGGTGAGAGGTCATACAGAGATGGACAACAAGGAGGGAAAGAGGCCCGTCCCAACATCCTGATGGACAGCACGGATGACGCAGACGCAGAAGACACAAAGGTAGAATACGTTTATCAAACCAGATATAATAACTTACAAACCCCATATTTTTGACTGTCCCATTACATTGAACTTGTGTTCTGCGTGTTTTTTTGCACATTAATTATAAATTGCGTATCATTAATATCATTTTAAGTACGTTTTTAGGTTGATTTTCATGAGATATGTTGAATATTTAATCCCCTTACCGTTCCGACTTCTTTTTTCTTTTTAGAGGGGTCAGGGTGGGGTTCAGGGGCAGATAAATATTCAACAGTAGATGTCACGTAAAAGTGGTGTACATCTTCTGAAAGCTGGGAACCTGAAGATTAATTTGAGGTGCAGCACTGTGTGTAAATAGTGAAAGTGTATAAAGGCTTAGAACATGATGATATAAATTTGTGATGGTCATTCCCATGCTCTGTTATGTCTCATAAATTGTTGCAGCAATTTTTGGGGTTGGTATCTTTTGTCACAAAGATTTGGTGCTAAATTTAACCTTTTTTTTTTTTTACTATTGAGAATTGATAAAAATGATCAATAATCCCTCCAAAATACCACATTAAGACACCAAGACCTTGACATCATGAATACAGTTGAGCTCATTGGATCCACAAGAGTCTCAGCTTTACAGTGATACCCAATTTATGCAATTCCAAGACTATTTAGGGACCCCAGTATGCGGAAATATTTAAACACATAATTTTAGTAAAGACGAAAATAAAACATTTGTATTGCATGCAAGAAACTGCATGTGATTATCATAATATGTCTGTAAAGGAGAGACTTGTGGGCATCCATTGAACCCATTTTCATTCACATATCTTGAGATCTGACTTACCTAAAACTCCGGACAGAAACCAAATATGAAATTGTCCAAAAAGCTTATATGTTAGGTCTGTTCTCATTTATGAGAAACGAAAATCAAAGTTTGCCAGAAAACACGCTGTTTTTCAGAAGCATAGAAACGAACAAAACCAGCCGACTCCGTCCTCAGCTCCCTCTCAGCTGTCAGGAAGTGTTGTGTTGTGGAGCAGAGGCTGAGGCTGAAGGCGCTCTTATTAACATGGATACAATAAATTGATATCATGCTGTCCAGGCTCCACAGGAAATACAGGAATTTTTGGCCTGGCAGCAGGACCTGGAGAGTGATAGCAAAAGTCCAACGCAGGCCAGACCCACGATGTTCAGGTGGCCGGGGGCCGCCAAAGAAGTCTTTGTGTCCGGCTCTTTTAACAACTGGGCCACCAAGATCCCGCTCAACAAAAGGTAGTTTGACTCAATGCTTCACAAGACTCCTGGATCTGTACGCACTGATGGAAATGTAACAACGTGATTGTCTTTTTAAAACCAGTCAGAAAAACTTTGCGGCTATTGTGGAGCTGCCAGAGGGGGAGCACCAGTACAAGTTCTGTGTAGACGGTCAGTGGACTTTGGATCCTAATGGGGTGAGTAAGTTTTAGAGGTCACCCACCTTTTTATATAACATGAAATAATACATCACCAATGTACTTGTATTTTTCCATGTTGGTACAAATGCTTACTCAACAAGTGTCGGTATCAAATTTCTGTTTACACTCTCTCCCAGGCTGTGACGACGTCTAAAACTGGCACAGTTAATAATGTCATCCAGGTGAGTAGGACTGACTTTGAAGTCTTTGACGCCCTCAGGATCGACTCTGAGGAAACTGCAGACATGTCAGGTACTGGCATCCATATTATTCATTAATAACTGCTTTCAGACCGGCCAGATATTATTAAAAGTGTTTTCATCTGCTTTAGATATTAGAATGTTGGCCTATATAAGAACAAATGACTAGTGTGACACTTAATCCGGTGTCGTAAAGCCAATGCATATAGTAAAGTTAAGTTATTATTTATTTATTTTTTATTTATTTATTTGAACATACATAAAACTGCACAAAATCCAGTCAATGAAAAAAAAAAATAATAACAGAAAAAGGAAGAAAGATCTAAACTAACATAATTTAAAAAATACAACAAAAGTTAAACAACAACAAGAGGCACACAAAATGTGTGGAAAAACCTAACCAAACAGTGGAAAACAATCCAATTAAACCAATGAAATACATACAAAAACAGTACAGAAAAAAAGAAAATATATCTAAACATATGAAAAGATAATTAGACATCATTAATTAAATGTGATGATAATTTCCTTTTAAAATGTTCTAAGGATAACGAGCTCTTGATGACGTGTATTTTGGTGTTCCATATTTGTACACCACGATATCTGAGGGAGTACTGGCCATGTTTTGTTTTATAAAAAGGCAGGTGAAGATGATTAACCTGTCTAGTATTGTGTGAAGGAATTAGATTTAAAGAAGTTGCTAAATGATGATGATAAAGAAGAAGGCAAGAACATATATATATATATATATAAACACACATATCTGATGAATATTCATGTCATAAATATTAATTATAAAAAAGGTAACTATAACATTTTTGAACAATGTCTGATTAATTTTCAAATTCATTGTATTAATCAGTGACTTATTCTTTTGATGTGAGGCTGTTTTAAAATAGTGTTGTGTGCTTGTTCTTTCCCAGACTTGTCCAGTTCCCCTCCCGGCCCCTACCTACAGGAAGCATATGTGACCAAGCCAGAGGACAAGATCAAGCATCCTCCTATCTTACCCCCCCACCTGCTACAAGTGCTGCTCAACAAGGACACAGGTATCTCTGTAAGTACCGGCTGCTCGTCTCAACGGTACACAGCACTCTATAGAAACCTGTTACGACAGCGTGCAATTTAGTCCCATTCATACTCTCTCTGAATCCTCATCAGTGTGACCCGACGCTACTTCCAGAGCCCAACCATGTGATGCTCAATCACCTGTACGCCCTCTCCATCAAGGTAACAAATCCTCCTGTAACATATGTGCTTTTTTATTATTATTGTTGTCCCTCGCAGGACAGGAAATCAGGGGGAAATTATTGTGTCAGACAAAATATCTTGGACAACATCAAATGGATTTTGATCAAACTGTCGGGACATATATACATGGCATTGGTTACTGTATAGGGACATACACATTATGGGCCCTGTTCGATAAATATCACTGGTTGTGGAGTTTATAATCGCTGTGGTGTATCGGTAAGAATACATGAGAAAGGTTTCTTGTTCTTTACTAGATGGCTGTGCAGGTTTACACTTGAATGAGTGTACAGTATGTGGTTTATCTTAACTGATGCACATAATCTCTTATACAGCCAGCAAGACAACCTTCATCCCACACATATGCATTGAACTCACTGCATTGAACTAGCAGACCAGACCACAAAGGCTAAATGAGCCAATATCCCACTTAACCACTCCACGTAGCTGATTGGCTCCTGACGTGCTGGTTCACATGCTGTCCAATGTAGTGAAGGGGCCTGAACTCCAAGTGAACTGCAAACCTTCTTAACAGGCCCTATATAAACGATCTATAGCTCCTGGTTCAAAGTGCATGGCGCAAGTACATTCAGGGTTGCGTCTGCATAATCTGGGCGCAAAGTAAGGCACAAGGGGCAAGGTTTTTTTTATTTAATCTCTTAATTAATCGTAGGTGTGTTTTGGGCGTAGCAGGAATTAAACCAATCAGAGTATCATCTCCCATTCCCTTTAAAAGCCAGGTGCGCCTGCACTGGGCGCATTGCTATTTGAAAGGTGGATTCGGCAAATTGGAGAAGCGAGTGGTTTCCTTCTAGGGAAACAAATCTGCTCGTGCGCGACGTGAAAGAGCGCGAGCAGATGTATGTGGTGCTTGGCCAGTGGACACTCTTTTTCCGCCGTCTCCTAATCCTCTGTCCCATCAACAACTCCATTTGACTGCATATGAGCAAATGCACTTATAACCTATTTAACCGATGCAGGCGGCACGGAGGGGCAAAATTTGCTCAGCCGTTGCCATGTTGAGAGCAATAGAAATGCTCCCAATCTCGCATTTAGCACCTTTAATATTTAATGACTTTCACTTGTTTTCTGTGGTAAAGCACACTTTTTTTTCACTTCTTTCTATTATTATGCACAATGCTTCTTTTTTTATTGCCAAAAAACACAATTTTCCATTTAAATCTGCTTGAACAGTGTGAACTTCAGCTATAAATCTAATTTGTATCCAAATACTGTTCTTGTCATTGTCTTTTAGGATGGAGTGATGGTCCTCAGTGCAACGCACCGATACAAAAAGAAGTATGTGACCACGCTTCTCTACAAACCAATATAATCCACAGAGCCATGACCCAGCCTCTTATTTTGAAACGCTAATAATTCCTCTGTTGTTGTACACAGCTGCCTTCGAATTGTTTTGTTAAAACTGCACCTAAATATCTTCCTGATATCATTCAAAACATTTGTTAAATATCTTTTTACCGTCCTGTAATTTTATAATCTAATAAAATATTGTAAAGTTAAACTTGCTGCAATGTTTGTCAATTTATGATCCAACGATGGTTACAACCTAAAGCTTCCTTACTTATGATAAAGTCAGTATCAACCAAAAACTCCAGGAGACATGAGAACAACAGGTGAATGTTTTTGATATTTTCATTTTAACTTCACTTGACCCAGATGTGTCAATAGAGTTTTAGTTGATAGAGCGACCAAACTTGATGCGTAAGTGGAAAGTTGCCAAAGCCTCAAGTGTTGCTTTACATATTTAAAGCTGCAGTAGGCAGAATATTTTTGGCATCATTCGTCAAAAATTCCATAATAACCTTTCAGCATATTGTAATTCAAGTGTTCTGAGAGAAAGCTAGATTTTGCACCTCCTCATGGCTCTGTTTTCAGGCTTTAGAAAATCTGGCCCGGGACGGAAGACTTTGGCCAATCACAGGTCATTTCAGAGAGAGAGTGTTCCTATTGGCTGTTCATTCAACGAAGGTAGCTGTCAATCAATCGCAAACTCCGATCAAACGGTCAAACTAGGCAACGCTTATCAAATATGAATCAATATTCTGTTACTGTAATGCCTATTTCTCGCTTTTCAGAAACATCTTGTAGTGTTCTGTTTAGCTGTAAAATGAGAAAGTTTGCTCCGGCTGGTGGGCGGTGCTTGGTATTTCCTCAACTGATCTCCACATGGCCACAAAAACTTTCTCATTTCACAGCTAAACAGTACACTACAAGATGTTTCTGAAAACATTTGAGGCGAGAAATAGACATTACAGTAACAGAATATTGATTCATATTTGGTTGATGATTTTTTTCAGATGACCTGTCTCATGCACTACTATCAGGATATAGTGACCGTTTCATAAAAATAAAGTTTTTTAATCATATTTGCTCCAATTCTACCCACTGCTGCTTCAAATGGTCTGATCTAAATGATCTGAAATTTTAAGAAACTGATGGAAAAATACAAAAGTGTAATGGTGCGATAAGCACAGCTGCAACCTACAAGCTCTCCAAACGTGAGCAAACAGACACGAGAACACGCAGAGGTTGAAATTCAACTGATGGTCTTCACACTGAGGATCTCGCTTGTCTATTTTATTTCAAACTGATGCCTTTGTACAAAATCAAACTCCTTTTACAGACGATTTTGTGTAGAAAATTATAAAGAAATTAAAATTTAAAAAGAAATATGTTAGAAATCCAACATTCTCTTGTATGTTTTTTTATGGGTTGTGTAACTCAGTTGACACAGTGGACTTTGGGATCCAGGTTCTTGTTTTCAGGGTTGTATGTGGCCTGAGCGAAGCAGTGAGCCGCCGCCCGATCGCACTCGCACACGGCAGCCTGGCACTTTCCGTTGGTGGCTGCGGAGTTGAGTCAGGAAATTGACAGATAGCTGCTCAATAATAACAACATGTGCAACTCACTCACTCACTCACTCACACACATATTATCACTAAGTGTCAGTGTGACAGTGCTCTGCAGTACTAGGAGAGCATTTGTTTGTACTGTAGGTACTCCTGGGAATCAAACCTCAATTCCCGGTTGTGTAATACCTATATATAGCTGTTTAAATACAGTGGTTGTATATACAGTACCTATACACAGATGAAGCCTTGTGTAATTTTCTCTGTTTGCAGTAAAGCTACAGTCTGCTATTCACTGAATACTGCCAATGCTGTACTTTTAACTAGCTGAAGAAATCCATACAAAAACTGGATTTAAAAAAACTCAAATATTTTTGTTTAATTCTTACGACGAAGTATTCGGGCCACATTGAGGAAAAAAAAAAAAAATGATATTTTGAGAATAAAGTTATAATATTACGAGAATAAAGTCATAAGTTTACGAGAAAAAAAGTCGTATTATGAGAAAAAGTCGTAGTATTCTGAGAATAAAGTCATAATATTATAAAGTAGTAATGTTATTTTAGAGGGGAAATAGAGCAGCCTGTGTGAAAATGAGGAACGTGGAGCATCTTGTGAAGTTATACTTTAGTATAGGTTTCACAAATACTTTTGGCACATCAGCACCACATTAATAATAATAATAATAATAATAATAACTTGGATTTATATAGCGCCTTTCAAGAAACCCAAGGACGCTTTAACATAGGCATAAATAAACACAACAAAAGGAACATAACAGTAGCTAGAGGCCATAGGCTTATTATATAAGTGTCAGGACCTTGAAAAGATTGTGCAAGAAACTGCGTTTATTCTGAAGAAAGAAACACACGACTTTTGTTTTCTCGTAAAGTTATTACTTTATTCCCGTAATATTACGACTTTATTCTTGAAATCTCCGATTCCCCCCCCTCAATGTGGCCCTAATACTCCGTCGTAAATTCTCAACGGTGTCATTGTAGAATTAAGGGCTGGGCAATACATCGATATTATATATATCGATATTGTGATATGAGACTGGATATCATCTTAGATAGATATCGTAATATGGCATGAATGTGGTCTTTTCCTGGTTTTAAAGGCTACATTGCAGTAAATTGATGTAATTTTCTGAACTTACCAGACTGTTCTAGCTGTTCTATTATTTGTCTTTAACTACTTAGTCATTATATCCACATTACTGATGATTATTTATCAAAAATCTCATTGTGTAAATATTTTGTGAAGGCATCAATAGTCAACCATACAATATAGTCGCAATATTGATATAGAGGTATTTGGTCAAAAATATCGTGATATTTAATTTTCTCCATATTGCCCAGCACTAGTAGAATTTCACCATTGAAAATATGTCAAATTTGATGTCTAAATGAGTGCGTTTAGTGGGGTCACATTCTTACCTGAGCAGGTCACTTGTTGATTTGAACAGGTGTAATCATAAACAAGAACATAGGGAAGGTCAAGGACAGCCGTGCATCCGGGAGCCGTTCTGCTCGCTTTATAGCAATCATCATGAACTTTGCAGCACCTGAGAATACAGGAGGAGACCCCTGAGTTACTTTTCATTCTTAAAATAACTACTGGAAAAACAAACATTGGCCAATGACTGCTTCCTACGCGTCCGATTCGTCCACCGGGCTTCCCGTCCCCCCTAAGCCGCACCAGCAGCCGTAATCATTGTACTTTATAGGGCTGACCCCAGGCTGAGGGCAGGAGATCATCCTCCCAAACTGCCACAAGGCCCTGGGCAGCAGGGCGCCGCTGGCCGCACAAGCTGGTAAAGACGTGTGAGACAGACGAATAAGAACACATGATGAATGAATCATGAGAAAAGGAATATCCTTAAAAGAATACACTGATACTGAAGTACCCTGGTAGATTAAAAAAAAACACTAATAGAAATAATATCACAATATTTACAATAAGAGTCATTTTAAGGAGTGTTACATATCGACAGTCTCACCGGTGAGAAGCAGCAGCAGCAGAGGAGCTGTGAGATTCATGGCTGCAGCCAAAAGAACATGTATTTTGGTGCAGCCTGTTTTTATATGACAGGAGGTGAGAGGAAACTAGAGATAAGAGGGAGACGAGAGGGCGGGGGCTTTAAATGAGCGGCTACTCCAAAGTTTCTACTTTATCTCAACGTGTATTTAACACCTTCAATTACAAAGTGTGTACAATTTGCAAATAAAACGTCTGATTTTAAATCCAGGAAAGAGAAGCAGTCAAAAGCCAGAGCAAACAAGAGGACCGACAGCTCACACTTTTGTTCTCACAAGATCACTTTTATTTCACATCTTCATTGAACTGATTCTGTCTTCATCACCTCTAGTGAGCAACCAGGAACAGATGCAGTATATTCCACAACCTCCACCAGTGATTATTTGTGAAGATATGTGAATGAAAATTACTGACATGCCCACTTTATGATAATCACATGCAGTTTTGGTCAAGTCATAGTGAAGTCAGCACACTGACACACTGACAGCTGTTGTTGCATGTTGGGCTGCAGTTTGCCATGTTATGATTTGAGTATATTTTTTATGCTAAATGCAGTACCTGTGAGGGTTTCTGGACAATATTTGTCATTGTTTTGTGTTAATTGATTTACAATAACATTTTGATCATTAATTTGCGATTAGTTGCGATTAAATATATGAATCGATTGACAGCCCTAAATAGAACATATAGTTGATGAAGACCTGTTGAAGTTTGTATTTTTTCACCATATTATTGTACATAAAAAGCTCAGGTTGCAGTTCTAAAGTGATCCCTCTTACAGTAGCTGAAGCTTTCAGGTAAATAATATAAGATATCCACATGAAATTCAACATGACAAGGCGGACAAGGACTCATTTATTCTCCCCTCTGCTGTGTAAATATCCAACACTTGGCAGAGTTCCCACGACTTTCCACTGCACCTGACTCAAGCCCTTTCAAGTGTCTTGTGTTATTACATAAAGAGACAATATATGATACAACATGACAACAATAATGAACCAAATGTGTATGTAAAAAAACATTGTGTGTGCATGTAAATGTGTATATGTTTGTGTAAGTATACTGTTTGTATACGTGTTACACATGTGTATACATACATGTTGCGTAATGTATAGAGTAGGAGATTGGGTGACTCTTGGCAATTGGCCAAAAGAGGACCACTTCTCGAAGTCGGGGGTCAATATAAGGCTTCAGCTTTACTCTCCACACCTCCACCTGCAAGATGCATCCGACTCACTGCCTCCTCATCCTGCTCGTCAGCCTCCCAGCCCGTGAGTACTCAATTGTCTGATTGATCAGCATCAGGGACATTTTGATTTCATGGTGGTTTTGCGATGGTTGCTATAGTTTGTGTCTCCGTTGTGTCTCTCATAGTGCTGTGTAACAGAGCCGTGTGGCAGTTCAGGAGGATGATCCTGTGCACCGTCCCCGACAGCTGGCCGTTAATGGACTACTCTGACTACGGCTGTTACTGTGGGCTTGGAGGCTCTGGCACACCTGTTGATGAGCTTGACAGGTAACACTGTTAATGGTGTTGTTGTTTCCTGCTCTGAAAGTGAAAGTCCCCTAACCCAGTGGTTCTCAACCTTTTTCATGTCAAGGACCCCTAAATTGATACACATTAGGTCACGGACCCCCATTTGATAAGATTTCTCTTCAGGGACCTCCATCTGAAAATATTTTGGTTGTTAGATATGATTAAGACCAGAATTGTAGTTGTCAACTACAGTTGAGCTTTGTGTATGTTGCAGATGCTGTCAGGTCCACGACCAGTGCTACACTGATGCCAAGCAGCACGACGATTGCTGGCCCATCTTTGACAACCCCTACACTGAACTGTACAGCTACAGGTGTGACAAGGCCAGCAAGACCATCACCTGCCTGAGTGAGTGTTCAACGACACTTCCAAACATAAGCAACTCTTAAATATTGAGTTTTTAGTAATGACATAACATTAATTTACGGATTTTCTAACAGAAATTTTTGAAATGATGTTTGTGACGGATTGAGAAAACATAATTTTTCATGCACTGGTCAATTTGAGATTTTGGGCTTTTTTGCTTCCATAACATGTTTTCTTTCAGACTAGTGGATAGAAAACATCCAAAATACACATTTAGGTGTTTAATTTACTACTTTGTCTATTTGTGTCTGTAGATTTCTCCTAAATTCACCAAAAATTAGCATTAGATAATGCCTCATTTGCATATTTAAACATTTCAGAAAACTTGTAATACAAAAATATTTGTGTTAATGTAAGTAATCAACTGGGGAAGTTTCATGGTGATATCTATCAGTTAAATGTTTCACCCCATTTACCTGTAGTGTCTTGCAAAATGTAGTGAATTTTACAATCCATATCTTAAAAGGCTGTTTAAATCTGTTTTAATAATTAATTTAGTTGATAAGAGTATTAAATACTTGACAAATCTCCCTTTAAGGTACATTTGGAACAGATAAGAAATGACTACGCGATTAATCGCGACTAAATATTTTAATCGTTTGACAGCCGTAGTTAAAAGTTTGACCCTAATCACCTGTAATGTCTCCCCTTAGAAATAAAAGTGTGTTGTCTCGTGCCTGTTTTTGTTCTCCCTCACTCGACTGCTGCTCTCCTCTGTCTTTGGCATTTAGATAACAACGATCCCTGTGAGACGTTCATCTGTGAGTGTGACAGGAAAGCAGCCATGTGCTTCGCCAAGGCAGATTACAATGAAGGAAATGAACACCTTCCCAGTGGGCGCTGCAAGTGAGCCGAGGGCATCGGAGAGAAACAAGTGTTTCTTTAGTAAAGATCAACAAGCGTCATTGTGTTCATAGTTACTGTTTTATTGTCCAACAGATGCCTCACACATGTACTGTATATGCAACTTTTATCCCTTTTTGTGACTCACAAAATTAATAAATTTAAATCAAGTACATCATTTCCATCAGTCTTAATTTGACCCATTATTTTCCAACACATCAGGCCTGTCATGCTGGTGAGGGTTCACTAGCTCAGACGGTCTCGCTGTCTCTCAAGCCCTGGTTTCACAGATGTATCGATACAGCAGGTTGCAGTCTGCGTCATTCCACATCTTGCGTTTCTGTATCTGAGAAGCGTGAAGCTGTCCGCAGTCCTCCCCGTTCTCTCTGTAGTCCCAGTTGTCAGGCTGACCTTCATCCCAGAAACTGAACACAAACAGAGGGAGGACAACAAACAATTGATATGCTACACATAGTTTGACACATCAAAACAGTTCTCGTAAGTTTCCTCTTACGTTGGGTTTGAATTGAAGTCGGTTCCATCCACCCAGCTCCAGTGTCCCTCGTGTTGTCGCTCCACAAGTCCAATCCAATAGTTATATTGGATTTCAACTATTTTTGAAATGTAGTCCTAGAAATAATAATAATAAAAAAAAATAGCAACAGGTTATTTGAGGCCTTTGTTGATTCTGAGAAATGTTATTCTGTGTGTGTGCTGCTTATCAGAGCTCTGTATTAGGACATTCAACCTGTGGAGCCTCACAGTAGCAAACAGACAGCTTAAAGGGACAGTGTGTAGGATTTGGTGGCATCTAGTGGTGTGGTTGCAGATTGCAACCAACTGAGTACCCCTCCGCTCACTCCTCCCTTTCCAAGACTGCGGTAACGTGAGTCGCCGAGTGCAAAACCGTTGTAACGCAGTCCACCTCGCTTAGAGGCCATCCTTACCATATTAACACTACTTTAGGAGCAATAGAAGTCAGATGCAGTACTGTTTTGCACTTTGCGGTTCACATTACCGCAGTTTCACAAGCGTGCCGGAGAACTACGGTGGCCTTCAGGTAACGTAAAAACGAGAAAGGCTCTCTCTAGAGCCAGTGTTTGGTTTGTCCGTTCTGGGCAACTGTAGAAACATGGCGGGGCAACGTGTAGATATGAAGGGCTCATGCTAAGCTAACGAAAACCCGGTAGCGTCTAGAAGGGAACCCGCAAGATGGGGAAACTCTCGTGATATGGTTAAGATTAGGCATTGATCTTGAATAGTTAAGGTTAGGATAGGTTGTCGGGCAGCGAGTCTCATCAGAGTTTTTTGTAAGTTTTTGCAGATCTCAGATCGGATTTCGCAATTTGTGGGTTACCTTCTAGACACGACCCAAAAACACAACCATTCTTAGTTTCATACACTAACGAAAACATAGTTATGAATATTATATTCCATTTCTGCTAATAGATCCCCGAAATGTTACACACTGTTCCTTTAAGAATATATGGAACCAAACTGGTGTAAACTTAAAACCTCACCAGTTCCTCCACATTATTGATAACCGCCAGGTGTCCTCCACGTGTTCGGCACTGCTCCTCTGCGTTCCTCCAGGTCACGCCGGAGGTGGATAGCAGGTAGCAGCTCCTCTCGAAAGACACCCATCCTTCCCTACATGATCCTGGTTTGATGAAGATTAAGACAAGTCAAGAGAGTCTGAATGAGGAAAAACACTGAATTTTACTATGCGTCTGTGCCGGCGAGCAATGTTTTTGGGTCGTCTGTCCGTCTATATGTCCGTCTGAACCATTCTTGTGATCGCGATATCTCAGGAACGCCTTGAGCGAATTTCTTCAAATTTGGCACAAACTGATTGGAATCTGGTGGTCAAAGGTCACTGTGACCTCACAAGACACATTTTTGGCCATAACTCAAGAATTAATTTGTTGATCATGACAATGTCACACAAATACATTATAAAACGACGAAGTGGAGACATGGATGTAAACTGCAACTTGACTGGTTGGCGGACACATACAACCACAAGGAGGTAATTCTAGTTGATATGAAAGGATTCAGTGTTTACCTCGAACTGGGACAAGTTTCGGTAAGAGGACCTCCACCACAGGTTTTGCAGCTTTAGTATGGAAGCCCAAAAAAAAAAAAAGTTTTACAGAGGGCACCGATTGTACTGTACATCATTATATCCACACTTGAAAACCAACCCCTGACCTGATCCGATCGATGCCATTGGTTTCCCATGGTTGATTCTCTCGAGGTGGAGTTTGACATCAGTGATTTCCTTGTTTAACAGGGAGACTTTGAGATACAAAAAAAATGTATATATGATTAAACAAAGAATGTGAATTATCTGAAAAATGTTATTAATGAATCAGCTTCACTCGAGAGTTCATAGAGTTCGCACATTTGATCCCAGTGACCATCAGCAGGATTAACAGCAGCAGCACCAGGACTCCGTAGAGGACACAAACCACTATGCTCTTCATACCTGCAAACACTGACAGACATGTTTTCATAGTTTAAGGTCACATCTGAAATTATTGAATCAAAATGAAATGACGTGCATGTTTTACCCGTTTGTACAGTGGTTCTGGGCTCTCCATGGACAGTGCTGCTATCAGACGACCCAAACTGGTGATACTGAGTCTCCATTACTGAAAGACAGCAGATTCTCTTAGAAATGGCTTTTTTTTTAGACTTTTAAAATGATTATTTCTAACAATAATTCTGTCATTTGTGATTTGTAAAAGACAAAATTGTAGTTGATAATAAAATTATTTAGCCATAGTCATGAGACTCTCGGCAAATAAGAGGTCATCTAAATCTCTCTTGTTTGTTCTGAAGTCGAACATGTTAACTATTAACGGCTCAATAAATATAAGAGAATTCTGTCATGATATACTGTATAATACACACACACATGTTCAAACACATACAGCTAACTTCACTAAATGCTTTGCTAAATTCAAATTATGATATAAAAGCATTGTCTTCGTTGATATCGCGACTATTCAGTGTAATATTCGTGGTGCTATTTGTGCATTAATGCACGTTTCTACACAGTTATGGACTTCCATAAATGTTGAAAAGCATGATTGCAAAGTCATTACAAGAACAAACATATAACAACGTGAACATTTATCACTTACCTTCATCAACCAGAAGATCTCTGAATCTCTCTGGTTGGACTCTGACCATGAGATCACACAAAGTCCTCCCCTTTAAAGAGAAACACTTCTGAATTTGAATTAGAAAAATGTTGTTTTTTTTAACACGCCTGCAATTATTGAGTTATAATTTATCATTATCTACTGTACCATAATCAAACACAGGGAGTTTGTTGCATTCCCTGTGATGTGTGAGGTGTTTACCTGACATGAAGGGAATTACGGGGAAAAGACTGAGAGAATTTAGGGGATATAACAATTGTGACACACACATTACACAAATTAATTTCCTTTTCATTATTATTGTAAGTTTGAATTACCACTATGTATGTCTGTAAGTGAAAACCGGCTACCCCATACCTTAAAATAGTGGTTCACAACCTGTTTTGTGACTTAATACAAAACAATGTATTCTTGCAATCTCTATGAGGTGCATTTCATTCATCACAGAGTGATTTCCCCTTCTCAGTCTGTTTTATTTGGATCAGTTTTAGAGGCCTGAAGGAGTAAAGTATACATTATTCCACAAGAAAAAATTTAAAACATCCAAAAAATTCACATAATTTTGTTTTGTTTTGCAGAATTTAGTTTTTGTGAATGTGTGTGTGAATGGTGAATGTTGGCATGTAGTGTAAAGCGCTTTGAGTGGTCGTAAGACTAGAAAGGCGCTATATAAATGCATTCACCATTGCCTTATGGTGATGTTTTATGATTTTTCCACATTTTTATGTGAAATGCCCATGAACCCACAATGGCAAAACAGCAACCTTGAACTGAGTTTTTTCCAGCTGAGTCTCTGTAGTTCTAGTGATGTGTCGTCGCGAACGAGCCGGCTCTTTTAAGTGAACGATAAGAGCCGGCTCCCGTCCAAGAGCCGTTTTTTTTTTCTTTCTTTAATTAATTCAAGGCAGAATGATATGATGATCTTCTCCGCGCCACGGGCACTCCATGCACTGACTGTGAATGAATGTTGTGTTAATGACGTCCGTGCGACCCATCAGGTGATGACAGACGAGGATCATACACGGGGCGGCGCGCTGAAGGTCGACAGGTACAGAGCAGGAGGGAGAGGAGGAGAGAAGGAGAGAGAGAGAGTGCGGTGCGCGAATAGCAGACAAGATGAGTGACAGTTGGAAACGAAGCAGCATGTCAAATTATGGTATTCTGGAAATTACAAGGCTTATTAGTATAATTATATTGAATAATTTAAGTGATATATGTGCACACATACTAATAATAGGTCAAAACAGCTAAAGCTAGATTTGGCTGAATTATAAAAGGCAGAAGTGGTAAAATGAAGAGCCGTTTGGGAGCCGAAAGAGCCGGCTCTTCTTGGTGAGCTGAGCCGAATGATCTGGCTCACTAAAAAGAGCCGGAATTCCCATCACTATGTAGTTCACAGTCTCGCCTCTAGGTGGCCCAGTAGAGCTGTCTAGCCTCTACGTCACAACTCCATACCACGTGACTGCTCCATACAAACAGCTTCCGGTTCCGCTCTGCCTCTACAGACAGTAAGATGTCTTCTCTCGGACGCGTCTCTCAGATGTTCCTGAGGTCTTCTCTCTCTCAGAGCCGGCGTCAGCTCTCTGCTGCTGCTGCTGCTGCTGGAGGACACTCCGAGCAGGCAGGTGAGTGTATCACCTCATTCATTCATCCTCTGGTTGTAGTTAACGTCATGTATCTGTGACGTTGTGACGTTGTGACCTTGCTGAGCTAACTAGCATTAGCATCCTTGAGAGGACAGGACACAGAAGAAGCTGCTCAAAACATCAGCTTTACAACATGAAGATGTTCTCATTTCATCCTGCCACCTCATTAAAACAATCACGCAGTCATTCATAAAGTCTTAGTGTAGTTTCAGTGTACTTTAGTGTGTTGTTTACATGGCTTTAAAGTGGAGCAGGAACACTGACTTAGCTAGCAAGAGCTAAAGAGCAACAACAACCGTAAACACATGTCCCCTCAGGTCTATAGATAGGAGCCACTAATGTAATCATTTCTCCAGCTTCAAGGTCGTAGAAAGTAGAAAGGTAAGGAACAACAGTTAGGATAAGACAGGGGTCAGCCACATGTGGCTCTTTAGCTCCTCTCCAGTGGCTCCCTGTGGATTTATAGAAATGGAAATGAATAACTGTTTTTTGTTTACATTTTTATTTTTATTTATCATTGATGTAGGTCTATGGTACGACAGAGAATTAGGGCCATATTGAGGAAAAAAGTTGTAATATTATAATAATAAAGTCAGAAGTTTAAGAGAAAATTTTTTTAGTGTTATGAGAATAAAGTCATAATTTTATAAAAAAAGTAATTTTACTTGTGGTTTTCTTTTTTCTCGTAATATTCTGACGTTATTCTCGTAATAATACAACTTTTTTTTCTGCTAAAGTTACGACTTTATTCTGGAAATCTCAGATGTTTTTCCCCTCAATGTGGCCCTAATACTCGTACATCTGCTCTTTGGCCCTCACTGCATTAGACTTATATACTTAGACTATAAACTGTGTTACCTTCATCACAATGATCAAATGTTTTGCGGCTCCAGACAGATTTCTTTTTCTTCTTTTTTTGCCTAAAATGGCTCTTTTGATAGTAAAGGTTTCTGACCCCTGATCAAAGGTAAGGAGCAACAGTTAGGCTAAACTAAACAACTTGGTCCTGAAGATATGAGCATATAACAGTTAGTCTACTTTATAGAGAGGGGTAACAAGTACAAGACAAAACTAAATAGGATTCTCACGAGCAAAATTAACGAGTATATAGTTTTTTTTTAAATAAATGAGATGGAGAGAAAACCCAGCAGACATTATTTGAAGAAGGGCGTTTAACTACTTTCTCACTTAAAAATATGAATATGAATCATGTTGCTTAGTAAAAGGATCATATTAATAATATCCAGCTAGTGAGATGATCATATCTTTTAAAGGCAGATCAAAAAGCTTGGTGTTGAAAGTCACCTTTAGTTAACAGCAGGTCAAGGTAGCATTAAGTGGCTCAATAATACCTCTGACCTAGATGATCACCAAACAATACATTTATTCAGTCAAAAATGAATGAATAAAAGTAATAACTTTTAATATAAACTCCCCATTGATGCATATATTGATGGAAATAATTGCTGAAACTCACCTAAGATGACAAGATTGCAACGTTACAGGGGAAAACATTTTTTTGCAGCATATAATTGTTGTCTTTTGCAGACAGTGGTAGTAGAAACTACTGCATTCACGTTTTCATTGTTAATCCGATCTACAGTAATTACATATATTAGGATTGTCCATAATGTGTGTCAGATAAAATCAGTCATTCAAGTATTTAATACTCTTATCAACATGGGAGTGGGAAAATATGCAGGCTTTACGCTAATATATGTATATATTTGTTATTGGAAATCAATTAACACAAAACCATGACAAATATTGTCCAGAAACCCTCACAGGTACTGCATTTAGCATAAAAAATATGCTCAAATCATAACATGTCAAACTGCAGCCCAACAGGCAACAACAGCTGCAGGGACCCCTTTGAAAATGGCCATGTCATGTTTTCCTCATCAAAATGTAGCGCATATTTGGAGCGTTATTTAGCCTCTTTCTTGACAGGCTAGTATGACATGGATTCCTTAGGTTTTTAGTTTCATATAATACCAGTATCTTCACTACAACCCGCTACAACCTAAAAATCGCAAGTTGCATTAATGCGTTAAAGAAATTAGTGGCGTTCAAACAAATTTGCGTTAACGCGTTATTATCGCATAAACTTTGACAGCACTAGTTCAAAATTTAGTTGGTTTTGACTGGCCTTAACTGGGAGGCGAGAGATTAAATCTGGAGGCTCCCCACCACAATACCATTTGCATCATCGTGACAATCAACCCACACAATTTAAAGCAGATTTATGAATTGGCATTTAAAGGACTAAGTCAAGCATTATTCTTTTCTCTGTGTATATTTTGCATATTCCTGCAAAAAAACTACTACTACAAAAATGGTACAGCTCTTTCATTCAAATAACAGATGTATCGTTCATATTTTTATAGTATATTTTTATCATATTTTTGTTGTATTTGTTTCTTGGCATCTGCTTTACTTGTATTTATTTTTATTTTCTCTTACTATGCTTAATGTTATGCACCAAAACACCTAAGCAAATTCCTTGTATGTGAAAACCTTCTTTATGAATAGTAGCTTCCAGAGATATAAGCTGGTGGTATTCCACATTTTAGTTATGGTAAAGACCACACTCTGGGTAATAGCATAAAGTCACCTAACTAACATTTATTTTGTCTAACATTTCATAATGTTAAACTTGGTGAGTGCAAATTTGAAACATCGTAATGAAACAACATTTTCTTACTTCCCAAGGGAGCGTCTTGCGTCTTAAAAATCTCATTAATTTTCAACAATCTTAGTGTGGTGGGATTTCAAATGGCTTTTTTTGTCAAACTAATCATTATTGTCTTTCTCTTCCAGCCAGGACATGGAAGATCCTCTCTTTCGTGGTTGCCCTACCTGGTGTTGCGGTGTGCATGTTGAACATGTACTTGAAAGAGCAGCAGCATACCCATGAACAGCCGGAGTTTGTCCCTTACTCCCACCTTCGCATTCGCAGCAAGGTCTGACTTTAGGCAACTTGAATAATTCACATTCCAAAATGACCTTCTTAAATGCCGCAATTATCTATATTTTGACTTAATCATTTGTTGCCTAAATTATTCTTTCTTACAGCGTTTCCCTTGGGGAGATGGCACCAAATCCCTTTTCCACAACCCACACGCGAATGCCCTACCTGACGGCTATGAGGGCCACGATGAATAAACCCTTCCTCCAGACCTCATAACTGGCACAGGGACCAGTCCTCCATCAGCATTTGTTACTGGACCACACTTCCATTACATACAGTACAACTCCTCATTTTTGTTGTTTACCGCTGTGCTCTCAACATGGAGCACCCGAGCCAACAGTTTCTTTACTCTGGACCATTAAGCAAAATGTCAGACTGATACTGAATTAACATAAATAAAATAATATTATTACCTCAATTCATGTTTTATTGATTGTGTGTTGATGTGATGCAGGGTTCCAGGTTTTCCACCCTCAGTGTATTGAAACAAATAGGCCTTTTTCACAGCAAACACGTCGACAGGTCGCAGCAGAAAAAGGTGTAAATAATAAATAAAGGATGGTTGGATTTCGTTCAGCTACTTCAGTTTCGGGGTCCTGGTATTGTGCCTGCTGGCTCACCGTCACACTGCCATGGGTTACTGCGACATAACAATGGAGACATTTTTAAAGGGCACCTGTTATGTGTATTTTCAGGTGCATAGTTGTATTTTGGGTTTCAAGTAGAAGCGCTTTATTCTTCTCATACCGGCTGTGCTGCAGCACCTCTTTTCACCACTCTTTCGGACTCAGCTCCACTCTAACTAGCTTTGTTTGCAGGCGTGCCAAACTAGCCGCTGGGCAGGTATTATACACGTGTTACTCTGACATCACCACGTTATGGAAAAAAAGGCAGGACTTCACGTGAGGCGTTTAGGAGCAGTGTTTCTGTGGGAGAGAGTAACTCCCTTTGGCTTGGACTTTGAGCTTTATAACTTTGCAGACCTTTTACATGCACAAACTATATAAAGAAAAGGGCAACAGCACAATAGGTCTCCTTTAATGATATTAGTGACATCTGCACCTTTCCAATCTCACTTTCTTTTTAATTTATTGGCTATTTAAAGGCCCTGGTTCACCCACACAGGTGATTTCACTTATCTGGCTTATTTTCAGGACTGTAGGCGTGTACAGACTTTGACTTTCTCCCTCATTCACACTTGTTAAGGTGGGATAAAAATTTATAATTTCTCAAACGTAAATGAAGTACCAGCGATGCGACATAATCCCCAGCCTTTGAATTCATGTGCTTTTTCACAGTTGGAATATTTTTACATAATTCCGTACACAGAATCCGGCTTGTGTTTGAAAGTTTGAATTCAGGGTCTGAAAAAAAAATGGTTAAATTGGAAATATAGTGAATTCAATAGGCCTTTTTTCACAGCAGACATTTTTGACTTGTCATAGTTGGAAAAGCACAGGTGTTACTAATGATGGCTCTGTTGTGTTCAGGGCTCCGCAGCGAGAAACGTTATCGTCTCTGACCGGGTGCCGGTGTCTTCCTGTGGCTGCGGTCGGAGACGATAACGTTTCTTTTCCTGCTTCAGCCCCGGAGTCTGAAGCAGGAAAAGCCAACACTAGGATCAGCAGTGATTCATAGAGAGACCTTCGTCTGGTCAGCTAACATTACTGCCAAGCAGGTGAAATATAGAGTGATATTGTGGTTTTAGCTGACGTGTGTCGCCTCTCTGTTTTGAGCGATGCTCGTTCATGTCTATTTAGAGCGAGCAAGCGCGAATCCAACGCTGACTTTCATTGACTTAACGGCCACAGGTGTCGCTGATAAGAAGCATTTCTGAAAGTTACAAACAGTCCCTTTAAACCTGCTTTATAATATAAAAAAATAAAAGGAAATCTTACTTTTTAAAATATGGGACCTTTAAGCCTTTTTCACAGCAGACATTTTTGACTTGTCATAATTGTCCTCATCTGTTATTTCACATTATAATTATTGCATGCATTTAGAAGACATTTCCTTTATATGGCACAATGATTAACATCTAGTAAGATGCTCTGGACCGGTTTCACGTGACTCCCCTCTTTGTTGCAGACTCCACCTCTTTCACGTGAACGCGCCTTAAGCCGAATTAGAAAATCCAGGGTTAACAAAGCTCGCTGATGTCCAGCTGCATAACACCGCTTTCCACCGTCTTTTTCCTCATTTCCGTCGCTCAGACAGTTAATGGTTGATGTGAAGCGTACCGTGACTAACTGTCGCATTTATTAAGGTCGGGTTTGATCCGTTTTGACGAACGCGTGGGGTTAAGATCTGATTACTAAATCTAGCATTGAAACATCTCGGATAACTGCGCGCACCCGCTCAGCCACAGAGGGAAGAGCAATCGAACACCGAGACACGGATCACCATCCATGAACACAGACAGAGGTGAGGAGACCTTTCTCATGATGTCATAATAACAAACTATACAGAAAGAAAAATCATTTTGACTCTCATAAATGTTAAGAATGTATAAAAAATAAAAATATATTTTTTTTTGTTGTGTTTTTACAGATTTCCTAATGATGAAAAAACATGAGAGGGCACATTTTTTCAGCTCTAAAGAGCAGGAACTCATTTTGAAGTTGTATGAAGAAGAGAGAGAGATATTGACAGCCAAATCCAACACTACCAGTGCCTCTAAGCTGAGAGAGGAAGCCTGGCAGAGGATTGCTGATAAAATAAACGCGTAAGAAGACTTATTCACATAAGTCAATATGTTGGTTATATTATGTTTTATTTTATTTTCTGAAGAAATGCTTCTACTTACATGTAAACTGGAGGGTTAGAAACCTAGTAAAGAAATATTACATTTAATTTCAGGGGATATACATTTTATTTATTGATTATTTTCTTTTAGCTTTTGCTGTATTTACTGATTTAAAATACACTTGTAGCTTCTGCATGTTTTTTATGTGCATATATTTTATTTATAACTGTATTTTGTTATATGTGTATACTCTACACAATACACATAGGCAAAGCATGGACGCTAATTGTCACTCTAATATTTGGACTTGAACTTTCAAAGAATTGCTGATACATAACCATTTTATTATTTTCCAGTGTATCGGACAGCGGCTACAAAAGGACGTGGCAGCAAGTGAAAGTCAAACATAAAAATATAGTGCAAACAGGTATTGTTATTGCAAGTCTACATTTCCAGTGATTATAATGACCAGGGGAGTATTTTTTAACCTCTAAAATCTATCCTTTTACAGCAAAAAGAAGACAGGTGGAGGTGATGAGGAATGAGGGGGGATCAGCAACCCCGTCGCTGACCTCTGCAGAGGAGGATGTGATGCAGCACAAAGACAACAGGCTGAGAGTGGAGGTCCTCCCTGGGGGCGCTTGTATCGAGCCACTGACTGGATCTGACAGCTCTTTTATTAGTGGTAGGTGTACTTAATGTCTGATTGAAACCCCTTCAGGATTTCCCCAAAATCTAACTCAATGTTGGGCTCTACCCATACAGTGTCAGGCCATCCTGTCCTCCTCCTGCCTATAACAAAAACTGAACCAGAGAGCTTGAGCAGCGATGAGACAGACATCAGTGACACTCATTTTGAAGGGGTGAGTGCTTTTGTCTTTTGAATACTTAAAGGGGACCTATTATGCTTTTGCGCTTTTCCCCCTTCCTTGTGTTTTTGTGCATGTAAAAGGTCTGCAAAGTTACAAAGCTCAAAGTACATGCCAAAGGGAGTTACTTTCCCCCACAGAAACACTGCTCCTAAACTGCCTGAAACGCCTCGCTTGAAGTCTTGCCTTTTCTTCCGTAACGTGGTGACGGCATAATTCCTGCCTAGCGGCTAGTTTGGCACACCCTCAAACAAAGCTAGTTAGAGCGGAGCTGGAGCAGAGTACGAAAAGTTAGGTTCAGCTGACCAATCAGAGCAGACTGGGCTTTTGGGAGGGGTGGGGTTTATACTTGCACGAGACACCGTGGTGCGAGCCTCCGTAGCATGCACAAAGGGGTTTTTGCTCAGCGTGTTGTTTGTTGCAATATGCTCCGAAACGCCAGGAGGCGTAGAAACAAAATATAATATAAGATAAGCAAGAAGTCAACGAGTGATACCGGGAAGGAAAGTAGGCTGCCTGGCAACAATTGTAAACAATAAATACTGACATACGTACCGCCAAACATTGCATTTGTGTACTGTGAAATATTACTGTCGCTTACCTCTAAGTCAAAATTACTTTCTTTCCATGAGGCCTTTTTTTTAAAAGCCGTGATGACATCATTTTCTGACGCTACAGCGACAATAAACCAGGCTTAAAGCGTTTTTTTTTTTAGTTTTTTTTACATTAAAGCATGTAAACATGTTCTTATAGAAACCCAAAATACAAGCAGGCTATGAAAATAAGCATAATAGGTCCTCTTTAACACATGGATGTTTTTTTTGGTAGGATATTCACAGTAGCAGCTTCCAGGAGAGGGTCAACTCAGCGTGTCCTGCAACTGGTGGAAGAAAGGCCGAGGTGAGTTCTATTATGTCAGCAGTGGGTTATGGGTAATAACAAAGAATAAGAACAATATGAGCTCATGTGTTGTTTCATTTCTTCTGCAGAGACGGACAGAAGACATAAGAGCCCTTTACTGCTGCTACCTCAAGAAGGAGATAGAGAACCGTGACCAACAGATGGCATACAGAGCACTTAAAATGAGGAAGTTGGAGAAAGAGATTTTATTACTTGATAAGCAGCTGATGTGACCATGCAAAGAAATGCTAATGTTTTTATATCAGTGTTATATTATGTTTAAACATGATTTATTTAAGGTCAGAGTTAACTGCAATGGTGGGCAACAAAGTCTCTTGCAATTCTGCCATTCATTTGTGCCGGACCCTTTGTTATTGTTGCAGTATTACACTGTGCAGCTCTACATATGCAACAGTACAGAGGGCCTACACTATCTAGCGCAGTCCGCAGACTGTGATAATATTGGAATCTTTCCTTTAGTTGCCCAAAGGTCATTTCAATCCCGTCATTGTCTCAGCAAGAGTTGACCCAAGGTGGGCTTGAGGCCCAGTGAGACTTCAGGTTAGTGTCATGAAGAAGTGGAGTCCCCTGTGGAGGTGCTGTGTAAACCCTGTGCCCCAGGAGGATTCATTATCACGTGAGTTACTGTGCATTGACACACTTAACTGCTCTCCAGCACATTGGATTTCAAAATGAATTTATGAAACAACGAAAGACTAAGCAAGTGAAACAAATGCTCTGTTGGATTGAGATCAGGGAACTTCTAGTCAAGACCATTTTTTTGGTTGCTTTGTGTGTACGATTTGGACACATTGTGGTCAGCCACACATCACTTTGCTTAAACATTCAGAATAAGATGTGGAATCACCGATAATGTGAAGAGAAAAAGTCATTGGCTCATATTAATTTATAAAAGTCTTCATTTTAATTATCAATTTTTTTTTTTTTATGAATTGGTGCAATTGTTGTTTTTGTTTATTATTTGTGTTTTTTATCATCCTTTGTATGTAAAACATAATAATTTGTGAAATGTAAAACAATATATTGTAGCCTATCTCAAGGCTCTTGGAAACAATGACATTTTCTTTTCAGTTTGTTCAATATCTGTAGTCCAGAAAGTGATTAAGGTCATAGGGACATAAGGTAATTAAAAAAATATATATCAGTAATTATGATGATGAATAAAACACAACCATGTTTTTTTTCAAAATGTTGATGATGGTCGTACAAAAATATACCTAATTAATCTCATGTAATTTTTCACCTGTTGCTTGGATTTAGTTCAAATTACCCTGACCTCCGCACTACACCTTAAAGCAATATAAATATCAAGCTATGTATTTATTATAAAACTAGAGCATAGAGGCTACATTACATTTTTTCAACATATGACTTTTTTTTAATGACATTTTTCGTCCCTCCAGTTGTATCTCTCCTGAACCCTGGGAGGAGACACTCGTCTCACTCCACTGTCGGGCATCGATGTGAGGATGGGAATTGAACCCTGCGCTGCCGCAGCCAGAACCGGGAACTTAGCAACCAAGCCACCAATGCCACGCGCACTTGAGACTGTTCTCTTCGTGTATTTGACTTCGTCATTAGAAGTTAGACCTGAAAACAGACTGTGTCACATAAGGATCGAACGCACAACCTCCAGTATTCCAACCATATTCTACCACACTGAGCTATCTGACCAGTTACACTGATGAAGTGTTTGTTATTGTATTTGACTTCGTCATTAGAAGTTAGAACTGAAAACAGACTCTGCCATATAAGGATCAAACCCACAACCTCCAGTATTCCAACCCGATATTTACCAGACTGAGCTATCTGACCGGATACACTGATGTAGTGTTTGTTACTGTATTTGACTTTCTCATTTAAAGTTATCTCTCAAAACTCACAGTGTCACATAAGGATTGAACGCACAACCTCTATTATTCCAAACAGATATCTACTGCCCTGAGCTAATTCACAAGTCACAGTATAGCATGTGAAAAAAGAGTACAAAAAAGTCAAAGTATAGTATAACGAAAAAAAAGTCATTGGAGAGTATCCCAAAAAAAGTCATAGTTTATAGAGTATGTTGAAAAAAAGTAATAAAAAAAAGTCATTATATAAATTTTAGTATGTTGAAAAAACTCATAGCATAGTATGTTGGAAAAAGTGGTAAAAAAGTAATATTATAGTATTTCGGAAAAAGTGGTAAAAATTGTATGTCGTAAAAAGCGATAAAAAAGTCATAGTATGTCGAAAAAGTCATAGTATAGTAGGTCAAAAAAGTCATAGTACAGTATGTCGTAAAAAGTGGTAAAAAAAGTCATAGTATAGTATGTCAAAAAAGTCATAGTATAGTATGTTGAAAAAAGTGGTAAAAAAAGTCATAGTATAATATGTCGAAAGAAATCTATAAATAACCAGTCCCCATGTTGTGCCATGTTGTAGAAGATGCTATTGGAGAGCAGTGGCTGTGACTTTGTCCTGATAGTTCTTTGTTTGTTTTGTAATCTTTGGCATTGGCACAAACCCAGACCTCTCCAATGTGCGTAATTTACGCACAGCAGCCTGCAGAGAGGAGCGAGAGGAGGGGGAGTTCACTTGGACTGTTTCTGCATGGTCCTAGTGCGTGCAAAATCTCCTTTTTTTGTTTGTTTGTTTGTTTTAATATAACGTTATTTTTCGGACTGTAAAAAGTGGAGGGGTCCTATTGTGCCTTCTGAAAAAGTGGGGGGTCCCCATGTAAATGACGCCCTTGCTCCAGCTGCAGCAGCGTCTCTGCAGCATGCATGCATAAAGAGAGCTGCAGCACAAAGTGTCTCTGCACTCCTGCACGCAGGTTTGGGCAAATGCAAGATGACTGACTGCTTACCGACTTATTTATTGGGAAACACAATTTTACCTGCAACGATTAAGACTCGATCTAGGCTATAAACCTGAATCCTGACTTCAGAAGGACTAAATGCATCCCCTGATCTCTCCCTAGCAGCTGACTCCAGGTCTGATCGAGCTTTACTGCAGCCATTGGCTGACAGAGCTGTGCGCGGTCACGCTCAACTTCTGAAGACATTCTCAATCGAGCATTAAAAATAGGATTCATCATGGCTTCAAAGGGAGATGTGCAGTAAAACATATCTTGCCCATTTATAGCGCCATGTACAGTCAATGTAATGCACATGTGACATTCCCTGATTATTACATGGCTGGCTGTGTTTTCTTTTCTTTTTGAATAGTGTAAAATCATGTTATTTATGGTATTCTCCTTATGAATTACCAGTATGTAAAAATAAAACAGAATTTGAACAGAATTAAGCCTATTAAAATAGCAGCTGACATTACAATACTGTGCAATATTTTCAGGTGGAATTTCATTTCATTCTCACTGTGCAATATCATTTTCCACTTGTGCAATTTTGTTAATAGTCTGTTTATTGTCAATACTGTATATACTGCTCCTATTTTTATGCTTCCATCTATTTAAATGGTTCATATTTTGTTACACTTTGTTTCTCTCTTTCTATATATACATATATACATATATATATACATATATGTATATATATATGTATATATATATATACATATATATGTATATATACATATATGTATATATGTATATATACATATATATGTATATATGTATATATATATATATAGAGAGAGAGAGATTTTGCATAGAAAGCATAATCATATAAAATATGATCCATTGCTCCAGATTGAGATAAAAGTTTATTTTTAGTATAATATAATTTAATATATTTAATTATTGTTGTTGTTGTTGTTGTTGTTGTTGTTGTTGTTGTTGTTGTTATTATTATTATTATTATTATTATTATTATTATTATTATTATTATTATTATTATTATTATTATTTTGTATCATTTATTTTGTATAATTAATTTAAATTATATCATTTATAGTATATCAAAAATAAAGTGAAATGCTGCTTACACAGTAATGCATCAGTAATGATAATGTCTTGAAATGGAAGTTTTTACTTTTGCATTTACATTTTATAGCCTGCTTAAAGTAAAATATGTAAATCCTGTATTTATTTATTCTACCACTAGGTATAGGGCTTGTTGAGTGTTTCTTTAATGGCCCACTAGTTTGTCCCAGTGAGCTCGCCATACTTTCACATGACTTCCACTACGTGTGACTGACTGACCCGCATTCCTCAATTGGCAGCAGCCCTGCTGTCATACTGACTCGTTTTAGAGGCGAATAAACACAAACAGTGGATGGAAACGTTATCCATCGCTGTCCTGGGTGTGATATGTAGCTAATCGTCTACATCTTTATGTTTTTTTAAGTGCCAAACAGCTGTGCATCGGAGGATTTGTAACATCTCAGGAGTTCGCAGCTAAAATCTTCAGTTCTACTTTTTTTTGTGCATCTTCAGTTCTGTCGTGTTGGAAATACATGGATGCAAAGATAAACTGATGACTGAGCGACCACTGGCTGTTTCTGTGCTTCGTGTTGGTGATGGCTGAGCTTCTTATTCCTCCAGACTCGAGAAGGTGAGATCAGCTGAGACTCAGTTTTACTGCAGAAAGCAGCTGTAATCTGCAGGATAGACCTGTAAACATTCACCTCTGATCACTGAGGTCTGGAGCTGATGGTCACATCTAACCACTACTCTGATCTTGTCATGTGCATTCTCTGCCCCACCTCTCACCCTAAAAATGAAATAATACAGATTATTATTGGAAACCAAACATAAATGTTTTACATGAAACGTGAACTGCACATTACAGATGTGCTGACATTTCTGTTACACATGGAAAATCAAACATATGCTGGAGCATCACAACAGCTACTTTAAGAAATGTTTGCAATTTGGCCTTTCTTGTCAAGCATATGAATAAATGATTGAATGAAACAATGGTCTGTTAATTGATTAAATTAATTAATTAATTAATTGATTAATTCTCCAGTCCATGTCCAGGGAAGCCAAACACACTGCTCTGAAGCCAACAACTGTGTTTGCTTTTTAACTATTAAAAGGAACAGTGTGTAACATTTCAGGGGATCTATTTATTCAGAACTTCATTCAGAAGTTTTCATTAGTGCATAATCACCTGAAACTTGTGTTTTCGTTAGCTTAGAATGAGCCCTTCATATCTACATAGGGAGCGGCAAGGTCTATGGAAAGGAGGCTGGGTCACGCATCATCAACGCGTCATATCTTTGGGGGTACAACACATGCGCAGTAAAATCTCGCTGAAATTGAGCCAATCGCAACGCACGACCGCAGCTTCAGTTACACTGTGCATGTATTATACCCCATACCTCAATACCCATGTCCGCCCGTGACTCAGCCTCCTTTCCATAGTCCACCATGTTCCTCCACCATGTTTCTACAGTAGCCCAGAAGGGACTAACCAAACTCTGACTCTAGAGAGAGCCTCTCGTTTTTACGTTACCTTAAGGCCACCGTAGTTCTCCGACATGCTTGTGAAACTGCATTAACGTGAGCCGCAGAGTGCAAAACCGTGGTACCGCCAGCCGCCATCTGACTTCCGTTGCTCCTAAAGTAGTGTTATTATGGTAAGGATGACCTCTGAGCGAGGCGAACGGCGTTACTACGGTTTTGCACTCGGCGGCTCACGTTACCACAGTCTTGGAAAGGGAGGAGTGAGCGGAGGGGTACTCAGTTGGTTGCAATCTGCAACCGCACCACTAGATGCTGCCAAATCCTACACACTGTACCTTTAAATGAAGACATTTCTTTGTGTATTTATTCTGCAGGTGTAGTTATTTCTTCCTCTATGATGGATCCAGAGTCAGAGGAGAGGGGGACCCTACAAGAGAGGGAATCTGCTACTTCTACCCGGAAGAGGTTGGACTTTCACACACTTGTTGCATGTTAGGTTGTACTGTTTAGTATGATGATGATCGCCCAGTGCTCGTTTGTGTTTATATTTCAACCCATAGCGTTTAGTTCTGTAACCTCAAAGTTGCATGTATTCCTGTCAGACCCCTTTAGATAAGCAGGAGCTGCTCTGTGGTCAGCTTGCCGGCGCCTGCCGCTGTGTCTCTGAACTCTCCTCCTCCCCTGTGCGCATACTGAGGCTGCGCCGCAACACGTTTGCAATCCGTATGAAAGATGACTTCTTCTGGGTGAGTGAGCACACACAGCTGGTCCAGCTGCAACTTTTCAAGATATCTCTGACTTTTTTTTTTCTCCTAAAAATGAGTCTTGGATAGTTATTTTTGGGGCTATCTTTTTGTTCCTCCCAGGCTCTGGGCTGCTCAGTCGAAGTCCCCAACGTCAGCGTCTGTGAGCTCCTGGATCAGCTCATAAACCTCTTTTGTTTCTACAATGGCTCTGTCCGACAGAGCTACCAGGTACACTTTTCAGTTGTCTAGTAGTCTTATACCATAGTAGTCTTGTTTTTATCTGCTCTATCCCAGAGTGATTAAAAGGGCAGTGTGTAGGATTTGGGGGCATCTAGCGGTTATGCTGCACATCGCAACCAACTGGAACTTCTTCCGTGTGTCGAGTGTGTAGGAGAACTACGGTGGTTGATGCTAAAACATGAATATGGGGTGATTATACACTCATTTCTTTAACGCATTACCGTAACTTGCGTTTTTTTAGGTTGTAGTGGGCTCAGTTTTAAAGCTAGAGTGAAGATACTGGCATCATATGAAACTAAAAAACTGAGGAATCTAGTGGTACCAACCATGTCATACTGTCGCAAAGGAGGTTAAATAACGCTCCAAACTTACACTAAATTTTGACGAGAAAAAACTGGCATGGCCATTTTCAAAGGGGTCCCTTGACCTCTGACCTCAAGATATGTGAATGAAAATGGGTTCTATGGGTACCCACGAGTCTCCCCTTTACAGACATGCCCACTTTATGATAATCACATGCAGTTTGGGGCAAGTCATAGTCAAGTCAGCACACTGACACACTGACAGCTGTTGTTGCCTGTTGGGCTTGAGTTTGCCACGTTATGATTTTAGCATATTTTTTAAGAAAGACTTGCATCTGCATCAAGTTGTAGACCAACGTAATAGAGCAATCTACAGAGTAAAAGTCACATAAAAAAGAGAAACTAGTCAATAAGTTTCAAACTGGCAGGTTTTTTTTCTTCAAAATTGTTTCTTTTTAAAAGTTGCATGTTGTAATTTTTAAACTTTTTTTGCGCTGCAGCTCAACAGTCGGGAAACTCTGGCTAATCGTTGGGCGCTGTACCTCTCACACCTACAGTCAGGATCCTCAGATCTTCATCACGTCTTCAGCTGCTTGAGAACCATCGACTCGACTAATGTACGCACACAAATGTTGTCACGGTTCCACATTTAACCTGCAGTTTCATAGATGTTCTCGGACAGGATGTGTCACAATGTCCTGTGGTATTGTGGTATTGTGGTATTGTGGTATTGCGTAAGAAGTGCTCAGTGTGGCAAACTATCTGCACACTTGTTGCACCTAGAGACTACATTTTGATTAGCACAAGCTGCCTGACAAATGCCAATAAATCCTGGATCTTTCTGGCTGTTGTTGGTGCAATTTTCTAGCTTTTGCAAAATAAACTGTGACTGAGAAGTCTGTCACATTATGCAATAGCTGACAGGATTATAAAACTTTATTTTCCAGTATTTGCAGTGTCTTGTATTAGTGTAACAATTGAACTATAAAGTTATGATCTTCTAAATTGTCTAGTTATCACCTTCCACTTTCTGTTTTTTACATGAGCTGAAAGGTAACCATTTGAATTCTTGTCTGCAGGTTGACCCACTTCTCCTTCTCAAAGCTGCCCTCATTCTTCAGGCCTGTCAGCGCTGCCCTCTAGTGTCAGCAGGCTGTATTCTTTTCAGAGGACGGTGAGCTGACATTTTAAGTCTATATCTACCAGTCAGCGGGATAGTTTTTTAATAACAGGTTTTGAAATCTGACTTTTCTGCCATTTCTCTGCAGAGTTGTGAGCACACAGATGTCTCCAGACCTCACAATGAAGGTGATGGTTCATGAGAGTGAAACATACACCAAGGTAGGACATGACGGTGGGACCAAATGCTGTCCTAAAGCTTTTCTCACCTAACAGTTGTGCATGAAACGCTTGAAAGAGTAAACTAATCACTAGCCTAGCAAGCTGTCATTTTTACAATCTTTTGCACTCACTTTAATTGAACTAAATAATGGAATGGAATAATAGTACTTCTGTTTGGCTGAGAACATGCCAAGGACCCTTTAACAGGCCACTTTGAAACCCATTTTAGTAGCAGTAATTTAGGCTACCTAATGGTACGTGTCCACAGGATCCATCCTTTTCAGGCTTCCCATTCATTGTCAATATAAACAGCTGTGCATTGTAGTAGCGTTGCGTTTCGAGATATGGACCGTTACGTTGCCCGCTCCTCATTTGCAAAAATTTGAGGACTAGGCTACTTTATGCAAATCAGGGGCGTCTGGCAAATTATTTGCTAATTTTTTATCTGTTCAAAATGTACCTTAAAGGGAGATTTGTCAAGTATTTAATACTCTTATCATCATGGGAGTGGGCAAATATGCTGCTTTATACAAATGTATATATATTTATCATTGGAAATCAATTAACAACACAAAATAATTACAAGTATTGTCCAGAAACCCTCACAGGTACTGCATTTAGCATAAAAAATATGCTCAAATCATAACATGGCAAACTCAAGCCCAACAGACAACAACAGCTGTCAGTGTGTCAGTGTGCTGACTTGACTATGACTTGCCCCAAACTGCATGTGATTATCATAAAGTGGGCATGTCTGTAAAGGGGAGACTCGTGGGTACCCATAGAACCCATTTTCATTCACATACAGTACCTTGAGGTCAGAGGTCAGCCCTTTGACAGCCCTACAATAAACTGAAATCAAAAGGATGCCAAAGTAACTACATAATGACGTCTGCAACACGACAAGCAAACAGCTTTTAAAATGCTTGTTTTCTGAATGGAGTTTGGCTTGATCAGTGCCAGGCTATGCTAACATTGTAGCTGCTCCATCAACGCTCAACATAACGTCATCTAGGCAGAAATACGACAGCGATGTTGTTGTTTATACTATAGACCGTCTGTGTTTTATACACGTACATTTATACACAGAGTTTCGCCCGGTCTCTGTTCAAATATGATGTACTATCGTAGCTCTGGGTGCGCACAGACGGCTACAATACTTTTTTCCTCCATTTCTGATTCATCAACGTCAGGACGTCAGGACGTCAGTGACGACAGGAGGAGAATCTCAACGCTGATAGGCTTTTGCGACAGCGTCACGCAAATTTCTTGCTCAAGTTTAAATATTTCAACTTGCACGAATCTCACAAATTTTGCATATTGTCGTCCTTCGCGTCGCCCGGTGTGAACTCGCGTCTATTTGTCTCTTTGCATTGACTTTGTATGTAATCGTGCCGCATGAAAAGTTCACTTTGTGTTTGGTATGAATGCCCCATGACTCTTGACAATGTTAAACTATTCCCTTAACAGAAAAAAGTCTTAAGCCAGTGTTTTAAATTTGATGCAGGCCCAGAAACCCAACGGGCCGAGTACCTTCAGCTCATTTGGCAGTGCCATCAGCTCCACTACCGTGTTCCTGACAATGTCTGAACTCCAGTACCTGCAATCTGCCCCCGTCGACAAAGACTTCAGGTAGCGTCTTCCCTTAATGAGCTCCAGTTCTGTTTGTGTGACATTTCCAGAGAATACTGAGTGTCTCAAACCGTTTTCCAATCCTCCAGTTCCCACTCTACACCGCACAAAATCATCCCCCCGAAGAAGACCCGCCTGTCAAGAACGTTATCTGGCACTCCCTCCACTGAGTCGGAGCCATCTGACCCAGGTTCCTCCCAGTCCTCTCAGAGGTTATCCCTCAGCCCTCGCTTGTCAGAAAGCTCCATGCTTCCATTGCAGAGCGCCGCTGATCCCTCACCGCCATCGCTCAAGCCTCCTTTCTCAAACGGGAAACACTCCCCCGAAGCTGAGGAAGAAGTGCTGGAAGAATCGCATTATCACAGCTTTCACAGCAACGGAGGCGGAGTCAGTCCGATGCATAACGAAGGAGACGGCTCATTGTTGGGAGAAAACTCCCATCTAAATGGAGGTGGAGGCGGAGGAGATGGTGATGGAGATGGTGATGGAGACGCAGGACACTGTGGGACAGCGTTTGACCTCAGAGGGGCTGAGGAATCCCACGACGGTGAGGTTTCGGAAGAGGCTGACAGAAGTGGCGGCTGTGGGAGTGTCCAGGGCCACGAGGCGGAGATACCAGATCCTCCTACTTGCTCTGGTGCTTTTGACCGCCCAGAGGAGTGTCCGCTGATTCCCATGACGCTGTACGTGCACCGGGTCAAAGGCCTGGTGCTGGCTCTGCTGGTGGAGCCGCACTTCTCGAGCGACACAGCTTCTGTGGAGGAAGTGGTGAGAAACGACGGCAACCCTAATAATAATAATTTCTCTCATTTTTTGTCACATATTGAAAGTTTGTGAGCAAAAAAACACTAAAAGATACTTCATGACACAGCTGAATGTAACACATCGCAATGAATCCAGCAGCTGTGCACTAATATTGCCTTTGTAATGCTAACGCATGGCTCCTCCTTTATGGTTTGCATCCAGTATCACAGCAGCCTGGCGTCACTCAACGGACTAGAGGCCCATCTGAGGACTATCTCTCCAGCGGCCCCGGGCGCTCCAGGACCCTACATATTTGCCCATTTTGACTGCATTCAGAGCACGATGACAAGTGAGGCTCCTGCGACACTCTGACACATCTCCTTTCTTCATTCACTCTTTGACTCTCTGTGTTTATCTTTACTCACTCTGCATCTTTTTTCTGATAATTCTGTCTTTTCCAGTTTCCCAGTTTCCTTCTAGAGTGAGTATCTTCTGCCCCACCATCTCTACCTTGGGGACTAGGAGGGGGGTGGGAGTTTATATTTGTCTTTGCATGAGCTAATGGCTAATTAGTAAGACTGTGATCAGCATTCCTTTGTGCGTCAGGCATGCTTGTCCAGGTTAATGTGCCACCGCGGTACTGAGTCTCTTGTTATTGTGTGTCTCTGCAGCCAACCTGTCTGGTCGACCAGGGGGAGCCCCGGAGCGTCCTTTTGTGAGAGCCACATCGCTTCTTCACTCGCATTTCTGTAACACTGGAACTCTGCAGGAGGCTATTATCAGGTCAGTACGGCAGTAACGTGATGATGGTGGTGGTGGTTTGGGGGGGGAGGAGTAGAAGTAGAAGTCGGGGGTAGGGGGTTGGATCTGTCATCATCGTGTCCATCATCACATCCCACCAATCCCTGAATGTTCTTCTTCTAGATCACACTCACATTTAATGGAAAAGAAAGTCCCATTGTTTTTATGACGTCATTGTGTCACTTTGCTCTTTTGTGTTGCGCGTCATCGTCCCGCATGCTTGAAATGGAAATGTGCAATTTTCACCGCAGGAGTGCCGGAGCTGCTGTGTATGGAACCCGCAGCGTGGCCCAGGAGACTTACTTCCAGCAGCACGGGGGATCGCTGAGGAACTCCGGCATCCCCAACCACCAGGACAGTGCCTTCTCGCTGCCCGGCAAGGCCCGACACAGACTGATGAAACACGGGGTCAACCTGCTCTGACGGGACGGCGACGGCGTGACATCTGCTCTCAGTGCTCAAGAGGAGCTGTATTTCGTTGAACTGCCCTGTGAGTAACATTAAAATCAACAGAGAACATAACTTAAAGATTCCTCTGTGGTTCACTTGTTCCCACAGCAGATTGTACGATGCTAGCACACCTTATGGCACTCACATTCATAGCAGAACTTTTTTTAAATTGTATAATAAATGACAGAGAAGATGGTTGGTAAAGGTTTTGCTGAGTAAGTTTTGTTTATAATGAAGTTTTAATTTCACCTATTCCCGTGCTTGTTTGGGTCCAATTTGTCTGAATTCTATTTCTGTTTGCTCAAACACATTACCTTTTGTATTGAGAAGCAAAATTTGTTGCCGTATTAAGCTCCTGTTTACACACATTTTGCACCCTTTTCACCAGATATTTTCCGTTCAGTCACGTCCTCAACGCAGCGAATGTAGTAATTCCTCTTACTTGTATTTATTCATTTAATAGGAAATGTAGACTAAAGCAAGATTAAATCTACTTTGTGTATTTGTACAGAATCATTCTTTTCCTTGCTGCACACAAAACTGTATTACACAAATTTATAAAATAATCCAAAAAATAGTTTTTTATAAAAAAATGTCTATTTATTTGAAATCAACTCTTTGGTAGCATAAAAAATGTTATTTAACTATTCGGCTCTTAGATCTAGTGTGTTTTTTTTTTGTTTTTGAATGTGTCATTTGTTAAAAAAGAAAGAAAGAAAAGAATGCCTGCATTGTAATGTTTGCTGAGTTGAGATCCACTGTGATACTGTAGTGCATTATTAGTGGGAATTAAATGAATACATGATCCTCTCAATGTTGAGTCTTGTGAGCTACTTTGGTAAATGCTTGTTTAAAGCCACAGGGGCGACACAGGGCCTTATTAGGGCCATCAGCGGCCTGCATGTGACCCTGCAATCCCAAACCCATTGTTCTCCTCCTCGGGCTTAACGCCTCGTTGCAAAAATGGTCACAAGTGGCCCAGAAGAAGAAGGACAAGTGCGCTATTTGAAAAGCCAAACACATGCACTGTTAAGAATTTCCCAGTAAAATAACAATAAAGAACTGGCAGCAGGGTTGCCTTTATGTTACTGTAAAATTACCATTATAATACTGTCGCTGAAATTTACAGCTTTTTACTGTTAATGAAAAATACAGTTTGAAATGTTTTTTTTTTAATTAATTTCACAGTATTTTACAGTTAATTTACTGTATAAGATACATTATATAGCTGTTTTCCACCTTTCTTTTACATTATCTTACTGATTTGTTTTAATGCACTATTTAGGTTTTATTTTTTACATTATTTTTGACTAAATTAATAGACTTAGCAGGTTACAGACATAGGAGTAGTCACACTAAATACAATTGTTTACACTGCAGTGGCAGAGGACGCATTGTTATTATCAGATTGTTGATTATTGCAAAACCAAAACGCCCAATTCTTACTTTTTTCTGGCAATTTATTTGTTTTATTTTCTCTCAAAGGATTCTGCTTCCTATTACCCAACTGAGTTATATCCTCTCAAAACCATCCGAATTAATATTTAAGATGGTAGTTTTTTACAGTTGGTGTCCCAGCAAAAGTCATGTGACCTGTAGAAGTGACCTTAAGTAAAACACTGAATGTCCCAGATAAGAATTTCACCTATAATAGTAACACAAAGATGTAATTTAAACTGATTAGTCCAGTCACCTCCATCGATTCATGTCATTCAGCAGTTTAATATTAAACACTACCATGCTATATGTTGTATGTAAAGTCAGAATCAGGTCTGATGATGCCAAACAAACACACAAATCACACAAATGCCTAAAGAATGTCTGTTTTTAGGTTAATACTGTAATTGTTTACAGTGTGCTCATAAAAAAACGTTGTTATTCACGTTCTGTGCCCAATGTTTCTGCTCTATACGCTGTTGTGAATACGTTCTTGATGTTTCTAGATATGGAGTCATTAGAGTCATTAGCTGAGGAGCTGAATGTGAATGGTCTCTTCAGGGCGCCTCATTATGCAGGCGCGTTAAAAGAAAGCAGCAGGGGGGTAAATGGGTGGTTAAGGGCTCGAACAAAAAGAGGGGCAGGGTCTGTGAGGAGGGTCAGGATTCAAATTATAAGTGGGAAGATGTCCCCATTGTCAGTGGGGTATATAGCAAGCTGAGAGAGAGATTGAGAAAGAGAGAGAGAAAGAGAGAGGGAGAGAGAGAGAGAAGTTCCCCATCAGTGAAGCTCCATTTGGGCCAGGATTTAGAAACATCACCATGGCCTCTTCCTCCTCGCACTGCTTTTGGATCGCTCTGTTTCTTCTCTCAGGTCACATTGGAGTATTGGGTCGAGCTTTGCGACACGCAGATGAATCCTCTGGATCAACTCTACGCACGGACGCGTCTAGGCGGTGCGCAGAGCTGGCTGCGCCTTGGCTGCTGGAGAACACGCACCAAGCTGCAGAAGATGATGATGATGAAGCGACGCGGTTGCAGGTCCGCGTTAGGCCTTTCACACCGGGAGCCTCCTCACAGGGCCCGGTGGTTTTCCCAGGAAAATCTCTGTTCAGCTTTGTGCGACGGGTTTACCACTGCTGTCAAGAAGGAGTCCACTGCAGGAACGTGAAGGGGATTCAAGGACGACTGAGAGGAGGTAAGGCAAAGAAGTTCCAGCTAAAACACATGTTGCCATGTCTTTATAAACTTTGGCTTATACTGCTGAACTGAAATTAGTTGTGTTAGTCCGGGTACACATTTACAAAGAGATGGCACAGATGGGCTGCATCAGAAAAAGTGAAGATCAGGTTTATCTTCCATGTGCTTTAAAGGGACTGTTTGTAACTTTTTACACGTATAAATCTACCAGGTCGGGATCCCATGCGCGCTCGCGTGTGGCCGTGTCTCTCCTCCTCTGCTTGCCTTCCCTCACACACCGCGCTCGTTCTCGCTGTCTTGCTCCACCTGTACACGTGCATGCGTGCACACTCCACACTGCAGAAGAGTTAGTAGCCCTGAGAATATCTAGTGAATGTACAGTGGACGTTTGTGCAGAAATAACTGCTGCAGCTCCTCCAGACCAACAGAGGTTTCCCGTGTCTTGTGAAGTGACGGGGCTCCGCAGAGAGAAACATTATTGTCTCGACCGGGTGCCGTTGTCTCCCTGTGGTCGCAGTCGGGAGGCGATAACGTTTCTCTTCCTGCTTCAGCCCCGGCACTGCCACGCTTTTCCTGCTTCAGCCTCCGAAAGCCAACACTAGGATCAGCAGTGATTCATGTAGAGACCTTCGTCTGGTCAGCTAACATTACTGCCGAGCAGGTGAAATATAGTGATATTGTGGTTTTAGCTGACATGTGTCGCCTCTCTGTTTTGAGCGATGCTCGTTCATGTCTATTTAGAGCGAGCAAGCGCGAGCCTGACGCTGACCTTCGTTGACTTAACGGCCACAGGTGTCGCTGTTAACAAGCATTTCTGAAAGTTACAAATAGTCCCTTTTAATACCACTAATTGTAGCTCAATGCAACATAAAAAGGTAAAAAATAATAGTACTGTAACCACAGGAGCTGGTATTTCCTCAAGTGGACTAGAGGGCAAACCTCTAAAAGTGGTGGAAAAACTACACCAAAACACATAATTTCCATCACTTAATTTAAGGTTGAATGTATTTCTTGACTATTAAATTTGTATTAATTAATACATTAATAACTGTATTTATAGAGCAGTTTTCATACAAGAGATGTAGCTCAAAAGTGCTTTGCGAAAGAAAATAAAAATGGAACACATTCAAACAAGGTCAGATAGGCAATAAAATAGACAGTAGATGCTAAAATAGTGAAATTAAAAACAGAGAACATTAAGAATAATAAAAAAGAGAATTAGTAAAAGGAAAAAAAAAGCTGTATGGAATTTAAAATGTATAAAAGAGCTTCATTGCCCATTAAGGGTATTTACATTCATCATCATTGCCCATCCAGTTAACATGCAGAGAGGATAGGGATGAATGAGCAGGAAAAAACGATGCAGCATCAAATAGCCATATGCAAACCTACAGTGTTAAGAGTGACACTGTGCAGGAATGTCATAGAAGCTGTAGAAGTGAAAGCTGATGTGCATGAAAAGCAGATTGGGAGGACATTAATGGCTTGATTAATGCAGCTGTATAGAGGACCGTGTTATCTGCATACAAATGAGTCTTTAGCTGGCTTACTGTCCCCTCCAAGAAGCGTTGAGACATCCTGCTGACAGATTAACAAGGTATTAGAAGTGAAAACATCACCTCTTTGGTGGAGATCCTACTCAGATCCCTGGGATTTATTAAACTATAGAGCCTGGCATGAGTTGTGTGTGTGTTGCTCTGTGACATGAAATGCTTTGTCTTACCTGACTCCATCTTCTTCTTCTCCTCAGGCACAGATGTGGAGTTTCTCTACACCAGGGAGATTTTATCATTGACGGTTACGAGAGCCGAGCTACACCTCCAGCTTTCCAACCCACAACATCTGGATATCCATCCTCTGCTTTCATCAATGGCAAAGCGAGACCTTCCTACAAGGTAAAAATGTTTTTACTTTTTACCAAGACTTACTCATTTCAGTCAAAAAAAGCCTCGGAAGACAAAAAACAACTTGACTGATGGGCTCTGGGAGTGTCAGGCCTGGTTGTAACCCCTGTTGTCTCTCGCCTCCTTCAGGTACAGTTTGTGGTCGCGGGGCAACACAGTGGAGCTGAGAGTGGATCTGCTGTTCCTCATCCAGAGTCTGCAGGAGGCGGCGGGTGGTGCCGGAGGGGGTCCCAGCTTGGCGAACATGCGGCGGGTGGCGTTTTCTTCCAGGGGGCATCCACCAGGAGGGGCTCTGCAGGACACCGATGGTGACGTGTGGGGTGATGAGGTCGGCGGCACTCTGCCTGCTCTGAAGCTGGGCCTGGTTCTAGGCTGCAGTCAGGCTGGATCAGGGGTGTCCTGCGGAGCCGGCGGCGTTCACCTCTCACACACACCCTTCATGGCTCTGTACTACAGATGAAGTCAAACTGACACTGGACTGCATGGAAATCATCTGGTTGAAACTATTTTCTATCTGAAAAGACACACAGCCTCAAAGTTTACAAGGAAAATGATGCACTTCAATGTCAAATCTATTAATTTATAAATGTTATTTTTTTTGTAAATATATATATGTTAATAGTGAATATGATATACTGTAACTCTATGGAGTCATTCTTTTGGTTATTAAAGCACGATCTAACAATGGCTCGTGACATAAAGAGTGTGGCCATTTCTGTTTGTGGTATAGGGCTGTCAATTGATTAAAATATCAATTGCGATCAATCGCATGATTGTCTATAGTTAATCGTGATTAATCTCACATTTCTTATCTGTTCAAAATGTATCTTAAAGGGAGATTTGTCAAGTATTCAATACTCTTATCAACATGAGTGGGCAAATATGCTGCTTTATGCAAATGTATGTATATATTTATTATTGGAAATCAATTAACGACACAAAACAATGACAAATATTGTCCAGAATCCCTCACAGGTACTGCATTTAGCATAAAAGATATGCTCAAATCATAACATAGTACTCAAGCCCAACAGGCAACAACAGCTGTCAGTGTGCTGACTTGACTATGACTTGCCCAAACTCTGTGATTATCATAAAGTGGGCATGTCTGTAAAGGGGAGACTCGTGGGTACCCATAGAACCCATTTTCATTCACATATCTTGAGGTCAGAGGTCAAGGGACCCCTTTGAAAATGGCCAAAATTTAGCACAAGTAGGAGCTTATTTAGCCTCCTTTGCGACAAGCACTCTAGCTTTAAAACTGAGTCTGCTACAACCTAAAAATTGCAAATTGCGTTAATGAGTTAAAGAAATTAGTGGCTAAAACTAATTAGCGTTATCGCGTTAACTTTGACAGCCATGGTTTCGGTCATGATTCAGTCTGCTTTGTTCAGCTGTGTTCCTCTTTTGGATATTCTGGTCCCGATACCATTGAGATATGTGGTTCTATTTAAAGAGGTTTTCACAGTTGGTGGGAGAAGGTGGAAAAAACAACACCTGGACAAACAAAGAGGCCTGTGCATGTGCCGTGACCCTGCTGAACTGCAGGGTCACAGTGACTACTCTGTCAGGAAATATTGTTAGACTGTTTAAGTTTCTAAGTTGCAGAGTTCCAAAATGCTTCACACTTTGGATGCTGTGAAGTCAAGAGATCTCACAAAGTAATCAACGGCAACTCAAGGGTGTCGGGAGTGGAAAAACAGCAGCACCACATTCTGATAAAATAGCACATTTATTAAAAAGAGACAGCATTTATAAGCATTTTCCCATTTTTGCAGATATACGCCACATCAGAGAAAGATCAGGGGTCTCGAATACATTTCTCAGTCCACCTGCTGCTGCCTGCAGCCCCCGAGAGGAGCTTTTATCCATCCAATACAGTAGGACTCATGTTTGAGCGCACACTCGCGGTCTCGCACACTCGCGCTGTGTGATCGGCGGACGTCAGACCATGGGTGGTCTGCTGCCTGGACGATGGACACGTTGGCAGATGTTTTTGCTGTTCAAATTTGTCTCAGTTTAAATTCATCTCACATGTTCAGTTGCTTTGATAATGAGGAAAAGAAAAGGAGAAACAGCAACAAGCTGGCAATGGTCATCTGAAACAAATCTACATTAATTACAGAGCGACTAAAATGACTTTTTTTTAAGAATGGAAATTGGAAGATGGTGTCATGGCAGGGGGATAATGAGTGGGGATGACAAATCTGATGACAAGACATGACATGTTTTCCTCCCCTGGTTTATTCACTGCTTTACCAGGCGAGAAAAACAGAAGAAAGAAATGGAGAACCTTTAGCGTCACAACAGGACACTGTTTAAGAATTTGGATGGGATGGCAGCAATTCTTTGGTTCTCGTGTGAAAAAAAAAACACAGAGCAGATCTTCATTCCACTCTAGTTCATGAAATTGTGAGATGTATTGACAATAACAGGTCCAACAAAGGCTGATGAGAAGCTAAATAGACTGTTTGAAACATACATTTAATACAGTTATCTCACTAACCTTCCCATTTGTTTCTGACTGGCTTTGCTCCGAGAAAAGTTGAGGTTCGAGATAAATAATTCTACTGACAGACGTCCGTTACTCCTAACAAGAGCTGTTTGTGTGGAATGAAAATCGAGCCCAGAAAAGTGTGTTTTAACAGAGAAGGAAGGAAGAAAAAAAAAAAAAAGAGGCTAATTTGATTTAAGCCAAAACAAAAAAGAGCAACCTCAAGGCGAATGATGGTAAAGCACAATGTATTCAATAATTCAAGGCAACAAAGACAAACACACAAAAAAAACAACATGATCTTAAAATACATGAGGCAGTGCAAAAAATGTCACACCAATAAAATATCAAGTTTTAAAAACTCAAAACAAAACAGATCCTGAGAAAAAAATTCAAACATACAAATCCAAGCGCATTATAAAATATCTCCAGATCAGCCCCACTCCGATTTAAATTATATATAATAGAATGGAAGATCCCACATTTTCAGACATAATCTCATTTATTTGACTCTCCGACAGTCAGTTCATATGGCTGTCCGTCGCGAAAAAAACAACAATTTTATACTCTGTACCGACAACCGTTCCGCCCCAGAAGAAAGGCCACTTCCTCAAGAGAAAATCAAAGAAACCCTAACACCTCAGCTACAACACAAAAGTGATGAGAACAAAATGGCTTTCACACGATCAAATAAAGTGTGATTTTGTACCTTATATACACACGCAGCTGTGTAGACTTGCAAAGGAACAGAACACGGTGACTTTGGTGCTGAATTAAATGAAAATGTTGCATCTTTTCAAAGGAAAAAAAAAAATATGAATTTCAAAATAAAAGAGAAAAAAAAAACAACTGACTGAATATTTTCTGGCATTAACTTCTTGCCCGCCATCAATCAAAATGGGAAGGAGGAGTGAGGAAGGATCCACAACACCTGAATTATTAACCGTTTTTTTTTTTTTTCAAGTACTGCTTATGGCAACAGCAATACTGGCAGGGGGGTGTCGGGGGGGACATTTAAGACGCATTAGTGAAACAGGCAAAGTTACAAAATCGTCCTTGGAGTAGAGCTAAGCACTTGAGGGAGGTAACTAGATACATAAATAGGAGGGTTCACAACACAACTCTACTAAAAATGAAGAACAAAGCTGCTTTTCAGACATGGAAAGCAAAAAGGGACACCATTGTCCAAAAGCTGAGACTGAAACACAGGCGAAGTGGACTCTGATAATGCGGCCATGTCGGGGAGAAAAAAGGCTCAAAGATAGATTAAGATAGATAAAGATTTGTCCCCAGGTTGTTCAATCAATTCAAGGACCAGAACAAGTAGCTTAATTGCACTGAAAAGTTCACACTGAATTAACAAAATGGTACGGTCCACATTAAAAAGGTGTTAGACGGCAGATTTGAAAAGGCAGAGTGAAGGATGTGGAGAATGCAATAAGTGTTGGTTTATGAGTAAACATTTGATTTTCTACTTACACCGATGTTGTGCTTTCTCATCTCTGACTGCAGGTGGGTGAGCTTTTGGGGATGTATGAAACAAGTGCATTGACTGGCACAGATTCTCACGGTTTATTATATTAACATGGAGCTGCAGCGGCCTGTTCTCTCAGTTTCAAATAACACGGAGGGCTGAGGTTTCATGGCCCGTCAGAGTCAACACAGCATTCTGTTTCAAATCAAAAAACACAAATTTATGACAAAAAACAAAACAAAAAAACTATTACAACCGTCCTCCCAGTTAGCCACCGATGTAAAAAAGTGGCAAACACTCTATCCCTCTGAATTAGAGGTGCACCGATACCGGATTGGATATCAGGCCGATACTGACTCAAATAGCTGGATCGGATATCAGTGACAATGGTGCCAATCTATTCAATTCAATTCTATGTTTACATACTATATACTGGAATTTTAATTTCTGTTGAAGTTTTGACTAATTAGTTGATGCATTAAAAAGGTTTACACTTGAATTGTGATGGACTGGCGACCTGTCCAGGGTGTACCCTGCCTTCGCCCAATGTCGGATGGGATCGGCTCCAGCCCCCCCGCGACCCCTAACGGGATAAGCGGTTGCAGATGGATGGATGGACACTTGAATTGTAATTCTTGTTAATTCCGATTTTATTTTACCAAGTTGCTGTATGATTTATTAATTAAATAATTAATAACAATTCAGTACATTTATATGTATTTTGTTGTATATTTTATATGAGACATGAAAGAATGATCCCAGTCACTTCCACGCAGTGAGGCATACAGCTTATTAATTAAACACTGGCTTCGGATCGGTACTCGTTGTTGCTATGGACTGAAAAAGTTGGATCGGTGCATCCCTACTCTGAATCAATTAAATTTTGATAAGTGAGGGGTACTGTGCATCCAAATATACCCAATTTAAAACACTCGCCACAGAGCAGAGGCCTCGCAGAATTGTATTTTGCAAGCTATTTGTCAAATTAAACAGGCCACCAAGTTTTCCTTTTCCAACAAAATAAAAAAAGATATTCTTTGGTGAAACAAAAAGGCAGGCATGCATACTTAACGAACGAATAGAAAAAGGCAAAGCTCGTAGAAAATACAGTGATGTAAAGATCCTGACTTCACTTGAGCTGAAGCATTTCACAGCATAAACTTTGACTGAAAGAAACCGTTCCACATTCTCACTTTGCAATGTTTGAACTTTAAAATGGATCCTTCCTTGAAAAGGACTTTGAATTTGCGATCACTGTTGAGGACACGTTTAATGGCCCTGAATCAGAATTTTTGGTGGAACAATGCCAAATAAGTCTATCAAACTTTATCACACGTCACCAACAGATTTGTGAAAAACAACCTATATTTATGTAAAAGGCAAGCCGACTTAGACAGCAAATAATCCCGCCAGCTACAGAGCTGGTTCAACGCCAATTTCTTTCAACGACTCATGGCAAGTAGATGATGGCACGTCAACGAAAGGACAAACTAGATCTGAGTGGAAAGACACAAAAATGCAACAAAATGGGAGCCTGTGAAATGGCAACTGTATTTCCACCAACTACTTAACCAATTTCTAAGCAGCACCACTTCCAATTTGAAGGTAACACGTCTGACCGGATGCAGAGCAAGAGTGTTAAACAGAGTGCTTCCTTGCTACACCCAGTACAAAACGATGCTTTTGCTTTATAAAACGGGCCCAGACCAATCGCTCCTGAGCATCCCTTAGCTGCTGAAATGTAGTTTCAAACCGTGAAGACTGGCGTCTGTAAATCCTGCACAGTCTCTGAGTGGAAATGACTAACATTGTTCAAAACTGTCAGCAGAGGTGGATGCGAAACACATTCACAAAGAAGCGCACGGCATACACTTCCTACATCTCCTTTTCTTGCCTAAACGGTAGAATTCGACGTCAGCGGTTGCTTCCGTCGCGAAGTGGCTTTCCGAAAAGTTATTGTCTCTTGTTGTCCTGTCGTCAAGATGTTCTCCGAGCTCTCTCCTGTGTGTACGCCTTTACCTGTGCTGCTGTTGCCACTTTGTCCCCCCCCCCCCCCGTTACCCCCCACACCCCACCCCCCTTCTCCCTCTCCAAAGTCTCACGTCCGTCTTGTCTGTTTGACGTCCCCTCGGTCGCTAGTTGGAGCTCACAGCCGACAGAGGCAGAACAGTGTGGGGATGAACACCCCGAACGCCACAAGGATGGGAAACATTAGGCTGCTGTTGTCTGCTGCGTATGGGTTTGGTGTTCGGGGGCCCGACTGGACCCTGGTCTTGGTACCTGCTGGGACCTTTCTCTTCCCACCTTCCTCGCCTCCCTCGGTATCCTCCTCTTCTTCCTCCTCTTCCTCTGGCTTCTCCAAGCCAGGGTGAGGCTGAAGTTTTGGCACATCTGTCCAGTAAGAAAGCGTTAAGGGAAAACAGGGGCGCTTAGTCCAAATTACATACAAAGAAATTGGCACACAAATGGATGTATCAAAGTGGCCTTTGCACACCAAGTCAGGTTATTCTTTTTTTTTTTTAAATACGGCATCCGATACAAATCGTTATGCACACTGGAAACCCTGCACACTGAGTCCAATGCATTTTATATAGGGCTGTCAAAGTTAACGCGATAATAAGGAAATTACCTTTGTTTACATTACATCTATTTTACCTATTTTATTACTCTAGTGCATTACCTCTGTTTATATTTATTTATTACATCTACTTCACCTGTTTTATTTGCTTTATAACTGTGTGTGTTTTAGCCGTTATATTGTTTTATCTGCCTTGTTTAGTCTTGTCAAGTATTTGTTTTAAAGCACTGACTAGAAGTGGCAGCTGTGAATCTCGTTGTATTTAATACGATGACAATAAAGCTTTCCATTCTATTCTTAACGCAAATTTGTTTTAACGCCACTAATTTCTTTAACACAATCGATCTTTTGGAGGTTGTAGAGGGCTCAGTTTTAAAGCTAGAGTGAAGATACTGGTATCATATGAAAACTGAAGGAATCCAATGGTCGCTAAAAACTTACGCAAAATTTTGGCAATGATTAAAACAATAATTACGTGGGTGCAATGGATAGCGCTAGTCCCAAATGGGGCTAATGAATCAATTATATTAGTAAGAAGCTATCGTTTAGCTGCTACAGGGCACAATCTCTACCGTCTAATCTTTCGTACATCCTTTGTTTTGCGACCATCGATTCCATCGCTACCTGTTCTGCAATCACCTGCCAGAATCTATCTTTAAATTCCACATCTGTTTGTTTGTTATGAATTGATTTATGCTGGGAGATAAATGAACAAAGTGTATCAGCTTATCAGATGCCATTTTAAGGGATGACGTTTGCATTTACTGTGGCTCTGAGAAGGTCAACCAACTCTGATGGATGTGAAAAAACGCCGAAAATCTAAATGATGGCCGAAAGTTTCGGATTCGGTGTGTAAACATGATTGACACAACATTAGGTCGTATTTATTTTTAAACGTGTGACAATTTCAGATGAAAAATACAGACTTGGTGTGCAAAGGCCTTTAGTCTACAACTACGGTACTAGAATGAGTACATCTGGTTGAGCAAGACATTGTGATCTACTCAGTAGACTGAGTTTTTATGTAACATGTAAGGGTATGTTTGCAGTCTCATGACTCACCATCTAAAGTCCCCTTCATTACATAGAGAGCGCAGACCTTGGGGTTGTCATAATAACCCTGGAACAGAGTGAAAGGTTATTTAATATCATACAGGAGTGAATATAAACCTTGTTTCTAACAATGATCCATAAATCTGTTTTGCTTTCAAGAAACACTGAATTAATGATTGGAGCACCGTTATCTGAGTAAGGTGCTCAATTTGACACAAACACAACCATTAAAAATGCCTCCCTTCTTTCATTTTCTTCTAAATTTATCACAGCGTGATGAAAGAATCAACATTTGGTGCAGGTGGATTTCCGCTGAACAAGTGGACAGGGCAAAACAAAAACACCTGTGCTAGAGAGGTTTCGGCATTTCATTGTTAGGACAGTTTTAACGTTTGCAGAAAGAGCGGACAGTGTGTCCCATTTGTATCTTTTTAAAGAGAGAAAATGCAGAGAGGGCCAGCGATCTACAAAAAAAAATTAAAAGAAGAATGAGGTCACTGCAGGAAAAGCTTTTTTAAAGTGTGCCACCCTACAGTTCTACAAACCCATTGCCAAAATCGTTCATTTGTCAGAACACAGAATACTAATCATACACATATTGTGCGAATGGCCTGCAGCAAGTTCCAAAACTAACACACCGAATGAAAGGTTATCGCTCTAATTGTGATGTTCTGCTGTATTGGAAGTACTGCAGTGGTGCGAATATGGGCTAAGTAAACAAGTACGTCAAATACATGTTGACAAGATAATTCTAATTGAAAGTCAGTCTGTGGCAATAACTGCACTTAATAACGCATTTTAGTTTTGGGCATTTGATAAAGTATTGCTCATATAGTCATGGGCATTTTTGCCAGGTTTTGCAGCAGGAGAAATTAAAGGTGCTATATATGATATTCAGAGCATTAATTTAGCATCAAACAACGACTTGCTATGTAAAGATATAGAGAAGTAATGTCTACCTGAGCAGAGAATGAAGTCGCTCTCCCTCTGTGTGAGTTACTGCGGCTACAGCTGATAACGCTGTCCCGACTGACGGCACCCACCCTCCAACTCCCCCCTCAGGTTAACACTGTTAGTTCTGTCCGGACTGTTGCCATTGTTTTCGGTGATAGCGCGGTTAGCACCGTTAGCTGCCGCCGCCATGTTGAGAGCCGTACAGAGGCAATAGAAATGCTCCCAATCTCGCATTTAGCACCTTTAAACTTATGCCGATACACAAGTCATCCACTCTTTCTAAAATGCCTCTCCTTACGGCACTCCGTACTACACTATCAGTCGATAAAAGGTCGTGCCAATGGTAACAGAAGTAGTCTCACATGGTGCTGTATTGATTGTGAGGAGGACAAAAAGGGAAATGTAACACACATCAGCTTGTAGGAGGCGTCTAAAAAGTAGAGCGTGGATGTTGGATAATGTGAAGGGGAGACACTTTACCAAATGACCAACGCTTCAGCAGGCCCACCACGGTAGGAGCTGCTAGATGTATTACCAGAGAGTAAAATGTGACAAGGAAAAAGGTGACAGGATTAGTAACCTCATTACAAAGATAGCAATGGATAAGAGGCGATTCCATTTGTTTAGGGTGATGGATTCATGGCTGTCATAGCTTAATTTAGAGCCAGAGATCTAGAGCAACCACTAACTTGAAGAAGGGGTAAATAGCGGAAAATATGAAACCGGATTCACAAACAGTAGTTGTTTGGTGAGAACTAGAGAGGAAAGTTAATTGCTGCACTACATGACAAGCAAACAAATATGATAAAAGGACAACCAGATGTGAGACTGTTGCCAGTCATTTGCATGGCCCACACACACTCCAAACTGGCTGTCAAAAGCCCTTTCAGGCATGGAGTTCATTATGTAAATGTGCTGTCGATTTTACATGTCGGTCTTGTGTTAGAATAAGAGTCGCTTTGCTATACAAGTCGTGATGGTAATTTCCCACCGGGCTCATGGCTGAAATGAATGCCATCGTATTAAAAGGAACAGTTCAACATTTTGGGAAATACTCTTAATTGCAAATAACTAGCTTTACTATCTCTTATTTATTCAGCGTACAAAAAACAAACTGGAAAGACGACAAGCTGTTGTCTTTATACAGATTAAACAAACAAGATACGAATGGTAGTTTGTTATCTTTGGACAGAGCCAGCAAGCTGTTTCCAGTCTTTATGCTAAGCTAAGCTAACCAGCTGCCGAGGGTATTCATATTTAACAGACAATAAAGTGGTATCCATCTTTTCATCTAACATTCAGCAAGAAAGAGAATAATTCGCATTTCCAAAAATGTCCAACTATTGCTTTAAATCTTGTCACTAAGTATGTTCTTACTGTTACTGAAGTAGTTGTTTTTATGACTACACTACCTTCTCTTTACGTCCTTTCATTATAAAAAAATGACTTGTGTACAACTGATTATTCTCCCAACCTCTGTCCATCACACATAACTGCCCATTGTCATCTTAAAATACATGAAACACTATTTCACAAAGAAAAATAAATTAATAAATGAGAAAATTGACCCTTCCTAAGTCCCGCCTCTATTTGCTCTGTGCTCCAATAACAGTTGAGCAAACTTGGAACCCGGCAAAACCTCGGACAACTTTCCCTTTTCCTGTTATGGGTTATACTATACTGTATGCTACATCTATTCAATGTATGTAACGGCCTTGTTTAGACCTGGCATTAACATGCATCTTGAATGACCACTTGTGATCGGATCTCACTTCCCCGCTCTATATGCAAAAAAACACGTCGTAAACACATGGCTAATACAGCAGACGTTGTGACGTAAGATTACAGGAATGTCAGTAGTAATATTCTACATATCCGTGAATTCAGATACATTTTATTAACATCAAAATATAAGGTTATTGTACCGGTGGTCCCCTGGGACCTCTGTGATGCCGACCCCGCCGCCTTTGCTAGGCAACGGCAAGGTACAGAGCTTCAGAGAACCGGAGAGGAGAGTAAGCGAGCGAGCAGGCGAGTGGGAGTCTGCTCTGTGCAGAGCACCGGAACAGAAACACCACCAACACCATCACTGATAATCTGATAATAATGCACTTCCTGCGCTTAGTCTGATAAACTGTAGATATGTAGCCCATAGATAAGATATATTTTAACAAAATACAGCTGTACCGACAGAATACAGTAGTGCACAGAAGTCGTTTCCATGCCACGAGACGGACAAGCGCTCGCATCTGCCTGAATATTCGTAGAGACCCGCGGTTTCCCAGCGGGATGTCAGTTTAGTAGGCGGTCCTTAATGTGATCCAGGACACATTTGCTTACACACTGCTAAAAGAATGTGGCCATATGCAGCCCAGACCACCTCCGAATGTGGTCTGAGCAGCTTGAGTGCATTCGCATCTGTACTTAGAGCGGTCCACTTGTGATCGGATCACCCAGGACGTATGTTAATACCAGGTCTGAACAGGGCCTAAGTCACATTACATTGGTGTCACAATCTTCACAGACACATTACATTGCAATAGTAACAGTTACTATGAGGAGATTTTATTTTGTGCTGATTTTGGCGGCCCCTGTGGACAAAAGCGGTAGTGTTTCCGAGCATCGGAGTCCCTTTAGAAAACCTCTCATTTTACGGTGCTGCTGCCGGGCGCGGAGCTCTCTACCTCCTGCTGGAGCTTCGACCGCAGGTCACTGCCGGATGCCCCGCTACAGTTTTGAGCTGAAGAAGTTTCTGGTGAACCGGCATGATTATATCCGATTTTGTTCCTTATCTCTGCTTCCTGCCGCCCCACAGTATGTTGAAGTATGTTTCTTTTTGTCAAACTTGTCTGACCTAGCAACAGTAACTAAGGGGGGCGGGACTTAGGATCTGTCATTTGACCTGCTAGGACACCATTTTTATACACAAGTTGGGTTGAATAAAGTCTTATAAAAAGATGCAATTATTATCAAAACTCTTGACACTTGAATAGATTTTTTTTTTTTAAAAGGAACAATCTACTGTCGTAACATGACTTGCCACGACATAACATGGTTTAACGGCTCACCTTTACAAACTCCACCGTGAGCTTGCCGTTGAAAGTGGACACCTCTCCTTGCACGCTCAGCTTGCCACGTCTAATTGAGAAGGACACTATCTCATCATGAGCGGTACTGTGACCCACTCGCTCAAAGATATCCAGGTCCTTCACCACCACATGACCGTTTAGACGGACGTCAAACACCTAGAAAAACATATTCCCAAATCAGCAATGATTAACAGCTAATCCACACACAGCTTAACATTCATGGCTGCAACAATGGAGTACTAATGGGTATTCAAACAGCTCCCATATGTCTGAACACCAGTGTGCAGTGAAATGTATATTAAAACAGAAAAAAGGAATGACATGCCTTTATTAAATGCTACACTAGAACATCTCTGATTCATTCATTCCCATACCTTTTGCTGTGACTGGGCGAAGTAAACTTCTGCATACTTCATAACTAGTATATAGTCTCCTTCCTCACGAATGGGGATATCATATCCAAAAGTGTCCTCATTGTAGCGCTCCGTCTGATACAGAATCTGGTCCTCAGGACTGGAGCGCAGTATTGGCAGACGCACCCCATAATCAGATGCTATACAAAGGAGAACAGCATCAGGTTCAGTCAGCTGCATTACTGGAAAACTGATCATGTTTTAAGTCCGGCAAAGCAAAGCACCACATTGCACAGGCTCTGACCTTTTCCTGCACTCAATGGAATACAGTGCCCTTCTGTCTCAAATGGCATAGTTACCACACCAGTGTTCAATCCAACTTGCTATTAAAGTGCCTCATAACTACAGGCAAGAATGACTCTCTCTACAGCACAATTTTTGATCATATCATCACCTGCTTCCTCTCTACATGCTGAGAGAGAGAGAGGGGGCGGAGCTGTAGTCGTCTATGCTGACTCCACATTAGTTTGTGGTTAGTGGCGGAAGTCAGGCCATGAGCAGAGGTTTTTTTTGACAGAAATGTAGGTTTTTACCTTCACAATGTCATTTCTCAGCAGGTGAAGAAGCACCAAGCAAAGACACACACTACACTCATCTTAGCAGCTATTAACACCAACTCACATTTGCCAAGTTTCCCTTCCAATGGGTCCTTTTTGAAGTGAATCCCGTGCACGTCTATATGCGATTCACCCCCGCAGTTTACAGCCCAGATGACCCTCTCTGCAAGGCTGAGGCCGCCGCCACCGTCCGCCCAACACTGCTCAGCCAGCAGCGACAGCACCGCTGCAACCAGCCCGGCGACGAGCTGCACCGTGACCCGCTGCATTGCCACACTGACACAGGCAATGGTCCTATAGAGAAACACACAGAAAAGACATACACGGCATCAGTATCTTGCAGGATATAACTCCTCCGTTGCTGTACGGAAGTAACCCCTTTCCACATGTTAACATTAACCACATTAGCTAGCAACAAGGAGCTAGCCTAGTTTGTCTTTGCTTGACATGCAACATGATATCTGATACCTGCAGTAGCACGAGCACAAAAAGCACACACAGGAAATAAAATAGTATTACAGCTTCACAAATATCATGATGTGTTAATTAAGCAAACTAACAGATGAAATAGCAGCGAGTCACGTTGGTAGCTAGATGCTAACCTACCTGTCTAACCAGTAATACTTGAGTCTGAATGAGAGCCCGGCTAATGTTCATAGAAACTTACCTTCCTCTTTCCACAGATGTCCTGTCTTTTAACTCGTTTCACCCCCCCAATTGTGTAGGATTATCTCTTGCTGATGCAGTGTACTTAGATACTGTAAGGTAACTTTACTGGTGAGGAGATCTCTGCTCAGTTGCTGGTGGCAACAAGCCTGCTACACTACTGACTTTCATTCAATGTGTGAGTGCAGCCTAACTACTGCTGCGAGCTTACAGTGGGCTGCTGCCAGTTTGCAAGGAGGCGGGGCTTAAGCAAGAAGTGCTACCTAACATGACAGTTCCCCATTTGGGCCCAATGAGTGACGCGTACTCTGTCCAATCACATCCTCCCGTTTCCTGAACCATTAAAACACCATTTCATATCATAAGCCCCAATCACATCCTACTTTGTTATATCAATGTACAAATGACGACTTTTTAAAAAAAATTTTTTTACATTTTTGTCAAGAATATAATAGGTCATAGGTCATATAACTATATGACAACCATATGACAACTATTAGGACTTTTAAGAAATTTAAACATGCACTATCTGGCGCACTTTACACTCACTTTACACTATACATCCTATATACCACTTTATTGCTGACTGCACATATGTACATATTACATTTATTTATTTATTGTACATTCTACATTTATTTATTGACGGACTGTACACACTATGTTCACCCATTCACTCTGTATCTTTTATATCTCTATTATTGTCTTTATAATTTTTGTATACCTTTACCTCTCCTGTGATTCACTCTGTTTGCTGATGTTGCTGCTTTGACACCTGAATTTCCCTCCGGGGATTAATAAAGGTTCATCTTATCTTATATATATAGACAGAATGGCAAGTTTACACTTCATTCATTCATTCATTCATTCTCACTGTGCAATATCATTTTCCACTTGTGCAATTTTGTTAATAGTCTGTTTATTGTCAATACTGTATATACTGCTCCTATTTTTATACCTGCTAATGCATCTTGTTTTTTGCACTATCCCCTTTGCTGCTGTACACTGCAAATTTACCCACTGCGGGACTAATAAAGGAATATCTTATCTTATCTTATCTTAAAGTGTGGATTTGGTTTAGTTTTAAGTTTAAAAAGTGAGCTATATACTGTGCTAAAAATATAAAAATATAAAAAATAAAACTTTACAGTTATATATGCTGTTTGTACTTTCATATTCATATTGTACTTACATTTCATATAATAGCCCAATCACATCCTATTTTTGTTATATCAATGTACAAATGATGACTTTTAATACATTTTGCCAAGAATATAATAGGTCATATAACTATATATATAGACAGAATGGCAAGTTTACACTTCATTCATTCATTCATTCATTAATTCTCACTGTGCAATATCATTTTCCAATTGTGCAATTTTGTTAATAGTCTGTTAATTGTCAATACTGTATATACTGCTCCTATTTTTATACTTCCTTCTATTTAAATGGTTCATATTTTGTTACACTTTGTTTAGCTCTTTTTTTTTACTGTGTTAGCTGATGTATCTTGTTTTTTGCACTATCCCCTTTGCTGCTGTACACTGATTTTACCAAATTTACCCACTGCGGGACTAATAAAGGAATATCTTATCTTATCTTATCTTACAGTGTGGATCTGGTTTAGTTTTAAGTTTAAAAAAGTGAGCTATAGACTGTGCAAGAAAATAGCTGAAGTAAAATAAAACCACCAATATGCTAAAAAAAGGTGAATTTTACAGTTATATATGCTGTTTGTACTTCCTTTATTTATTTTATGTTGTTTAAGTGCTTTCCTTTGGGTTTATCACTCCACCATTTAATATAATAGCCCAATCACATCCTATTTTTGTTATATCAATGTACAAATGATGACTTTTAATACATTTTGCCAAGAATATAATAGGTCATATAACTATAAATATAGACAGAATGGCAAGTTTACCACTTATAGTGTGGATCTGGTTCAGTTTTAAGTTTAAAAAAGTGAGCTATAGTGTGTGCAAGAAAATAGCTGAACTAAAATGAAACCACCAATATGCAAAAAAAATAAAATAAAAAGGGGGCATTTTACAGTTATGGATGCAATTTGTACTTCCTTTTATTTATCTTATGTTGTTTAAGTGCTTTCCTTTGGGTTTTATCACTCCAAACCTACAAGAGGGGTATTAAAGTAGGATATATATCTTTTTTATCTATCTTTTATTTATTTTTTTAGATATAGTAATATTACACGTGTCCTTTAAAAAATCTCCACGCCCCCCTTCTTCCGGTATGATATGGCCCGAGTCTTGTCCAATCAGAAGAGTCCAACGCAGCGCGCACACGCTGCACTCGACAGTTGACCAGAGAGGGAATGAATGAAGATAGTTGCTATGGCAACAGCAATACCTCTTTGGATGACAGGTGTTTTAGTACACAGTAAACATATGTTGAAATACCAGGAAGCATCCACACAACCCTGTATAGTTATATTTAATATTTGCAATACATTCACAGCAAACTGCTTCAAAGTCATAATGCTTACACAAAGTACTTTGCATAAGCATAATGTGCAAATAGTTGCTGCTATATTTCTATCTAGAAGACAAGTGGCCCAGAGGCAGCATGTAATAGTGCAGCTTTATCGTGGGTGTTGCTATGCCTGCAATAACCTCCTCTATTCTTTCCACATGAAAACTAATTCTTGCACTGATCATTTTAGTGTAATGTCAATGTCTTTCCTTTACTATGGTGTTCATGTGTTGCTAAATAGCTGGAGCATAATAGGGAAATAAAATTACTGCAGTTGCTTGATGCATACTGTGTATCTATGTGATGTGTTTTTAGTTGCATGTGTCACTAATGAATATATATAGAATATAAAAAATTAAAGCAGAATTAGTGAAAGGTCACACAGGGACAGTTATTTACAGTTATTTCCATGGGATGATTTGCACGGTGATTGTTCTGCAGTGTTTCTGCAGGTAAAGTGTATCCAGCCAGCAGTCTTACCAGAGACCTGTATGAATAATAGATATTATAAGGAGGTTTGTCCTCGAGACATGCAGTGACAGCACACAGTGCTTTACTAATATAGGCTACTGATAAGGACATTTTGACATATAAGAGGTGCAGCATGAAATTTAAGGTCCATACCAAAACAAGCTGATGTCAACAAATTTTTGTGAGTATGTATGTATATACTACTATATTGTGTTTTCTTTGGCAACATCACCACAGAAGAAAAGGGGCTCAAATGTAAACACCTTTTTTATTTTTCTACAGTTAACTTGGCGAAATATTTTTTGTTTACTTTGTTAGACAAAAATGCAAATCTGCATATATACTGAATTTAATAAATTTCTCTCTTTGGCATGCATAAAAATTGCTTCGACGACACAGATGTGTGGAACGTTACCACAACTACAATCATATTGACGTTGACATACAGTACAGGTACAACATGATCACATCCACTGTAAATACAGTTCACATATGTCATTCCTACTGTATGATCGCAGACAGATTAGTATGGATAGACAATATATATACTAAGACTCTAGGTATTCAAACCTGTGAGCATCGAAAGACAGGATGCTGCAAACCGGAGCTGTGCATCTTTGTGAATCGTGTTCAACTGTCCTTGATATACTGTAGTGAATAACATATATGAAAAGCATTTCAGAGCTCGGTTTCTCATTAATATCAGAGATCTGCTTCTTTGTTGCATGTATTGTTAGACAGTGATGCTTTTATAGGACTCGACTGGCACAGAGAAAACTCACAGATGGTCACACAGTTACAATACAGGTGTTATATTGCCACATGGGTTCCTGGTTGGAGCCCCGATGTCACACAAAGGACATACAATTTCTAATATAACACAAACTGTGTGAAAACATACAGAAATGTTCAACAGCGCACTGACCTTTTACATCTTTTCTACAGGCATTCAGGCTCACATCCTGACTTTGTTGTACATTGAAGGCGACATTTTGCAAGACTTTTTTTTTTTTTTTTTTTACCACGCAGAGGATGAGACAAGACACCAGCAATCTATCCACACAGGAAGTTATTTAGTGAGAATTAAAGTGCAAAAACATAGGTTGGACAATCGTCAGCTAGGCTACAGCAAATTCGGCCTCAGTTGAACTGGAGACTTTTCAGGAAGAACACTTATTGACTGAAAGTGTGAGGTGAACTCCTCGCTCTGTAACATTCAAGGAGTTTTGATTCCAGTGTCATTCAGATTCGGATGGCTCAGAGAGATCTCAGCATGTCCTACTGGTGTACTTGGTCAAGTATGGAGAAGGACACAGCTTCATATTCAGGACCGATCATTTTATGATCTTAGCGAGACATCATTCGTACAAACTCTGTGGAGAGAGAGAGAGGAAGATAAGGACAAAATGCAACAGTTGCACTGAACTGTAAAGCAGTGGATCACAAACTATTTTCCCTTGAAGCTCCCCCTACTTGTATCTAAGAAAAGCTGCAAATTTGTTTTAACACCACTGATTTTATTAACGCATTAACGCAATCGATATTTATAACCATGTCATACTAGCTTGTTGCAAAGGAGTTTAAATAACGCTCCAAACTTATTAATCATGATTAATCATGGATAATCATGCGATTAATTGTGATTAAATATTTTAACTGATTGACAGCCCTAATAAATGCAGATACGTAATATGATATGATCTTTTTTTGTAACAACATTAATTAATTTACTATTGTAGTGTTAGAGCTGAAATAGATGTTTTGTTATTGTAGTTAAATAAATGTAATGTATGGTGTTGTTAGATTGCTTCTAGACCGCCCCATTTACATAGGGCCTCGCTTTGTGTGCGTCAAGCTGGTAGAGCAAATAGGTTTTTGACCGCAGTGAAAATGTTGTTTTTGAAAGGCTTAACACCAACAAATATGAATTGAAGCTGCATATTTCATTAGATTTTATAATTAGAAGTAGCAAAGTATAATATATCTTTTTAAATAGTATATTTTATATACAGACTTTTGTAAAAATTATCCAGGAAGTGTGTTATCATGATTTGACAACCTCAGAGCAGACAAATCCTGGCGCACTGCCTGTGATCTTCGGTGTCTCCCTACGGACCCCAAGTTGGGAACCACTGCTCCACAGGATACCTGAGTAGTCTGAAAAATGGGATTTACCTTCAAAGTCAACAAGCCCGTCACCATTCAGGTCAACATCCCTCAGGATATCTTCTACCTCCTTTAGACCCACCTGGGAAAAAAAGGTTAGCAGGAGTTTAGTGGGGCACTACACACACAGCGGGTATTCATACAAGTGGTAAAGAGACTCTGGTTGCGTCGGAAATTCCAGTATGCAAACGCTGGACACTGTGGAGGACGGAACCTACCTAAATCACTCAATAAATAAATAAATGTCATTAAATAAAGCAAAAATAATATTAAAAATAAATGTAGCCTAAATTAATCGATGAAATGTGGCATACATTTATATTTCTGCTTTAATTTGCTTCTTTGTTTATTTATCTTTGTATTAATTCCCTTATTTATTTACTCTTCTGTTTGTTCTGTTTCCCCTGTTATTTATTTATGTATTTATTTTTGATACATTTTTGAATGTGTTTGTTTATTTTGAAATTATATTTTATTCATTTTATATTTATTTCTAAATAGATGTATTTATATATGTATTTATGCATTTATTTATTTATTTATCCACAATTTTCCCTTTGCATTTCACACCTTATTTATTCCCCCAAACTTATTTATTACGCATTTCTTTTTACATGTCTTTACACATTTCTTTATGGATTTTTGCCTTATTACAGAAATAAGGGGGCTGTCACTCAACATGTGTCATGGGGTCAGAGTGCATAGATCGACTATATGCTAGCCAGGCAGCTGCATTCCAGCTAAAAAAATTAATTAAAAAATAAATGAATAAATTATAAAATAAATAAAAATTAAAAATTAAAATTAAATTAAATTAAAATTAAAAATTTGCAAATTAAAGCAGAAATGTCAATTAATGTCACATTTTAATGACATATTTATTTATTTATTTATTTTGGCAGGTTCTGTCTTCCATACAGAGGCATAAATATCCCACAATTCAGGGCGGTAGTGACAAAAAAGTTCATAACAGACGTTGACGGACAGCTCTGTAACATCAACAATGCTTCAGTTTAAGTATAAGATTTCACTTTGCTAGACGTAATAGATGTTTCAAATTAGCCAATCCTCGTTTTTGGTCACAAGTTACCATGGTTACACATCTCCAAACAGCAAGAAGGGTCTCAGGAAGTGACAACGTAAATTACTGCCCAGTGCGTCCGAAAAAATACATACTACTGTTTATTCACATAAAAGTATGTTAACTGATAGTGCACATATTGGATGTGTAGTGCATAGTATGTGATTTCGGACGCAGCCTCTGTTCTCTCTCTGATCCAACTCTTACCTGTTGGCCCAACAACTTCCTCATTGCATCTCGGAGCTCAGATGTGCTAATGGCACCATCTCCATTAGTGTCAAACTGCGAACAAAAAAAAGAGAAACAACATAAAAAATGGAAAAGTAAATAGTAAAAAAAATCTCACAACACGACCAGAGCTACAGAAAGCAGATATCTAAACTTGAATCCAGAGACTCTTACCTCTCTAAACGCATCTTTCAACTCTTTTATTCCAATCATGTCTGCTGTTTCGGCGAGGAGTTTTGGGCCCATCAACTCTACAAAATCCTCAAAATCAACATGACCTCCCACTTAAGAAAAAGAGATTTTGGAACAGAATTTTAAACCACAATACACATACAGGATACAACTGTAAGTATGACATATAAGTACACAAGTTAAGTCCTTACAGTTCATGTTTATCTGTTGACTCAGTTCGATCAGCTCCATTTCAGTGGGCATGTATCCCATAGTTCTCATACAGTTTCCAAGGTCTTTACAGCTGATGAAACCGTCCTTGTCCTTGTCAAACTCTTTGAAAGCATCTCGCAACTCTGTTCAGCAACAACAGAAATAGTATTAGCAATTGTATGACTTTCATTTTACTTAAAACATGTCCTTCATTTCATTTGACGTTTGTTCTGTGAAGCACTTTGACAAACCTCTGTTGTTTAATCATTTTAAAATACATTTTGTCAAAGAAAGAGAGAACATTAAAGAAAGAGAAACTTACCATCCATTTCCTCTGGCCGCAGCTCTCTGTCCTATTAAGAAATGACATTTAATCATTGGTCAGTACAAAACCAAAAGCGGTCCTCGTGATCACACATCATAACAAACACAACTCGTCTGTGTATGAGCTACGTCCAAACATACCTCCGACAACGCTGTGACTCGAGTGATGCCCAAACCTAAATCGTCGATCTTCTCCATAACAAACCCTCAGTCTTCTTGTGAACCTCAACTTAAAGACGCCTAACGGTATAAGGTGTTAACAGGGGACTGAAACTGTCTCACATCTTGATGACAAAATCTCCAAGTATGAATAGGCTGATCCCCATGACTGGGAACCATAACCCTCCGAGTTCACAGAAGAATGCGAATGTTTCTCTTTTTTTTCCAAGAGCTTGCTTACAATGAACGCATCCTTTAAAGGGCAGAGAGAGAGGTAGACATATCCCAGAACCCTCAGGGGTTAACAGCGGGAACAGTGTGAAGTCTAAACACAACACTGAGTGTTGACGTCAGGCCCGAAGAGCTGTCTGACCGGAACCGCTGACATAGAAAACACAGGAGGCACATGCACCAGCCGGTCTAACATGTGTGCTCCATCAGCGCACTCCATCACTGTCAGTTCATCAACCATCATCTCTTACAGTGACATGTCACAGGCCTCATCCATTTACTCACGTGCAAAAACCTCCATTACTGTGTTGTTTTCATTGAGACTTTAAAGAGGACCTATTATGCTTTTATGCTTTTCCCCTTTCCTTTAGCGTGTTATATCGTTTTTTTGTGCATGTAAAAGGCCTGCAAAGTTACAAAGCCCAAAGTCCATGCCAAAGGGAGTTACTCTCCCCCACAGAAACACTGCTCCTGAACTGCCTGAAACGCTTTACTTGAAGTCCCGCCTTTTCTTCCGTAACGTGGTGATGTCACCAAGAAACACTTTTGCATAATACCTGCCTAGCAGCTAGTTTGGCACGGCCTCAAACAAAGCTAGTTAGAGCGAACCTAAAATACAAATATGAACCTGGAAAAAAGCATAATAGGTCCTCTTTAAAGTACAAAATATTAAGGCCGCTCAGTCTTTTCATGCAATTCACCTGCCATTACTATACATCGATTGATCAGTAGCCATATAATAGTGTAGACAAGGAGATATATGAGCTGTGCAGATGGGGTTGAAACTGAGTAACAGGAAGTTGATCTTAACGGAAAACATGCTAATTAGCTTTCTTGCTAAGAGTTAGATAAGAACATTGATACCACTCCCATGTCTGCGCAGTAAATTTGAGGCTACAGCCAGCAGCCAACATTTTCAACTGTCAGACATGACAGTGCGATCAATCTTTTTATCTAACTCTTTGCAAGAAAGCAAATAAAGCATTGCATTTATGCACAAGCTCCCAAACACTACTTTAGTTATTCGCGAGCTTTCAGCTCAGTTGTTTTCCAAACCTGTGTGTTCCCTACTGACAGCTGGCAAGACACCAGTCAAAAGCAGCAGGAGTGGAAATAGTAGAATATTATGATAGAAAGTAACTGAAACGGTCTCAACAATATAGCGGTGATTGTGGCAGCTTGTTTGGTAATGATAGAAATCCTATCCAGGTTGGATATAATGCTGGTGTAAATACAGACAGATATAGATGAAAAAGGATGTTTGTCCAGACTTACGTACAGACTGCCTGCACGTGGCCATGCCTTTACTCAGGTAGACACAGGTTTGCAACTGTACGTTGCTCAGGAAAACGCAGTGTTGTGTCACAGAAACAATGGACTCCTGATAAGGCCCAAGACACCGTGACTGGCCCATCTCCTCACAGGACAGCACCCCTCTGAACCTCCTCTCAGCATCCTGGAGCATCTTTCCAGAGGGGTGCAGAGACAGTGTTAGAGATCTGCAGCAGCTTCTGAGCACAGTGCAATAAAGATACAAGTTGAGAGACGATGTGTGACAGTCAATGTAGACTCTCTATATTCTTGAATCAGATATACGTTAAATACGAAGACAGAAGTGTAGTCTGTAAAAGTATTATGTGCGTGTGTGTAGAGAGAAACAATGTCGAAATATGAAAACATGGCAGAAATGCATAAATAAAACAGCATGTTGCCAACTTTCCACTCATCATTCATAACAATTTACTCGCCACGTTGTAGGGACTGGCACCTCACACCTATACACTGTCACAGGAACAGTAAACACACCGAGAAGCAGAGAAAAGACGAGCTAAAGCTCCAGGGAACAGGCTACATGTGTTCACAAAAGACATTAAGACACACTTCCTTCTGTGGGACTTACAGTACTTTTTGGAAAATAGTTCCTGTTGCACTCGAGACGTGCAGTTTCAGAGTAACTTCCATTTCATAAAGTCATTTCCACCACCAACCACCATTAAACAATGTAGATATTAATACTCCAAACTCTAGAATAATCATGATATTTGCCTGTTTTTGTAAAGATGTCTCACAGAAACAGGATATCGTGAAATACACATAAAATAATTCTAAATCAAATTTGCAATAAGATGACTGACGTCATCAGCATGACTGTGAGCAGAAAGAAGAAATGCAACAGCACACAAGTCTTTGTTAGAATACTGTCTAGTTTCATTTACCAGTTTCACTTTCAACACCCACCAAACAAACTGAGAAAGACAGGCTGTAATGGTGCATCACGCTGAAAACAATCCTACCGTCCTCAGAGGCCAGTGTAAGCAGTTTCCCATGCCAGAGGAGAAAAGAGGCGCTAAAAAGGACCATGAGGACCTTTTCTCCGGTAAGTTTGCAGTTTGGATTTTGCAAACAAAAGCAAGACCCATGAAGACTGGGGTGCTAACCTACAGCTGGCTGAAAAAACAGTGAACCGCACTGTACTGCCCTGTCTGGAGTAAGTGAATGTAGCAGTAGTAAGAGCAGCCAGTGACACGGAGAGAGAGAGAGAGAGAGAGAGAGAGAGAGAGGAGTGAGGACGAGAGACTAAATGAGAGAGGGAAGTGGGCCAAGGAGGGAAACAGAATTATGCCTATTAAAGGAAAAGAAGGTGATCCACTGCCTGCGAGATATTTCACCTCAACTGTCACAACGACCGAACTGCAGACAATTCAAAGCGGATTCCCAGACACCGAGACAAGAGAAATGGGTGTCAGCTTTCCTGCGGGAACATATAGTAATGCAAGCAAGTGACCTTTTGCTTCAGGGTCACGCACATATTGTGAGTGGTTTGCTCTTTCCAGGCTGTGAAAATCAGTACCAGGCAAGTTTACAAGAACACGCCGTAATAACCTATTTCCAGTCTCCTCACCTGCACTCTTGACTAATTTGTCAGTTTGCAGCCTTGAGATTGCATTATATTTGCACTTTATATTCTGCATGTGCCTTTGTTTTTCTAGCTTTACACGTCATCCTCTGCCCTCTGCAGGCAAAGACAAGGTCACTCTGACCTACAGCAGCCACAGGACACCAAAGAGAAACGTATAAAGACGTCAACTGTGTGAAGAATACTGTGTAGTCCATCTGTTAGTGAAACTTACATCTACAGTGTGTATATATATATCTGCAGAATACAGATGAGGTAATCTATTCCCTGCACAGAACATTAGTGAGGATATGGTTCCCTTCATGAAAGGTTTCCAACAGTTCTCATCCCTGATTACCATCTGTTCACATGTAGTTCCTTTTTGTCGAAACACTAAAAATGCACTTTACTTTGAATGCATTGTTCAGACAAAAATGCCAAAGATGACACACATTGAGTGACAACCCCTCATTTGCATAATGAGGCAGAAATGCATAAAGAAATGTAAAAAGAAATCTGTAATGAAATGTATGAAATATAAGAAGAGGAATACAGAAATAAATAGGTTTGGGGAAATAAATAAGGGGTGGAAGGGGAAATCATGCAAAAATAAATACACACATTTAAAAATAAATATTAAATAAATAATAAATAAAAAAAATAAAAAAATACATTTAAAAAATAATAAAAATAAATAAATAAAATGGAAAATTAAACAGAAGAGTAAATAAATAAGGGTATAAAGGTACAAAAGGGTACAACGATAAATAAATAAAGAAGCAAATTAAAACAGAAATATCAATTTATGTAACATTTTATAAATTAATTAATGGCTACATGTATTTTTAATATTATTTTTGTCACATTTAATGACATATTTATATATTTATAGGGTCACTTATTTATTTATGGATTTATTTTTGATTTTGGTAGGTTCCATCCTCCATATTCTCCATCCAGCAGTCTCATCAAAGACCTTTTGGAGGTCACACTAATGTTTTCACAGAGCTGCTCGCAGACTGACTCACAGGTTATTTGTAGAATAGGCTTTCATACTATAAGTACCAGAAGATCTCTCTCCACACAAAGCCACAATGGACTATACCCGTGTTCCAGTACTGAGTCTATTTTACAGTGAAGATCCTTCCTGATTTTGAATCACATCCTGATTCACGATCAGATTAAATTCCAAATACCATACATGGCAAGAAAGAGACACTGACTTCTGAGGAAGAGCCTGGGAAAATGCCCTCAATAAACAACACATCAGGAGTTTTAAAGCAGCGAGGTGGAGCTTTGTGAGGATTTGCAAATATAAAACTAAAACTGGTTTGCTTTAACAGACTTATTATGCAAAATCACACCACTGATTGAGGATCCAAGCATATTAAACTGAGCTCTTTTCTTCTGTGCGAATAGACTTAAGGCTCAAAATAGAACCGACAAGAACATCAAAGTGATTTCCTTCAAACACAATGATAAATATCTTTGTCTTTGACTAAATACACATTAGCACATCAGAGATTTTCCACCTTCTCCTTTCCATACTAGCACATTTCACCTGCCCCAGCAGCACATCCACTTCAATAGGAGAGGTCTGCCTGATTGAGAGGGTCTGTAGGAGGTGGTGCAGTATTTACAAATTACATAAGAAATGGATGTTGTAGAAGAAGCTTTTCCCTGCTCAGTCTGACCAGTAATGACAGTGTTTGCCGAACTGCATCACAGAGTACATTAGCGTATATTGATCGTAAACAGGACGTCAGCGTATAGCCAGAAGCCACACTTAACCGCTTCACATCTAGGTGCACTTTTGTAGAATAACAAAGCACTATTTTCTGCATGAATTTAAAGCATTTTAGAATAGACTTTACCAATTAAGTTTTACATAAATTAGGATTTGGGTTTGGGGTGTCACTGTCACAGCTTGTCGGGGGCCCCAAAATTTCCAGGAGCATCCCTGCACTTCACCCTAAAACTCTTCACATGAATTTACTGAACAATTGTGGAGGTGATTTATAACTTAGATAAAAAAAAAATAAAGCACCTGACTAATCCATTAATGTCCCTGCATGTATTTCAGGGCCCTTACCTGCCCAAACAGTGAATTGAGGATAGTGCGTAAATTGATGTCTGATGCAGAAGAAGCCACGCTGGACCTCCGGGAGCGTCGAGAGGACCTGCTGGACAGCTGGACCAGGGAGCAGGAGGACGGGGACGGACTGCTGACCCCACCGACCCCTTTATGGTCCCTCACATGCTCACAGAGAGGAGCCCTGTCGTCGTTGCTGTCCGACAGAGAGGGCACCCTGCAGGGGACCGGGCGGGGGTGCGCTGCGTGGCACCGACGGGGATGCTCTTGTTCAGGTGGTCCTGATGCTGCAGGTGATGATGCTGATGCTGCAGGAGCATCAGGTGGTGGTGGTGGCCGGTCCTCCCGGGCTGCATGCTTCCTGTGGTGGTGGTGCCGGTGTGTGGGCTTGGATGACCTGCAGCGCTCCCTCACACCGTTTGGCTCTGCCGGGTCGGGAACTTGGCTATGGGGGGCATGCGTCTTGCACTTGCCCCGACTGGCTGCATTATTACTGCTGCTGTCCTGGCTGCTGCCGATGATGGAGGGATGGCACAGGGGTCTCCGGGCACTGATGTCGCACTCGGCCGACCAGAAGGACTCCTCTGCTTTGCTGCTGCTGCTCTGGAATGGAGCGTTGGGACGGTGGTGATGCTGGTGCTGATGCTGATGCTGGTGCTGATGCTGACTCCTCCGGCTCTCCGCGGTGCGTTCAGGGAGTATCGGTCTCCTCGCCGCCGCAGAAGAGGAAGATTTCAGTAAGGAGGTCGTGGATTCAGATTTTGCAAAGGAGGAGCTCATTGCTGCTGCTGCTGCTGCGGATCTGGTCTATAGTAGTCTGTCTCGGTGGGTTGATATCATCGGCATCCGTTTCCTCGCCATCGTCGACCCATGTTTAGCGTATATAGCAGAGAGCCTAAATGACCGCGTGAAGTTGGGCTACATTTCACCACCTGATGTGCTGTGTGCGGCAGCGCGGTCGGAGCGCGCGTCGCTGTAGCGCGCGTCACCTCTTCATTGATGTGGATGCTGCTCTCTGGCATCGTGGCGGTGACGTGGGTGTGGACGGTAGTAACATAGAGCCTAGTGGTCGGCAAACTTTTCCATGACAGAAAAAGACAGACCTAATAGATCAGTTTACATCGACCACATATATAGATGGAAATGTGCCTCATGAGGAACTGAATTGACATAATGCAAAATGAAACCAAAACAAAATGATTCTGGGTTTAGACACAACATCCAAAAATTATATAATAATTGAATATATATATATATATGTAAATATATATACATATATACATACATACATACATACATACATATATATATATATATTATTTAACCTTTATTTAATCAGGTTAGTCCCATTGAGATTAAGGGAGACCTGGCCAAGACGGTCAGCAGCAATAACACAAAGTTGCAGACACAGACACAAATAGAGGCCCCATATAGGCCTGGCAACAATAACAGCCTTTGTGAAGCCATTGCTGGATTTTTGTTAGGACAGTGGCAGCAAAGTGTTAATTCAGCTGTAGCCTATTTTTTCCCCCGTTATGGTTGGTGTTGTGTTGTATAACATTGTTCTTTTAACAGTATATTGTGGGGTCAATTATCATTCACACCACACTATTGTATCCTTCCAGAACCAGATTAACCTTCTATATGGCCTCAGGGCTAAAACGAGCCACAAACCAACCAGTAATTCTACTCTGAAATGACTCATGCACCAAGCAGGTTTGTGTATGGGAGTTAGTTTGGGATCATTTTGACTGAATACAAATCTGTTTAACCCTCATCCTACCGACCAAGAATAAACTACTGTAAGAAACAACCATCGTATCAAAATTAGGGCTGTCAATCGGTTAAAATATTTAATTGCAATTAATCGTATGATTGTCCATAGTTAATCGCAATTAATCACAAATTAATCTAATTTTTTGTCTGTTCAACATGTACCATAAAGGGAGATTTGTCAAGTATTTAATACTCTTATTAACATGGGAGTGGGCAGATATGCTTGCTTTATGCAAATGTATGTATATATTTTTTATTGGAAACCAATTAACAACACAAAACAATGACAAATATTGTCCAGAAACCCTCACAGGTACTGCATTTAGCATAAAAAATATGCTCAAATCATAACATGGAAAGCTCAAACCCAACAGGCAACAACAGCTGTCAGTGTGTCAGTGTGCTGACTTGCCTATGGCTTGCCCCAAACTGCATGTGATTATCATAAAGTGGGCATGTCTGTAAAGGGGAGACTCGTGGGTATCCATTCACCTACCTTGAGGTCAGAGGTCAAGGGACCCCTTTCAAAATGGCCATGCCAGTTTTTGCCACTTGTTATTATTGTTTTAACTTTGACAGCCCTAATTATTATTTATGTAATTAAAGTCATCTGAAGAAGAAAGAAAACCCTCAGATTATTGTTATTTGAGGAAAGTTACAGTTAATTAGCATATTGTGTAAAACGAAAACAGACAGAGCTCATGAGGAAATCTGTGTCTGCTGCATCTGTCCTTCAAAATGACTGCCCCCCTTAAGGACACTTTCAGTTTGTAATCGTGCTTTAGAGGTGCACATTACCAATCAATTCTGTAATGGATCAAATTACCACAAAGTAATTGCCACATCCATCCATCCATTATCTGTAACCGCTTTTCCTGTTCAGGGTCGCGGGGGGGCTGGAGCTGATCTCAGCTGACATTGGGGGAAGGCGAGGTACACCCTGGACAGGTCGCCAGACTATCACAGGGCTGACACATAGAGACAGACAACCATTCACGCTAGTCAACAATTAACCTAACCTGCATGTCTTTGGACTGTGGGAGGAAACCAGAGAACCTGGAGAAAACCCACGCTAACACAGGGAGAACATGTAAACTCCACAAAGAAAGGTAATTGACACATATTATTACTGCTGTATGTAGCCTACATTCCCTACAGCTCGTCTGCATTTGAATGAAATTAAAGGGGAACTACGCCCATTTTCAAAATTCATACATGTTGTTCCTATGGTCTAAGACAGTCCAAAAATATAAGTAAACATGAACAACTCTCTCCCAAATCCAAAAACTCCAACTTGTGAGGTCAGAGGGTATAAAGCGTGTAACTGCTCCATAGACAATGAATGGGGAAAGATATTACAGATTACACTGAGAGCACCCAGGGGAAAGATCTGAGTATATGGGAACATTTTCTGTTTCACCACTGAGAACACTACGATAGAATAAAGCTCATTTGGGTATAAAAATTAAAACAAACATTTTGTGGGTCCATAAAATCAGTGTCCCATTCATTGTCTACGGAGCAACTCCAGACTTTACATCCTATGACATCACAAGTTTGAGACTTTCTCTAGTTTCTGGCTTTGAGAGAGACGAGCTCAAGTTCACAAATAATGATTACAATTTCCTAGACCATGGAAATAACAAATTGGAATTCTTATTGTTTCCCATTAAAGTCAAATTAAGCTATTCTTCACTTTGTCAGGGGCACACAGGACCCCGTCAGCTACACCTAGAGGTCCCTGGACTCCACTACAGCTAATTATTATACTATATTTATAAGAGACATATTATTACGTTGCATGTCTTCTTATTTAAACTCTACGTGGGCATATAGCTCAAAGGATAATCCTTGTGCATACATACTATGTGAGCTTCAAGTGGTTTTCCCCTCCCACAATGTTGCTCTCTCTCTCTCTCTCTCAAGCACATTACATACACTGCTGGTGTAATTAGTACACTGGGCAGTACTGTAACAATAACTACTATAGTGTACTTTATGCAAGAGCTGTGACACCAAAACAAAACAATTATGTGCCTATAAAACATACAACTTATGAATACAATCACTAACGGCTTTCTTATGAATTCTGTGTTATTACTGGCATCAATCTCACATCAACATGAGCCTCCATCCACTAAACACACCGTGCACCTTTAGACAAACTCAACTGTGATCAGAAGAGGCAAAGATTTCCCCAGTGAAGGATGCTGACTAGTGTTAGGAATCCTGGATGCAGATAGAGCCAAATATTAACCCCTTTATATATATTCTTTATGAACCCAGTGCAACACTACTGTTTGTATTTAACATGATGTTATCATTACCTCTGCATTTTAGTGCTTCTTGCTCCTCCAGAGGCAGTGCAGGTCTGACAAGAAATATCACAGCTGAGGAAACAGAGCAACGACAACATCATTGTGTGCCTACGCCTCCCTGTGTCACCATTATAAAACTGCACCTGGCTGAAAAGAGGCAATCTATTCTGTTCCCTTGCTTGAGTGTATTATTAATACCAGAGAGGGCTTTATTCTTCTCTACCACTAAACTACTCAGCTCCAGCAGTATGTTTTAATCAGTATTTGAGATTTAGTGTAAGAGCTGTGTGAGATGCAGTAGTTTAAAGGCACAGTGTGTAGGATTTGGCGGCATCTAGTGGTGTGGTTGCAGATCGCAACCAACTGAAACTTCCCCCTGTGTGCCAAGCAAGTAGGAGAACTAGAGCGTGAGCGTATAGAGAGCGCTATCCAAAAAAGCTGCCATCCTTATGAAAACATCCACATGAGTTGAAATCATTAACCCTACCAACCTTCCACATATTTAAACTTAAAGGGCAACCAACTGAGTACCCCTCCGCTAACTCCTCCCTTTCCAAGACTGCGGTAATGTGATTCACAGAGTGCAAAACCGTGGTAACGCCGTTCGCCTCGCTCAGAGGCCATCCTTACCATGATAACACTACTTCAGGAGCAACGGAAGTCAGACGGCGGTTGGCGTTACCACGGTTTCGATTCTTAGTTTCAGGTGATTATACACTAACGGAAACATAATTATGAATACTATATTCCACTTCTGCTAATAGATCTCCCTAAATGTTGCACACTTCCTTTAAAGAATGAAATGGTTGGTTCAGCAGACTGGACTAAAGAACATTCATACAGTGTGAAGTCGACCTCTTGTTTCACATCTGTGTAAAAGTGACACCTCTGACAACAGCTGGTTAAATAAGATACTCGACCATTTATTAAATGTACAGAAATACTGTTCAAAATCCACACGAGAATGTGTTAAAGGACAAATCCTTAATCCTAATGTAAACAAAATGGTTGCCCCATCACACACTGTATATGTAAAGCAAATGCTTTGGGAATGACAGTTTTCATACTCTTTAAGTGGATTAACAGCACTCTTGATTTTGAACCTAATCATGGACAGCTCAATGTGAGTGTCGGTGTTGCCCCATGTTGTAAACAGCTTGTAAATCATTTTGTAAACATTAGAATTGAATAGATGGGTGTCTTGAATTATGATGTACTCGTAAAGCTGCTGAAGATTAATTTCCACTACCTTTTTGTGCACATATATCCATGAAGTGCTGTTGAAGAATTAAAGATCGTGGCTTTAATAATGGATGCCGCTGCAAAATTACAGTGATTAAAAATAAATACGTCACAGAACAACAGAGATAGTACTTCATAAACATTTTACAGAATCTACAAATTGAATCTATCAAAATGATTTTGTGTCCAGCGTTTTGAGAACGGGGAATGAAATGCGATCGCTTTAGCTGTAAATCAAGACAACACAATAGTTATATTGAAGACAATCATCTCAAACCATCTCAGACCGTTCCATTTTCTTTTTCTACCTCAACCCTATTTACAGAAATACAAACCTGATATCAAATACAACCAAATTACAAGAGTTTAGTAAATTTACCAAAAACGCTCCATCTCCATTGTTACAGCACAGGCCGACTCACACGATTTGACCTAAAAATGTGCTTATCTAACCATGTCTTGTGAAAGCAGGATAGATTTTTCAAAGGGGAGCACAATAAACTACCACACCGGCAGGAGTCATGACAGAGACATTAGCTGCGTCTGTAAACATTCATGTCATGATCAACATTGGGCCTCAGTTATCACACTTCTATCGAAACACATAGATATGATAGACAATATGAAAAATGTCTTTGATTGGTTGATTAATTAATTAATTAAAGGTGCAGTGTGTAGGATCTGGCGCCATCTAGTGGTGAGGTTGCATATTGCAACCAACTGAAACTTCTCCCATGTGCCAAGCATGTAGGAGAACAACAGTGGCCGACACGAAAACGTGAAAACGCTCATGTCCCTATATGAGAGCCCTATACAAGAAGGCTGCCATCCTTGTCTAATATTATAGTTTGCTCTTGGTTTGTAAAATGTGCCGCTCTGCTGACAGTAGACTTGTCCATGTTAGCGATTGGTCAGATGCTGCAAAAACCCGCCCCTTTTATGTGAACACGCTCGTAGCAAGATGGAGAAACCCTGGGTTGATTTACCGAGTTGATAACCACCGTTTGTTAGGGTTAGTTAAGCCAGATAACGAGAAGATACCCTGGTTATGTTGAACTTGCTTCACAGTACAGGCCTCAGGTGCCAATGGTTAGCTAAGGTTGCCTACCCCTGTTCTAAGGTAACAAAAACACAACGATTCGTATTTTCAGGTGATTAAACATTAAAGAAAACATGTTGTTTTTCTTTCGGTTGGGGTCGGTTAGGGTTCACCACAGCGGCTCATTGATCCGCACATTGATTTGGCTTTTGGTTTTACGCCGGATGCCCTTCTTGATGCAACCCCCCTAGGGGGGGAATACATATTTTGGTGGTGGGAGGAAACCGGAGAACCCGGAGGAAACCCACACGAACACGGGGAGAATATGCAAACTCCACACAGAAAGGAGGTGAAAGCACTAACACACTAAAGAAAACATACTTCTTAATATTATATTCCATTTCTGCTACACACTGGTCCTTTACTACGTTCTTTAGTAACACCGATATAACACTTTCTGCAATTCATTTAGTTTAGATATCTATTAACAGTTGCCAGTTCAGCCATAAAGCCCCAGTTGTGCCTAAAATGACATTTACAGAATGACACTGCATTTGCTTATTTATCATTTATCAGTATAAAACTGCACATTTTTATTATCTGTTTCAATGAGTTTATGACGACCTTTTGAACAGTAGGGCCAAAATCATCCAGCAATGATCCCTCGGCTTCAGCTTTAGCTTTACTTTAGCTGTGATTTGATGTAAATGAGCACTACGATCACGGAAATTATGTCTCCATTCTGCAAGCAAGAGATTTTCCACTCATTCGTGAAAATTCAAACAGTCGAAAGTGTGTCCCACATTGGAAAGTGGGTGTTTTTGAAATGGAAAAAAAATGTGCAAACGCACTGACAATCGTGTTTTGGTTTGACTCAGAATTTGTATCTTAAGCGTGACTGGATATGTTGAGTAATATAAAAAGTTCAGTGATCTTTTTTTTTTTTTTTTTTTAGCCCTTGGGGAAATGTATGTAGGTGTTACAGTTAGTGTAAAAGAATTAGTGTTAGATGTTAGATGTAAAGTAATACCACCAATACAGGGCCCATCAATGCTTAACTAAATGACTCCAATTCATGTCCATTCATTAAGTGAAGCATAACTACAAGATCGTAAGAGCTGTTCATCATATCTGTAATGTCATCACAGTCTCACGGCAGTTCGTGAAATAGTCACTAGATCTAATCTATTTGATTTGTGTACATAGATACGAATTTCCCTTTTTTTCATGACACGCACGACTTTCAACAATTTATGTTTTGTGCGTTGTCCTACGAATGTCCAGCAACATGTGTCAATTTCCACCCCAGTCTTATTAAAGTAAAACCACTTAGTTTAGGTTTAGGAATAGACCGACTTGGTTAGGCTTAGGCAACAAAACTACTTAGTTGGGTTTAGGAATAGATCACGGTTTGGGTTAAAATATCACCGGAAGTGCCGTGACTTAAGTACAGAAGTTACGTAACAAAAAAGTACTTAGATAGCTTTAAGAAAAGATCATAGTTTGGGTTAAAATGACAAATAAATCAACTTTGACTTTACTTTGAATTACGTGGATTCCATACAAATTGATTTCCTGCTCATGAAACAAATGTGAAATTTGTGTCATGTACACAAATCAATACATTCAATTTCGTGACTATTTCACGAACTGCTGTGCGACTGGGCTGGTAATGTACTTTGCTCTCCATCAACATACTGTTGAACTCTTTCAAGAAGCAACCAAAATAAAGCTTATACGAGCAGCACAATGAATCTTAGATAGAAATAATTTTTGCTCCAGAACTGGCTCAAAGTTAGAGGGAAATGTGGAAAAATATATTTGATGGGAACTGCTTGCTAGGCAAAGTTGTTCCTGTTCAGTCACATCATTCATCTTTAATGCCAATGCATTGAACATTCAAAGATTTGAAATAAAATAACGCCAAATAAGCTAAAATGTCCCTGCCACGGTGTTAATGCACATGAATTAAATGGCTGCATGAACAATCGTGCTCCTACTGAGTTTTGAAAAATGTACTTTCAAGTGTGGCTGTCTTCTACACAACTACACAGGCAAAAACATGATGGATAAAAGAGGCCCAATGTTTGGTCATTTGCTAAGAAGAGTTATGAGAGATACTGTATGAGATGGAGAATATGTACACAGTGGATGTGAGAGGTGGTCTGGAGGCAGAAAAAGAGGTGCTCCCCAAATCCTACAGACACTTCCCTAAACGCCATCTGTCTCTTGGTCAGACATGGTTTCTCACTCACACCTATTTCCCTTCCTTGTCCTCTAAGCGGCCTGGGGTGAAAATGTAGTCCAAGGCTTGTCTCTCGGCGGCGGCCACGTTCGGGTGCCAGAGGTCCACCATGAAGACCACCCTGGGGCCGTCCTCTGCGCCGCCTGCACACAAACAGACACATAGCAACAGGAAAACCAAGAATATTGTCATGATCTTGATGTAAAATCCCATCAGACTCATATTAAAGAGGTCCTATTATGCTCATTTACAGGTGCTTACTTGTGTTTTTGGGTTTCTACCCCCAAAAGCCCAGTCTGCCCACTGTTTGGTTGGTCAACCCAATCAAACTTTTCGGACTCCGCTCCAGCTCCGCTCTAACTAGCTTTGTTTGAGGGAGGGTCAAACTAGCCGTTATGCCAATGTGTTACTTGGTGGCGTCACCATGTTATGGAAGGAAAGGCGAGACTTCAAACGAGGCATTTCAGGCAGTTCAGGAGCAGTGTTTCTGTTGGGGAGGGTAAAGCTTTGTATATACTCGCGCGCGACACCGTGGCGTGGGCCTCCGTATATGGCGTGCTCACTATGAGCATGCACAGAGACGTTTATGCTCAGCGTGTTGTTCTTTGCAATATGCTCTGAAATGCCAGAAGGCATACAAACAAAATATTCTGTGGATAAGCAAGAAGTCAACGAGTGGTACCAGAGCGGAAAGTAGACTGGCTGGCAACAGTAGTAAAACTTGCAAAGCCTTCGTGCACCACGTGAAAGCTGGGAGACCATAAATCAAGCTTTACTCCCTTTGGCGTGAACTTTGAGCTTTGTAACTTTGCAGATCTTTTACAAGCACAAAAAAGCAATATAACATAATAGCATAATAGGACTCCTTTAAAAGGCTCTCAGTTGGCCTAATATTGGATTATACCATTTTTAGGTCAATCCTCCTTAAAAGGAATAAATAAGAAAGGGACCGAGTGCAATAAAAGATTCAGTTTTAATCCCTTCTTACCCTCGTGGAAGGCCCTGTGGAGGAAGGAGTCATCAAAAAGCAGACAGCTGCCCTCAGACCAGCACTGTGGCTCTCCACCAACTACAAGCTCACAGGAAGGGGGCACTCTGAGACCTGCCAGAGAAAAATAATAACAAGTCCATGTGTCATTATGGAACAGCAAAGCATTTTGTGTTGCTAAACAATCTCCCAGGTGACACATCCCAGAAAAAATGCCCTCCTCTTAGAGTCTCCTGTATTATTACAGTATTCTGTTTAAAGCATCTTACGAAAGACCCCGTCTACAACAATAAACGTCACTATTTATAGCCACCTCACGGGGAACAGTTGGAAATAGAATCAAACCTCATGTGCAGTGAATACGAAAAAATATAATCACACAAGCCGCTAAATTTCAGCCATGTGCAATCATGACCCATGAGGATCCAGATGTTCAGTCTGAACACCACAGCAGCTGTTTCACCTCTCTATTTAAATGTGCTTATTCTTTTTTTAGTCATCTGCTGTTGTGTTAAGTTGAATGCACACCGAGCCTCAGACATCACATGGTTGAATCGGCTCACTAAACGGTTCTCTCTCTTACCCAGGTGGCAGCGCAGCCGGACGTTTGTTGGACCGTAATGCTCCGTGATCAGAGCTCCAGGCGTCAGCACGGAGAAGCAGGCGTTTCCGAACACGTTGTTGGCGATGAAGGTGCGCAGCTGGCCCAGAACCCTCCAGGCCCGCGGGCACCTCCTGACGTTAAGAACCAGAGGGGTGCCTTGGTTGACCAGGTAGTAGGTCCACCACTGGCCGCGGGGAGTGTTGTTGGATTTCCACCCCGGCGGCAGCGAGGAGCCGCTGCGGGCCGGAGGCTGGTGGTAGATGCTCTCGAACTCGGCCAGAAGGGCGGGGAAGCTCTGCTCCAGCAGCTCCACGTCGTGTCTCTGCACTTCTCTGGAGAAGAACGGAGCCGACGGCAGGTCTGGGAGGAAGAAGACCTCTGGCCGCTGGATGGTCGGTCGACTGTTGAGGTATCGGCCTTGATCGCGGACTCCTTTGTGCACCCTGCCCATACCTGACCAGGTGTAGCGCTTGGCGTAATCCTGCAGGCTGTGATAGAGCCTCTGGTTCAGACTCTCCCCGGCGCTGGTGCATCGGAAGCACTCCGACGACTGGCAGAAAGCGAAGCCGTTCTGCTCTTCCAGCATCGACCCGTGCTTCCCTTTGCCCCTGCCGCGGCAGTCTGAACTCATGAAGCCCCCCACCACCCCTCCGATTCGGCTTGGCCCGGCCAGATACCTCCCACGCAGCGGGCTGGAGCCATGCTCCCGGCCCACCCTGTAACAATACCACATAAACAGCAGCAGCACACACATGGCTATGGCGAAAGCACAGATCTCACACTCCCTTATAGACTGCATCCCTCCAGCCACCATCTCCCTCACGTTCTCTAGTGACCACTCCATCTCGGCTCCTTTCTTCTGGATTGCTGAATCTGACGCGGGGGGTGAGGTGGAAAGAAAAGTGCCGTTGAAAGATCAGTTAACACGTCTTTTCTTGATGGCTTTAAACCACACACAGGGCGTTAGGGAGTCTAGTGTCAAGCAGCTCTTATCGCCCCCCCTATGGTAAACAGTCTGCTGATTTGATCTGACACACTCGCTCCTCAGTGCTAACATTTCAGCACTCTGCAGCGAGGGAAGGTTTCTCCTTGCATGATGTCTGGCTGTGCGGTATTCGTGTTGCCTCCCTCTCTCGTCTCTCTTTCAGACAAACGCAGACAGACACCGCGCCTTAGGGTGATCCGTTCCCTGCAAAACAAAGACAGAAGGAAGAGAAAGAGGGGTGAGGAGGATACTGTGATACTGACATTTAGGAGGGATGCTGCGTGCGATTGACTTTACTGTTAATGTGTCGGCATGCAGAATGAGTTAAACTGATGGCACACAATTTGCTTTTTGCGTCTGCGAAACACATCTTCCATCTCAAGAGTTTGAGAAAATTCCCATCCTGTATGCACCACAAAGTCTACACCTGCTGAAACTCCCACACACAGACTGCACCCCCGTAAACACACACTTTGAACACAATCTGGTATCCACACACTCCTCCCGTACTGCACTGTATAAAACCATGAGTCATGGGCACATTGCTTGCATTTAACACAAATCTCTCCCATTTTTTTATATGTTTTTTTGCGCACCAGACCAAAAACAGTGAATTATGTAAACTTAAGCTATGTGTTGATGCCCACCCACATGTATATAATTGGCATTCATGGGTTTGCTCAGCAGGAGCTGCATAAATGGATCCTCAGGGTGGAGGGAGGGAGGGAGGGGGCGAGCTGTACGCTGCTTTAGTAAAAAAAAAGAAAAAGAAAAAAAGACTGGATTACATGATTATATAATGATAATGGACCAGCAGCCAAAAACGCGCAGAGTGCAATGCGTCAACTGTGATCTGAACTCCACGATGCTCCCTCCTCGCCAAAAATGGTCGGGTAATCCTGCTCCAATAGATCCTCCCCTGCATCCTGCATCCTGTCTGACAGCATCAAGACGCCCACACATCTCTCCCACCCAACCCCACTGCTTTTAAGGCAGACTGGCCATCAAACCCAACCATGAAGCCATCTAAAACACACACACACCCTGCCTTATTCCCAACACTGGTTCCATGTAATCTCCCCATCACAAGCTCTGCTGCCACCAAGATGCCATGCAAACTGATGACCAAGGTATTGATGAGCAATGAGCAATGGAAAAAAAACAAAAAACATAAGCAAGATCGCAGTAGCTTCCTTGTCTACGTGGATGTTTATTTGCGTGCACAGGTTTTTTTTTGTTGCATCCATACCTACTCAACATTCATGGCTGTGTGTTGCCAATGGAGAGGATGAGAGGCGCACAGGTGTTTCTCCGGCTGAAGCTGCGCACCACTGCAGTGCACAAGGTAGACGGATATCACTCGGCAACATTATAGGAAATATCTCCAGGATGCACAAAAGAAGAGTCCTTAATAGGAGTCGACACCCATCTTGTAGCAGAAGAGGAGGAAGATGATGAAGCTGTCTGTTGTCTGTCCAACCGACGGTTCGACTCCCCCTCTGTCTGTCTCTCTGTCTGTCTGTCTGTCTGTGATGGACAGCAGCGTCTTCCGACAATATTGTTGTAAATACTGAAGCTCCGTCAAGGGAAGCCACCCAGAAGTCAAGTAACCAGAGGAATACACAGCAGTATTTCTGGTACGGATTTTCAAAATAAATGTCTCAGTGAAATCTGTCCAAAACAAAGCACTGGAGTTCCAAAACTCCTCCCATCTCTCTCTATGCGAGGCAATGGTGCAACAGTTTATGGCTAAAAGTCAAAACACTGTAACACAAGCAGCTATTTCAACAGCAATTAAGAACAATTCATTTTTTTATTTTTTGTTATTATTATTATTATTATTATTTTCTTCCTCTTTTTTTGGCGACAGTTTTGTAGCCAAAGTAGCAATATGGCAGGGACGGACTGGTAACCAGACCAACCTCTAAGAAACCATGGGGTGATGTAAAGAAACAACAACTGGCAAGGCCATTTTCAAAGGGGTCCCTTGACCTCTGACCGTTGTTGAATCAGAAATGGAGGAAAACAATATTGTAGCCGTTTGTGGGTACCCACGAGTCTCCCCTTTACAGACATGCCCACCTTATGATAATCACATGCAGTTTGGGGCAAGTCATAGTCAAGTCAGCACACTGACACACTGACAGCTGTTGTTGCCTGTTGGGCTTGAGTTTGCCATGATTTGAGCACATTGTTTATGCTAAATGCAGTACCTGTGAGGGTTTCTGGACAATATTTGTCATTATTTTGTGTTGTTAATTGATTTCCAGTAATAAATATATACGTATATTTGCATACAGCAAGCATATTTAACCACTCCCATGTTGATAAGAGTATTAAATACTTGAAAAATCTCCCTTTAAGGTACATTTTGAAGAGATAAAAATGGGCGATTAATTTGCAAATAAGATAACCTTTAAAACAATATTTTTCTCCAATAGCAGCATTTTTCACTATTTTCTAACAATTTGTAGACGAAACGATTTTCAATTGAAAAAGGAAATTGATTAATTGAGGAAATAACTAGCAGATTAATTGACAATGAAAATATTTTTTTTAATCATCATATCATGTTTTACTTTGAAGGGGAAATCGCCTTATATCCGGTATTACTCTGGTAATCTCTATATGACTTGACTCAATTGAAAGCCTCCCTCTTCCGTATGCCTCATGGCTCGCCCATCGACTGCTGTTTGATATAACTGCAGACAGCATTTCCCAAGATGCATTGCGACTTGCCTGGGTCGTTCACAGCAGTCATAGAAAAGTAGTTTGATGGTGATAGTTTATGACACTATAATATGGCAACATGGTTAACAACTTTTCCTAGAAGGACCCAACTGCAGGCCCCAATCTTGGAGATCCTACACTCACACACATTGGTTTCATACCAGGGGCCCCAAATTCTGTTGCACTGTATATAAGAAATAGGAAATTCTTAATCCTGGAGCGAGAATACTCGTAGAACAAATACAGCAGCATAACATTGATTACAAGATATCCGTTGTAGTTATAATCTGTTGCAGTTTCCTGTTGATTACCAGTCTGACATGCCATGGCTTGTTTGTGCGGATATGACTTTTCCTAAATAACAAAAGTTAACAGTCGCCTACATATTTCCGCTTGTCATAAGATTAGGATTTATTGCCGCAGGGTTCCAGTTGGAAAAGCTTGTTTCACTGAGTTATCTGGAGCTTTGCTGATTAAAACACAAGAATCCTCTCAAATCTGGAACATGGAAATATGTAAAAACACCGTTTTTCCTCAGCCAGGTTACCCCAATAATTTAGTACATTTCTGGAACACACATTTAAAAACATTTCTAAACTTTTTTGTTTGCATTTCTCAGTGAACTCAAAGACCTTTTGTGATTGCTAAACACTGACTGTGAAGGTGGGGACATTTTTTGTTTTCATTTGGATCATTGTGCCTATGTGTATACTGTTATAGGTCCATCACCTTGCTGTGTGAGTGCCATAGGGGTATGTCCAGAGTTTTGAGGTGAAACCAGGGGCGTAGCACAACATTCTGTACCCTGTGCAAAGGCATTCTCTATGGGCCCCTCCCTGCATCCACAGATATCCATCTTTGTGGCCCCTCCGCACATGAGGGGCCCTGTGTTCTCAGTCCCGTTAGATTTGTGAACGAATCATTCTTTTTGATGCCATCCGGTTTGCTTAGAACACTGCATAGCTATATCTAAGGAATTCAAAGCATGTAGGCTACTGTGTTATCAGCACTGCTTTATCTATTAGCATGCACACACATAAAGAGACGGGGTGCTGTGAAGCCCCCGGTAGGAGCCGCGAGCCACCTTCACCCCGGGCCTTTCCAAGCCGGCCCTGAGACGCTCCCACGAGAGGATCCTCCCACACCAAGCGGTCGTCACTGACCCGCTGAGATTCAAGTGTAAAAATATTTTCGGTTCATTATGAAACTGTGGTAGGCCAACCTAGACTGTCTGTAATTAATGGGAAACACTTAACTTGACAACGACACCCACAAACATTCAACCAGAGTGAATAACACGAGTGACAAGAGGACAGCACTGTTAGTGAGAGAGAGGAGGCGGAGCTATGGGGGTTGTTGGTGAACCAAAAGAGTTGTTTATGAGTTGGTTCGCTAGTGGCGAGTGAATGACACAAACTGGGTTACTTAAAGGGGTGGGTCCGAGATTTATTTTTGTATTTTTTGAGGTCTTCATATCATTCTGTAGCTTCCAAGTGGTTTTCCCTATTTATTCAAATCCGAACATTCAAATTTTGGTCGAAGTACGTATGTTTTAGCGTCAAAATGCTATTTTCCCAAGCCCTAAAAACCCTTTTCCAGCACATGACCTGACGTAGGTTTCTATTTGATGACGCTGCTACATATAGACTAAAGTATATATTAAGCATTGGTTATATTTTCCGCAAGGACGGCCGCACGGACATGAGCTGACGTGGAATCGTGACGAGGAAACTTTTTGGATCTTTTATACTCCGTGCAGGTTTCTCCTCGCGGCAAACCGACATACTACCTCCGCGTAGTTAGAAAAATTTGGATGTGCACGGACAGGCGAAGACCTGCCGCAGGGAGGGAAGGGCTGTGTCTGATGGTGTGACGTCAAATCCCGCTAGTAACTTAGATGGCGGTTGGCATGCTCCCAGTTTGAAGAAGTAGACAGGAGTACCAGCACGGAAGCTAAGCAATGTACTGCTGTGGACGCCATGTTAGTGCGATCTGAAAGTCACGCAATAACACAAAACAAACTAACCGATCGATGAAGCGGTAGACCAGCATCTCCTGTGTTCTGCGAGATAAAAATAACTGTTTTCATGAATGTAGTCTGGTGGCTTTGGAGACAGCGATATAACGGCTTCAGTTCCCCATCGGAGAGGGCTGTCTGACAGCAACATAAAGCGGTGAAAATATTAAAAATATAGCGCACACTTAAAGGGACTGTTTGTAACTTTTTACACGTATAATTCTACCGGGTCGGGATCCCATGCGCTCGCGTGAGACCGGAGTCTCTGCTCCTCTGCCTGCTTGCCTTCACTCACGCACAGCGCGCGTTCTCGCTGTCTCGCTCCACCTCTACACGTGCATGCACGCTCACTACACACTGCAGAAGAGACACCGGCGGATACGATAACGTTTCTTTTCCTGCTTCAGCCTCCGGGGCTGAAGCAGGAAAAGCCAACACTAGGATCAGCAATGATTCATGGAGAGACCTTCGTCTGGTCAGCTAACATTACTGCCAAGCAGGTGAAATATAAAGTGATATTGTGGTTTTAGCTGACGTGTGGCCTCACTGTAATGAGCGAAGCTCGTTCATGTTTATTTAGAGCGAGCAAGCGCGAGCAACAGGATGCTGACTTTCGTTGACTTAATGGCCACAGGTGTCGCTGTTAACAAGCATTTCTGAAAGTTACAAACAGTCCCTTTAAACCAGTGGTCTCAAACTCAATTTACCTGGGGGCCGCTGGAGGCAGAGTCTGGGTGAGGCTGGGCTGCATCAGGTATTCCACAAAAAAATCTTTGTTAAAAAAAAAAAAATCTTCTCAAACGTCATTATTAACAGTTCTTTAACTTGAATGGGTTCTTCTGAACATTAACTGTCCTGAACATGAATGGAACATTGAAGAACATGAACGGTTCTTCTGAACATGGCCTCTATTGCGTCTCCCACTTTTCCTGAAATTGTCTGTGCTCGTCACCAACCTTTCTCTTCACTGCAGGCTTTGAAAAAGACATGATTGGGGCTGTGTGACAAGATATATATTCATTCCACTTGGTGTCACTCCGCAATAAAGTTGTGCCTGCTGTGTTTGTGTTGCTCTGCAATTACACCACCAAACCGCTAGTTGGCGGCGGCGTCTCTATGAGTTTCCTTCTTCTTCTTGTACTACAAACAGAAACTGAGCGGAGTTGGAGCTAATAACTGTTGAACCACAGAACTTTTACTGATATTACTGCAACGCCGAAAAGAGAAAATATATCTGAGTGGATTTGTGTGAACAAACATTGAAAAGATGGAGGCAGAGAGAAGTAGAACTTGGTCCTGGCCGCTCAGCATCGCTGAGAGACTGGACCAATCACAGCTGTTGCGGTCTGCGTCGCCGCGACGTGTAGTTACATGTCTGGAGAGGTGCACGTCAGGCTACGGCGTCGATTCAACGCAGAAGTATAAATCAAGCTTTAATCAAGCTTATGCGATGTTACACGGGCGCCGCCACAGTTGTTGTGAAATGTTTCTCTGCTTGCATCAAGCCCGGCCGATTGCCCGTCCCCGGGAGCCATATACCCCGCTGTGATTGGTAGGTTCGTTCAGCTCGGGCTCGCGCAACAAAGGGACCTTCCACGGCAAACTGCCATTAACATAAAACTCGCGGGCCGAGGGCGCCTGGTTAGCTCAGTCGGTAGAACGGGCGCCCATGTAACAAGACTTGGTCCTGACCGCGGCGGCCCGGGAATCCGGCCTGTGGCCCTTTCCGCATCCACTCTCTCTCTCCCCCCTTTCCAAGACTATATCCACTGTCCTGTCAATAAAAATGAAAAAATGCCCCCCCCAAAAAAAAACTTTATAAAAAAAAAACTTTAAAAAAATTTGCGGGCCGCACTAACATTCAACTTTCATATCAAGGTGGGGGCCACAAAATATCGTCTTGCGGGCCGCAATTGGCCCGCGGGCCGCGAGTTTGAGACCCCTGCTTTAAACTGATATTGTATTTTTTTTAGGTGGTTCAGACAGTCTGAGAGGCGTTTCCATTTAAAAAAAAAAAAAAAAACTGAAAAAAACTCAGATGAACCCTCCATTTAAAACACCCAGTTTCCTCCTCATCATTCCTCCCCTCCTCTTGGCAGGGCCAGGGTGGAGCCAGGCTGAGCCGAGCACGCCCCTTCTCATGAACTAACTGGGCTCCCAATCATCAAGTCAGTCAGAGAAGTTGTAATATCTCAGAGGAGTTAAATGTTATGATGCAACTTGAATGATCCCCGCGGGAGTTATTGGCTAATATCAAACCATGCCGAGGTCAAAGGCAAAAGTGTACATTTGTTGCGCACTGATACTGCTCTGCGTGGTCGCTGTGATTGTGTGTATTGCTGTGTTTGTGAAGCAAAAGTGCCCAGATGGCACTTTCTCCAACGCTGCTGTGGCCGCAGACTCTGGGAGATGTTCGAGGATTGGACGGTGAGTGGCATGTTTTACACTTCTGTTTACGGCTGCAACAAAGGTTTCCATTTGGAGAGCTGCAGGGGTCTGGGTATCATCGGATAATCCGTTTTTCCTTTGGAATTCAGAAAGGAAAAAACGTTTTTTTATTTTTTCGTTTTAAACCAGAAACGAGAAAACGGCCGTTTTCTCGTTTCTGGTTTCTGAATCAAAAAATTAAAAACGAACCCAAACGGAAGTCACCTGGGTTTTTCGTTTTAAACCACAAACGAAAAATGGAATCACGTGGTGCTCTGTTTGTTTTTTGTTTCCAAACGAAAAACGAAAAAAACAAATAAAAAAAACGATCCGATTTAGTTTCTTTCTGTCATTTCCTCTTTTGAATCGAAGTGCGTAGAACGGCAGTCACGTGACCAGGAAGTGAAGGCAAACATGTCAAAATAAAAGCTAAGAAGATAGTTTGGTCATTCTATAAAAGTGTAACATTATTTAAGCACAGGATCAAAGTAACAGTAGAAGATAAATAGGCTAAATAAATACACAAATAAATACATACATAGATATTTTTTTTAAGTGTAGGTGTCTAGGATATATAATTAATTAGGCTTTTTTAGGTACAGTATGTATTTATTTAGCCTATTTATCTTCTACTGTTACCTCGATCATGTGCTTAAATAATGTTACACTTTTATAATATGACCAAACTATCTTCTTGGCTTTTATTTTGACATGTTTGCCTTCACTTCCTGGTCACGTGACTGCCGTTCTACGCACTTCGATTCAGAAGAGAAAATGACAGAAAGAAACTAAATCGGATCGTTTTTTTAATTTGTTTTTTTCGTTTTTCGTTTGGAAACAAAAAACAAACAGAGCACCACGTGATTCCATTTTTCGTTTGTGGTTTAAAACGAAAAACCCACGTGACTTCCGTTCTTCAATTAAAAACGAATAATGAGAAAAGGAATTCGCAAAAACAAACAAACGGCCCGGTTTGGGTTCGTTTTTCATTTTTTGATTCAGAAACGAAAAACGAGAAAACGGCCGTTTTCTGGTTTTTGGTTTAAAATAAAAAAAGTTTTTTCCTTTCTGAATTCAAAAGGAAAAACGGATTATCCGATGATACCCAGACCTGCAGGGTTCCTATTACGCACAAAAACACACAGTCTATTTGTATGGCTTTAGCACTTACTAAACTCTAATCTAGGCAAGGCAAGGCAGCTTTATATGTATAGCACATTTGAGCAACAGGGCAATTCAAAGTGCTTTACATTTAAACATTCAAGTACATTGCGAAAAAGTGCAAAAGAACATTCAGACATAATTAAAACAGTTATAAAAACATTAAAAATTAGAAAATAAAAACAAGCTAAAAATAAAAGCTATAGGATAGAAGCTAAAATAGAATATAACACACAAGAGTAAAAGCTCTAGTGCAGTATAAGATCATTATCTGGTTTAATAAAGGCAGCAGCAAACAGGAAAGTTTTAAGCTTTGTTTTAAAAGAAGTTGTAGTTGGTCCTGCAGTTTTCTGGGAGCTTGTTCCAAATATTTGCTTCATAAAAACTGAACTGATCTACTAACTACTCTATTCCTACTATAATAGTAAAGGTGTCAACTTAAATTCTAACAAATATGCCTCATTGAATCAGATATAAGTCTAAAAAACATTTAATAAACAAGGATGCTCAATGTGTTTCATAACACCATAAAATGCAAAACAAACTCGCCACTCCCTAACATGGCTGGTCCATGACGATAAGCATAACGAAAGTAGACTGGCATGTATGGTGACGACTTTGCCAACTCTTTCAGGGACATGCTTCTAAAAGGAGGCTCAGCAGTAGATGGCGCCATCGCTGCTCTGCTGTGCACCTCCATCGTCAACCCACAGAGCATGGGCCTCGGAGGGGGGTCCATATTCACAGTGATGGACAGCTCTGGTAACAGACACATTCATCCAGCATCCTCTAATTGGCTACGGCAGAACTAACTGAGTTTCTGTGTGGTGGGTACAAAGTTAATCGATAATATCTCCTCTTTTCAAAGGCAAAGTGAAAATCATCAACTCCAGAGAGACTGTGCCGAGGAAGTTTAAACCTGACCTGATAGAGTCATGTCCCAAGTCCTCCCAGTTGACTTCAGGTACTACTCTGGCAGCATATCACATCATCTAAGACCTGCATTGTTGTTTATTTTCCTGATTCTTATGTGAAGTATTTCTTGTTTTTCTCGCTCTGACCTTTTTTTCATCAGGTAGGATATGCTCCTACATTATCATAAGATAGATAGATAAGATAGACAGCTTTATTGATCCCCGTGGGGAAATTCGATTGCCACCAAGTCAGACAACAACAAACAAACAACAAAAACACAGTATTCACAATACACCAATAAATAAATAACATCATAAGTAGCCCTTTGAGACATAATCAACAGCTGAGAGGTACCATGGATCTAGGCCATATCTAAGAATGTTCATTAAAAAATCTGACCGCTGTTGGAACAAAAGACCTCCTGAATCGTTCAGTAGAACACTGAGGCATCACTAGTCGCTCACTGAATGAGCTTCTGAGTCTATTAAAAACACCATGTAATGGATGGCCTTCAAAATGCAGAACTGTTTTAAGTTTGGCCCTCCCATGCTGGAGGAAGCAGCCTAAATATTCTGCTCCTTTTGAGGAATACACAGTATGGTTCACACCTGAAGAACTATATATTTTTACCATAGATGGCTCAAAGATGAAAGATTTATGTCAGGTCTGGGACTGAAGATACCGTCAGTCCTTTCTTGGACATGTCAATGGCCTTGCTTGCTTCCCATGCAGTAGAGTCTAATTGTATACATACTGGGGGCCCGACAGTCCTGACATACTGTAGGAACTGGCTACAAACTGAGCTCTTAGCCAAGACCACACACAGTGGAACAGGAGTCCTAAACTATTAATCATGTTGCGACATGCACTCCTGAGCCTATTTAAGTAGACAGGAGAGAACTAGGCCTATCTGTAAAGGATGTAATGAGGGCATTATTACACAGGAAAACACTTTTCTTATTGTATAATATCAATCAAATGAACGAAATATAAACAGTTGAGACCCCCCAAAAGCCTCAACAGCAAAAATCTTTAAAAAATGATTGTCACTTGCTATTGTCACTAAAAATGTCTTAAAGCTTACTGTTTGCAGCAGTATTCATTATTCAAACTGCAAAACATTTATTCACAAATATGAATACAGAAAAAATATTGCTGTGGCGTTTCCTCTTCCTCTTGCCGTTGAATACCTGTTTGTTTTTGGTAAGCCCTTCCTCCATGTGTGGAGCTGTTGCAAATGATCCGCAATGCAAATGTTGTGTAGTTTAGAAAACCTAATTTTAAAGGGACAGTTTGTAGGATTTGGTGCCATCCAGCTGTGTGGTTGCAGATTGCAACCAATTGAGTACCTCTCCGCTCGCTCCTCCCTTTCCAAGATGGCGGTAACTTGAGCCGTCGAGTGCAAAACCGTGGTAGTGCCGTTCGCCTCGCTCAGAGGTCATCCTTACCATAATAACACTACTTTAGGAGCAACGGAAGTCAGACGGCGGCTGGCGGTACCACGATGTTGCACTCTGCGGTTTGTTGTCAGGCTATTAAATAGGTGTTATCAGTTGCTATAAGCATCATAGATGTGGATCAATAGGGGCCTGCTACACCCAACATCAGGCTTTATCATGTATTCACATGGGCTAGATCACCAAAATATGGTATAAAAGAAGACAACAGCGATATTAAGCGACCATAGTAATTATGACAGGAGCAGAAGAAGAAATCAGGCGCTGTAGACAACATGACCAACGTGTAGTTGTCTTTGTGTTCACAAACCTTCACTTTCACTTCTGAAACATAGTTATTTTAAGCCAAAACATAAAGTTTTTCCCTAAACCTAACTTTTTTCTTGCCTACCTAAACCTAAAGAAGTTGTGTTTTTCTTGCCTATCTAAACCTAAAGAAGTTGTAGTTTTGTTACCTAAACTTAAAGAAGCCTTTTTGTTTGTGTTCAAAACGTGACATTTCATTCAGTTTTACGACATGTTAGAATGTGTTGCTTTTCAGGTTTGATTTCATTTTTACAACTTAGTAGGAGTAGTAGACCCCTAATGACCCACATCTATGGTGCTCATAGCGACTGATAACGCTTATTTAATAGACTAAGTTACTAGTAACTTATGCTGTCAGATATATGTATAGTAAAAAGTAGAATATTTCCACCTGAAATGTAGTGAAGAATAAAGTGATATAAAATGGAAATAGTAAATTAGTTGTACATTAGTAACTTACAAGTACCTCAAAATTGTACTTAAGTACGGAACTTGAGTAAATGCACATACCGGTAGTTACTTACCTATCTATCCATCCATCCAGGTAGCCAATGGATTGGGGTCCCAGGGGAAATTCGGGGTTATGAACAGGCACACAAGCTTTATGGGAAGTTGCCGTGGGCCACCCTCTTCCATCCAACCATCCAACTGGCCAGAGAAGGGTTTCCTATTCCTCAGATCCAAAGTCGGTACATCTCGTACATTGATACGAACCAGACCCAGCCTCTACGGTACGAAAGCAACCCCTACAACGACTCCAAAATATGATGAGCACAAAATGAACATTTCACATTTCTACATTTAAGTGATACTTTCTTTCTTTGTATTTGTCCTTTAGAAAGTTGTATACCGATAAGAATGGGAACCTGCTGCAGGCTGGTGATATTGTGAAGTTTGAGAAATTGGCCGACACCTTGGAGATGATCGCAAACCACGGGGCAGATTCTTTTTACACTGGAAAAATAGCAGAGGATTTAATCCGTGACATACAGGAGGCAGGTATTGTCAGACGGGTTTCATCATGCTCTCTTTCCTTCAACCATTTTCTATCTCTGCCTGGCACAATGATCTAATTACAAATGAACAAATCAATTGGGTCTGTAAAGCACTGCAGCGATCACTCACAGAGCTCTAGTGTGAGCTGCCGGGATCCATTAAAAGTCTTGATTATGTGGAGCTGAGATGCGTTTTGTTCAGTTCCATTTGTTTCCATGTTTTTGCTCAGGGGGAACACTCACGGTGCAGGACTTGGCATCGTATAGAGCCACAGTGACGGATGCGTGGGCTGTTCCTTTTGGAGAGTATCAGATGTACATACCCCCTCCCCCTGCAGGAGGCATCATCCTCAGCTTCATCCTTAACGTCATGAAAGGTTCCTAACTGCTCATCCACACTGTCAAATCACATAACAAAGTGTGTTAGCGGTGTTTATGTGTTGAGCAGAGAAACGCCAAATTAATACTTTCATTGGTTGTTGTGTGTGAGTTGTTTACCTAAATGAGGAGACCGAATGATGGCGTGAATGTCAGTGTTTGATGCTATCGAAGCATCTAGATACTGCACATGTTTAGAAGTGGAATACACGGGGGGAAACTAAACAATTGCTTCTATTTACAGGATATGACTTGAATTCAGCGTCTCTGATAGGTGAACAAAAGACACTGGCTTATCATCGCCTTGTTGAAGCTTTTAAGTTTGCCAATGGATTAAAGAAACACATCCGTGATCCAGTATTCAGCTCAGAAGAAGTAAGTTATTTTTAAGTAGTCTAGTCATGGCTTATAGCCAGTGATGGAAAAATGATTTAGATAATTTACTTACGTAAAAGCAGACATGCCACAGTTTAGTAAAAGTTAAGTAAATGTTACTTAAAGGTACAGTGTGTAGGATTTGGCAACATCTAGTGGTGTGGTTGCAGATTGCAACCAACTGAGAGAAAGGAGAAGGGTGTAACATTTTGGGGGATCTATGAGCAGAAATGTAATATAATATTAATAGCTATGTTTTCATTAGTGTATAATCACCCGAAACTAAGAATCGTGTTTTCGTTAGCTTAGAATGAGCCCTTCATATCTACACAGGGAGCTGGTCCTCTTCACGGAGTCTGCCATGTTTGAACAGTAGCCCAGAACGGACAAACCAAACACTGGCTCTAGAGAGAGACTTTTGCGTTTTTACGTTACTCGAAGGCCACCGTAGTTCTCCAACACAATTGTGAAACTGCGCTAACGTAAGCCGCAGAGTGCAAAACCGCGGTACCGCGAGCTGCCGTCTGACTTCCGTTGATTCTAAAGTAGTGTTATTATGGTAAGAATGGTTGCTGAGCGAGGTGAACGGCTTTACTACGGTTTTGCACTCGGCAGCTCACGTTACCGCAGTCTTGGAGAGGGAGGGGTTGGTTGCAATCTGCAACCACACCACTAGATGTCGCCAAATCCTACACACTGTACCTTTAAATGTGTGCATCAGGTTAACCTAAATTCTAAATGTATATAATCAATCATAAATCTTCAGTGCCAATATTTACATCCAACATGTCTTTGTTTTTTAAATTTGCCTTTATTCTGATTCAATGTTTGAAACAAATAAGAGTTTGAGAGGCAGATAATTATCTTTCAAATTTAGTTCTGATTTCAGTTTTTTCTTGTTCCCTCTGCAAAGCAGCGAGAAGTGTGAAATACAGTCATAACTTTACCTTTGAAATTCATGTTCTTTGCTATGCGTGTGTTTTTAATTGCTCTGTACTTTTCCCAGATGGCCAAGAAATTCACAGAGGAAAGCTTTGCCAAGCACATACGGAGCTTGATCAGCAGCAACACGACTCACGATCCCCAGTATTACAACATCACCCCGTATCTGGACAGCATGGGCACCACGCACGTGTCTGTGCTGACTGAGGATGGATCCGCTGTGTCTGTCACCAGCTCCATCAACGACATGTCAGTATCTGAAGGGGTTTTGCTTTACAGCGAGAAATCAGCCATCAAGTATTACTGTTGGTTTGAAAGTAGAGGATTAGGATTCAAGAGATTAAGGAACGAGTGTTTTTGTAAAAGGAATTTGAAAAGAAATCTCTCTTTTCATAAGTCTCTAGTCATCAAGTGTTGGAGAAAGCTCAGGTTTGACAAGTGCATCTGTACAAGTGTTATAATGTCAAGATCCAGTTCATTTCTTGTATTTTCTTCACAGATTTGGCTCCATGGTCTTCTCCCCGAGCACTGGAGTCATCCTCAACAACCAGCTGTCAGACTTCTGTGGAAGGGAAGATAAGATCTTTCCGGGTAATTAAATCATGACACATTTTCCATTTTCCTTCAACCGAAAGAACAATACAAGTAATTCAGGTTTATTGTTTTTCGGAATCAAGTAACTTACTGTCACATAATAGCACACAATACATGTACACGCCCTTATTCCTAGTTCTCTTGCAAAGAAGTTGTCCACTGGCACAGGGTTAACTACCTTGCTTAGAGGTACTTAATAATAAATTTACTAGGGTTGTCAATCAGTTAAAATAGTTTGATTAATCGCAAATTAATTGCACATTTTTTATCTGTTCAAAATGTACCTTAAAGGGAGATTTGTCAAGTATTTAATACTCTGGTCGTTTGTTGCCGTTAGCGGACTCCATTTCTAACCGAATGTTAGCTATGGTTGCCTGCTGGAGCTGAAAATAAGCCACTTGCGAGCACTAATGACGTCACATCCGTTGGATTTTCCCGGAAAAAAACGGGCCTGGGCTCTTTACATTAAAATCGGTCTACAAGCTGATAGAGGAAACCCAGAAAGTCACTGAAGGTCTAATTTTTTAGGTTAGGTTACAACCTCTTCACACATTGGCAATAAAAAACGATTAAAACATGTGTATACGTGTAAAAAGTTACATATGTATATATCGGATCGAAACCAAATTTGGTGGTATTGCCCACCCCTAGTCTCTAAGTTGACAGCACTGACAGTCCATCTGTTCAGGCCTCCCTGCAAAGCCACTCCCCCAAAATTATCATTATGAACGCAAACAACGAACATGGTGATTGTTATTCAAGCTATGTGGAAGACTCCGGTGACACGCAATGAATGCACGGGCAGAGTGCACGCCGGTAGACGGGTAGGTAGGATAGACATTCAGGCCGAATTAAATAATTGAACGGGCTAATTACAGCGCTACGACAGCCACAGGTTATATGACAAAAAATGAGATTTGAACAACACAACCAATCCTACCTTGGCTTCAAGCTTACCAACCTCTTTTTAGCCATGCTAATGGCACTGCTAAAAATGGCAGTGTTAGTCCGTTGGTCAGTCAGTCCTCGGACTTTGTTCCAGACTAATACATCTCAACAACTGATGGAAGGATTGCTATGAAATATACAAATGGTGCTAATGACTTTGGTGATCCCACACCTTTTCCTCCAGTGCGCTGTAGACTCTAGTCTCGTGATATGAACCCTAGTAACGTAGATCCTTTGTTTATCGAGTTCCTCTTCTGTCTGATGTCAGCTGCTGAACAAAGGTAAAGGGTTGAATAAATGTCCTTATGCACGCCTGTGATTCACATCATTCAAAGACACTCCACTGATTGCATTCATAACAATTTCCTTCTGGTTCTACTCACATTGTTTAGTCTGAATTGAAGCCGTCAATCCTGTCAGTCAAGGCTTTTGTTGTGTTGTCAGGGCAGCAGCCTCCATCCTCCATGGCCCCCACTGTGCTGAAGTCTCGGTCGAAGACGCTGGTGATTGGATCGTCTGGTGGGAGCATGATCACGTCTGGGATGGCCTCGGTGCGTGTCTGGGGCAATCACACTAAGTGCCATTAAGATGAATTGCTGCGGGCTAATGCCCCGCACCGTTTGCATAGCAAGCTCTCTCTTAACGAGTGTCTTCACCGTATCCATAATCCATTCTGCACTCGTCACTTTCCCATTTGCCAGATTGCAACGTATTGTTGTGTTTTCTCTTCCAGGCGCTCATGAACCACCTTTGGTTTGGAAAGAGCCTCGAGGAGGCGATCGCTGCACCGGTTGTTTATGTCGACTCTCAAAGTTTAGTGAAGTTTGAGCCCAACTTTGATGAGGTAATACATTAAATACAATGATTTCAGAAGTCATTAAGTGGGTGTTATCAGTGGTTATAAGCCTCATAAGTTCCTCAAAAAGTTCTTAGTTCTGGGGGAACTTCCTGCGATGGAAACCGGGGCTTAAACGGTTTTGATCCCTAAACCTAAAGAAGCTGTTTTGCTTTTAAGTTTTGCTTTCACTTTTACAACGTAGTAGCTACTGACCCACATCTATGAGGCTTGTAACGACTTATAACGCACATTTAATGAGCTGATAACAGTCGAATCGGGTGTTAATTTGCTAAAATAAGACATCACGTTTGCTCCAACCAAGTCTCCTCTCCTCTCCTCCTTGCCCTTCAGAAAGTAATCGAGGATCTGAAGGCTCGGGGACACAGTCATGCCACTGCCGAACATTTGTACAACGTGGTCAACGCTGTTGAGAAGGTGGACGGCTGCATCTCTGCCGTGTCCGATGCCAGGAAACTGGGTGAAGCAGCCGGTTACTGAGACCAACAGCCATGTGACATTGGTTACGCAGGAGGGCCTGAAGGTTGCAGACACCTCCTGCAGCCACAAAAGCTGAATCACTTGTTCATATTCACACTATTAGTACTGGAGTTATTATGCCATATTTACTATATGAGCTGTTGTAGCACTGGTTTTTGAATATACTGTGAATGAAATACAGATATTACGTATAATATTCAAATAAAATATATTTTTTTACATGTTTCATATGCTATAATGAGTACTATGTCAAAATATCCTAAAAGCTACTTTTCAGGATGCAAATTTCCTGCAGGAAATGTGTGAACTGATCATACTTTGAAGAGCGATATTCACAAGTTGACAAAGATTTTGATATATTACATTTTATAGAAACTAGGGCTGTCAATCAATTAAAATATTTAATTGCTATTAATCGCAAATTAATCGCACATTTTCTATCTGTTCAAAATGTACCTCAAACTGAGATTTGTCAAGTATTTAATACTCTTATCAACATGGGAGTGTGCCAATATGCTGCTTTATGCAAATGTATGTATATATTTATTATTGGAAATCAATTAACAACACAAATATTGTCCAGAAACCCTCACAGGTACTGCATTTAGCATAAACAATATGCTCAAATCATAACATGGCAAACTCAAGCCCAATAGATAACAACCGCTGTCAGTGTGTCAGTATGCTGACTTGACTATGACTTGGGGAGACTCGTGGGTACCCATAGAACCCATTTTCATTTACATATCTAGAGGTCAGAGGTCAAGGGACCCCTTTGAAAATGGCCATGACAGTTTTTCCTTGTCAAAATTTAGCGCAAGTTTGTAGCGTTATTTAACCTCCTTCGCGACAAGTTAGTATGACATGGTTTTTGACAGCCTTAATAGAAACACGTGGATGTCATAACCTGTGCCATTCTTAGAATTGTATATACAAAGTTCAACACAATAACAGTTTGAAAGAAAGTGTCACATAGAAAAATAAGAAAACTGAAAGATTAATACAACAAATAAAAGAACAAGAATCAAGAAATCCTGTTGGCAATCTATGACAACAAACAATAATGGCAAAGTGCTTTCTTTGGATGCACCAAAGTGGCTCTCAGCCGGCCGCTCAATACCTTGAACCTGATGTCGCTGCTATTGAAATCTATAAATCCATCCCTCTGTGCTATAATGCATTCTGAGCAACCTGCGTGACTTCTCTGCGCTGTTTTTCATGAATTATTTTTCATTTTTGTGCCGGAGCATGCAGCAGCTGGAGCAAGATAATCAGATCAAATAGTGAGTCACAAACAGGAGAGAGGTTTCCTGAGAGAAAGTTTGTGAAGAAATATGATGCACTTTAAGTCTCTGCTCAGAGGCCTACATGGGAGATGTGTTCAATTCAAACAATTAGGTCAAATCAATTTTTTTTTTTTACTCAAAATCCAGGGAAATAAATCAACACTGAAGAGAAAAGGTCAGACAATAAGATCCTGGTGATGTTTGGGGCTGGGCTCTGTTGCCCTGTCACATGGTATTTGGACCTCAGGGGGTGTGACAGTCACACTGCCATGACCTTATAGGAGCCACCTGTTGCAAATGCCACATTATCATGTCTGGCAGCAGAAACAAAAGGTTGCCAGCAGAGGATCATGGTAGGGCCTCATGCAATGACCACCCTGCCTCTGCCTGGCAAACGGCGGCAGCTCAGGCGTTTCCCTGACGGCTCACGGCGGCACATGATGATCCGCTGGCTCAGAAATAAGTACAGTGACCAATCCCAAACAGCGCGAAATCTGAGCTGATTTCATTTGCAGACTAATCTGCATAAAATAAATCCTCTGTTTGTTTCTGTCAGCAGCTGCACGCGACCCAGACGTTGCAACAGTTTTTTATTCTGGAGAATTTCAAAATAAAACAAACATCCAGACATCACTTTTCAGTTGGTTCTTTTATTGGCAGTCAGTGATTGGCATGAGACAAGTACACACAGGCTACAAAGGAGAGTTTGACACACGAAACATAAACAAAGTGGACAGTGCTCTCCGTCATCCAAATGAAACATTCAACATGAAAGGTGTCCGCTCTAGAGTGTACGTTACATTTTCTGAACTATTTCCTGTTCTATCGTGTAATTCCATCAGCCACGTCCCTTTCTTGTTTACTGCTCGAGCTTACAGCGGGAGGTCACCGCGCTTAGTTTCATAATTAGAGTCATTATTATAATTACGGAGACGGACGAAAGACGAAACACCGAAAACAACAACACAAATAATTACAGCAGTAATCAGACATTTTACTGTTACAAACACGTAGAACGCACACTTATAAACATTTATTATATATCTGGGTGATGCTGTTCGTCAATGTTCCTTCTAACAATCATGAGCCATTTGGTCGTCGTTTCACTTTAAAGCTGCAGTAGGCAGATTGGGGCAAATATGATAAAAAAAATAAAAATAAATAAATAATAAAACGGTCACTATATCCTGACAGGAGTGCATGAGACAGGTAATCTGAAAAAAATCATGTGTTTTTCGGTGCTCCTAATGGCATCTGCAAGATTTCCCAGACCGGAGGAAAACAACAAATCAGAGCCGAGCTGGAGCCTGTCATCTCTGAGCAGCTGTCAATCACTCGCAAACTCCGATCAAACGGTCAAACTAGGCAGCGCTGATCAAATATGAATCAATATTATATTACTGTAATGCCTATTTCTTGCCTCAAATGTTTTCAGAAACATCTTGTATTGTACTGTTTAGCTGTAAAATGAGAAAGTTTGTGACCGCATGTTGAGATCAGTTGAGGAAATACCAAGCACCGCCCACCACCCGGAGAAAACTTTCTAATTTTACAGCTAAACAGTACAATACAAGATGATTCTGAAAACATTTTAAGTGAGAAATCTGCCTAGTTTGACTGTTTGATTGGAGTTTGTGAGTGATTGACAGCTGCCTCCATTGAATTTAACAGCCAATAGGAATGCTCTCTCTCTGAAATGACCTGTGATTGGCCAAAGTCTTTGGCCAAAGATTTTTTAAAGCCTGAAAACAGAGCCATGAGGAGGTGCAGAAGTCTAGTTATCTCTCAGAACACTTGAATTACAATATGCTGAAAGGTTATTATGGATTTTTTGCCCAATGATGCCCAAAACATTCTGCCTACTGCTGCTTTAAAGAGGTATGCGGTCAGCTTTGTAAATATCTCTACCTATAAACAATGTACACAGAGTATATGCTATGGAGAAATATAAAAAAAATAGTCCCCTTAAAGTGCTTTTAGTCAGTCTAACTTAATCATTATGTGCTACTGTAGACAGACTAGAACCAATAGATAACAGTCATGTCTGTGTCTCGTAACGAACACACTGAAGTATGCTATCAATAAATGGAACTGACAACATATTTGTAGAGACAAACGGTAGTACTGCTCAGACTCGGTGGCTGTGGCGTCATAAATGCACTGAAACACTGTGGTGATGGATACAATAATTACAAAGAGGTGACTATCAGGCAAAGTACAAAAACAATCAGTGACAGCTACCCATTGTTGAGTCCTACCTGTTGTCTTCTAAGATTGCTTTGTTCACCAAAAGTGCACAGAAAAATAGCCCGTGGAAACACAAGGGGACCATGTTTTGTGTCCCTCATTTACATCGACACAAGGGCTGCGTGGGTATTCACAAGTGGACATTTGGAAAGGGGGGGAAAAAAAAAAACGCAAAAAAGTCTTGACATAGCAGTTTTGCCGGCGTCACGTGACGGGTCGTCGGCTGTATAGTCTGTTGAACTTGTGTCATAGCTTTTGTTGAGAGATTAACAGAGAACACACAATGTGGAGCTAGGCCCTGCCTGCCAGAGATAGTCCCAGTCCTGGTAGAGAACCCAGAGGGACCGTGTGTTTCCAAACTAGCTCGAGTTCTACTTCAGCCGCCGCCGGGATGCTGCTCCTCCATCCAACCAACTGATCGAAATCTCCTTGGGACTGGCTCCTCGGCTGCCACGATCAGAGAGAGAGAGAGAGAGATAGAGTGATAGAGGGAGAGAGAAAGAGAGAGAGAGAGAGAGAGAGAGAGAACACCGGTTCATTAACTCTTCCAGCCCCCCTCCAATGAAACCGCACCTCGTTCCGAAGAGCACCATCCACCAACACAGTAAGTCCGCCGTCGTCACTTCACTTTCGTCTTGCGTGGGTTAACTCAGAGATGGTTGGGAATAGCTTGTGTCAGGACGAGACAATGTGGGGCTCCCTCGTGCCTCGAAAGGGTGACTGGGCTCGTGGTGTGAGGGCGAGAGGGCGAAGGAGGTAACTGAGTGCTGTGGGACGACGTTTCAACTCCAGTTGAAAGAGCGGAAACACCCCATCACCTCTCGCAGTAGTGAAGGGTGAAGTTTTTGGAGAGCTGCTTCTCCCCTAAGCTCCACGGCTCCAGCTCGAATTTGTTCCCCATGTCATCCTCGTCCTCCTCCGCCTCTTCCTCCTCCTCCTCTTCTTCCTCGTAGTGGCTGGGCTCCTCGATGGAAGTCTCCAGGTGGTAGCAGTAGGGCTGACCCTCCGTGTACTCGTAGATGGTCGGCAAGCTGCTCTTCAAGCTACAGCGGCGGCGCAGCGCGACCAGCAGCGGCTGAGGCATGGTGAAAATGTCCACATTGTTGCCCAGGTCGATCCTGGCCTGGAGAACATCTTGGGGTCTTTGAGCATCTCCGTGAGGTCTTTGAGTATAGCCAGGGTGAGGCGGTTGCCGTTGAGAGCCAGGGTACTGAGTTTGGGCAGCGAGGCGAGGAGAGGCAGGAGGATCTTCAGGTTGTCGTCCTGGAGGTCGGTGAAGCTGATGTCCACGGCCACCACGGTGTCTCTGTTGTTTTGGAGGTAGTAGGCGACCTGACGGACATCGCGGGTGGACAGGGTGATGCCCGACAGGTCGACCGAGTCACTGGACAGCTTTTTCTGGAGGGTTGTCTTGAGACTGTTGAAGACAACGAGAAAGAGAGTGGGATTACTCACAGGATTCGTTGACAAGACAACGAATCCTGTGACTGGGGGGGGGGTGACTGGGCCGGCATGGAGCGGAAGGCTGACACAGAGACTCCAGCATGGGGATTTACTCGTGTAAACAGAGGAGCCAAAACATCCGAACGAGCCAGCGGCTTGAGCTTAGAGCTCCGACGGCCAGGAGCACAGAGCTCCTTATAGCACAGGGCCACGGCAGTTTGCTACTTAAAAGATAAACTATGATGCGTTTTAGAAAAAGAAGATCAAACTTGAATAGAAGATACTGGGCCAGTATATTTATCAGACAGGAAAGGAAAGAGATTAATCTTTTGGAAATGCTCTTTTAAGATGACGTTATTATCTCCACCAAGGAAGGCTGCTTTCCAAATATCATACTTTTGCTTTTTGCTTTTAGTACATACTGCAGCTTACAAAGGACGTACTGTTGCAAACATTGCACCTTGACCTTTGACCCTCTTGCTCATATATTGTGGGTCAGAATGGTCAGGAAAGCATGCTGGCTTGCATACTGCAAAATGCGACTGGATGTAGTAGGTACGTCCTGGTATTTTTGGCATATGCATTTGACATAGAGGTCGACTGATAGTGGATTTTTAAAGGCCGATATAATAACGATAGTTTAGAGCAGGAAATAGCCGACTAATTGTCCGATAGCTTCTTTACTTCTGCAGCAGCCCAGTCGGCTACTTTTGCATACACAGTTTTTTATGAATCAGTTTTTTGTAATTCCGAATTTAATAATTCCGAAGAGAATATCCTGAGGTGTGATTTGTGAAGGGATGCACCAATCTGACTTTTTCAGTCCCGATATCGATACCTGGGCTTTGGGTTTCGGACGACACCGAGTACCGATCAGATACTAGTGTTTAATTAATAAACTGTATGCCTCACTGTGTGGAAGTGACTGGGATCATTCTCTTATGTGTCAGGCGACATCAAGCCTGACTTACACATTGTTTTCCTTACTTGGTAAAACAAAATGTGACCAATAAATACATAGATGTATTATTTAATTGTTCTTTATTATTATTCTTTTTTTAGTCATCTGCTGTTGTGTTAAGTTGAATGCACACCGAGCCCCAGACATCACATGGTTGAATCGGCTCACTAAACGGTTCTCTCTCTTACCCAGGTGGCAGCGCAGCCGGACGTTTGTTGGACCGTAATGCTCCGTGATCAGAGCTCCAGGCGTCAGCACGGAGAAGCAGGCGTTTCCGAACACGTTGTTGGCGATGAAGGTGCGCAGCTGGCCCAGAACCCTCCAGGCCCGCGGGCACCTCCTGACGTTAAGAACCAGAGGGGTGCCTTGGTTGACCAGGTAGTAGGTCCACCACTGGCCGCGGGGAGTGTTGTTGGATTTCCACCCCGGCGGCAGCGAGGAGCCGCTGCGGGCCGGAGGCTGGTGGTAGATGCTCTCGAACTCGGCCAGAAGGGCGGGGAAGCTCTGCTCCAGCAGCTCCACGTCGTGTCTCTGCACTTCTCTGGAGAAGAACGGAGCCGACGGCAGGTCTGGGAGGAAGAAGACCTCTGGCCGCTGGATGGTCGGTCGACTGTTGAGGTATCGGCCTTGATCGCGGACTCCTTTGTGCACCCTGCCCATACCTGACCAGGTGTAGCGCTTGGCGTAATCCTGCAGGCTGTGATAGAGCCTCTGGTTCAGACTCTCCCCGGCGCTGGTGCATCGGAAGCACTCCGACGACTGGCAGAAAGCGAAGCCGTTCTGCTCTTCCAGCATCGACCCGTGCTTCCCTTTGCCCCTGCCGCGGCAGTCTGAACTCATGAAGCCCCCCACCACCCCTCCGATTCGGCTTGGCCCGGCCAGATACCTCCCGCGCAGCGGGCTGGAGCCATGCTCCCGGCCCACCCTGTAACAATACCACATAAACAGCAGCAGCACACACATGGCTATGGCGAAAGCACAGATCTCACACTCCCTTATAGACTGCATCCCTCCAGCCACCATCTCCCTCACGTTCTCTAGTGACCACTCCATCTCGGCTCCTTTCTTCTGGATTGCTGAATCTGACGCGGGGGGTGAGGTGGAAAGAAAAGTGCCGTTGAAAGATCAGTTAACACGTCTTTTCTTGATGGCTTTAAACCACACACAGGGCGTTAGGGAGTCTAGTGTCAAGCAGCTCTTATCGCCCCCCCTATGGTAAACAGTCTGCTGATTTGATCTGACACACTCGCTCCTCAGTGCTAACATTTCAGCACTCTGCAGCGAGGGAAGGTTTCTCCTTGCATGATGTCTGGCTGTGCGGTATTCGTGTTGCCTCCCTCTCTCGTCTCTCTTTCAGACAAACGCAGACAGACACCGCGCCTTAGGGTGATCCGTTCCCTGCAAAACAAAGACAGAAGGAAGAGAAAGAGGGGTGAGGAGGATACTGTGATACTGACATTTAGGAGGGATGCTGCGTGCGATTGACTTTACTGTTAATGTGTCGGCATGCAGAATGAGTTAAACTGATGGCACACAATTTGCTTTTTGCGTCTGCGAAACACATCTTCCATCTCAAGAGTTTGAGAAAATTCCCATCCTGTATGCACCACAAAGTCTACACCTGCTGAAACTCCCACACACAGACTGCACCCCCGTAAACACACACTTTGAACACAATCTGGTATCCACACACTCCTCCCGTACTGCACTGTATAAAACCATGAGTCATGGGCACATTGCTTGCATTTAACACAAATCTCTCCCATTTTTTTATATGTTTTTTGCGCACCAGACCAAAAACAGTGAATTATGTAAACTTAAGCTATGTGTTGATGCCCACCCACATGTATATAATTGGCATTCATGGGTTTGCTCAGCAGGAGCTGCATAAATGGATCCTCAGGGTGGAGGGAGGGAGGGGGCGAGCTGTACGCTGCTTTAGTAAAAAAAAAGAAAAGAAAAAAGACTGGATTACATGATTATATAATGATAATGGACCAGCAGCCAAAAACGCGCAGAGTGCAATGCGTCAACTGTGATCTGAACTCCACGATGCTCCCTCCTCGCCAAAAATGGTCGGGTAATCCTGCTCCAATAGATCCTCTCCTGCATCCTGCATCCTGTCTGACAGCATCAAGACGCCCACACATCTCTCCCACCCAACCCCACTGCTTTTAAGGCAGACTGGCCATCAAACCCAACCATGAAGCCATCTAAAACACACACACACCCTGCCTTATTCCCAACACTGGTTCCATGTAATCTCCCCATCACAAGCTCTGCTGCCACCAAGATGCCATGCAAACTGATGACCAAGGTATTGATGAGCAATGAGCAATGGAAAAAAAACAAAAAACATAAGCAAGATCGCAGTAGCTTCCTTGTCTACGTGGATGTTTATTTGCGTGCACAGGTTTTTTTTTGTTGCATCCATACCTACTCAACATTCATGGCTGTGTGTTGCCAATGGAGAGGATGAGAGGCGCACAGGTGTTTCTCCGGCTGAAGCTGCGCACCACTGCAGTGCACAAGGTAGACGGATATCACTCGGCAACATTATAGGAAATATCTCCAGGATGCACAAAAGAAGAGTCCTTAATAGGAGTCGACACCCATCTTGTAGCAGAAGAGGAGGAAGATGATGAAGCTGTCTGTTGTCTGTCCAACCGACGGTTCGACTCCCCCTCTGTCTGTCTCTCTGTCTGTCTGTCTGTCTGTGATGGACAGCAGCGTCTTCCGACAATATTGTTGTAAATACTGAAGCTCCGTCAAGGGAAGCCACCCAGAAGTCAAGTAACCAGAGGAATACACAGCAGTATTTCTGGTACGGATTTTCAAAATAAATGTCTCAGTGAAATCTGTCCAAAACAAAGCACTGGAGTTCCAAAACTCCTCCCATCTCTCTCTATGCGAGGCAATGGTGCAACAGTTTATGGCTAAAAGTCAAAACACTGTAACACAAGCAGCTATTTCAACAGCAATTAAGAACAATTCATTTTTTTATTTTTTGTTATTATTATTATTATTATTATTTTCTTCCTCTTTTTTTGGCGACAGTTTTGTAGCCAAAGTAGCAATATGGCAGGGACGGACTGGTAACCAGACCAACCTCTAAGAAACCATGGGGTGATGTAAAGAAACAACAACTGGCAAGGCCATTTTCAAAGGGGTCCCTTGACCTCTGACCGTTGTTGAATCAGAAATGGAGGAAAACAATATTGTAGCCGTTTGTGGGTACCCACGAGTCTCCCCTTTACAGACATGCCCACCTTATGATAATCACATGCAGTTTGGGGCAAGTCATAGTCAAGTCAGCACACTGACACACTGACAGCTGTTGTTGCCTGTTGGGCTTGAGTTTGCCATGATTTGAGCACATTGTTTATGCTAAATGCAGTACCTGTGAGGGTTTCTGGACAATATTTGTCATTATTTTGTGTTGTTAATTGATTTCCAGTAATAAATATATACGTATATTTGCATACAGCAAGCATATTTAACCACTCCCATGTTGATAAGAGTATTAAATACTTGAAAAATCTCCCTTTAAGGTACATTTTGAAGAGATAAAAATGGGCGATTAATTTGCAAATAAGATAACCTTTAAAACAATATTTTTCTCCAATAGCAGCATTTTTCACTATTTTCTAACAATTTGTAGACGAAACGATTTTCAATTGAAAAAGGAAATTGATTAATTGAGGAAATAACTAGCAGATTAATTGACAATGAAAATATTTTTTTTAATCATCATATCATGTTTTACTTTGAAGGGGAAATCGCCTTATATCCGGTATTACTCTGGTAATCTCTATATGACTTGACTCAATTGAAAGCCTCCCTCTTCCGTATGCCTCATGGCTCGCCCATCGACTGCTGTTTGATATAACTGCAGACAGCATTTCCCAAGATGCATTGCGACTTGCCTGGGTCGTTCACAGCAGTCATAGAAAAGTAGTTTGATGGTGATAGTTTATGACACTATAATATGGCAACATGGTTAACAACTTTTCCTAGAAGGACCCAACTGCAGGCCCCAATCTTGGAGATCCTACACTCACACACATTGGTTTCATACCAGGGGCCCCAAATTCTGTTGCACTGTATATAAGAAATAGGAAATTCTTAATCCTGGAGCGAGAATACTCGTAGAACAAATACAGCAGCATAACATTGATTACAAGATATCCGTTGTAGTTATAATCTGTTGCAGTTTCCTGTTGATTACCAGTCTGACATGCCATGGCTTGTTTGTGCGGATATGACTTTTCCTAAATAACAAAAGTTAACAGTCGCCTACATATTTCCGCTTGTCATAAGATTAGGATTTATTGCCGCAGGGTTCCAGTTGGAAAAGCTTGTTTCACTGAGTTATCTGGAGCTTTGCTGATTAAAACACAAGAATCCTCTCAAATCTGGAACATGGAAATATGTAAAAACACCGTTTTTCCTCAGCCAGGTTACCCCAATAATTTAGTACATTTCTGGAACACACATTTAAAAACATTTCTAAACTTTTTTGTTTGCATTTCTCAGTGAACTCAAAGACCTTTTGTGATTGCTAAACACTGACTGTGAAGGTGGGGACATTTTTTGTTTTCATTTGGATCATTGTGCCTATGTGTATACTGTTATAGGTCCATCACCTTGCTGTGTGAGTGCCATAGGGGTATGTCCAGAGTTTTGAGGTGAAACCAGGGGCGTAGCACAACATTCTGTACCCTGTGCAAAGGCATTCTCTATGGGCCCCTCCCTGCATCCACAGATATCCATCTTTGTGGCCCCTCCGCACATGAGGGGCCCTGTGTTCTCAGTCCCGTTAGATTTGTGAACGAATCATTCTTTTTGATGCCATCCGGTTTGCTTAGAACACTGCATAGCTATATCTAAGGAATTCAAAGCATGTAGGCTACTGTGTTATCAGCACTGCTTTATCTATTAGCATGCACACACATAAAGAGACGGGGTGCTGTGAAGCCCCCGGTAGGAGCCGCGAGCCACCTTCACCCCGGGCCTTTCCAAGCCGGCCCTGAGACGCTCCCACGAGAGGATCCTCCCACACCAAGCGGTCGTCACTGACCCGCTGAGATTCAAGTGTAAAAATATTTTCGGTTCATTATGAAACTGTGGTAGGCCAACCTAGACTGTCTGTAATTAATGGGAAACACTTAACTTGACAACGACACCCACAAACATTCAACCAGAGTGAATAACACGAGTGACAAGAGGACAGCACTGTTAGTGAGAGAGAGGAGGCGGAGCTATGGGGGTTGTTGGTGAACCAAAAGAGTTGTTTATGAGTTGGTTCGCTAGTGGCGAGTGAATGACACAAACTGGGTTACTTAAAGGGGTGGGTCCGAGATTTATTTTTGTATTTTTTGAGGTCTTCATATCATTCTGTAGCTTCCAAGTGGTTTTCCCTATTTATTCAAATCCGAACATTCAAATTTTGGTCGAAGTACGTATGTTTTAGCGTCAAAATGCTATTTTCCCAAGCCCTAAAAACCCTTTTCCAGCACATGACCTGACGTAGGTTTCTATTTGATGACGCTGCTACATATAGACTAAAGTATATATTAAGCATTGGTTATATTTTCCGCAAGGACGGCCGCACGGACATGAGCTGACGTGGAATCGTGACGAGGAAACTTTTTGGATCTTTTATACTCCGTGCAGGTTTCTCCTCGCGGCAAACCGACATACTACCTCCGCGTAGTTAGAAAAATTTGGATGTGCACGGACAGGCGAAGACCTGCCGCAGGGAGGGAAGGGCTGTGTCTGATGGTGTGACGTCAAATCCCGCTAGTAACTTAGATGGCGGTTGGCATGCTCCCAGTTTGAAGAAGTAGACAGGAGTACCAGCACGGAAGCTAAGCAATGTACTGCTGTGGACGCCATGTTAGTGCGATCTGAAAGTCACGCAATAACACAAAACAAACTAACCGATCGATGAAGCGGTAGACCAGCATCTCCTGTGTTCTGCGAGATAAAAATAACTGTTTTCATGAATGTAGTCTGGTGGCTTTGGAGACAGCGATATAACGGCTTCAGTTCCCCATCGGAGAGGGCTGTCTGACAGCAACATAAAGCGGTGAAAATATTAAAAATATAGCGCACACTTAAAGGGACTGTTTGTAACTTTTTACACGTATAATTCTACCGGGTCGGGATCCCATGCGCTCGCGTGAGACCGGAGTCTCTGCTCCTCTGCCTGCTTGCCTTCACTCACGCACAGCGCGCGTTCTCGCTGTCTCGCTCCACCTCTACACGTGCATGCACGCTCACTACACACTGCAGAAGAGACACCGGCGGATACGATAACGTTTCTTTTCCTGCTTCAGCCTCCGGGGCTGAAGCAGGAAAAGCCAACACTAGGATCAGCAATGATTCATGGAGAGACCTTCGTCTGGTCAGCTAACATTACTGCCAAGCAGGTGAAATATAAAGTGATATTGTGGTTTTAGCTGACGTGTGGCCTCACTGTAATGAGCGAAGCTCGTTCATGTTTATTTAGAGCGAGCAAGCGCGAGCAACAGGATGCTGACTTTCGTTGACTTAATGGCCACAGGTGTCGCTGTTAACAAGCATTTCTGAAAGTTACAAACAGTCCCTTTAAACCAGTGGTCTCAAACTCAATTTACCTGGGGGCCGCTGGAGGCAGAGTCTGGGTGAGGCTGGGCTGCATCAGGTATTCCACAAAAAAATCTTTGTTAAAAAAAAAAAAATCTTCTCAAACGTCATTATTAACAGTTCTTTAACTTGAATGGGTTCTTCTGAACATTAACTGTCCTGAACATGAATGGAACATTGAAGAACATGAACGGTTCTTCTGAACATGGCCTCTATTGCGTCTCCCACTTTTCCTGAAATTGTCTGTGCTCGTCACCAACCTTTCTCTTCACTGCAGGCTTTGAAAAAGACATGATTGGGGCTGTGTGACAAGATATATATTCATTCCACTTGGTGTCACTCCGCAATAAAGTTGTGCCTGCTGTGTTTGTGTTGCTCTGCAATTACACCACCAAACCGCTAGTTGGCGGCGGCGTCTCTATGAGTTTCCTTCTTCTTCTTGTACTACAAACAGAAACTGAGCGGAGTTGGAGCTAATAACTGTTGAACCACAGAACTTTTACTGACATTACTGCAACGCCGAAAAGAGAAAATATATCTGAGTGGATTTGTGTGAACAAACATTGAAAAGATGGAGGCAGAGAGAAGTAGAACTTGGTCCTGGCCGCTCAGCATCGCTGAGAGACTGGACCAATCACAGCTGTTGCGGTCTGCGTCGCCGCGACGTGTAGTTACATGTCTGGAGAGGTGCACGTCAGGCTACGGCGTCGATTCAACGCAGAAGTATAAATCAAGCTTTAATCAAGCTTATGCGATGTTACACGGGCGCCGCCATAGTTGTTGTGAAATGTTTCTCTGCTTGCATCAAGCCCGGCCGATTGCCCGCCCCCGGGAGCCATATACCCCACTGTGATTGGTAGGTTCGTTCAGCTCGGGCTCGCGCAACAAAGGGACCTTCCACGGCAAACTGCCATTAACATAAAACTCGCGGGCCGAGGGCGCCTGGTTAGCTCAGTTGGTAGAACGGGCGCCCATGTAACAAGACTTGGTCCTGACCGCGGCGGCCCGGGAATCCGGCCTGTGGCCCTTTCCGCATCCACTCTCTCTCTCCCCCCTTTCCAAGACTATATCCACTGTCCTGTCAATAAAAATGAAAAAATGCCCCCCCCAAAAAAAAACTTTATAAAAAAAAAACTTTAAAAAAATTTGCGGGCCGCACTAACATTCAACTTTCATATCAAGGTGGGGGCCACAAAATATCGTCTTGCGGGCCGCAATTGGCCCGCGGGCCGCGAGTTTGAGACCCCTGCTTTAAACTGATATTGTATTTTTTTTAGGTGGTTCAGACAGTCTGAGAGGCGTTTCCATTTAAAAAAAAAAAAAAAAACTGAAAAAAACTCAGATGAACCCTCCATTTAAAACACCCAGTTTCCTCCTCATCATTCCTCCCCTCCTCTTGGCAGGGCCAGGGTGGAGCCAGGCTGAGCCGAGCACGCCCCTTCTCATGAACTAACTGGGCTCCCAATCATCAAGTCAGTCAGAGAAGTTGTAATATCTCAGAGGAGTTAAATGTTATGATGCAACTTGAATGATCCCCGCGGGAGTTATTGGCTAATATCAAACCATGGCGAGGTCAAAGGCAAAAGTGTACATTTGTTGCGCACTGATACTGCTCTGCGTGGTCGCTGTGATTGTGTGTATTGCTGTGTTTGTGAAGCAAAAGTGCCCAGATGGCACTTTCTCCAACGCTGCTGTGGCCGCAGACTCTGGGAGATGTTCGAGGATTGGACGGTGAGTGGCATGTTTTACACTTCTGTTTACGGCTGCAACAAAGGTTTCCATTTGGAGAGCTGCAGGGGTCTGGGTATCATCGGATAATCCGTTTTTCCTTTGGAATTCAGAAAGGAAAAAACGTTTTTTTATTTTTTCGTTTTAAACCAGAAACGAGAAAACGGCCGTTTTCTCGTTTCTGGTTTCTGAATCAAAAAATTAAAAACGAACCCAAACGGAAGTCACCTGGGTTTTTCGTTTTAAACCACAAACGAAAAATGGAATCACGTGGTGCTCTGTTTGTTTTTTGTTTCCAAACGAAAAACGAAAAAAACAAATAAAAAAAACGATCCGATTTAGTTTCTTTCTGTCATTTCCTCTTTTGAATCGAAGTGCGTAGAACGGCAGTCACGTGACCAGGAAGTGAAGGCAAACATGTCAAAATAAAAGCTAAGAAGATAGTTTGGTCATTCTATAAAAGTGTAACATTATTTAAGCACAGGATCAAAGTAACAGTAGAAGATAAATAGGCTAAATAAATACACAAATAAATACATACATAGATATTTTTTTTAAGTGTAGGTGTCTAGGATATATAATTAATTAGGCTTTTTTAGGTACAGTATGTATTTATTTAGCCTATTTATCTTCTACTGTTACCTCGATCATGTGCTTAAATAATGTTACACTTTTATAATATGACCAAACTATCTTCTTGGCTTTTATTTTGACATGTTTGCCTTCACTTCCTGGTCACGTGACTGCCGTTCTACGCACTTCGATTCAGAAGAGAAAATGACAGAAAGAAACTAAATCGGATCGTTTTTTTAATTTGTTTTTTTCGTTTTTCGTTTGGAAACAAAAAACAAACAGAGCACCACGTGATTCCATTTTTCGTTTGTGGTTTAAAACGAAAAACCCACGTGACTTCCGTTCTTCAATTAAAAACGAATAATGAGAAAAGGAATTCGCAAAAACAAACAAACGGCCCGGTTTGGGTTCGTTTTTCATTTTTTGATTCAGAAACGAAAAACGAGAAAACGGCCGTTTTCTGGTTTTTGGTTTAAAATAAAAAAAGTTTTTTCCTTTCTGAATTCAAAAGGAAAAACGGATTATCCGATGATACCCAGACCTGCAGGGTTCCTATTACGCACAAAAACACACAGTCTATTTGTATGGCTTTAGCACTTACTAAACTCTAATCTAGGCAAGGCAAGGCAGCTTTATATGTATAGCACATTTGAGCAACAGGGCAATTCAAAGTGCTTTACATTTAAACATTCAAGTACATTGCGAAAAAGTGCAAAAGAACATTCAGACATAATTAAAACAGTTATAAAAACATTAAAAATTAGAAAATAAAAACAAGCTAAAAATAAAAGCTATAGGATAGAAGCTAAAATAGAATATAACACACAAGAGTAAAAGCTCTAGTGCAGTATAAGATCATTATCTGGTTTAATAAAGGCAGCAGCAAACAGGAAAGTGTTAAGCTTTGTTTAAAAAGAAGTTGTAGTTGGTCCTGCAGTTTTCTGGGAGCTTGTTCCAAATATTTGCTTCATAAAAACTGAACTGATCTACTAACTACTCTATTCCTACTATAATAGTAAAGGTGTCAACTTAAATTCTAACAAATATGCCTCATTGAATCAGATATAAGTCTAAAAAACATTTAATAAACAAGGATGCTCAATGTGTTTCATAACACCATAAAATGCAAAACAAACTCGCCACTCCCTAACATGGCTGGTCCATGACGATAAGCATAACGAAAGTAGACTGGCATGTATGGTGACGACTTTGCCAACTCTTTCAGGGACATGCTTCTAAAAGGAGGCTCAGCAGTAGATGGCGCCATCGCTGCTCTGCTGTGCACCTCCATCGTCAACCCACAGAGCATGGGCCTCGGAGGGGGGTCCATATTCACAGTGATGGACAGCTCTGGTAACAGACACATTCATCCAGCATCCTCTAATTGGCTACGGCAGAACTAACTGAGTTTCTGTGTGGTGGGTACAAAGTTAATCGATAATATCTCCTCTTTTCAAAGGCAAAGTGAAAATCATCAACTCCAGAGAGACTGTGCCGAGGAAGTTTAAACCTGACCTGATAGAGTCATGTCCCAAGTCCTCCCAGTTGACTTCAGGTACTGCTCTGGCAGCATATCACATCATCTAAGACCTGCATTGTTGTTTATTTTCCTGATTCTTATGTGAAGTATTTCTTGTTTTTCTCGCTCTGACCTTTTTTTCATCAGGTAGGATATGCTCCTACATTATCATAAGATAGATAGATAAGATAGACAGCTTTATTGATCCCCGTGGGGAAATTCGATTGCCACCAAGTCAGACAACAACAAACAAACAACAAAAACACAGTATTCACAATACACCAATAAATAAATAACATCATAAGTAGCCCTTTGAGACATAATCAACAGCTGAGAGGTACCATGGATCTAGGCCATATCTAAGAATGTTCATTAAAAAATCTGACCGCTGTTGGAACAAAAGACCTCCTGAATCGTTCAGTAGAACACTGAGGCATCACTAGTCGCTCACTGAATGAGCTTCTGAGTCTATTAAAAACACCATGTAATGGATGGCCTTCAAAATGCAGAACTGTTTTAAGTTTGGCCCTCCCATGCTGGAGGAAGCAGCCTAAATATTCTGCTCCTTTTGAGGAATACACAGTATGGTTCACACCTGAAGAACTATATATTTTTACCATAGATGGCTCAAAGATGAAAGATTTATGTCAGGTCTGGGACTGAAGATACCGTCAGTCCTTTCTTGGACATGTCAATGGCCTTGCTTGCTTCCCATGCAGTAGAGTCTAATTGTATACATACTGGGGGCCCGACAGTCCTGACATACTGTAGGAACTGGCTACAAACTGAGCTCTTAGCCAAGACCACACACAGTGGAACAGGAGTCCTAAACTATTAATCATGTTGCGACATGCACTCCTGAGCCTATTTAAGTAGACAGGAGAGAACTAGGCCTATCTGTAAAGGATGTAATGAGGGCATTATTACACAGGAAAACACTTTTCTTATTGTATAATATCAATCAAATGAACGAAATATAAACAGTTGAGACCCCCCAAAAGCCTCAACAGCAAAAATCTTTAAAAAATGATTGTCACTTGCTATTGTCACTAAAAATGTCTTAAAGCTTACTGTTTGCAGCAGTATTCATTATTCAAACTGCAAAACATTTATTCACAAATATGAATACAGAAAAAATATTGCTGTGGCGTTTCCTCTTCCTCTTGCCGTTGAATACCTGTTTGTTTTTGGTAAGCCCTTCCTCCATGTGTGGAGCTGTTGCAAATGATCCGCAATGCAAATGTTGTGTAGTTTAGAAAACCTAATTTTAAAGGGACAGTTTGTAGGATTTGGTGCCATCCAGCTGTGTGGTTGCAGATTGCAACCAATTGAGTACCTCTCCGCTCGCTCCTCCCTTTCCAAGATGGCGGTAACTTGAGCCGTCGAGTGCAAAACCGTGGTAGTGCCGTTCGCCTCGCTCAGAGGTCATCCTTACCATAATAACACTACTTTAGGAGCAACGGAAGTCAGACGGCGGCTGGCGGTACCACGATGTTGCACTCTGCGGTTTGTTGTCAGGCTATTAAATAGGTGTTATCAGTTGCTATAAGCATCATAGATGTGGATCAATAGGGGCCTGCTACACCCAACATCAGGCTTTATCATGTATTCACATGGGCTAGATCACCAAAATATGGTATAAAAGAAGACAACAGCGATATTAAGCGACCATAGTAATTATGACAGGAGCAGAAGAAGAAATCAGGCGCTGTAGACAACATGACCAACGTGTAGTTGTCTTTGTGTTCACAAACCTTCACTTTCACTTCTGAAACATAGTTATTTTAAGCCAAAACATAAAGTTTTTCCCTAAACCTAACTTTTTTCTTGCCTACCTAAACCTAAAGAAGTTGTGTTTTTCTTGCCTATCTAAACCTAAAGAAGTTGTAGTTTTGTTACCTAAACTTAAAGAAGCCTTTTTGTTTGTGTTCAAAACGTGACATTTCATTCAGTTTTACGACATGTTAGAATGTGTTGCTTTTCAGGTTTGATTTCATTTTTACAACTTAGTAGGAGTAGTAGACCCCTAATGACCCACATCTATGGTGCTCATAGCGACTGATAACGCTTATTTAATAGACTAAGTTACTAGTAACTTATGCTGTCAGATATATGTATAGTAAAAAGTAGAATATTTCCACCTGAAATGTAGTGAAGAATAAAGTGATATAAAATGGAAATAGTAAATTAGTTGTACATTAGTAACTTACAAGTACCTCAAAATTGTACTTAAGTACGGAACTTGAGTAAATGCACATACCGGTAGTTACTTACCTATCTATCCATCCATCCAGGTAGCCAATGGATTGGGGTCCCAGGGGAAATTCGGGGTTATGAACAGGCACACAAGCTTTATGGGAAGTTGCCGTGGGCCACCCTCTTCCATCCAACCATCCAACTGGCCAGAGAAGGGTTTCCTATTCCTCAGATCCAAAGTCGGTACATCTCGTACATTGATACGAACCAGACCCAGCCTCTACGGTACGAAAGCAACCCCTACAACGACTCCAAAATATGATGAGCACAAAATGAACATTTCACATTTCTACATTTAAGTGATACTTTCTTTCTTTGTATTTGTCCTTTAGAAAGTTGTATACCGATAAGAATGGGAACCTGCTGCAGGCTGGTGATATTGTGAAGTTTGAGAAATTGGCCGACACCTTGGAGATGATCGCAAACCACGGGGCAGATTCTTTTTACACTGGAAAAATAGCAGAGGATTTAATCCGTGACATACAGGAGGCAGGTATTGTCAGACGGGTTTCATCATGCTCTCTTTCCTTCAACCATTTTCTATCTCTGCCTGGCACAATGATCTAATTACAAATGAACAAATCAATTGGGTCTGTAAAGCACTGCAGCGATCACTCACAGAGCTCTAGTGTGAGCTGCCGGGATCCATTAAAAGTCTTGATTATGTGGAGCTGAGATGCGTTTTGTTCAGTTCCATTTGTTTCCATGTTTTTGCTCAGGGGGAACACTCACGGTGCAGGACTTGGCATCGTATAGAGCCACAGTGACGGATGCGTGGGCTGTTCCTTTTGGAGAGTATCAGATGTACATACCCCCTCCCCCTGCAGGAGGCATCATCCTCAGCTTCATCCTTAACGTCATGAAAGGTTCCTAACTGCTCATCCACACTGTCAAATCACATAACAAAGTGTGTTAGCGGTGTTTATGTGTTGAGCAGAGAAACGCCAAATTAATACTTTCATTGGTTGTTGTGTGTGAGTTGTTTACCTAAATGAGGAGACCGAATGATGGCGTGAATGTCAGTGTTTGATGCTATCGAAGCATCTAGATACTGCACATGTTTAGAAGTGGAATACACGGGGGGAAACTAAACAATTGCTTCTATTTACAGGATATGACTTGAATTCAGCGTCTCTGATAGGTGAACAAAAGACACTGGCTTATCATCGCCTTGTTGAAGCTTTTAAGTTTGCCAATGGATTAAAGAAACACATCCGTGATCCAGTATTCAGCTCAGAAGAAGTAAGTTATTTTTAAGTAGTCTAGTCATGGCTTATAGCCAGTGATGGAAAAATGATTTAGATAATTTACTTACGTAAAAGCAGACATGCCACAGTTTAGTAAAAGTTAAGTAAATGTTACTTAAAGGTACAGTGTGTAGGATTTGGCAACATCTAGTGGTGTGGTTGCAGATTGCAACCAACTGAGAGAAAGGAGAAGGGTGTAACATTTTGGGGGATCTATGAGCAGAAATGTAATATAATATTAATAGCTATGTTTTCATTAGTGTATAATCACCCGAAACTAAGAATCGTGTTTTCGTTAGCTTAGAATGAGCCCTTCATATCTACACAGGGAGCTGGTCCTCTTCACGGAGTCTGCCATGTTTGAACAGTAGCCCAGAACGGACAAACCAAACACTGGCTCTAGAGAGAGACTTTTGCGTTTTTACGTTACTCGAAGGCCACCGTAGTTCTCCAACACAATTGTGAAACTGCGCTAACGTAAGCCGCAGAGTGCAAAACCGCGGTACCGCGAGCTGCCGTCTGACTTCCGTTGATTCTAAAGTAGTGTTATTATGGTAAGAATGGTTGCTGAGCGAGGTGAACGGCTTTACTACGGTTTTGCACTCGGCAGCTCACGTTACCGCAGTCTTGGAGAGGGAGGGGTTGGTTGCAATCTGCAACCACACCACTAGATGTCGCCAAATCCTACACACTGTACCTTTAAATGTGTGCATCAGGTTAACCTAAATTCTAAATGTATATAATCAATCATAAATCTTCAGTGCCAATATTTACATCCAACATGTCTTTGTTTTTTAAATTTGCCTTTATTCTGATTCAATGTTTGAAACAAATAAGAGTTTGAGAGGCAGATAATTATCTTTCAAATTTAGTTCTGATTTCAGTTTTTTCTTGTTCCCTCTGCAAAGCAGCGAGAAGTGTGAAATACAGTCATAACTTTACCTTTGAAATTCATGTTCTTTGCTATGCGTGTGTTTTTAATTGCTCTGTACTTTTCCCAGATGGCCAAGAAATTCACAGAGGAAAGCTTTGCCAAGCACATACGGAGCTTGATCAGCAGCAACACGACTCACGATCCCCAGTATTACAACATCACCCCGTATCTGGACAGCATGGGCACCACGCACGTGTCTGTGCTGACTGAGGATGGATCCGCTGTGTCTGTCACCAGCTCCATCAACGACATGTCAGTATCTGAAGGGGTTTTGCTTTACAGCGAGAAATCAGCCATCAAGTATTACTGTTGGTTTGAAAGTAGAGGATTAGGATTCAAGAGATTAAGGAACGAGTGTTTTTGTAAAAGGAATTTGAAAAGAAATCTCTCTTTTCATAAGTCTCTAGTCATCAAGTGTTGGAGAAAGCTCAGGTTTGACAAGTGCATCTGTACAAGTGTTATAATGTCAAGATCCAGTTCATTTCTTGTATTTTCTTCACAGATTTGGCTCCATGGTCTTCTCCCCGAGCACTGGAGTCATCCTCAACAACCAGCTGTCAGACTTCTGTGGAAGGGAAGATAAGATCTTTCCGGGTAATTAAATCATGACACATTTTCCATTTTCCTTCAACCGAAAGAACAATACAAGTAATTCAGGTTTATTGTTTTTCGGAATCAAGTAACTTACTGTCACATAATAGCACACAATACATGTACACGCCCTTATTCCTAGTTCTCTTGCAAAGAAGTTGTCCACTGGCACAGGGTTAACTACCTTGCTTAGAGGTACTTAATAATAAATTTACTAGGGTTGTCAATCAGTTAAAATAGTTTGATTAATCGCAAATTAATTGCACATTTTTTATCTGTTCAAAATGTACCTTAAAGGGAGATTTGTCAAGTATTTAATACTCTGGTCGTTTGTTGCCGTTAGCGGACTCCATTTCTAACCGAATGTTAGCTATGGTTGCCTGCTGGAGCTGAAAATAAGCCACTTGCGAGCACTAATGACGTCACATCCGTTGGATTTTCCCGGAAAAAAACGGGCCTGGGCTCTTTACATTAAAATCGGTCTACAAGCTGATAGAGGAAACCCAGAAAGTCACTGAAGGTCTAATTTTTTAGGTTAGGTTACAACCTCTTCACACATTGGCAATAAAAAACGATTAAAACATGTGTATACGTGTAAAAAGTTACATATGTATATATCGGATCGAAACCAAATTTGGTGGTATTGCCCACCCCTAGTCTCTAAGTTGACAGCACTGACAGTCCATCTGTTCAGGCCTCCCTGCAAAGCCACTCCCCCAAAATTATCATTATGAACGCAAACAACGAACATGGTGATTGTTATTCAAGCTATGTGGAAGACTCCGGTGACACGCAATGAATGCACGGGCAGAGTGCACGCCGGTAGACGGGTAGGTAGGATAGACATTCAGGCCGAATTAAATAATTGAACGGGCTAATTACAGCGCTACGACAGCCACAGGTTATATGACAAAAAATGAGATTTGAACAACACAACCAATCCTACCTTGGCTTCAAGCTTACCAACCTCTTTTTAGCCATGCTAATGGCACTGCTAAAAATGGCAGTGTTAGTCCGTTGGTCAGTCAGTCCTCGGACTTTGTTCCAGACTAATACATCTCAACAACTGATGGAAGGATTGCTATGAAATATACAAATGGTGCTAATGACTTTGGTGATCCCACACCTTTTCCTCCAGTGCGCTGTAGACTCTAGTCTCGTGATATGAACCCTAGTAACGTAGATCCTTTGTTTATCGAGTTCCTCTTCTGTCTGATGTCAGCTGCTGAACAAAGGTAAAGGGTTGAATAAATGTCCTTATGCACGCCTGTGATTCACATCATTCAAAGACACTCCACTGATTGCATTCATAACAATTTCCTTCTGGTTCTACTCACATTGTTTAGTCTGAATTGAAGCCGTCAATCCTGTCAGTCAAGGCTTTTGTTGTGTTGTCAGGGCAGCAGCCTCCATCCTCCATGGCCCCCACTGTGCTGAAGTCTCGGTCGAAGACGCTGGTGATTGGATCGTCTGGTGGGAGCATGATCACGTCTGGGATGGCCTCGGTGCGTGTCTGGGGCAATCACACTAAGTGCCATTAAGATGAATTGCTGCGGGCTAATGCCCCGCACCGTTTGCATAGCAAGCTCTCTCTTAACGAGTGTCTTCACCGTATCCATAATCCATTCTGCACTCGTCACTTTCCCATTTGCCAGATTGCAACGTATTGTTGTGTTTTCTCTTCCAGGCGCTCATGAACCACCTTTGGTTTGGAAAGAGCCTCGAGGAGGCGATCGCTGCACCGGTTGTTTATGTCGACTCTCAAAGTTTAGTGAAGTTTGAGCCCAACTTTGATGAGGTAATACATTAAATACAATGATTTCAGAAGTCATTAAGTGGGTGTTATCAGTGGTTATAAGCCTCATAAGTTCCTCAAAAAGTTCTTAGTTCTGGGGGAACTTCCTGCGATGGAAACCGGGGCTTAAACGGTTTTGATCCCTAAACCTAAAGAAGCTGTTTTGCTTTTAAGTTTTGCTTTCACTTTTACAACGTAGTAGCTACTGACCCACATCTATGAGGCTTGTAACGACTTATAACGCACATTTAATGAGCTGATAACAGTCGAATCGGGTGTTAATTTGCTAAAATAAGACATCACGTTTGCTCCAACCAAGTCTCCTCTCCTCTCCTCCTTGCCCTTCAGAAAGTAATCGAGGATCTGAAGGCTCGGGGACACAGTCATGCCACTGCCGAACATTTGTACAACGTGGTCAACGCTGTTGAGAAGGTGGACGGCTGCATCTCTGCCGTGTCCGATGCCAGGAAACTGGGTGAAGCAGCCGGTTACTGAGACCAACAGCCATGTGACATTGGTTACGCAGGAGGGCCTGAAGGTTGCAGACACCTCCTGCAGCCACAAAAGCTGAATCACTTGTTCATATTCACACTATTAGTACTGGAGTTATTATGCCATATTTACTATATGAGCTGTTGTAGCACTGGTTTTTGAATATACTGTGAATGAAATACAGATATTACGTATAATATTCAAATAAAATATATTTTTTTACATGTTTCATATGCTATAATGAGTACTATGTCAAAATATCCTAAAAGCTACTTTTCAGGATGCAAATTTCCTGCAGGAAATGTGTGAACTGATCATACTTTGAAGAGCGATATTCACAAGTTGACAAAGATTTTGATATATTACATTTTATAGAAACTAGGGCTGTCAATCAATTAAAATATTTAATTGCTATTAATCGCAAATTAATCGCACATTTTCTATCTGTTCAAAATGTACCTCAAACTGAGATTTGTCAAGTATTTAATACTCTTATCAACATGGGAGTGTGCCAATATGCTGCTTTATGCAAATGTATGTATATATTTATTATTGGAAATCAATTAACAACACAAATATTGTCCAGAAACCCTCACAGGTACTGCATTTAGCATAAACAATATGCTCAAATCATAACATGGCAAACTCAAGCCCAATAGATAACAACCGCTGTCAGTGTGTCAGTATGCTGACTTGACTATGACTTGGGGAGACTCGTGGGTACCCATAGAACCCATTTTCATTTACATATCTAGAGGTCAGAGGTCAAGGGACCCCTTTGAAAATGGCCATGACAGTTTTTCCTTGTCAAAATTTAGCGCAAGTTTGTAGCGTTATTTAACCTCCTTCGCGACAAGTTAGTATGACATGGTTTTTGACAGCCTTAATAGAAACACGTGGATGTCATAACCTGTGCCATTCTTAGAATTGTATATACAAAGTTCAACACAATAACAGTTTGAAAGAAAGTGTCACATAGAAAAATAAGAAAACTGAAAGATTAATACAACAAATAAAAGAACAAGAATCAAGAAATCCTGTTGGCAATCTATGACAACAAACAATAATGGCAAAGTGCTTTCTTTGGATGCACCAAAGTGGCTCTCAGCCGGCCGCTCAATACCTTGAACCTGATGTCGCTGCTATTGAAATCTATAAATCCATCCCTCTGTGCTATAATGCATTCTGAGCAACCTGCGTGACTTCTCTGCGCTGTTTTTCATGAATTATTTTTCATTTTTGTGCCGGAGCATGCAGCAGCTGGAGCAAGATAATCAGATCAAATAGTGAGTCACAAACAGGAGAGAGGTTTCCTGAGAGAAAGTTTGTGAAGAAATATGATGCACTTTAAGTCTCTGCTCAGAGGCCTACATGGGAGATGTGTTCAATTCAAACAATTAGGTCAAATCAATTTTTTTTTTTTACTCAAAATCCAGGGAAATAAATCAACACTGAAGAGAAAAGGTCAGACAATAAGATCCTGGTGATGTTTGGGGCTGGGCTCTGTTGCCCTGTCACATGGTATTTGGACCTCAGGGGGTGTGACAGTCACACTGCCATGACCTTATAGGAGCCACCTGTTGCAAATGCCACATTATCATGTCTGGCAGCAGAAACAAAAGGTTGCCAGCAGAGGATCATGGTAGGGCCTCATGCAATGACCACCCTGCCTCTGCCTGGCAAACGGCGGCAGCTCAGGCGTTTCCCTGACGGCTCACGGCGGCACATGATGATCCGCTGGCTCAGAAATAAGTACAGTGACCAATCCCAAACAGCGCGAAATCTGAGCTGATTTCATTTGCAGACTAATCTGCATAAAATAAATCCTCTGTTTGTTTCTGTCAGCAGCTGCACGCGACCCAGACGTTGCAACAGTTTTTTATTCTGGAGAATTTCAAAATAAAACAAACATCCAGACATCACTTTTCAGTTGGTTCTTTTATTGGCAGTCAGTGATTGGCATGAGACAAGTACACACAGGCTACAAAGGAGAGTTTGACACACGAAACATAAACAAAGTGGACAGTGCTCTCCGTCATCCAAATGAAACATTCAACATGAAAGGTGTCCGCTCTAGAGTGTACGTTACATTTTCTGAACTATTTCCTGTTCTATCGTGTAATTCCATCAGCCACGTCCCTTTCTTGTTTACTGCTCGAGCTTACAGCGGGAGGTCACCGCGCTTAGTTTCATAATTAGAGTCATTATTATAATTACGGAGACGGACGAAAGACGAAACACCGAAAACAACAACACAAATAATTACAGCAGTAATCAGACATTTTACTGTTACAAACACGTAGAACGCACACTTATAAACATTTATTATATATCTGGGTGATGCTGTTCGTCAATGTTCCTTCTAACAATCATGAGCCATTTGGTCGTCGTTTCACTTTAAAGCTGCAGTAGGCAGATTGGGGCAAATATGATAAAAAAAATAAAAATAAATAAATAATAAAACGGTCACTATATCCTGACAGGAGTGCATGAGACAGGTAATCTGAAAAAAATCATGTGTTTTTCGGTGCTCCTAATGGCATCTGCAAGATTTCCCAGACCGGAGGAAAACAACAAATCAGAGCCGAGCTGGAGCCTGTCATCTCTGAGCAGCTGTCAATCACTCGCAAACTCCGATCAAACGGTCAAACTAGGCAGCGCTGATCAAATATGAATCAATATTATATTACTGTAATGCCTATTTCTTGCCTCAAATGTTTTCAGAAACATCTTGTATTGTACTGTTTAGCTGTAAAATGAGAAAGTTTGTGACCGCATGTTGAGATCAGTTGAGGAAATACCAAGCACCGCCCACCACCCGGAGAAAACTTTCTAATTTTACAGCTAAACAGTACAATACAAGATGATTCTGAAAACATTTTAAGTGAGAAATCTGCCTAGTTTGACTGTTTGATTGGAGTTTGTGAGTGATTGACAGCTGCCTCCATTGAATTTAACAGCCAATAGGAATGCTCTCTCTCTGAAATGACCTGTGATTGGCCAAAGTCTTTGGCCAAAGATTTTTTAAAGCCTGAAAACAGAGCCATGAGGAGGTGCAGAAGTCTAGTTATCTCTCAGAACACTTGAATTACAATATGCTGAAAGGTTATTATGGATTTTTTGCCCAATGATGCCCAAAACATTCTGCCTACTGCTGCTTTAAAGAGGTATGCGGTCAGCTTTGTAAATATCTCTACCTATAAACAATGTACACAGAGTATATGCTATGGAGAAATATAAAAAAAATAGTCCCCTTAAAGTGCTTTTAGTCAGTCTAACTTAATCATTATGTGCTACTGTAGACAGACTAGAACCAATAGATAACAGTCATGTCTGTGTCTCGTAACGAACACACTGAAGTATGCTATCAATAAATGGAACTGACAACATATTTGTAGAGACAAACGGTAGTACTGCTCAGACTCGGTGGCTGTGGCGTCATAAATGCACTGAAACACTGTGGTGATGGATACAATAATTACAAAGAGGTGACTATCAGGCAAAGTACAAAAACAATCAGTGACAGCTACCCATTGTTGAGTCCTACCTGTTGTCTTCTAAGATTGCTTTGTTCACCAAAAGTGCACAGAAAAATAGCCCGTGGAAACACAAGGGGACCATGTTTTGTGTCCCTCATTTACATCGACACAAGGGCTGCGTGGGTATTCACAAGTGGACATTTGGAAAGGGGGGAAAAAAAAAAAACGCAAAAAAGTCTTGACATAGCAGTTTTGCCGGCGTCACGTGACGGGTCGTCGGCTGTATAGTCTGTTGAACTTGTGTCATAGCTTTTGTTGAGAGATTAACAGAGAACACACAATGTGGAGCTAGGCCCTGCCTGCCAGAGATAGTCCCAGTCCTGGTAGAGAACCCAGAGGGACCGTGTGTTTCCAAACTAGCTCGAGTTCTACTTCAGCCGCCGCCGGGATGCTGCTCCTCCATCCAACCAACTGATCGAAATCTCCTTGGGACTGGCTCCTCGGCTGCCACGATCAGAGAGAGAGAGAGAGAGATAGAGTGATAGAGGGAGAGAGAAAGAGAGAGAGAGAGAGAGAGAGAGAGAACACCGGTTCATTAACTCTTCCAGCCCCCCTCCAATGAAACCGCACCTCGTTCCGAAGAGCACCATCCACCAACACAGTAAGTCCGCCGTCGTCACTTCACTTTCGTCTTGCGTGGGTTAACTCAGAGATGGTTGGGAATAGCTTGTGTCAGGACGAGACAATGTGGGGCTCCCTCGTGCCTCGAAAGGGTGACTGGGCTCGTGGTGTGAGGGCGAGAGGGCGAAGGAGGTAACTGAGTGCTGTGGGACGACGTTTCAACTCCAGTTGAAAGAGCGGAAACACCCCATCACCTCTCGCAGTAGTGAAGGGTGAAGTTTTTGGAGAGCTGCTTCTCCCCTAAGCTCCACGGCTCCAGCTCGAATTTGTTCCCCATGTCATCCTCGTCCTCCTCCGCCTCTTCCTCCTCCTCCTCTTCTTCCTCGTAGTGGCTGGGCTCCTCGATGGAAGTCTCCAGGTGGTAGCAGTAGGGCTGACCCTCCGTGTACTCGTAGATGGTCGGCAAGCTGCTCTTCAAGCTACAGCGGCGGCGCAGCGCGACCAGCAGCGGCTGAGGCATGGTGAAAATGTCCACATTGTTGCCCAGGTCGATCCTGGCCTGGAGAACATCTTGGGGTCTTTGAGCATCTCCGTGAGGTCTTTGAGTATAGCCAGGGTGAGGCGGTTGCCGTTGAGAGCCAGGGTACTGAGTTTGGGCAGCGAGGCGAGGAGAGGCAGGAGGATCTTCAGGTTGTCGTCCTGGAGGTCGGTGAAGCTGATGTCCACGGCCACCACGGTGTCTCTGTTGTTTTGGAGGTAGTAGGCGACCTGACGGACATCGCGGGTGGACAGGGTGATGCCCGACAGGTCGACCGAGTCACTGGACAGCTTTTTCTGGAGGGTTGTCTTGAGACTGTTGAAGACAACGAGAAAGAGAGTGGGATTACTCACAGGATTCGTTGACAAGACAACGAATCCTGTGACTGGGGGGGGGGTGACTGGGCCGGCATGGAGCGGAAGGCTGACACAGAGACTCCAGCATGGGGATTTACTCGTGTAAACAGAGGAGCCAAAACATCCGAACGAGCCAGCGGCTTGAGCTTAGAGCTCCGACGGCCAGGAGCACAGAGCTCCTTATAGCACAGGGCCACGGCAGTTTGCTACTTAAAAGATAAACTATGATGCGTTTTAGAAAAAGAAGATCAAACTTGAATAGAAGATACTGGGCCAGTATATTTATCAGACAGGAAAGGAAAGAGATTAATCTTTTGGAAATGCTCTTTTAAGATGACGTTATTATCTCCACCAAGGAAGGCTGCTTTCCAAATATCATACTTTTGCTTTTTGCTTTTAGTACATACTGCAGCTTACAAAGGACGTACTGTTGCAAACATTGCACCTTGACCTTTGACCCTCTTGCTCATATATTGTGGGTCAGAATGGTCAGGAAAGCATGCTGGCTTGCATACTGCAAAATGCGACTGGATGTAGTAGGTACGTCCTGGTATTTTTGGCATATGCATTTGACATAGAGGTCGACTGATAGTGGATTTTTAAAGGCCGATATAATAACGATAGTTTAGAGCAGGAAATAGCCGACTAATTGTCCGATAGCTTCTTTACTTCTGCAGCAGCCCAGTCGGCTACTTTTGCATACACAGTTTTTTATGAATCAGTTTTTTGTAATTCCGAATTTAATAATTCCGAAGAGAATATCCTGAGGTGTGATTTGTGAAGGGATGCACCAATCTGACTTTTTCAGTCCCGATATCGATACCTGGGCTTTGGGTTTCGGACGACACCGAGTACCGATCAGATACTAGTGTTTAATTAATAAACTGTATGCCTCACTGTGTGGAAGTGACTGGGATCATTCTCTTATGTGTCAGGCGACATCAAGCCTGACTTACACATTGTTTTCCTTACTTGGTAAAACAAAATGTGACCAATAAATACATAGATGTATTATTTAATTGTTCTTTATTATTATTCTTTTTTTAGTCATCTGCTGTTGTGTTAAGTTGAATGCACACCGAGCCCCAGACATCACATGGTTGAATCGGCTCACTAAACGGTTCTCTCTCTTACCCAGGTGGCAGCGCAGCCGGACGTTTGTTGGACCGTAATGCTCCGTGATCAGAGCTCCAGGCGTCAGCACGGAGAAGCAGGCGTTTCCGAACACGTTGTTGGCGATGAAGGTGCGCAGCTGGCCCAGAACCCTCCAGGCCCGCGGGCACCTCCTGACGTTAAGAACCAGAGGGGTGCCTTGGTTGACCAGGTAGTAGGTCCACCACTGGCCGCGGGGAGTGTTGTTGGATTTCCACCCCGGCGGCAGCGAGGAGCCGCTGCGGGCCGGAGGCTGGTGGTAGATGCTCTCGAACTCGGCCAGAAGGGCGGGGAAGCTCTGCTCCAGCAGCTCCACGTCGTGTCTCTGCACTTCTCTGGAGAAGAACGGAGCCGACGGCAGGTCTGGGAGGAAGAAGACCTCTGGCCGCTGGATGGTCGGTCGACTGTTGAGGTATCGGCCTTGATCGCGGACTCCTTTGTGCACCCTGCCCATACCTGACCAGGTGTAGCGCTTGGCGTAATCCTGCAGGCTGTGATAGAGCCTCTGGTTCAGACTCTCCCCGGCGCTGGTGCATCGGAAGCACTCCGACGACTGGCAGAAAGCGAAGCCGTTCTGCTCTTCCAGCATCGACCCGTGCTTCCCTTTGCCCCTGCCGCGGCAGTCTGAACTCATGAAGCCCCCCACCACCCCTCCGATTCGGCTTGGCCCGGCCAGATACCTCCCGCGCAGCGGGCTGGAGCCATGCTCCCGGCCCACCCTGTAACAATACCACATAAACAGCAGCAGCACACACATGGCTATGGCGAAAGCACAGATCTCACACTCCCTTATAGACTGCATCCCTCCAGCCACCATCTCCCTCACGTTCTCTAGTGACCACTCCATCTCGGCTCCTTTCTTCTGGATTGCTGAATCTGACGCGGGGGGTGAGGTGGAAAGAAAAGTGCCGTTGAAAGATCAGTTAACACGTCTTTTCTTGATGGCTTTAAACCACACACAGGGCGTTAGGGAGTCTAGTGTCAAGCAGCTCTTATCGCCCCCCCTATGGTAAACAGTCTGCTGATTTGATCTGACACACTCGCTCCTCAGTGCTAACATTTCAGCACTCTGCAGCGAGGGAAGGTTTCTCCTTGCATGATGTCTGGCTGTGCGGTATTCGTGTTGCCTCCCTCTCTCGTCTCTCTTTCAGACAAACGCAGACAGACACCGCGCCTTAGGGTGATCCGTTCCCTGCAAAACAAAGACAGAAGGAAGAGAAAGAGGGGTGAGGAGGATACTGTGATACTGACATTTAGGAGGGATGCTGCGTGCGATTGACTTTACTGTTAATGTGTCGGCATGCAGAATGAGTTAAACTGATGGCACACAATTTGCTTTTTGCGTCTGCGAAACACATCTTCCATCTCAAGAGTTTGAGAAAATTCCCATCCTGTATGCACCACAAAGTCTACACCTGCTGAAACTCCCACACACAGACTGCACCCCCGTAAACACACACTTTGAACACAATCTGGTATCCACACACTCCTCCCGTACTGCACTGTATAAAACCATGAGTCATGGGCACATTGCTTGCATTTAACACAAATCTCTCCCATTTTTTTATATGTTTTTTGCGCACCAGACCAAAAACAGTGAATTATGTAAACTTAAGCTATGTGTTGATGCCCACCCACATGTATATAATTGGCATTCATGGGTTTGCTCAGCAGGAGCTGCATAAATGGATCCTCAGGGTGGAGGGAGGGAGGGAGGGGGCGAGCTGTACGCTGCTTTAGTAAAAAAAAAGAAAAGAAAAAAGACTGGATTACATGATTATATAATGATAATGGACCAGCAGCCAAAAACGCGCAGAGTGCAATGCGTCAACTGTGATCTGAACTCCACGATGCTCCCTCCTCGCCAAAAATGGTCGGGTAATCCTGCTCCAATAGATCCTCTCCTGCATCCTGCATCCTGTCTGACAGCATCAAGACGCCCACACATCTCTCCCACCCAACCCCACTGCTTTTAAGGCAGACTGGCCATCAAACCCAACCATGAAGCCATCTAAAACACACACACACCCTGCCTTATTCCCAACACTGGTTCCATGTAATCTCCCCATCACAAGCTCTGCTGCCACCAAGATGCCATGCAAACTGATGACCAAGGTATTGATGAGCAATGAGCAATGGAAAAAAAACAAAAAACACAAGCAAGATCGCAGTAGCTTCCTTGTCTACGTGGATGTTTATTTGCGTGCACAGGTTTTTTTTTGTTGCATCCATACCTACTCAACATTCATGGCTGTGTGTTGCCAATGGAGAGGATGAGAGGCGCACAGGTGTTTCTCCGGCTGAAGCTGCGCACCACTGCAGTGCACAAGGTAGACGGATATCACTCGGCAACATTATAGGAAATATCTCCAGGATGCACAAAAGAAGAGTCCTTAATAGGAGTCGACACCCATCTTGTAGCAGAAGAGGAGGAAGATGATGAAGCTGTCTGTTGTCTGTCCAACCGACGGTTCGACTCCCCCTCTGTCTGTCTCTCTGTCTGTCTGTCTGTCTGTGATGGACAGCAGCGTCTTCCGACAATATTGTTGTAAATACTGAAGCTCCGTCAAGGGAAGCCACCCAGAAGTCAAGCAACCAGAGGAATACACAACAGTATTTCTGGTACGGATTTTCAAAATAAATGTCTCAGTGAAATCTGTCCAAAACAAAGCACTGGAGTTCCAAAACTCCTCCCATCTCTCTCTATGCGAGGCAATGGTGCAACAGTTTATGGCTAAAAGTCAAAACACTGTAACACAAGCAGCTATTTCAACAGCAATTAAGAACAATTCATTTTTTTATTTTTTGTTATTATTATTATTATTATTATTTTCTTCCTCTTTTTTTGGCGACAGTTTTGTAGCCAAAGTAGCAATATGGCAGGGACGGACTGGTAACCAGACCAACCTCTAAGAAACCATGGGGTGATGTAAAGAAACAACAACTGGCAAGGCCATTTTCAAAGGGGTCCCTTGACCTCTGACCGTTGTTGAATCAGAAATGGAGGAAAACAATATTGTAGCCGTTTGTGGGTACCCACGAGTCTCCCCTTTACAGACATGCCCACCTTATGATAATCACATGCAGTTTGGGGCAAGTCATAGTCAAGTCAGCACACTGACACACTGACAGCTGTTGTTGCCTGTTGGGCTTGAGTTTGCCATGATTTGAGCACATTGTTTATGCTAAATGCAGTACCTGTGAGGGTTTCTGGACAATATTTGTCATTATTTTGTGTTGTTAATTGATTTCCAGTAATAAATATATACGTATATTTGCATACAGCAAGCATATTTAACCACTCCCATGTTGATAAGAGTATTAAATACTTGAAAAATCTCCCTTTAAGGTACATTTTGAAGAGATAAAAATGGGCGATTAATTTGCAAATAAGATAACCTTTAAAACAATATTTTTCTCCAATAGCAGCATTTTTCACTATTTTCTAACAATTTGTAGACGAAACGATTTTCAATTGAAAAAGGAAATTGATTAATTGAGGAAATAACTAGCAGATTAATTGACTATGAAAATATTTTTTTTTATCATCATATCATGTTTTACTTTGAAGGGGAAATCGCCTTATATCCGGTATTACTCTGGTAATCTCTATATGACTTGACTCAATTGAAAGCCTCCCTCTTCCGTATGCCTCATGGCTCGCCCATCGACTGCTGTTTGATATAACTGCAGACAGCATTTCCCAAGATGCATTGCGACTTGCCTGGGTCGTTCACAGCAGTCATAGAGAAGTAGTTTGATGGTGATAGTTTATGACACTATAATATGGCAACATGGTTAACAACTTTTCCTAGAAGGGCCCAACTGCAGGCCCCAATCTTGGAGATCCTACACTCACACACATTGGTTTCATACCAGGGGCCCCAAACTCTGTTGCACTGTATATAAGAAATAGGAAATTTAATCCTGGAGCGAGAATACTCGTAGAACAAATACAGCAGCATAACATTGATTACAAGATATCCGTTGTAGTTATAATCTGTTGCAGTTTCCTGTTGATTACCAGTCTGACATGCCATGGCTTGTTTGTGCGGATATGACTTTTCCTAAATAACAAAAGTTAACAGTCGCCTACATATTTCCGCTTGTCATAAGATTAGGATTTATTGCCGCAGGGTTCCTGTTTGAAAAGCTTGTTTCACTGAGTTATCTGGAGCTTTGCTGATTAAAACACAAGAATCCTCTCAAATCTGGAACATGGAAATATGTAAAAACACCGTTTTTCCTCAGCCAGGTTACCCCAATAATTTAGTACATTTCTGGAACACACATTTAAAAACATTTCTAAACTTTTTTGTTTGCATTTCTCAGTGAACTCAAAGACCTTTTGTGATTGCTAAACACTGACTGTGAAGGTGGGGACATTTTTTGTTTTCATTTGGATCATTGTGCCTATGTGTATACTGTTATAGGTCCATCACCTTGCTGTGTGAGTGCCATAGGGGTATGTCCAGAGTTTTGAGGTGAAACCAGGGGCGTAGCACAACATTCTGTACCCTGTGCAAAGGCATTCTCTATGGGCCCCTCCCTGCATCCACAGATATCCATCTTTGTGGCCCCTCCGCACATGAGGGGCCCTGTGTTCTCAGTCCCGTTAGATTTGTGAACGAATCATTCTTTTTGATGCCATCCGGTTTGCTTAGAACACTGCATAGCTATATCTAAGGAATTCAAAGCATGTAGGCTACTGTGTTATCAGCACTGCTTTATCTATTAGCATGCACACACATAAAGAGACGGGGTGCTGTGAAGCCCCCGGTAGGAGCCGCGAGCCACCTTCACCCCGGGCCTTTCCAAGCCGGCCCTGAGACGCTCCCACGAGAGGATCCTCCCACACCAAGCGGTCGTCACTGACCCGCTGAGATTCAAGTGTAAAAATATTTTCGGTTCATTATGAAACTGTGGTAGGCCAACCTAGACTGTCTGTAATTAATGGGAAACACTTAACTTGACAACGACACCCGCAAACATTCAACCAGAGTGAATAACACGAGTGACAAGAGGACAGCACTGTTAGTGAGAGAGAGGATATTTTTGTATTTTTTGAGGTCTTCATATCATTCTGTAGCTTCCAAGTGGTTTTCCCTATTTATTCAAATCCGAACATTCAAATTTTGGTCGAAGTACGTATGTTTTAGCGTCAAAATGCTATTTTCCCAAGCCCTAAAAACCCTTTTCCAGCACATGACCTGACGTAGGTTTCTATTTGATGACGCTGCTACATATAGACTAAAGTATATATTAAGCATTGGTTATATTTTCCGCAAGGACGGCCGCACGGACATGAGCTGACGTGGAATCGTGACGAGGAAACTTTTTGGATCTTTTATACTCCGTGCAGGTTTCTCCTCGCGGCAAACCGACATACTACCTCCGCGTAGTTAGAAAAATTTGGATGTGCACGGACAGGCGAAGACCTGCCACAGGGAACCCCCCAGGAAAGGGCCGTTTCTGATGGTGTGACGTCAAATCCCGCTAGTAACTTAGATGGCGGTCAGCATGCTCCCAGTTTGAAGAAGTAGACAGGAGTACCAGCACGGAAGCTAAGCAATGTACTGCTGTGGACGCCATGTTAGTGCGATCCGAAAGTCACGCAATAACACAAAACAAACTAACCGATCGATGAAGCGGTAGACCAGCATCTCCTGTGTTCTGCGAGATAAAAATAACTGTTTTCATGAATGTAGTCTGGTGGCTTTGAAGACAGCGATATAACGGCTTCAGTTCCCCATCGGAGAGGGCTGTCTGACAGCAACATAAAGCGGTGAAAATATTCAAAATATAGCGCACACTTAAAGGGACTGTTTGTAACTTTTTACACGTATAATTCTACCGGGTCGGGATCCCATGCGCTCGCGTGTGACCGGAGTCTCTGCTCCTCTGCCTGCTTGCCTTCACTCACACACCGCGTGCATTCTCGCTGTCTCGCTCCACATCTACACGTGCATGCACGCTCACTACACACTGCAGAAGAGTTAGTTTAGCTCTGAGGATATCTACTGAATGTACAGTGGACGTTTGTGCAGAAATAAATGCTGCAGCTCCTCCAGACCAACAGAGGTTTCCCGTGTCTTGTGAACTGACAGGGCTCCGCAGCGAGAAACGTTATCGTCTCCGAACGGGTGCCGGCGAGAGACACCGGCGGATACGATAACGTTTCTCTTCCTGCTTCAGCCTCTGGGGCTGAAGCAGGAAAAGCCAACACTAGGATCAGCAGTGATTCATGGAGAGACCTTCGTCTGGTCAGCTAACATTACTGCCAAGCAGGTGAAATATAAAGTGATATTGTGGTTTTAGCTGACGTATGTCGCCTCACTGTTTTGAGCGATGCTCGTTCATGTTTATTTAGAGCGAGCAAGCGCGAGCAACAGGACGCTGACTTTCGTTGACTTAATGGCCACAGGTGTCGCTGTTAACAAGCATTTCTGAAAGTTACAAACAGTCCCTTTAAACTGATATTGTATTTTTTTTAGGTGGTTCAGACAGTCTGAGAGGCGTTTCCATTTAAAAAAAAAAAAAAAAAACTCAGATGAACCCTCCATTTAAAACAACCAGTTTCCTCCTCATCATTCCTCCCCTCCTGCAGGGTGGAGCCAGGCTGAGCCGAGCACGCCCCTTCTCATGAACCAACTGGGCTCCCATTCATCAAGTCAGTCAGAGAAGTTGTAATATCTCAGAGGAGAGTTAAATGTCATGATGCAACTTGAATGATCCCCGCGGGAGTTATTGGCTAATATCAAACCATGGCGAGGTCAAAGGCAAAAGTGTACATTTGTTGCGCACTGATACTGCTCTGCGTGGTCGCTGTGATTGTGTGTATTGCTGTGTTTGTGAAGCAAAAGTGCCCAGATGGCACTTTCTCCAGCGCTGCTGTGGCCGCAGACTCTGGGAGATGTTCGAGGATTGGACGGTGAGTGGCATGTTTTACACTTCTGTTTACGGCTGCAACAAAGGTTTCCATTTGGAGAGCTGCAGGGTTCCTATTACGCACAAAAACACACAGTCTATTTGTATGGCTTTAGCACGGCAAGGCAGCTTTACATAAACATTCAAGAACATTGCGAAAAAGTGCAAAAGAACATTAAGACATAATTAAAACAGTTATAAAAACATTAAAAATTAGAAAATAAAAACAAGCTAAAAATAAAAGCTATAGGATAGAAGCTAAAATAGAATATAACACACAAGAGTAAAAGCTCTAGTGCAGTATAAGATCATTATCTGGTTTAATAAAGGCAGCAGCAAACAGGAAAGTTTTAAGCTTTGTTTTAAAAGAAGTTGTAGTTGGTCCTGCAGTTTTCTGGGAGCTTGTTCCAAATATTTGCTTCATAAAAACTGAACTGATCTACTAACTACTCTATTCCTACTATAATAGTAAAGGTGCCAACTTAAATTCTAACAAATATGCCTCATTGAATCAGATATAAGTCTAAAAAACATATAATAAACAAGGATGCTCAATGTGTTTCATAACACCATAAAATGCAAAACAAACTCGCCACTCCCTAACATGGCTGGTCCATGACGATAAGCATAACGAAAGTAGACTGGCATGTATGGTGACGACTTTGCCAACTCTTTCAGGGACATGCTTCTAAAAGGAGGCTCAGCAGTAGATGGCGCCATCGCTGCTCTGCTGTGCACCTCCATCGTCAACCCACAGAGCATGGGCCTCGGAGGGGGGTCCATATTCACAGTGATGGACAGCTCTGGTAACAGACACATTCATCCAGCATCCTCTAATTGGCTACGGCAGAACTAACTGAGTGTTTCTGTGTGGTGGGTACAAAGTTAATCGATAATATCTCCTCTTTTCAAAGGCAAAGTGAAAATCATCAACTCCAGAGAGACTGTGCCGAGGAAGTTTAAACCTGACCTGATAGAGTCATGTCCCAAGACCTTCCAGTTGATTTCAGGTACTGCTCTGGCAGCATATCACATCATCTAAGACCTGCATTGTTGTTTATTTTCCTGATTCTTACGTGAAGTATTTCTTGTTTTTCTCGCTCTGACCTTTTTTTCATCAGGTAGGATATGCTCCTACATTATCATAAGATAGATAGATAAGATAGACAGCTTTATTGATCCCCGTGGGGAAATTCGATTGCCACCAAGTCAGACAACAACAAACAAACAACAAAAACACAGTATTCACAATACACCAATACATAAATAACATCATAAGTAGCCCTTTGAGACATAATCAACTGAGAGGTACCATGGATCTAGGCCATATCTAAGAATGTTCATTAAAAAATCTGACCGCTGTTGGAACAAAAGACCTCCTGAATCGTTCAGTAGAACACTGAGGCATCACTAATCGCTCACTGAATGAGCTTCTGAGTCCGTTAAAAACACCATGTAATGGATAACCTTCAAATGCAGAACTGTTTTAAGTTTGGCCCTCCCATGCTGGAGGAAGCAGCCTAAATATTCTGCTCCTTTTGAGGAATACACAGTATGGTTCACACCTGAAGAACTATATATTTTTTTACCATATAAGGGCTCAAATATGAAAGATTTATGTCAGGTCTGGGACTGAAGATACCGTCAGTCCTTTCTTGGACATGCCAATGTCTTTGTTTCTTCTTTGCCTTGCTTGCTTCCCATGCAGTAGAGTCTAATTGTATACATACTGGGGGCCCGACAGTCCTGACATACTGTAGGAACTGGCTACAAACTGAGCTCTTAGCCAAGACCACACACAGTGGAACAGGAGTCCTAAACTATTAATCATGTTGCGACATGCACTCCTGAGCCTATTTAAGTAGACAGGAGAGAACTAGGCCTATCTGTAAAGGATGTAATGAGGGCATTATTACACAGGAAAACACTTTGCTTATTGTATAATATCACTCAAATGAACTAAATATAAACAGTTGAGACCCCCCAAAAGCCTCAACAGCAAAAATCTTTAAAAAATGATTGTCACTTGCTATTGTCACTAAAAATGTCTTAAAGCTTACTGTGTTCAGCAGTATTCATTATTCAAACTGCAAAACATTTATTCACAAATATGAATACAGAAAAAATATTGCTGTGGCGTTTCCTCTTCCTCTTGCTGTTGAATACCTGTTTGTTTTTGGTAAGCCCTTCCTCCATGGGTAGAGCTGTTGCAAATGATCCGTAATGCAAATGTTGTGTAGTTTAGAAAAACCTAATTTTAAAGGGACATTTTGTAGGATTTGGTGCCATCTAGCTGTGTAATTATGACAGGAGCAGAAGCAGAAATCAGGCGCTGTAGACAACATGACCAAACTGTAGTGCCTTCACTTTCACGTCTGAAACATAGTTCTTATTATTATTATAGAAGTTGTAGTTTTGTTGCCTAAACCTAAAGAAGCCTTTTTGTTTGTGTTCAAAACGTGACATTTTTTCATTCAGTTTTACGACATGTTAGAATGTGTTGCTTTTCAGGTTTGATTTCATTTTTACAACTTAGTAGGTGTAGTAGGCCCCTAATGACCCACATCTATGGTGCTTATAGCAACAGATAACACTTATTTAATAGCCTAAGTTACTAGTAACTTATGCTGTCAGATATATGTATAGTAAAAAGTAGAATATTTCCAGTTGAAATGTAGTGGAGAATAAAGTGGTATATAATGGAAATAGTAAATCAGTTGTACATTAGTAGATTACAAGTACCTCAAAATTGTACTTAAGTACAGAACTTGAGTAAATGCACATACCGGTAGTTACTTACCTATCTATCCATCCATCCAGGTAGCCAATGGATTGGGGTCCCAGGGGAAATTCGGGGTTATGAACAGGCACACAAGCTTTATGGGAAGTTGCCGTGGGCCACCCTCTTCCATCCAACCATCCAACTGGCCAGAGAAGGGTTTCCTATTCCTCAGATCCAAAGTCGGTACATCCCGTACATTGATACGAACCAGACCCAGCCTCTACGGTACGAAAGCAACCCCTACAACGACTCCAAAATATGATGAGCACAAAATGAACATTTCACATTTCTACATTTAAGTGATACTTTCTTTCTTTGTATTTGTCCTTTAGAAAGTTGTATACCGATAAGAATGGGAACCTGCTGAAGGCTGGCGATATTGTGAAGTTTGAGAAATTGGCCGACACCTTGGAGATGATCGCAAACCACGGGGCAGATTCTTTTTACACTGGAAAAATAGCAGAGGATTTAATCCGTGACATACAGGAGGCAGGTATTGTCAGACGGGTTTCATCATGCTCTCTTTCCTTCAACCATTTTCTATCTCTGCCTGGCACAATGATCTAATTACAAATGAACAAATCAATTGGGTCTGTAAAGCACTGCAGCGATCACTCACAGAGCTCTAGTGTGAGCTGCCGGGATCCATTAAAAGTCTTGATTATGTGGAGCTGAGATGCGTTTTGTTCAGTTCCATTTGTTTCCATGTTTTTCCTCAGGGGGAACACTCACGGTGCAGGACTTGGCATCGTATAGAGCCACAGTGACGGATGCGTGGGCTGTTCCTTTTGGAGAGTATCAGATGTACATACCCCCTCCCCCTGCAGGAGGCATCATCCTCAGCTTCATCCTTAACGTCATGAAAGGTTCCTGAATGCTCATCCACACTGTCAAATCACATAACAAAGTGTGTTAGCGGTGTTTATGTGTTGAGCAGAGAAATGCCAAATTAATACTTTCATTGGTTGTTGTGTGTAGGTTGTTTACCTAAATGAGGAGACCGAATGATGGCGTGAATGTCAGTGTTTGATGCTATCGAAGCATCTAGATACTGCACATGTTTAGAAGTGGAATACACGGAGGGAAACTAAACAATTGCTTCTATTTACAGGATACGACTTGAATTCAGCGTCTCTGATAGGTGAAAAAAAGACACTGGCTTATCATCGCCTTGTTGAAGCTTTTAAGTTTGCCAATGGATTAAAGAAACACATCCGTGATCCAGTATTCAGCTCAGAAGAAGTAAGTTATTTTTAAGTAGTCTAGTCATGGCTTATAGCCAGTGATGGAAAAATTATTTAGATAATTTACTTACGTAAAAGCAGACATGCCACAGTTTAGTAAAAGTTAAGTAAATGTTACTTAAAGGTACAGTGTGTAGGATTTGGCAACATCTAGTGGTGTGGTTGCAGATTGCAACCAACTGAGAGAAAGGAGAAGGGTGTAACATTTTGGGGGATCTATGAGCAGAAATGTAATATAATATTAATAGCTATGTTTTCATTAGTGTATAATCACCCGAAACTAAGAATCGTGTTTTCGTTAGCTTAGAATGAGCCCTTCATATCTACACAGGGAGCTGGTCCTCTTCACGGAGTCTGCCATGTTTGAACAGTAGCCCAGAACGGACAAACCAAACAATGGCTATAGAGAGAGACTTTCGCGTTTTTACGTTACCCGAAGGCCACCGTAGTTCTCCAACACAATTGTGAAACTGCGCTAACGTAAGCCGCAGAGTGCAAAACCGCGGTACCGCGAGCTGCCGTCTGACTTCCGTTGATTCTAAAGTAGTGTTATTATGGTAAGAATGGTCGCTGAGCGAGGTGAACGGCTTTACTACGGTTTTGCACTCGGCGGCTCACATAACTGCAGTCTTGGAAAGGGAGGAGTGAGCGGAAGGGTTGGTTGCAATCTGCAACCACACCACTAGATGTCGCCAAATCCTACACACTGTACCCTTAAACGTGTGCATCAGGTTAACCTAAATTCTAAATGTATATAATCAATCATAAATCTTCAGTGCCACTATTTACATCCAATATGTCTTTGTTTTTTAAATTTGCCTTTATTCTGATTCAATGTTTGAAATAAACTAGAGAGTTTGAGAGGCAGATAATTATCGTTCAAATTTAGTTCTGATTTCAGTTTTTTCTTGTTCCCTCTGCAAAGCAGCGAGAAGCCTGAAATACAGTCATAACTTTACCTTTGAAATTCATGTTCTTTGCTATGCGTGTGTTTTTAATTGCTCTGTACTTTTCCCAGATGGCCAAGAAATTCACAGAGGAAAGCTTTGCCAAGCACATACGGAGCTTGATCAGCAGCAACATGACTCACGATCCCCAGTATTACAACATCACCCCGTATCTGGACAGCATGGGCACCACGCACGTGTCTGTGCTGACTGAGGATGGATCCGCTGTGTCTGTCACCAGCTCCATCAACCACATGTCAGTATCTGAAGGGGTTTTGCTTTACAGCGAGAAATCAGCCATCAAGTATTACTGTTGGTTTGAAAGTAGAGGATTAAGATTCAAGAGATTAAGGAACGAGTGTTTTTGTAAAAGGAATTTGAAAAGAAATCTCTCTTTTCATAAGTCTCCAGTCGCCAAGTGTTGGAGAAAGCTCAGGTTTGACAAGTGCATCTGTACAAGTGTTATAATGTCAAGATCCAGTTCATTTCTTGTATTTTCTTCACAGATTTGGCTCCAAGGTCTTCTCCCCGAGCACTGGAGTCATCCTCAACAACCAGCTGTCAGACTTCTGTGGAAGAGAAGATGAGATCTTTCCGGGTAATTAAATCATGACACATTTTCCATTTTCCTTCAACCGAAAGAACAATACAAGTAATTCAGGTTTATTTATTTTTTCGGAATCAAGTAACTTACTGTCACATAATAGCACACAATACATGTACACGCCCTTATTCCTAGTTCTCTTGCAAAGAAGTTGCCCACTTGCACAGGGTTAACTACCTTGCTTAGAGATACTTAATAGTATTTACTAGGGCTGTCAATCAAATAAATCGATTAATCGCAAATTATTTGCAAATTTTTTATCTATTCAAAATGTACCTTAAAGGGAGATTTGTCAAGTATTTAATACTCTGGTCGTTTGTTGGCATTAGCGGATTCCATTTCTAACCGAATGTTAGCTATGGTTGCCCGCTGGAGCTGAAAATAAGCCACTTGCGAGCACTAATGACGTCACATCCGTTGGATTTTCCCGGAAAAAAACGGGCCTGGGCTCTTTACATTAAAATCGGTCTACAAGCTGATAGAGGAAACCCAGAAAGTCACTGAAGGTCTAATTTTTTAGGTTAGGTTACAACCTCTTCACACATTGGCAATAAAAAACGATTAAAACATGTGTATACGTGTAAAAAGTTACATATGTATATATCGGATCGAAACCAAATTTGGTGGTATTGCCCACCCCTAGTCTCTAAGTTGACAGCACTGACAGTCCATCTGTTCAGGCCTCCCTGCAAAGCCACTCCCCCAAAATTATCATTATGAACGCAAACAACGAACATGGTGATTGTTATTCAAGCTATGTGGAAGACTCCGGTGACACGCAATGAATGCACGGGCAGAGTGCACGCCGGTAGACGGGTAGGTAGGATAGACATTCAGGCCGAATTAAATAATTGAACGGGCTAATTACAGCGCTACGACAGCCACAGGTTATATGACAAAAAATGAGATTTGAACAACACAACCAATCCTACCTTGGCTTCAAGCTTACCAACCTCTTTTTAGCCATGCTAATGGCACTGCTAAAAATGGCAGTGTTAGTCCGTTGGTCAGTCAGTCCTCGGACTTTGTTCCAGACTAATACATCTCAACAACTGATGGAAGGATTGCTATGAAATATACAAATGGTGCTAATGACTTTGGTGATCCCACACCTTTTCCTCCAGTGCGCTGTAGACTCTAGTCTCGTGATATGAACCCTAGTAACGTAGATCCTTTGTTTATCGAGTTCCTCTTCTGTCTGATGTCAGCTGCTGAACAAAGGTGAAGGGTTGAATAAATGCCCTTATGCACGCCTGTGATTCACATCATTCAAAGACACTCCACTGATTGCATTCATAACAATTTCCTTCTGGTTCTACTCACATTGTTGAGTCTGAATTGAAGCCGTCAATCCTGTCAGTCAAGGCTTTTGTTGTGTTGTCAGGGGAGCAGCCTCCATCCTCCATGGCCCCCACTGTGCTGAAGTCTCGGTCGAAGATGCTGGTGATTGGATCAACTGGTGGGAGCATGATCACGTCTGGGATGGCCTCGGTGCGTGTCTGGGGCAATCACACTAAGTGCCATTAAGATGAATTGCTGCGGGCTAATGCCCCGCACCGTTTGCATAGCAAGCTCTCTCTTAACGAGTGTCTTCACCGTATCCATAATCCATTCTGCACTCGTCACTTTCCCATTTGCCAGATTGCAACGTATTGTTGTGTTTTCTCTTCCAGGCGCTCATGAACCACCTTTGGTTTGGAAAGAGCCTTGAGGAGGCGATCGCTGCACCGGTTGTTTATGTCGACTCTCAAAGTTTAGTGAAGTTTGAGCCCAACTTTGATGAGGTAATCCATTAAATGCATTGATTTCAGAGGTCATTAAGTGGGTGTTATCAGTGGTTATAAGCCTCATAAGTTCCTCAAACAGTTCTTAGTTCCGGGGGAACTTCCTGCGATGGAAACCAGGGCTTAAACGGTTTTGATCCCTAAACCTAAACAAGCTGTTTTGCTTTTAAGTTTTGCTTTCACTTTTACAACGTAGTAGCTACTGACCGACATCTATGAGGCTTGTAACGACTTATAACGCACATTTAATGAGCTGATAACAGTCGAATCGGGTGTTAATTTGCTAAAATAAGACATCACGTTTGCTCCAACCGAGTCTCCTCTCCTCTCCTCTTTGCCCTTCAGAAAGTAATCGAGGATCTGAAGGCTCGGGGACACAGTCATGGCACTGCCAAACGTTTCTACAACGTGGTCAACGCTGTTGAGAAGGTGGACGGCTGCATCTGTGCCGTGTCCGATGCCAGGAAACTGGGTGAAGCAGCCGGTTACTGAGACCAACAGCCATGTGACATTGGTTACGCAGGAGGGCCTGAAGGTTGCAGACACCTCCTGCAGCCACAAAAGCTGAATCACTGAACAAGTCACAGAATAACAGGCCTCTTCTGCTGAACACTCACAGTTATGGAGCAGATAAACACGTGGCCTCTGAACCGAAATGACTGTCGCGGTGACATAATGGATTCTACTGTGGACAAAGAAACAACTGTGACTTTATCTGACCTCTGTTTGTACACATCTTTAGCATTACCACTCATGTCATTTTTTGCATCTTTATAACGTAAAAAATGTCTATTCATTTTATTTTTCACATCATACAAGTGACTTGATATTACAATCATGTGAATATCTGAGACATGAAATACATAGCAGGCTATTTTAGACGGTCTCATGAGGTAATAACTTGTTCATATTCACACTATTAGTACTGGAGTTATTATGACATATTTACTATATGAGCTGTTGTAGCACTGGTTTTTGAATATACTGTGAATGAAATACAGATATTACGTATAATATTCAAATAAAATCATTTTTTTTACATGTTTCATATGCTATAATGAGTACTATGTCAAAATATCCTAAAAGCTACTTTTCAGGATGCAAATTTCCTGCAGGAAATGTGTGAACTGATCATACTTTGAAGAGCGATATTCACAAGTTGACAAAGATTTTGATATATTACATTTTATAGAAACTAGGGATGTCAATCAATTAAAATATTTAATTGCGACTAATCACAAATTAATCGCACATTTTCTATCTGTTCAAAATGTACCTCAAACTGAGATTTGTCAAGTATTTAATACTCTTATCAACATGGGAGTGTGCCAATATGCTGCTTTATGCAAATGTATGTATATATTTATTATTGGAAATCAATTAACAACACAAATATTGTCCAGAAACCCTCACAGGTACTGCATTTAGCATAAACAATATGCTCAAATCATAACATGGCAAACTCAAGCCCAATAGATAACAACAGCTGTCAGTGTGTCAGTGTGCTGACTTGACTATGACTTGGGGAGACTCGTGGGTACCCATAGAACCCATTTTCATTCACATATCTTGAGGTCAGAGGCCAAGGGACCCCTTTGAAAATGGCCATGACAGTTTTTCCTTGTCAAAATTTAGCGCAAGTTTGTAGCGTTATTTAACCTCCTTCGCGACAAGTTAGTATGACATGGTTTTTGACAGCCTTAATAGAAACACGTGGATGTCATAACCTATGCCATTCTTAGAATTGTATATACAAAGTTCAACACAATAACAGTTTGAAAGAAAGTGTCACATAGAAAAATAAGAAAACTGAAAGATTAATACAACAAATAAAAGAACAAGAATCAAGAAATCCTGTTGGCAATCTATGACAACAAACAATAATGGCAAAGTGCTTTCTTTGGATGCACCAAAGTGGCTCTCAGCCGGCCGCTCAATACCTTGAACCTGATGTCGCTGCTATTGAAATCTATAAATCCATCCCTCTGTGCTATAATGCATTCTGAGCAACCTGCGTGACTTCTCTGCGCTGTTATTCATGAATTATTTTTAATTTTTGTGCCGGAGCATGCAGCAGCTGGAGCAAGATAATCAGATCAAATAGTGAGTCACAAACAGGAGAGAGGTTTCCTGAGAGAAAGTTTGTGAAGAAATATGATGCACTTTAAGTCTCTGCTCAGAGGCCTACATGGGAGATGTGTTCAATTCAAACAATTAGGTCAAATCAAATTTTTTTTTTTACTCAAAATCCAGGGAAATAAATCAACACTGAAGAGAAAAGGTCAGACAATAAGATCCTGGTGATGTTTGGGGCTGGGCTCCGTTGCCCTGTCACATGGTATTTGGACCTCGGGGTGTGACAGTCACACTGTGCCATGACCTTATAGGAGCCACCTGTTGCAAATGCCACATTATCATGTCTGGCAGCAGAAACAAAAGGTTGCCAGCAGAGGATCATGGTAGGGCCTCATACGATGACCACCCTGCCTCTGCCTGGCAAACGGCGGCAGCTCAGGCGTTTCCCTGACGGCTCACGGCGGCACATGATGATCCGCTGGCTCAGAAATAAGTACAGTGACCAATCCCAAACAGCGCGAAATCTGAGCTGATTTCATTTGCAGACTAATCTGCATAAAATAAATCCTCTGTTTGTTTCTGTCAGCAGCTGCACGCGACCCAGACGTTGCAACAGTTTTTTATTCTGGAGAATTTCAAAATAAAACAAACATCCAGACATCACTTTTCAGTTGGTTCTTTTATTGGCAGTCAGTGATTGGCATGAGACAAGTACACACAGGCTACAAAGGAGAGTTTGACACACGAAACATAAACAAAGTGGACAGTGCTCTCCGTCATCCAAATGAAACATTCAACATGAAAGGTGTCCGCTCTAGAGTGTACGTTACATTTTCTGAACTATTTCCTGTTCTATCGTGTAATTCCATCAGCCACGTCCCTTTCTTGTTTACTGCTCGAGCTTACAGCGGGAGGTCACCGCGCTTAGTTTCATAATTAGAGTCATTATTATAATTACGGAGACGGACGAAAGACGAAACACCGAAAACAACAACACAAATAATTACAGCAGTAATCAGACATTTTACTGTTACAAACACGTAGAACGCACACTTATAAACATTTATTATATATCTGGGTGATGCTGTTCGTCAATGTTCCTTCTAACAATCATGAACCATTTGGTCGTCGTTTCCCTTTAAAGCTGCAGTAGGCAGATTGGGGCAAATATGATAAAAAAAAATTAAAATAAATAATAATAAAATGGTCACTATATCCTGACAGGAGTGCATGAGACAGGTAATCTGAAAAAAATCATGTGTTCTTCGGTGCTCCTAATGGCATCTGCAAGATTTCCCAGACCGGAGGAAAACAACAAATCAGAGCCGAGCTGGAGCCTGTCGTCTCTGAGCAGCTGTCAATCACTCACAAACTCTGATCAAACGGTCAAACTAGGCAGCGCTGATCAAATATGAATCAATATTCTGTTACTGTAATGCCTATTTCTCGCCTCAAATGTTTTCAGAAACATCTTGTATTGTACTGTTTAGCTGTAAAATGAGAAAGTTTGTGACCGCATGTTGAGATCAGTTGAGGAAATACCAAGCACCGCCCACCACCCGGAGAAAACTTTCTAATTTTACAGCTAAACAGTACACTACAAGATGATTCTGAAAACATTTTAAGCGAGAAATCTGCCTAGTTTGACTGTTTGATTGGAGTTTGTGAGTGATTGACAGCTGCCTCCATTGAATTTAACAGCCAATAGGAACGCTCTCTCTCTGAAATGACCTGTGATTGGCCAAAGTCTTTGGCCAAAGATTTTTTAAAGCCTGAAAACAGAGCCATGAGGAGGTGCAGAAGTCTAGTTATCTCTCAGAACACTTGAATTACAATATGCTGAAAGGTTATTATGGATTTTTTGCCCAATGATGCCCAAAACATTCTGCCTACTGCTGCTTTAAAGAGGTATGCGGTCAGCTTTGTAAATATCTCTACCTATAAACAATGTACACAGAGTATATGCTATGGAGAAATATAAAAAAAATAGTCCCCTTAAAGTGCTTTTAGTCAGTCTAACTTAATCATTATGTGCTACTGTAGACAGACTAGAACCAATAGATAACAGTCATGTCTGTGTCTCGTAACGAACACACTGAAGTATGCTATCAATAAATGGAACTGACAACATATTTGTAGAGACAAACGGTAGTACTGCTCAGACTCGGTGGCTGTGGCGTCATAAATGCACTGAAACACTGTGGTGATGGATACAATAATTACAAAGAGGTGACTATCAGGCAAAGTACAAAAACAATCAGTGACAGCTACCCATTGTTGAGTCCTACCTGTTGTCTTCTAAGATTGCTTTGTTCACCAAAAGTGCACAGAAAAATAGCCCGTGGAAACACAAGGGGACCATGTTTTGTGTCCCTCATTTACATCGACACAAGGGCTGCGTGGGTATTCACAAGTGGACATTTGGAAAGGGGGGGAAAAAAAAAAACGCAAAAAAGTCTTGACATAGCAGTTTTGCCGGCGTCACGTGACGGGTCGTCGGCTGTATAGTCTGTTGAACTTGTGTCATAGCTTTTGTTGAGAGATTAACAGAGAACACACAATGTGGAGCTAGGCCCTGCCTGCCAGAGATAGTCCCAGTCCTGGTAGAGAACCCAGAGGGACCGTGTGTTTCCAAACTAGCTCGAGTTCCACTTCAGCCGCCGCCGGGATGCTGCTCCTCCATCCAACCAACTGATCGAAATCTCCTTGGGACTGGCTCCTCGGCTGCCACGATCAGAGAGAGAGAGAGAGAGATAGAGAGATAGAGTGATAGAGGGAGAGAGAAAGAGAGAGAGAGAGAGAGAGAGAGAACACCGGTTTATTAACTCTTCCAGCCCCCCTCCAATGAAACCGCACCTCGTTCCGAAGAGCACCATCCACCAACACAGTAAGTCCGCCGTCGTCACTTCACTTTCGTCTTGCGTGGGTTAACTCAGAGATGGTTGGGAATAGCTTGTGTCAGGACGAGACAATGTGGGGCTCCCTCGTGCTTCGAAAGGGTGACTGGGCTCGTGGTGTGAGGGCGAGAGGGCGAAGGAGGTAACTGAGTGCTGTGGGACGACGTTTCAACTCCAGTTGAAAGAGCGGAAACACCCCATCACCTCTCGCAGTAGTGAAGGGTGAAGTTTTTGGAGAGCTGCTTCTCCCCTAAGCTCCACGGCTCCAGCTCGAATTTGTTCCCCATGTCATCCTCGTCCTCCTCCGCCTCTTCCTCCTCCTCCTCTTCTTCCTCGTAGTGGCTGGGCTCCTCGATGGAAGTCTCCAGGTGGTAGCAGTAGGGCTGACCCTCCGTGTACTCGTAGATGGTCGGCAAGCTGCTCTTCAAGCTACAGCGGCGGCGCAGCGCAACCAGCAGCGGCTGAGGCATGGTGAAAATGTCCACATTGTTGCCCAGGTCGATCCAGGCCAGGCTGGAGAACATCTTGGGGTCTTTGAGCATCTCCGTGAGGTCTTTGAGTATAGCCAGGGTGAGGCGGTTGCCGTTGAGAGCCAGGGTACTGAGTTTGGGCAGCGAGGCGAGGAGAGGCAGGAGGATCTTCAGGTTGTCGTCCTGGAGGTCGGTGAAGCTGATGTCCACGGCCACCACGGTGTCTCTGTTGTTTTGGAGGTAGTAGGCGACCTGACGGACATCGCGGGTGGACAGGGTGATGCCCGACAGGTCGACCGAGTCACTGGACAGCTTTTTCTGGAGGGTTGTCTTGAGACTGTTGAAGACAACGAGAAAGAGAGTGGGATTACTCACAGGATTCGTTGACAAGACAACACACAAATCAGTTTAGCTGGAGGATGTGACTTGGGAACAAGGCCGTGGTTTTCTGTTGTGTTTCCTGTGTTGCATAAAGGACGGGGGGGGGGGGTGACTGGGCCGGCATGGAGCGGAAGGCTGACACAGAGACTCCAGCATGGGGATTTACTCGTGTAAACAGAGGAGCCAAAACATCCGAACGAGCCAGCGGCTTGAGCTTAGAGCTCCGACGGCCAGGAGCACAGAGCTCCTTATAGCACAGGGCCACGGCAGTTTGCTACTTAAAAGATAAACTATGATGCGTTTTAGAAAAAGAAGATCAAACTTGAATAGAAGATACTGGGCCAGTATATTTATCAGACAGGAAAGGAAAGAGATTAATCTTTTGGAAATGCTCTTTTAAGATGACGTTATTATCTCCACCAAGGAAGGCTGCTTTCCAAATATCATGCTTTTGCTTTTTGCTTTTAGTACATACTGCAGCTTACAAAGGACGTACTGTTGTAAACATTGCACCTTGACCTTTGACCCTCTTGCTCATATATTGTGGGACAGAATGGTCAGGAAAGCATGCTGGATTGCATACTGCAAAATGCGACTGGATGTAGTAGGTACGTCCTGGTATTTTTTGGCATATGCATTTGACATAGAGGTCGACTGATAGTGGATTTTTAAAGGCCGATATAATAACGATAGTTTAGAGCAGGAAATAGCCGACTAATTGTCCGATAGCTTCTTTACTTCTGCAGCAGCCCAGTTGGCTACTTTTGCATACACTGTTTTTTATAAATCAGTTTTTTGTAATTCCGAATTTAATAATTCAGAAGAGAATATCCTGAGGTGTGATTTGTGAAGGGATGCACCAATCTGACCTTTTCAGTCCCGATATCGATACCTGGGCTTTGGGTTTCGGACGACACCGAGTACCGATCAGATACTAGTGTTTAATTAATAAGCTGTATGCCTCACTGTGTGGAAGTGACTGGGATCATTCTCTTATGTGTCAGGCGACATCAAGCCTGACTTACACATTGTTTTCCTTACTTTGTAAAACAAAATGTGACCAATAAATACATAGATGTATTATTTAATTGTTCTTTATTATTAAAATAATAAAATTGTACCCCAGCAACTTGGTAAGAAATCTTCAAAATTAACAGGAATTGTAATTCAGGTGTAAACCTTTTTAATGCAGCAACAAACTGGTCAAAACTTATATTATAAACTATGTAATGTATATAGTACATGGAAATGTATTTAATTGATCGGCACCATTGTCACCGATATCCGATCGAGCTATTTGAGTCAGTATCGGCCCGATATCTGATCCGGTATTGATATTGGTGCATCTCTAGTTTCTTCATGTTTGTTATTAAGTTAGCGAGATATCTCCAAAACCTGCTGACAGAAAAGTTAGGCAAAGGAACATTGGTTAGTTTTTGTGTAGATCTGAAGTGCAGATTCAGGAATTATTTTCCTAACAGTGCTACTGTAAATAGGGTATTTTTTAATATATATTTTCACTATTTTCTCATGAACTACTGCACTTACTGGATCGAAATAATCTTTCAGGTGCATGATTGTTGGTAATATGATCAGGGTACAAAACACAAGTAATGCTTAACTAATGCATGATGTATCATGGATTCTTGTTGCTCCCCATTAATAAATGATCAGTGATTAGTTAACATTTGTAATCCTTAATTGATGATGCATTAAGTAAAAGTTCCTTCATGCATTCATTTATAGCCTACGCCACCAAATGAGCTGGAATGCTAATTACATAGCACATACAAGCCTCTACGAAAGCAAAGTGGCTGCAGCGTGAGTTTTTCAAAATGTTGTATTGTTGTTTTTGAAAGAAGTGGAGTGTTGCAAAGAAGACAATGGTGCACTAAAAATCTAAAACATTTAGCAGGTGTTGGTTGACAAATCAGAGGAGAATCGACAAACATGTTTAAGTCAACCGTTTAATAAAGGGAAAAAGTATTAATGTTAGGGTATTAAAGCTGGGTTAGGTAGGTTGGCTTAAATATGATTTAAGAAAAAGTTATTTTTAGAAAACGGTCACTATATCCTGACAGTAGTGCATGAGAAACTGAAAAAAAATCATGTGCCTCTGTGTCCTCCGGTGCTCCTAATGGCATCTGCAAGATTCCACAGACCGGAGGAAAACAACCAATCAGAGCCGAGCTGGAGCCTGCCGTCTCTGAGCAGCTGTCAATCACTTGCAAACTCCGATCAAACAGTTAAAATAGGCAGCGCTGATCAAATATGAATCAATATTCTGTTACTATAATGCATATTTCGCGCATAAAATGTTTTCAGAAACATCTTGTAGTGTACTGTTTAGCTGTAAAATTAGAACGTTTTTTCCGGCTGGTGGGCGGTGCTTGGTATTTCCTCAACTGTTCTCAACATGGCTACCAGGTCACAAACTTTCTCATTTTACTGCTAAAAAAGTACACTACAAGATGTTTCTGAAAACATTTAATTATATTTGCTCCAATTCTACTGTACCTACTGCTGCTTTAAGCATGTGTTTTGCAATTAAAAAGTATTACCTGATAGTTTATCGGTGTGTATTTCAATGCAGATTAAACTTTCAGAACCACTTTTCATTATTAAAATAACACATTTGGAGGATTGTGTAACCGTGGCTGAGGCGTGCCACGCTCCCTGGCTGCTTTCTAGTCGTATTTTATAGTGTTTTTTTCGTGTTTGACACTGTATATTGAGGTGATTTATAAAGTGAATGACAGTCATAAAAGGAAAATTGATTCAGTGTGTGAGTAGTGAGTAATATGTACATGATATTTGTGTGTTTTGGTGCCTGGATATTGCGTAATACAAGCAGGATTTGAGGCTGAATGTGAACACAAGTGATACTTTTCTGTAGTAATAGCTATTGCTTTACATTGCAGCTGGAAATATTTGTGCATTATTTACACACCTTGCCCTTTTGTTTCCCAAAGGGCAAGGGATGTGGTGTGTTTAACTTGAGCTGCTACTGAAGTGGCCTGTAACACTGATTCGGTGTCAGAGTGAATTATAACCTCCTCCGGCGCCCAGTGATTTACCGTGACATCCACTGCGGTACCTGTCACTTGTCATGCTTTAAAGTGTTTTTTTGGTCCCGTTGAAAACGGATGCGCCCCTGAGCGGCATTTACTGCTTCGCTTTAGAAGCAGGCGATGGGTTGATGGGCAGAAATGCCGTGCTTTGGAGCGTTTGTATTAATTGCAAACACATGAAAAAGGAGCATCACTCATGCAGCCAGGCTAAAGGGGAGTTTAATCAGCTGTTGAGATGAAGACATTTATCAACTTGGCGGCTGTATCTTTATCAAAGTCTTGTGAGCCACAGCCTCCCCCCCTCTCTATTGTCTGGCCTTTTATATGACAGAACCCTCATCTCCTCCAGAGGCACACAAGTCCTAATGGCTGTGGCCTGGCAGAGGCTGCCCTGCAGGTGTGAATAGGTTTTGATCACACAACTCCTTTCCCTTTTGTCAGACAGACTCATCCCTTTTTGAGCTCAGGAAAAATGGATGTCTGAGGTCTGAGGCGTCCTCTCCGGAAGCCTCTATTATCCTTCGCCCAGATTAATCTGACACCAGAAAATGAGGGTGTCACTGATAACTTCTAGCGGGCGGCTTTTCTGTCGTCTTTACATCCGCGAGAACACTGGCGACAGGGATCAGTTTAGATGACAGAACTAGTTCACAGGTAAGAGATTAAAAAAGAAATATGTGTGAATGAATAGATGTTGCTGAGTAGATGTCCTAAGCAGCCGGCAGACAAATAAACCCACACTAACGGCTGAATTGAAGCCAGTAATAACACACAAGGCATCAACATTTTAGTAACAGTGGATGCTCATAAGTCTAATAAATATCCATCCATTATCCATTAAGTAATCAATTAAATTGACATTGTATAATGAAGCCGTCTATTAAGTATTCACACTTAAACACTGAGGAAGCACAGTGTGTCTCTCGTCTCCTCCGTGTGTCATTGATTTAATATAATGAGGCAGCATTTGAATTCAGTCGGCGTGAACGGAATCGCTCTTATTATTTATTAACATAAATATTCATATCCAGAGAGTTATCTGATGCCAGTTGAGATGAGGTGAAATGCTATTTTGGGAAAAATAAGAATGCTTTTTGAAACAGTTCAAATGAATGTGTTGACAAGTGTAATAACGTCCCGTTTTATTTCAACTTTAAATAAGTATTTTCCAGGAGTTCATTTGCTCCTCTCCCTCCCCACCCCCCCACCCGGGCTATTATTACATTGCTCGCACCGCTTTGTTTTCTGCAGAGTCATTTACGGTAAAGCTTTGCTCTATTATTCATATCGGCCCTCTGATGGTTGGAGCTGAACTGCGCAGGAGATGAGCAGTCTAATCACATCTGCTCGCTGGCATTTCATTTATATCTTCAATTCGTTTTGTGATGCATTATAAGACTATAGTGTGCAACAGTGACACACACACACACCGCTGCATTGTCCTTCATGGTGCAGGGAATCCAAGCTCACAGTCCATATTTAATAAAGGCAGATCCTGCACATAAATATATCTTTACGTTTGATGGATGTTTTGGTCAAACTGAGGAGCTGGACTGACCGCTTTCTGTATTTTCCCGAAGCTGAGGCACTCAGTCAAAATGACTGGTGGGCCCCTGGGGAAGCTTTAACATGCATATCATGCTACAATGCACAATATAATGTTTATTAATGAATGAGAACAGGTGATGTGGAAACTAAAAAGGCAGCGGCCACTGAATGGTTATTCAGTTTCTGAGCGGTAAAGATGACAAAGGAACAAAGTAGTTACGAGGTCAGAAAAGCCTGATGGAACAGGACGACAGTGGTGTGAAAATTGAAGAGGAAATAAAGGTCACCAAAGTGTCGGCAATTTTTACGCTTACATGAACCTCGGCAGCATTTCTGGGTCAAGCTTATTGTCAAACTCTCTCATTAAAAAAAACAGAAAGAAAAACATTTCCAGCAAAAGCCAAATAACTAGTTAGATAGATTAACAGGATTAGGGAGATTGAGACATTAATTCAGCGTGGCATTTCAGTCAGAAATGTGTGTGTTGAAGTATTTAGAACGACCGGTGTTCTGTGTTAATGCTGGATAATGAAGGGATGAAAAATCCGGTGGCATTAAAGAGGACTGAGCTGTTTCTGTTTCCTCTGAGGACAGAGAAACCTCTCAGAGGTGAGACTGTTGCATTTTTGCACGGATGAGGGCAGTTTGCCTGCAGCTGAACCAAGATGGAAGTTAAAAGGGAAGTAAAAATCCACCCTAAAACGACATGCTTTTCTTCTAAATGTGGACAGTTAAATCTTTATTTGATGGAGGAATAATCCAACATTTTGTAAAATACGCTCAATCGCTTTTTTGCAGAGTTAGACGAGAAGATGGACAACACTCTCATGTCTGTGCGCTACGTATGAAGCTACAGTCAGGAGACAGTTAGCAAATCTTTACAAATCTTTACTACAGATTGAAACGAGATATAACGTGTTATTTAGTGAGCTTCAGAGGTGTTGCTAGGCAGATATTGTGACCTTCGGACGGAGCGAGGCTAGCTGTTTCCCCCTGATTCCAGTATCTATGCTAAGCTAAGCTAACCATCTGCAGGCTTCATATTTACAGACATGAGAACAGGTTTATTATAGTACTCTAAAAGTGAAACTAAAACTAAAATAAGCACTGAAAAATATTGTTAGTAAAAAATAATTACAAAAATTATAAAAAATTATAAAAATAAAAATGAACGTAGATTAATTTCAGTTTATTATCTGTAAGATATCACTACCAAAAAAGGAGACAGCATAAACCCAATATCTCCTAGTTCCTTCGATTCACTGTAGATATTTTCAGAATGTGTCTGTTTATCCTGCTTCATAATATATAGGAGCATCCTGACCGGGACACTGCTCCTAAAACCTGAATGATACCCTACTATAGGCTACAAATAACACAGGAAAGCACTTTAACTATTAAAACCAAACACACCACCTTAACCCTACAATGTTCCAGTTGGGATATTATTGTAGTATTATAGGCCTACTATAGAAGACGCATAGCCTGACAATACAAATAGCAATAAAATCGCAGCTGATTGTGACTGACTGAGTATAACATGCTTTAAGCAATAATGAATAAATAGGAATAAGTGGCAAGAGATTGCTGATACCGACCGATACACACTGGCACTTATTTTTTTCCACTTCAAGCAATGAAACTAAAACTAAAATGAAATTGAAAAGTCAAAACTAAAATAAAATAAAAACTAAATGAAAATTCTAAACTATTATAACCTTACATGAGAAGGGCGTTGATCTTCTCTAACTTTCGACAAGAAAGCAAATAAGTTTCCCAAAATGTCAAACTGTTTCTTTAACACAAACAACCTCTGAACCTTAGAAACTAACTGTGCACCCGGGGAATATTTGTGTCAGAATCTAAATTATTACACACCTGCTTTTATAAAAGTGCTAAACCAGAAAAAAAAAGTCTCTCCAGAAATTGAGTTTCCTATTCGCGGTGCGCGGCAGCCTGGCCCTGTCTCGTCTCTTTTTAGCTGTGACAGGTATTTCTTGGTGAACACAAGCTGTCAGAGCTCCCGGCGTCTACTGTAGGCTATTAATATTCTGTTTTAGGGTGGATTTCTGTTTAATGATTCATGTTGCTCCTGCTGTCTCAGCCGGTGTCAGACCGTCTCTTTCTCTCTGCAGGTTTACGAAGCAACATGACTAAGTAAAAAAAAAAAAAAAAAGCCCCTTCAGTTGGGAATTTAGCAATCGTGTGTATCTGCACATTTCGAGAGATGCTGTCAGTGTCAGTTAAATCTTGCGTCTTTCCTCTTCTGGGCCGAATTAGACGTCCACGAGCACAACAAAGCCAGAGCCCTGTGATACTGCCTGTGTTGATACCTCAGACTGACTCATAATGAACCTGTCTCATCTCACTGTGTCCCCATTGTCTCCTCCTCAATCCTGAGATTATTTTCACCCTCGGAAAATGAATGCATTATACGCAGCGTCTAGCCGGCTGTAGAATAAGCAATTACATGAGAAAGAATTACGACAATCTGCTTATGAATAGGATTACTGAGCAACACCTGGGCACACAAAAAAAAACTATTTGTACACTAATTCATCATTTGCACATCAACAGCAATTCACTCGTTCATCTAGACGAGCATAATTACGTTATAACACGACCCTCCCAGCTTTTCTTTAGCAAACAGATGGACACATTTGTTGCTGTGCCACTTCTGAAGAGAGAGAGGGAGGCCAGTGGCAACGCACGGACCTCAGCACTTGAAAAAGAAAGATGATTGACGGCCGTGGTTGCCATGGTGTCCCCTCCAGGTCAGCCTGTGGCCAGCTCCGACCTAGTTCAATGTCAGCCACAAAGATGGAAATCTCTACAGCTCGACACGGAGCCCTGCTCTCTGTTGTGCGGAGCCGCAGATTTATTACAGACTGGATGTCTGGACAGAAGGGCTTACCAGGCCTGGGATTTCCGTCTGGACATGCTCTGCCTCAGCCACTTTGAGTGCGGGGTCAGGTGGTAGATCAGCTGTCTGCAAATCTTGTCCGAAGACTTTATGGTGTCTGCGTCCTGAAAAACAGAGGAGAAAGATAACAATAACGGCACGCAGAACAAAGAGATCAACAGCAGCAGTGACGCAGCAGCTTTCAATATGAGATTTTCTGCTTCTGTGTGTAAGAGAAAAACATTGTTGCTATTCATTATGTCACACTATCTGGGCTTTAGGTTTCCTCTATTTTCTAAAAACTTACCAACCTGTAACTGTGAGATTTCGCAACAGGAACAAAAAAAAGGTTTGTTATTATTCGTGACGCCTTGAGCTACTCCTGAACAAAACACAATTTAGCTGGCTTGCTGGAGCAAGGAAATCTAATCACATGCAGTGTGCATCGGTGGGGAAAACACAGGAAGTACACAGGAGAGGTGAGATTCAGCACAGCCACTGACGATGTGGCTGCTGGTGGCCATTGGCTACATCAAAATGATTCAGTAGTCGCCGTTGGAGCTTGAGACACACTGACCTATGAATTACTTTCTGTGCACAAACATACAGCCATCTTTATTTAATGTGCTAGATCATTTGATTCCTTGTCACTTGTAATTTTGCAGATATTAAAGGGGACATATCACGAAAAATTCACTTTTTCCATGCTTGTGCAAATACATTTGGGTATCTGGAGTAGGGATGTTATGATACCAGAAATTTCGTAGTCGATACCAATACCAGTTAAATTTCAAAGTAAAACAATAAATCCGATGTACAACATACACCTCGTTATTACCATTTGTGTACTGGTTTTTGTTAGGAAGTTAAACAGGTCATCATTCCCTCTCTATTATCTATTTTATATAGAGTGCTGCAGGAATGAGTCCTAAAACCTGGAAATTAGTGAGCATTTTAGCTCTTCCGGTTCTCTCGTCTGGAAGTCAGTGGGTTTTTTTAATTGGTTTTTAGTTAGATGCCTGAAATAAGGCCTGTGGTTATCACAAGCTGAAGAGGTTTAAATGTTTGCGACATAAAGTACATCAATAAATACTCACTCATAAATCTTGAAGCCTTTATGTATCTTGGCGGTGGCTAGCAAGTGGCTAAATGAGACTACTAAACGTCATCACACTGACTCATCCGCCTTTACAGCCTTGTTGTTTATACTCTCGTTCATGCAACCCTGTTGTTGTTTGTTTATAGCCTAACGTTAGCTTTTTACTTCTGGTGATTGCATTCCCACTTCAAAAATCATAAAAGTGGAATTAATTTGTGAAGATTATCTTGCTGAACAAAACATGTAAATATCATAAACGTGTGTTTGCCACAGAGCTTATTTTCTGCAATAGTCCAAAACCTAATGGAAAAATCCCATTGGCTTTTTGTCGAGGGAACCAGGGTGACGCTAACTTCCTGGTTGGCCTACAAAAATACGACACGGCTTGAGAACTACCTTTGCAAAGGTGCACCATATTTTTCTCGCAAGCCAATCGGAGCAGGAGGGGGTCTTAAAGAGCGGGCGCTAAAACAGAGTATTTCAGACAGAGGGTGAATACAGGGATATTCAGACAGACAGTATGAGAAAAATAATGTATTTTCTGAACATTAAAGAATGTAAACATGTTCTAGTAGAAACCCCAAATACAAGTATGAACCTGGAAATGAGTATAATATGTCTCCTTTAAGTAATTCCAGTTTAATAAACTTAATAAGCAGGTGGGATATCTCAAGATATGGTTCCATAAAATTAACAAAGTGCATTGAACAAAATGGCAGAAAGAAAATCTAACAACCACAAATATCTGGGATTCATTTGAAACAGATGTTCCTATTTCTAGCTGCTCATAAGTAGGCTAACATGTGTCTGCAGGATTTCTTTCAACCATCCGTCTGTAGAAATTTAAGTCGGTACATCCTCAGATCGGATTCTCATTGATCTTGAGAACTCAATGCTTAACAAAAGGAAACCATCCGGAGGCGTATTTTTAGGCGAATGCTTTGTTTTGCAGAACATAAGCGGATCTCTGCGGATCACGCTCTGCGAGTGATATGGAAAGGAAGAAATAAAAGTAAGCTGACCTTCTTAGGACACTGCATCTCTCGAGCCAGGCTGAGCAGCAGCTCGTGCGAGATCGGGTCCACCAGGTTGAGGAAGGCAGCGTTTTTGTACAAGATGTCGTTGAGCGAGGTGCCTTCCAAACCGAGATCCTACCAAAGCAGACAAGATGAAAGGCATTAAAGCAATATGATATTATAAAAAAAACATCCTGCAATAATTATAATCAGGTAACGAAAAGTGTGACTGGACCTGAGGAAGGAGTGGGGGGGAAAGCATTAGTGATGGGCCATGCTGTGTCAAGGGCAACGTGACTCAAGATGGAAAGATAAAAGTAGTGTTTTGTTTTAAATATTCATTAAAGGAGACAGGAGCTTTTTCATCTTCAGCAGGAAAGTGAGATCTAGGGGGGAGGCACAGGGAACGCGGTGTTTTGGCATATATAATAGCACCGTGGCATCGAGCCACACGTGTCCCAACATGCCACAGCACAAACTGTTTCAAAGGTTATTTGTAAGGTAATTTTTCCATACTTTAAGGCAGGGGTTGTCAAACTTTTTTGGGGCCAGGGACCCATTAAAGGGGAGAAAGTTTAAGACTCCTCTTAATCGTAACTGCAATTTGCTTACAACCATATGTACTCTTGCTGTAGATGCCATTGGAACTATTTGCATTAAAACTTTTCAACCTCAATACTTCAGACCTGTTTCAGATAAGACAAGATAACCCTTTGTTAGTCCCACAGCAGGAAATTTGCAATGTTATTTAATATTAATGCCACTTATATACCTTTAAACAGAGGGTGATATTATAAAAAATTGCATTTGGACTCAACTTGACAGCATTTATAGCCTACATCTCAAGTAATTGATCATAAAGGCTTTCAGAAAATGAACAGTATAGCAAGACTGGCATAGTCCTAATAAATCCAGATCTTTACACTTACAAGTCTAAAGCTGACTGTCAGTAAGTGCTTCAACTTAAAAATAATTGACTTATTGCCGTGTGTCACAATCATATCAGAGTTTCTACTGGCCAAACGCCAACTTGGTTGGGAGTAATGGACACAATATGCTTGTTTTATTGTCCCCATCTGTAGATATACACTTTTTAATGATACAGCACAATTTTATAGCATTCCATATGCCACAGACCGCAGTTTGAGAGTCACTGCTTCAAGGAATATGCATGCTCCACTATGACGTGAGACCCTGATCTTCCCAAACCTTCCTTGGAAATCTCAAAAACGCATTTAATCCCCTGGCTGCATGCTATTTTCAAAACATATGTCTCTCTCTAACCACAATTCTTGGTTTATAATTCCTTTCTCCTCCATAGAAATATGGCAGTGGCACTTTCTAAATGTGGGATTTTGAGTACACGTGATTTAAAAGTTTGTGCAGCACATAAATACATCTGCAAAGAGGTCAGAACTGACAGCTGTCGTTGCAGCTTACTCACAAATATGACAAATCCAAAAGGATCTGCGTTAAAAAAACCAAATCTACTGGAAAAAAAAGGGGATTTCAGATGACCTTTGGAGTGTGAAGAGACAAGCAACAGTCAGCGGTGCAGCTTTGTGAACTGAACTGTAATCTGCCTTCATCAACACGTCCCTCCTCGAGGTTCTAACGAGGCAAACCATGACAAGCACTTGTGCAACTTTAATGAGAAGAGCGAGCGTCTGAGTCAGGCACATGCAGCGTGCACACACCTGCATCCAGACACGTTTCTTTTCTCTCCGAACACAATCAGCATTGATTGCAATAGACAGTTGGAGTGGGAGGCAGGCAGCTCCACATTACTGGCTCCCCTTTTAACAAGGGCACCGGTAAACACAGACTGAACCCAGGGCGGGGGGAGAAGCAGCTTCTGCCCTTTTGAGAGACAAGGTATAAAAATATCTCCCGTCTGAGTTTAGACACGATCAATTGGCATGTGCGAGCTCGGCGTGAAGCCACAGATCCTTTCCCCCGTATCTGCAGCAGAGCTCTTTTGTTATATCTGGAGCACGGCACACCGTAACACACGCCAATTAAATCTGCCACGAACTCCTTTTGAATTCAGCGTCTCTCAGATATCTGCCTACAGAGCATGCGAGTAAAGATAAAGGAAGGCTTGTTTAATAGAAGTGGAGCTCATTTAGGAGGAGCGAGCCCATGTCCCTTGTGACGTGGCTGTCATGGAGCCGGGGCCGGCCAGTTTATCTCCTCGGCTTGATTAAGGAGGTTTCACTCTCTCCTGTGTCGAGGCTTCAGAGTAATTAACGCTGGATTGGCCGACAGCGAAAAGACAGAGGGGGGCCTGAGGGCAGGCAAACAAATGAGACCGCCAAGGTTTGCTGTCACATCTTCGATGCACCTACATATTCCCTTACACGCGTTTTAATGCTACATATCCCACAGAGGCTGAGAAAAAGGCCTTGAGCAAACCGTCTGACTAAGATCCAACAGCCTTTACTCGGTGTAGTATTCTAGGTCACGACAACAATACCTATTTATAATTACAGTCACGGTCAAGTGAAGACTGCTTCTAACATACTGCAACAAAAGCTCTTTGAAAAAAACCCACTAAAAAAACAGCTGTGTTTTTGGCTTTGGCTTTGGCTTTGGGTTTTAGAGATTTTCATCAGCCAAAAAGCAAAAAAAAACATTAGTAATCCTCTGAAAATCACCAAAAATCACATGATTTTCACATACACTATTAAAGCTGAAGTAGGCAAGATGGAGCAAATATGATTAAAAAGAGTTATTTTTATAAAACAGTCACTATATCCTGACAGTAAAGCATGAGACAATAAAAATCATGTGCCTCTGTGTCCTTCTGTGTCAAACTAGGCAGTGCTGATCAAATATGAATCAATATTCTGTTACTGTAATGCCTATTACTCACCTCAAATGTTTTCAGAAACATCTTGTAGTGTACTGTTTAGCTGTAAAATGAGAAAGTTTGCTCCGGCTGGTGGGCGGTGCTTGGTATTTCCTCAACAGATTTCAACATGCCACAAACGTTCTCATTTTACACCTAAACAGAACACTACAAGATGTTTCTGAAAGGCGAGAAATAGGCAGAATATTGATTCATATTTGATCATATTTTATTCCTTTTTTGTGCCTAGTTTGACCGTTTGATCGGATTTCGCGAGTGATTGACAGCTGCCTCCATTGAATGAACAGCCAATAGGAACGGTCTCTCTCTCTGAAATGACCTGTGATTGGCCAAAGTCTCCCGTCACGGGGTATATTTTTTAAAGCCTGAAAACAGAGCCATGAGGAGGTGCAGAAGTCTAGTTTTTTTTTATAAGCCTATAGATTTAATAAAAGCGTTTGGGAGAAGAATAATATTTTGTATGGTGGAACCCAGGACTCCAAGGCTTGCATTGTTGCTGCTGGAGCACAGGCCATTACATCGAGAGAGAGAGAGCGAGAGAGACATTAAAGCGTTAGAACAGCCTGAGGAGAGGTGAGACTCTGGCTGAAGTGGGGGGAAACAAGGACACATGTAGATAGGAGGGTGGAGGAGGGGATGGGGCTCTATTGTGGAATCCATACAGTATATATATAGATACTGTATATATACAGATCCCATCTAAAAACAATGTAAATTGGAATCGTTTGCTCAATTCCTCATTTAGTGTTTATTTGTTTTGCACAATTTAAGACTATACAACATAAAAAATAAATAAAAAAATGAATAATATACAGTGCAGGAAGAGGCAAAAAACCCACTGGGTTTATCTGAAGCCTCCACCTAGAGACAAGATTAATATAAAGAAATAATATGACTACATAATAGTGATAACAAACAATTAGGACAAGATATATATAATAACAACAATAACAATACAGTAAATATATCAAAAAAGATAAGTGTGTGTGAGTGTGTGTGTTGCGTGGAAGTGTATGGTTAGTGTTTGTGAGGAGGATATTGACTTAAATATCTATAATGACTTCTGGGCAAACGTAACCAAACAACAAGTGTCAAATCAAATGTCAACACGGAGCATGTTCACCCATCACAGTGAGAGCGATCACTGTGATGGTGAGTCACACGCTGGCTGCCACTGAGGCAACGTGTCACCAGGTACAACGTGCCTCTGCCTCCAGTGGCCTACTTTCTATAATAAACACAACAAATGCTTCTGGAAGTGGACAAAGCAGTGAGGGGGGCCATGCATGCAGAGAGAGGGGGTCAGAGGTCAGAGGTCAGATCCTGCAGCAGAAGGGGGTTAAAGCACCTGTGGCACACTGCAAAAAATGTAGGACATCAGAGTGCATTCACACACATTCACACAGCATCTGCTTGTTCTGCTCCATCTGTTGCTGTGGTGATGTGTTGAGAGGATGTATGGCTGCATGAGCATCAAAGCAGTGCTTTAAAGCAGCAGTGCACACAGTGTGTAAACAAGTCTGGCCTTACCTTCCTCAGTAATTTGAGCACGTCGGTCGCCTGCTCTATCCTGCGGTCACGGAGCAGCTTCTGGATCTCCTTGATCCACGTCACTCTCCTCATGTAGGGACTGTGGTTGGTCCTCCGCAGCATCCCGGGCAGTTTGTCCGATTTCAGCATCAGAGCAAACAGAAAGTCTCCTCCTCCGCCTCGGCTGCTCCTGTCTCTCTCTCTCTCTCCTCCATCCACAAGCTTGCGTCGCTTCTTGGAGAAATTCTCATTGTCCAGGCTGCTCTGTCTGCTCAGTCTGGAACCCATGGTGGTTGTTTTTTCCTCTAACGTTGCAGACGATATCACCAAGCGGACAAACCCATGATGAGATGTTTTTTTCCTTCAGTTTTTTTCCCCTTCGTGCTGTCTGGCGGCTGCGTAGCTGCCTGCTGGATGGATCCGCTGCAGAAACAACACGTTAATATCCCTCGACAGTCTTAATTTGTCACCACACTCTCATGCACCCTTCACACATTGCTATTTTGATTTCTTTCCCCCCCCATCTACACACACACACACACACCGCGGGCTATACGTGCGCCTGGCTCGGATGCTGATGCTGAGGATGCTCCGGCTGCTTCATCCTCTCAGGCTTTCTCTCTCTCTGCTTTACGCTGCTGTTTAGGTTGGAGGAGCAACGTGGAGCGTCCGACCAATGGCAGCATCCGATGTCTCTACACGTCTCTCCTCCCAGGCTTCAAATCCCCCCTCTGCCACAAGCAGCTACAACAACAAAAACATGAAGGATGTCAGTGTTGTTAGATCTTAGACAATCAAAGACAATCTGATAAACCATGTTGAACTCCTCAAAATAACTAGAGAATGATTTTTTTTTTTATTCATGCAGTGTAAAGTAACAGAGACATTGCACATTAAAGGGACTATTTGTAACTTTCAGAAATGCTTGTTAACAGCGACACCTGTGGCCGTTAAGTCAACGAAAGTCAGCGTCCTGTTGCTCGCGCTTGTGCTCGCTCTACATAGACATGAATGAGCATCACTCAAAACAGTGAGGCGACACACGTCAGCTAAAACCACAATATCACTCTATATTTCACCTGCTTGGCAGTAATGTTAGCTGACCAGACGAAGGTCTCTCCATGAACATGATTTAGATCTGATCCTAGTACTTTTCCTGCTTCAGCCTCCCGACCAGGAACAGGGGAGACACCAGCACCCGGTCAGAGACGATAACGTAACTTACTGCGGAGCCCCGTCACTTCACAAGACGCGGAAAACCTCTGTTGGTCTGGAGGAGCTGCAGCAGTTATTATACACAAACGTCCACTGTACATTCACTAGATATTCTCAGAGCTACTAACTCTTCTGCAGTGTGTAGTGTGCACGCAAGCACGTAAGGGTGGAGCACGAGAACGCGCGCGTTGTGTGATTGAAGGCAAGCAGGCAGAGGAGCAGAGACTCCAGGCCTGGAGACCAAAGCTACAGTCTCCCCTGTGTCTTCTGGCCGTGGTCGGGGCGCTGGAGCAGGAAGGGTTGACACTGTTTTTCAAGACGGGCTTCACTAGATATAAATTTGCGGTTTTGGTGCTTCCGTGTAGTTTGTGTCGGAGTCTTTTCTGAACAGCGTAGCCACACAAGAGCGCGCATATGCAAGCGCGCATGGGACACCGACCCTTTAATAGACATTTCTGTAAATGTGCCAGTTTAGCCATCATGGCTCATTTTCAACATGCAGTCCCGGGGCAGGTGTAAGGATCAGCTTGTGTTTGAGTCTTTTTTTCTCTCCAGTTGCACAGTAACATGTGATTTGCCATTGGCTCTGTACAAATATAAATTTCTCTTTTGGCAATCCTGTTGTCAGTCAGCCGTTGCACGAGCTGTCAAACCCTGTTCGCACTTGTCACAACTCCGCTAAATCACTGTCACTCTTTGATCCACATCCATGTCGCAGAGTGTGTTTCTGTCACATGAATCAGTATCTCGGTCCAGGGACCCAAAGGGTCACTGATGGGGGACTCTTACTGTAGCTACGTGCATCCTGAGACAGCTCTCAGTTAAAGGGCCAGTGTGCAGGATTTCGGGGGATCGATGAGCAGAAATGGAATATAATATTCATAACTATGTTTTCATTAGTGTATAATCACCTGAAACTAAGAATCGTTGTGTTTTCGTTAGCTTAAAATGAGCACTTCATATCTACATCAAAGAAGCGAAAAGACGAAACTCGTTTTACTGGCATCTTGTAGTTGCTTTCAGTCCATAATGGAATACTGCTGTTTAGTCCTGAAGCTATTCAGACACCTGAGTGTACAGAAACATGGACTAAAGTGCCTTGAGGTGTAGAGATAGTAATACTGGTGTTATACTGCTGTTAAGTCCTGAAGCTATTCAGACACCTGAATGTACAGAAACATGGACTCTACTGCTCTGAGGTGTAGAGATAGTAAACTCCAGCAACACTACTGCTTCAAAACTCTCTCACCTTACTCAAAAGGCACAACCACAACACATCCACAGATATTAATACTACATAAAATACAGTTAACAGGTAGTGTCTCTCTACTCCTGCTCGTTTTCTTCCCAATTCCCCCCCCCCCCCATTTAGCGTTGCTTTGATGCTGCAACGGAACGAACAATTGACTTTCACTTCTTGGCAATATACGTTCTTTGTCTACGGGAGCGGGTCCTCTTCATGGAGTCAGCCATGTTGCTCTGCCATGTTGCTCCAGTAGCCCAGAACGGACAAACCAAACACTGGCTCTAGCCAGGCCGTTCTCATTCCCAGGGCATCAAATACCGAAGCTTTGTCATGGCTGTCTGCGCTAGATACCGATGCCGATACCGAGGTGGATGTGTCCAACAAACACAAGACTTTCAAGCAGGAGACCGCTGTTCGTGTCCCGTGCGTCACATTACAATCAGCTGTTCGTTCGTGTCCCGTGTTCACAACGTTCAGTTAATTTCACTGTACAAAAACAGTAGTTTTAAGCCCAACCATGTTGTTTTTTAATATAGTGGTTTTATTGCCTGAACCTAAGCCTGTGTTTTTGTTTACTTCACAACATTAAGCACGTGTTTACTGCGAGCGAGGAGATTGACGCCGAGGGGTCTGACAAAGCGTCAGTCTGTAGAGAGAGCCTTGCACATTTTTTATGTTACCTGAAGGCCACTGTAGTTCTCCGACATTTTTGTATTCAGTTGGTTGCAATCTGCAAAATCCTACCCACTGTCCTTTAAGATATTTCACAGCAACCTCTACACCTGCACTTAATATAAACATTACTTTCCTTCTTCATGGAATTCAGTCTTATGAAATAGAGGTATGTGATGTTTCTATTTGTAGGTCCCGTCATTGTGGCTTTAAGGACTTTGATCCTGATTTGATCTTATTCTCTGGTATGATTCAGGCGTACCCTTGTTTAGTGGAGCAGGGTGGTTGATGCTCTCTAATAAATTTTTCCCCTGGCTGCACTATATCCTCCCTGGATGCAGCCTGCTGCATATTTTCCTAGAGGTTGTAATTATGATTGTCTGGCGCCCTTCGTTTAATGAATCACCCCCGTGCTGCTAATTCGTTTTGTCGGAGCTTTGACTCTCCGAGCAATGCTGATGAAATAACTCATTTTTACAACCAGTGCTAAAAATAACTGTCTTTCCAGCTTTTATGTTGTTTTTGAAATTTGTATAAAGGGACATTTCTTCATATATGTGACTTTTGTTTTGCATTGACGCTCAAAAAATATATTTTATCCAAAGGATCTTACAGTACCATCAATGCTATTAAAGCAAGAAAAGCAAGAATCAGAATGTGCTACAACCACTGGATAGAACAGTATTTCCAATCTGGGACCCTCTAAGGTGTAAGATTCGACGGAGTCTGGGGGTTGTGAGATGATTAATGGGGTATACTCAGTATGTAAAACTGCTGTATAATATCCTGTGTGACTCTGGAGGGAGAAAAAATAACCCTGATTATGTAATCATGGTTATTTTGGATTCAGCATGAGACTTAAACGTTTTAACAGAAAGTCTGCGTTACAAATTTGGGGTTTGAAAAATTCCGTAATAACCTTTCAGCATATTGTCATTCGAGTGTTCTGGGAGAAAACTAGACTTCTGCACTTCCTTATGGCTCTATCTTCAGGTTTGAAAAAGTCTAGCCCGTGACGGGTGACTTTGGCCAATCACAGGTCTTTTCAGAGAGAGAGCGTTCCTATTGGCTGTTCATTCAACAGAGGCAGCTGTCAATCACTAGCGAACTCTGATCAAATGGTCAAAGTAGGCAGCTCTGATCAAATATGAATCAATATTCTGTTACTGTAATGCCTATTTCTCGCCTCAAATGCTTTCAGAAACATCTTGTAGTGTACTGTTTAGCTGTAAAATGAGAACGTTTGCTCTGGCTGGTGGGCGGTGCTTGGTATTTCCTCAACTGATCTCAACATGGCTGCTGGGTCACAAATTTTCTAATTTTACAGCTAAACAGTACACTACAAGATGTTTCTGACAACATTTGAGGCGAGAAATAGGCATTACAGTGATTCATATTTGATCAGCGCTGCCTAGTTTGACCGTTCAATCAGAGTTTGCGAGTGATTGACAGCTGCTCTGAGACGGCAGGCTCCGGCTCGGCTCTGATTGGTTGTTTTCCTCCGGTCTGTGAAATCTTGCAGATGCCATTAGGAGCACCGGAGGACACCGAGTCACAAGAGTTTTTTCAGATTTACTGTCTCATGCACTACTGTCAGGATATAGTGACGGTTTTATATTTGCACCATTTCTACCCACTGCTGCTTTAAATGGTTCACAAGCAAAAACCTGATTGGGAACCTCTGGGATGGAAGACATGTTTTTCTTTCACCATCCATTCACACAACACATGCATCTAAAAAAAAACATTTGTCCGTCACTGCTAATAAAGAAGAAGCAGTCAGCCTATGACTCCCTATGATTAAAGGCCTGCAGCCACCCATACAAACACATGACATCACCACCTTTTCCACTGTGGCCATCTCTCTGCTGTAAGTGTTTCTGCGGGCTGCGTTTCACCTGTCGCCGAGGAACAGCAGCAGTGTGTGATTTGATTTGCTGCAGAGTATATCGGGCACAGACAAGCCTTCCCCCTTTCTTGTGTGAAAACAATTTGAGCGAGACCTGGTGGGTAGGATTGTATCCCTCCCAGCAAAGTCAAAATAGAAAGCCTCTAGCTGAGGGATAAAAATATGAACGAGCTCCAGCTGATACTTCATAAAAACAAGCCCCATGCAGTGACAGTGACAGTGACAGTGACATGCGCATAAAAGGCCGAAGGAAGGCTTTCGTGATCTGCAACAAACAGATTTGTAATTGTCGTCTTCCGCTATAAATCAGCTCTGTCCATTAAATAAACTCCCCTCCTTGGGGCGGCTCTGAACCTGGGAGATCCAGAACAGGATAGTAGTGATTAGATTTGGACACAATCACAGCAGCAGCAGCAGCCCACAGGCTCCTCTGACAGTGCTTTATCAGTGTGGCCCAGCAACAGGAGTGCACGCTGGATTAGCCGAGGTACCGCAGAAGGCTATTTGCTGTTGCTGAGAAGCTCGCGTCAACGACAAAGCCAGCTCTGGACGCGCGCTGCTGGGGCGAAGGCTCAGGCATCTCAATCGCTCGGAGGATGCCTGCAGAATAAGCCGAGTAGACTGTGACACGGCTACTGAGCATGGCAACGCTGCCGGCTGAGCCAATCACACAGAGCCCCGAGTGAGGCTGCTGGCATCTGTAAACAGATCACTCTCACCTTCACTCCGGCAGAGCCTGCCGGATGGATATCAGAGTGAAATGGAAGGTTACAGAGCACTAGAAAGGAAAACTCAAGAGTTTCACTCCAAACTGAGGAAACGGAGGCATCCATCATTTGAAAAAGTGATGTCTCGTTTTAAAAAATGAGTCATGTGTATCCTTTGCTAAGGAAGCATTGAAGCACCTTTCCTTAGCATTTAGAGAATTCGACCAGCTCTTATCATGGCTGCCACTTAAAGACTTCCGGGTCATTTCACTAAGTTAGGAACTAGGGCTGTCAAAGTTAACGCGATAATACGGGTTAACGCAAATTTGTTTTAACGCCACTAATTTCTTTAACGCATTAACACAACTTGCGATTATTAGGTTGTAGTAGTTTAAAAGCTAGGGTGAAGTTACATACTGCTATCATATTGAATTAGAAAACTTAAGGAATCCATTGGTACCAATCATGTCATACTAGCTTGTCACGAAGGACGCTAAATAACACTCCAAAGTTACGCTAAATTTTAGTGAGGAAAAACTGGCATCAGAGGTCAAGGTGTCCCTTGACCTCTGACCTCAAGATATGTGAATGAAAATGTGTTCTATGGGTACCCACGAGTCTCCCCTTTACAGACATGCCCACTTTATGATAATCACATGCAGTTTGGGGCAAGTCATAGTCAAGTCAGCACACTGACACACTGACAGCTGTTGTTGCCTGTTGGGCTGCAGTTTGCCATGTTATGATTTGAGCATATTATTTTATGCTAAATGTAGTACCTGTGAGGGTTTCTGAACAATATTTGTCATTGTTTTGTGTAGGTAATTGATTTCCAATAATAAATATTTACATACATTTGCATAAAGAAAGCATATTTGCCCACTCCCATGTTGATAAGAGTATTAAATACTTGACAATCTTCCTATAAGGGACATTTTGAACAGATAAATTATGTACGATTAATCCTGATTAACTATGGACAATCATCAATTAACAATCATCAATTAACAATCATTAATTATAATTTAATCTATTGACAACGCTATATTTTTCTGACTGTAACTTTAAAAAAAACACTTACAAATGAAGCACATGCTTATTATCCAGTGTGACACCTGAGCTAAGATGACACATCATCACCAATGAGTGAAGCAGCCGTCGGGTCATATAGTAAACACATGGTCATTACTGTTGACACACACTGAGTCAGCTGAATGGTCAACTCCCTTCTTCGCTCTTCCCATCTATCTGTGCGATACACCAAAATGAGGGTGGACCTTCTGCTCTCCCTCCTTGACAGGAAAAAAATATGATTCACATAATTTTCCCGTTGTTATTCATATAAAGGTTTGCTGTGAAAATGTGATGTTGCAGGAGAGGACACTTGTTTCTGAGCTGATAGAATTCTGTCTGACTTTGAGGTGTGTGGATTTTTCCCGGGTCAGGAAAATGGTTGGGAAGTCCCTGATTGCTGGTCTGGTGGTCCTTCTGGTGGCTGCGGTGAGCCTGTTCCTGGGGGTGTTCATGGGCTTGGGGAAGAAAAACACGCCTCCCCCCTTGGACCACTTCTACTCAAAGGCTGCTGTGGCTGCTGACGCTGGAAAGTGTTCAGAAGTGGGGAGGTAAGAAGACTCTGATGCTCTCAGACTTTTGTTTTCCAAATGTGACAAACGGCGGTATACTCTGTTCCTGCATGAGTGCCGGCTCCTGCTAAGTGTATTCTTATGTTTTCAGGGACATTTTGAAAAAAAACGGTTCTGCCGTGGATGCTTCCATCGCTGCCTTGCTGTGTGTCGGCCTTTTGAACGCTCACAGCATGGGCATCGGAGGAGGGCTCTTCTTCGTCATCTATGACGCTTCCACAGGTAGAGTGTGCATCACAGCTTCTCAACAAAAAGTTAACCGAGCAAAAACACAATTAGCAACCTGTCCTCATTTTCTGCTCGACAGGGAAGGTGGAAACCATCGATGCGAGAGAGACGGCGCCCATGAACGCCACTGAAGACATGTTTGGCAACAACACCAAGCTCTCTCGTACAGGTACTCGCCTCGAGCTGTTGGACGGTTTCCCAGGCACAGAGGAGAAGATGATTCACTGAGTTCTGTAAAGCTGTTGCAGCTTCTGTAATTGACTCTAATGTTGTATCAGAGCTCGAGAGGGATTTAGAGAGGATAAATATTCTAGTCTCAAATCTATCCATCCAGCTCCTCTCGAATGTTTCATCATCCTTAACAACCTTTCCTCTTCTCCTTGCGCCTGCTGCTGGTTACATAAAAATGAAATACTGAATCTGTGTGTGCAGAAGACTGAATCTATAGATATCTTAGCATGCTGGTCCTCCAGTCAGACAGTGGACAGAGACAAAGAGCTTGTGAAATTCAAAATAGTGGTACTACTGTTTTTTCTTCATGACAGGTGGATTGTCCATAGCCATTCCCGGGGAGATCCGCGGTTACGAGATGGCCCACAAGAGGCATGGCAGGCTGCCGTGGAAGGACCTGTTTGAGCCCAGCATCGCCTTGGCTCGACACGGCTTTCCTATAGGAAAGGCTTTGGCACATGCCATCTTCAAGAGCAAAGATTCCATTCAAAGAGACGCCAACATGTGGTGAGGGTGAAGGATTTAAACTGAACGGCAGCAACAGTGACTTGAATATAGTACAATAACGTGTCCAATAATTTAAGCTGACAACGTAAAAGCAATAGTTTGATATTTTGGGAAAATACTCGTATTCTCTTTCTACATGTTTTTTATTTTGACTGTGGACAGAGGCAAACGTTTCCCCGTTTCCAGTCTTTATGCTAAGCTAAGCTAAACTTCTCCTGGCTACAGCTTCCACGGATGTATTATAAGAACTGGATACTGGCGCCTAACCTGACCCATCAGATGGTTTGTTACACAGAACCATCTGAGAAGCTGTCACTGGAAGCTGTTTGGAAAAGGGCAGGCGCTTTAAAAAAAAAAAAAAAAATACTTGGCAGGTGATTGGATGAGCCATCTGTCAATCAAACTCAGTTGGGGGAGAAAAGGGAAAACATCTTTTCCATCGATAAAAGCCTTCAGTTCCGTTCTTTGCTCTTCTTTCAATGAAGAAATACTCTCCAAGAGCAAAATCCAAGTCTCCAATTTTACATTAACGTTATACCTGTTTAGGAATCGTCATATGATAAAACCAGATACTAGTAGTGGCTTTTAATTTTCTACAGACTTAAACACTTTTAACACAATTTAACAGTTTTTCTTCATTTTCTTTTGTCATCTTCCAGTGAGGTGTTTTGTGATTCTCAAAAAAACATACTGAAGGAAAACGATATTGTTAGATTTCCAAAGTTGGCCGACACGTACCAAAGAATAGCAGAAGAGGGCCCTGATGTGTTTTATAACGGGTCAATGGCACGGACCATCGTCAAGGACATCCAGGCGGCAGGTCTTATGTTGTTTTCTTGTTCCTTGTTGTCTTTAGAGATGGTGAATACACAATTACTGGCAATCATTAATGTGAGCATCAATTTAAATTCACCCTGACCATTCTGTGCTCGTCGCAGGCGGCATTATTACCTTGGATGACCTGTTGGAGTACCAACCTGTGCTGAATGAGAACCCCCTGAAGCTGAACGTTGGGGAATACACCATGCACGTCCCAGACGCCCCCTCCAGTGGCCCGGTGCTGGCACTCATACTCAACATAGTGGATGGTGAGCAGCCTGGCCAAGAGCTCACTGTGCAGCCATGTAGAAGAAAGGATGTCAGGTTTCCCTAGGTCATCCCAGGAATGTTTCCCCGCCTGTTTTGGAAGCAGGAAACAGAGCTGCGACACAGTTCTGCTTGCCAAATTCAATCTACCATCAACACCCCATCTGTTCAGGCAGGGAATCTTTAGTCAAGCCTTAAATAAAAAGTGGCATCATTAATTTCAAATGAGGGATAAGAATTAATGTGTTCATAAATTCATCTGGAGGTTCCATATACATATTGCTGAAAGGCTTTGTGTTGTTGTTTGAATGGAGAGTTCACAGTTTAATGACCTGCCTCCGACTGAAATGGGATTTTAGCACAGTGACGGAGGAGACTCATTACCTGATTAAGCAAAGAAAATGTGATTCTTCACGTACTGCAGACATGTTTTTTTTTTCCTGTGGATATTTTGCAGGGTACAACTTCACAGGCACAAGCGTCTCTACAGCAGAGAAAAAGACTCTGACGTACCATCGGATCGTAGAGGCTTTTCGTTTTGCTTATGCCAAGAGGAGCAGACTCGGGGACCCACGTTATCTCAATATTACCGATGTAAGCCTACATGTTATTATTATTATTACACGTCAGAGCTTTATTTTGGAGCTTTCTAGCATCACTGTATACTCAGTATGATCCCGCACACGATACGACTGCTATCAGGCCATTAAATGTGTGTTATCACTCGCTATAACCATCATAGATGTGGGTCAGTAGGGGCCTACTTGTAAAAGTGAAAGTGAAACTTACACGTTCTAACTAGGGCTGTCAATCCATTGAAATCCTTAATTGCGATTCATCACACATTTTTTATCTGTTCAAAATGTACCTTAAAGGGAGATTTATCAAGTATTTAATACTCTTATCAACATGGGAGTGGGCAAATATGCTTGCTTTATGCAAATGTATGTATATATTTATTATTGGAAATCAATTAACAACACAAAACAATGACAAATATTGTCCAGAAACCCTCACAGGTACTGCATTTAACATAAAAAATATGATCAAATCATAACATGGCAAACTGAAGCCCAACAGGCAACAACAGCTGTCAGTGTGTTGACTTGACTATAACTTGCCCCAAACTGCATGTGATTATCATAAAGTGGGCATGTCTGTAAAGGGGAGACTCGTGGGTACCCATAGAACCCATTTTCATTCACATATCTTGAGTGGCGTTAAAACTAATTTGCGTTAGCGTGTTATCGCATAAACTTTGACAGCCCTAGTTATAACATGTTGTAAAACTTGTTGTGAAACTTTACATTTTGAACACAAACAAAACAGCTTCTTTAGGTTTTGGCAACAAAACAACTTAGTTAAGTTTGGGGGAAAAACATGGTGTTTTGATCTAAAATAACTATGCTTCAAAAGTGAAAGTGAAACTTCACATCTACACGTGTCCCATCCATCGCCCTCGATCTCCTCCCCATATGGAGTTCTGCTGCGTCTATACCACAGCGCTCGACTTCCGCTTTTACTCCTGTCATAATTACTACGGTCACTAGAGATCGTTGTCTTCTTTTATTCCTTTTTTCGGTGATCAACCATGTAAATTGATGATAAAACCTACTATTGTGTGTAGCAGGGCCCTACTGTCTCATTTATTCAGCCCTGATTTGAGAAGATTCAGGTAGTGTTTTCTGTATTGTTACAAGTGCTTTGCTATTGTTTACCATTTAAAATGTTCACGTCAGGAACTTCTGCTCTGTGACTAACTTGTTTTGCTCCTCTCAGCTCATCCTAAACATGACCTCAGACTACTTTGCTGATGGCATAAGGAGTAAAATTACAGATGACACCACCCACCCAGACAGCTACTACGAGCCAGACTATTTTGTCCCAGACAACCACGGGACGGCTCACCTGTCGGTCATAGCCGAGGACGGCAGCGCTGTGGCGGCCACCAGCACCATTAATTTATAGTAAGAAGTCAAGCTTTCAGAAACTCTTTCCTGAACCTGCCTGTCAGAGAGAAACGTTTTGCTGAATATCATCTGTGACTTTGCATCAATCATCTCTTAAAACGCGTTTTTATTCCCCCAGCTTTGGTTCCAAAGTCATGTCTCGATCGACTGGAATCATTTTCAACGATGAAATGGACGACTTCAGCTCTCCGTACATGACCAACGGGTTTGGAATCCCTCCTTCACCAAACAATTTCATTCAACCAGGTGTGGCTGGACTGAGTTATCACACTCTATTACTCCAACCCCCAGTTTAGCTTATGACTTTTCTGTACACGTCTGTGTTGATGGATCGCAGTGTTTTTCCAAATTAAGCCCCTTGTTTCCACAATCACAAAGAGGATGACCCTTCCTCTAGTGAGGATGATGCAGAGGTGAGGCTTTCGCTTGTTCCTGCATTTGTCACTGTCAGGAACGTTGATAGCTTTAGCTCGCTAACAGCATCCTCCTCCTTCATTTTAAAGCAATAAGCTAATTTCCAAACCTCCCACTGTGGCTCACTGCTGTTCTTTGTTTACAGTCATATTTTAAATACATGTCCAACTATTAATTGTGGCATTGGCAATTGTTTTTAACTGTTAAAATGCTGCATTTGGACCATTAAACCACAAGGTAAAAAGGTAACATTAATCCATTAAGCAGTCGTAGCGACATTCTGTTTATCTGTTGCAGGCAAGAGGCCGCTGTCTTCCATGTGTCCTACTATCATCTTTGACAAAGAAAACAAAGTGAAAATGGTTGTAGGAGCATCCGGGGGCACAAAAATCACCACAGCCACAGCCTTAGTAAGTCTGATTCATTCACACGCATCATCTCCACCCTGCAGACAAACACAGTCAGTCAGTTATTTGAAACTTAAAGGTGCTAAACGCAAAATTGAGAGCATATTTATTGCCTCTCAATGGCTCTCAACATGGCGACGGCTTGAGCTGGTGCCTCGTAGCCACTTCTGAGAAGTGAAGCCAATGTGGAAGTGCCTTAAACTTGCACTCTTTCTAATAACCAGCAGGGGGCGACTCCTCTGGTTGCAAAAAGAAGTCTGATTGTATAGAAGTCTATGAGAAAATGACTCTACTTCTCACTTGATTTATTACCTCAGTAAACATTGTAAACATGAGTTTATGGTCTCAATCGCTGATTTCAGTTCATGAAAGTTCATTTGAACCTTTTTGGTCGCCTAAAAATGTCTGATTCGGCATTCAGTTGCGTTTAGCTCCACCCTCTCGGCAGCAGTGCTGACAGAAATAACAGTGTTTAACTGAGGGGGAATCGGAGGGTGGGTGCCATGCTTCTGCGACGACACCATCGGTTGGGACGGCGTTATCAGCTGTAACGCATGCACAGCCAGTCCGGCTATGTAAACAAAGCACAGAGAATCTCACATTACAACACACAGCGGTGAGGGAGACGTCATTCTCTGCTCAGGTAGACATTACCCCTCTTTACATAGACAATCTCGGTGGGATCTCATCCTTTTGGGTCGGCAGTAGCTCAGTTCGTAGGGGCTTTGCTTGGGTAGGCACTGCCGAGGTGCCCTTGAGCAAGGCATCGGACCCCCAAACTGCTCCTGCTCCTAATACTATGATGGATTATATGCAGAGTTTAAATGTCACTGTGTGCTGTGTAAAATACAATGTGTGACAATAAAATCTTTTGATTTTTGATTTTTTTTTTGATGGTTGAAACAGGTCATCCTGAACTCCTTGTTCTTCGACTACGACCTAAAGAAAGCTGTGACGGAGCCACGAGTTCACAATCAGCTCAACCCAAATATGACAGTAGTGGAGCAGGGCTTTGAAAAGGTGGGTCACACACACGGAGATGACTTATGATGCAAAACAACATCTGGAATATATGCTATAGCTAAACAGAAAGGCCAGAAGTAAGTTCCCATCCTTGTGGCATGCAATAGAAAGGAATAATCAGAAATGTTAGATGTTACATGTTCCTTTTATTGACCTCTATCGTACACCAGTAACACCTTAACCTCCTGCAAAATATGTTTGTGTATGTGTGATGGTGATACCACGGCAGAGTGTTCTGGAGGGTCTGGTCCAGAAGAACCACGTAACGCAGCTGCTGCCGACTCCAGACTCCGTTGTCCAGGCGGTGGTGCGGCAGGGGGAGCATCTCTGTGCCGAGTCCGACCCCAGGAAAGGAGGCTATCCAGCAGGATACTGACCAGTGACTCCGGGACCTTCTGTGCTCCTCTCAGCCTGGACAGTCTCCTCAAAGACACTCGGATAGAGCCACAACACAAAAAGGTGCCTGCACTGAAGACTCATGGAGAATTTAAGCTATGGAGACACAGCCACCACTTCACTCAAACATGGGAAATGACCAAAACCTCTTTTACTCAAACTCAATTATTCAGCAGTACTTCTCTTTTTTTACGGCATTTTTTTTTTTTAGTTTTGAAGTAAAATAAGAGGTTGCACCTAGTTTGACTCCTGTATCATCACTACTGGGTACTGGTTTTGGGGAAGCCCGAAACACCATCTGCTTTATACAGGCCTAATAAACCGATTTTATGACCAACCAAGTAAGTACCAAGAATTGGGTAAATAATAAGAAATGTTCTTAGGTTACATCACTATGCATTTTTAGGAAAGAATCTGAGTGGTTGTAGGTTGTCCACGTAGTACTTTCATTTATTTATTGTCTAAGGAAAAAGCTATTGTGAATAATTGGACAATTTGTCTGAGAGGGGGTTGTTATCATGTCAAACTGGTGAAAAACCATCAATTAAAACTAGACCTATACCAAATAACAATAAGGACACCTCAGGTCGTTTGCCTGTTTTACCAAAATGTCTACCGAAACCTTCCTCCTGGTGTAAGTCGATCCTGAAACGAACCTTATTTAGAAGAAACCGACCGTGTTGTTTTCTACCGTGACTCTATAGTGATTTGAATTGTAAATGTTTAATATCGAGTAGAGGTTAAGTGAATGTATAGTGTATTTTGAAAAATACATTTGCAGATATATTTTTCTAAAACATGCATTGTTCTTATGCCATGTTTGTTGCCATGCTTGTTATTAAACATTTTGAACACAGAGGTTATATTTTACCACACGGACCCTCTGGGTATTTCTGTGCTGTTTCTGTAACTGGAATATTAGGCGTGAAATCAATCTACGCTGTCTTTTCTTCTAGTTTGTGGCCAGTCAGATTTTGTACTTCGGTGTTTATGCTGAACCGCATATATTGTGGTAAACACATTTAAAGGGGAAAACCACCTAAATTAAGAATTCCAATATGTTATTTTCATGGCTGAGGAAAGTTCAATCAATATTTGTGAACATGAGCTGCTCTCTCTCAAAACCAGAAACCAGTGAAGTAAGTCTCAAACTTGTGATGTCATAGGGTATAGCACTAAAACGTACACAGCTACAAGGGCACTCGGAGAGCGCACCGTCGGCCTTTATATCAGCATTTCATTCACTTCTGTGAAGAAAACTAAACTAAATTATTTTGAAAGTTTGGATTATTATTTAAGATATAAACAGGATAAGGACACGGTGAACACTTGAACACAAGCTGTATTTACAGAGCCGTCCGTCTCTGCCAAACAGCCTCATCCTGCATTAGAAAAGTACGCAGTTAAAACAACCAAGGAGCTAATAGAAAAATGGTGTCGGGGAGGAGAAAACACAGAATTTTGTCAAAAAATAAGCCTATTAAGTATGTTTGTTTTTTAAAGAATTTAAAAAATACACAATACAGGTATAATTGTATTAAAAGTTCCTATAAATAACAGGAAACTCATCCAAATCGCTTGTTATACACAAACTTCCTGCAGTTACTGCGTTCACTATTTGGGATAATTGTATATTTTATCAGTTGTTCTGTACTGTTATTGTTATGCATTGAATATAATATGAAACATACAGAAAATGCCACTGATTTAATGGGTTCTTCCTTGGCCTATGCTACACCCTTCCACCAAGTTTCACGAAAATCGGGCCTGTAGTTTTTCTGTACCGCTGCTGACAAACAAACAAACCCAACCGAAAACATAACCTCCTTGGCGGAGGTAATGAACAAAGATTTTTTAGGACTAAAAAGGTTCAATTGCGGTCAAAGGAGGTAAACAAAACGTGCGCAGGACCCCTGAAGAGGCTGACCCCGTTTTACTTTCACTGTCCAGTGAGTTTCAATCAGTATTCAGTAAATATCTCCACTCGTGTGTGCTCGGTGAGAAAATGGAAAACCAAGCACCAGTTGCCTTTGAGTAAAAAAAACAACTCAGAAATGCTTTAAAAAAACATATTTAGCTGCTTTTTCATCTGTTCAGGTTTGAAAGAAATTGAATATCTTATAGATGGTGGAAATTTCTCAACTCATGTAAATTGCTCTGCTGCATTAAAAGCAAATAGAAAGCTCTCTGCTGCAAACTGATGGGTAACAATTAGTGGTTTGAATCAGCAAATTATCCCGGCAACATAAAGACTCTGTGGGTAAAAGCATAAAGAGAACAGCGTACGCTCAACTCTGCACTAAGGGAACACACACTCCTTTTATAGTGTGTACTGAAGAGCTTGCTAAACGGACCCTGTGAACAGGCCCACATACTTTACACACTGTTAGTTGTAGTAGGCAAATCATGTAAATAAAGGTAGCATATGGCCCCCGTGCCTGAAGCCACATCACAACAAGCAACAGTGAAAAGACCTCAGGGTGTATCACATGACTCCTGTGTGATATTTACATAGCAAACAGGCCTGCGTTTACTGCGCACCACTGTAATCTATCTGTTTATGCAGTAAATGACATGAAGCCAAACATGACACTTTAGCTCATTCAACAGGAACTTTGAGGGAGCCTGAACAGATGGTAAATGAGATGGAGAGAGGAATGTCCTGTCAACAGGTCCTCCAGGGCTCCAATCAGACACCACACCTTAGAGATGCTTGTGCAGGAGAGATAAGGACAACTTTAACCCCCTGAGACCCACGGGCGATCCCGACTGACTTTACTGTCTTTCAGAGGTCGTAGCAGGTTCAGTTTTAGAGCTAGAGAAGGCACAGATATCATATGAGACTAGAAATCATAAAAAAATCCACTGGTACCAACCACGTCATACTAGGTACGGAAGGAGGCTAAGTAAATGTTAAACTTTTGGTGAGGAAAAACTGGCATGCCGTAATCAAAGGGGTCCCTTGACCTCTGATCTCAAGATATGTGAATGAAAATGGGTTCTATGGGTACCCACGAGTCTCCCCTTTACAGACAAGCGTCTTGGTGTCTTAATGTGGTATTCTGGGGGGATTATTGATCATTTTTTATCGATTCTTGAGTGGTAAAAAATGGTTAAATTTAGCACCAAATCCGTGTAACAAATGGTATCAACCCAAAAATTGCTGCAACAACTTATGAGACATAATAGAGCATGGGGATGACCATCATATACTAATCGATCATAATGTTCTAAATCCTTATATGCTTTTACAATTTATTTTAATTATTGTTTATTTCTGATTTATGACTTGAACAATTTGACACACAGTGCTGAGCTGCATCTCAAATTAATCTTCAGATTGCCACCGTTTAGATGAAGTACACCACCTCTATGTGACATCTACTGTTGACCTGCTAGCTCCCCCTAAAGACCACCTGTACCCCCCTAAAAAAGACAAAAGCGGGTCTATTGTGGGTCTCCGAGGGTTAAATACTACTGAAACTATAACTAAACTCTACCACAGAAATGTTCCCGCTGCAGACACACAATTATTCCGAAATAACTGAGATAAAATTAAACAAGTTGTTTATTTTCTCAAAAGAAGTGCAGCGAGTAATGGATTACAGGCCCGTCAGGACACCTAAATGTAATGCTGTAAGACAAGAATCGTTCTCACAAATCGTGTCAGACGGAAATGGAACACAGACACAGTATCTGGTGTTATGTCATCGCCGTGGGGTCTATTACATTAGAAATGTGATCACGATTTCCTCCTCCAGATTCCAGCTTCATCTGTATTCTTCTGGCGAAATATGAATCATCCGGGGCCACCAAAACACATTCATCTTGCTAACTGTGATATTGCCCTCATTTGTCAAAAAGCGGCAGTTAAATTGGCGCGGCCGTGACAGCTCCTGATAAACTTTCAATGTTTCTATTGTGCCGTTGGAAGGTGTGTTCTGTCTGTCTGACAAGCCTGGACTGTTGCTGTGGTTGAAGCATTAGAAATATGTTGGCCCTCAATTAAATCTGTATCCGACCACAAGTGAAGAGACAACTGATTTATTCTTGGTCTAACCGGTTACTCAACCTTGTTTACGACTACTGACATCGTCCTCTTTAATTTTTATCCATGCATTGCGTGCAGCAGAGTTTCCAAATTGCTTAAATATTAACAAATGTTTTAGTGCTGACAGAGCAGGACAGATCGCTGCCACCATCTAGTGGTGAGCAGCAGTGTCTCTGCTCAGCAGTTAGAGGAGGTGTTGTGACCTTTTTCAGTAGCCAAAATGACTCCGGTTTGTTGTTGGACAGGGAGAAGTTACAGTCGCATGGAGACCGGCGGCGCTGGTGATTGCAGCTCCTGGTCCAGCAGCCGGAAGAGCATGGCACTTCTGTTGCACTGCGAGGTCTGTCCCAGAGAACGGTGCAGCTGAGCCTGCAGGTAGTGGACGTCCCGCAGCCGCTCCTTACAGTTCAGCTTGGAGAAATAGGCCGCTGCCTCATTTAACGTGTCGACGGCCAAAACAGCCAAATGCAAATCTGCAGGGGAGACAATGAGCAGCAGTGTGTGAATAGAGGCTGTGCAGCGACGCAACACTGTGAGATAGGGATCAGTGTTTGGCGGGGGAGGTGAGGCTGTTACCTGCTTGCCCTTGTCTGTTTGGCCTGAACCCAGCCACCGCCATCTGACAGCGGGCCGTCAGCAGCAGGGCTCGGCCCTTGTCCATGACCGATCCGTGGGCTAGAACGGGCTCAATGGCTTCATGCAGAACACTCAGAGCGTGCTCAGGAACCCCCAACATCAGCTGCAGAGAGGAGAAGAAAAAAAAAAGAAACAAGGCACTGCTTTTATTTTGCTTATACACCAGCCATACTGCAAAAAAAAAAACAGTAGGGTTGGCAATCGATTAAAATATTTCATTGCAATTAATCACATGATTGTCCATAGTGAATCGTGATTAATCACAAATTCATTGGCCATTTTTTATCTGTTCAAAATGTACCTTTAAGGGAGATTTGTCAAGTATTTAATACTCTTGTCAACATGGGAGTGGGCAAATATGCTTGCTTTATGCATATGTGTGTATAAATTTATTAACAACACAAAACAATGACAAATATTGTCCAGAAACCCTCACAGGTACTGCATTTAGCATAATAAATATGCTCAAATCATATCATGGCAAACTCAGGCCCAACAGGCAACAACAGCTGTCAGTGTGTCAGTGTGCTGACTTGACTATGACTTGCCCCAAAACTGCATGTGATTATCATAAAGTGAGCATGTCTGTAAAGAGGAGACTCGTGGGTACCCATAGATCCATTTTCATTCACATATCTTGAGGTCAGAGGTCAAGGGACCCCTTTGAAATTGGCCAAAATGCAGCGTAAGTTTGGAGCGTTATTTAGCATCCTTCGTGACAAGCTAGTATAACATGGTTGGTACCAATGGATTCTAGTTTCATATGATGTCAGTATCCTCACTCTAGCTTTAAAACTGAACCCAAAAACCACAAGTTGCATTAATTCATTAAAGATATTATTGGTGTTAAAATAAATTTACGTTAATGCTATAATAATGCATTAACTTGGACAGCGCTACAATAAGGCTTTGGTAATTTGCATACGTGGGAGCTGTAACAGTGTTGTGGCTGACCTGAGTGAAGGCCAGGTGAAGGATGGTCTCCGAGGCCAGGGACTGGAGGTGGTGCTGTCTAGCCAGAGACAAGGCCTGCAGGAGGAGAGGAAGAGCTGTGGAGAAGCCAGACGACTCCCAGTGGAGCTCAGCGGTGGAAAGCATAACTCTGTACGAGACATACACAGGAAGTGATGTAGACGAGAAAAAATGTTGCTCAGACTGATATACATTAAATATTTATGGTAACCCTAAAATAGTTGGGTCATTCAATTCCACAAAAAAAAAAAAAAAAGAAGGTAGACGTTCAGAAGTTTAGTTGAGGTCACTCTCCTCTACACTCCAGGAAACATCCGTGTCTATCTACCTGATGACCACCTCCGTGCATTTAGTCTTCTCACAGTGAACCTGCAGCCGCTGTAAGACGCTGTACGCCTCAGTGCTCCGGTTGAGAGCCTTCAGAACTTGAGCTTTCCTGTCAGCAAACACACCGTTACAGCTCCGACACAGGTTACACACGTGTGAGACAGCCATTGTGAAGATTAGAAGTGCCTTTGTGTTACCTGTAGAGACCATCTGTTTTGTTTAAGGCAGAGATGGCTGTGACTAGTGGCTCTGCCAAATGGTATTTCCCTTGGTTCATATGTCGCTCAAACTGGATTTTCAGATCACACAGCATCCAGAGCTGAATTGGAGATTTGGGTAATCAAAAAACAAGTATTTGATGGATTATGCTACATCATATCAAGTCCTCCCCCTTTGGTCAATATTGAATAAAGACTGAAATCTGACTTTTTGACATCGGTTTTACTTTACAAAAATATTATGCAATAGAATCGTTGATATGAAATAGCAGCAACTACAAAACAAATTGCAAATCGACTGTCGTTGACTTAACGGCCACAGGTGTCACATCCAGCCCCTTTAAAGCGGTGCTTTTGTGTGATTCTCTGAGGAGGAACTCCGTTTTACAGATCTGTCGATTAAATTAACTAATCGATTAGTCGACAAAATCGTATCGACTAAGAATTTCTTTGGTCGAGGACAGCCCTTGTAAACAGACAGCCAAACACCTAGCAAAACAGAAATATATTTAATCCCTATGAACCATTGTGTGTAAACAAACCGGGTAAAACAGACAAGAAAGCTAAAATAACATATTTGTTGGTAAATACTGCAATTTGCCCTGCATTCAGTGAACACCATTTAAAAGGCAACATCATCAGTTACCATGAAAGTTCTATGACAATGATTTTTGGGGGTTAAAAATAAGCCGAAAAGGGCATCAAATAAAGGCATCACAACTGTCTTATCGCTTACAGTTTGCCAGCCAGCCTAAAAAAATTCTCACCTTCACTCTTTCTGCAGTAACTGCTCTCTGCCTTTGTAGGGCAGCACTGAATAATACAGTATGGTTGAGAGAACGCACCTTTGCATGCTGTGAGTGAGGAGGAAACTGTTCTTTCAGATGCTGGAGAATCTCTGTAACGGAGCAGTACAGGCCCTGCAACAGAAGCAAACAACATGCATGTTGAACTTCCCCGCAACGCTGGGTCAACTGAGTTAATGGATATGCAGCAGCTGGGGCAGAAAGCAAACAGACGAGATCAAATCAAATGTGTTACCTGCTCAGCGTGCAGCTCGGCCAGGTGGCAAAGAGCCACGGCGAACGCCTCCGTGTTGTTCTGCTGGACCCCGAAGTTGACCGGTTCCAGACTGCTCATGTTGAGAAGCAGCTGGGCCTGCTGCAGAGCCATGGTGCTGCACGAGACACGGGGCACATTAAAGGACTTGGAGGAAATGTGCTGGTCACGCAGACACTTCTGAGTCGTGTATTTTTACACCTAAACTTGTGGATTTTATAAGGTTGTCTTGTACATTAGATGCCCGAAGTGTTAATCCATGCATGACAACAAGAGGCATTTCAACCGTGTTTCACAGAGATGATTTAATGTGAGTGAGGAGAAGGTTGTGTGCTAGCGTGCAGTCAGTAACAGTGACCACAACTGACAACTGTGTGTCAGGGTGGCGTGCTGAAGAGCCTGACCTCTTGCCGTACATCCTCCATATGGACGTAGTCTGAGCCAGGCTGATCTCGATCAGCTCCGACAGACTGTGCTTCCAGTGCAGGATGTCCGTGTCCTTCAGCGCATCCATCAGCTTGTGAGCTGTCTTGCCCTGTGTCGCCCCCTGCTGGACCAAAGACTGAATGCCCAGAGATGCCAAGTACTACAGCAGGGAGGATGGATAAGAGAATATATGCAAAGATCAGGTTTAGCCATGTATAACCATGCATTATATGCTGTTTTTTATGTATGTGTGGAAAGCTGTGTTTTAATTTGTAATCTTTTTATTTTAAGCTTTGTATGTATTCCTGTATGTTATTTTATGAAGGAATAAACAGTTCAGGCCACAAGAGGTGCTAAATTGCAACTAAGAAGTTTATCTAATGCCTGCCGTGTAACAGCTGTACATACTGTATAATTACATGAAGAACATCTCTGTTACAGTATGTCATGATTGCTTTCACAATAGAGTTTCAATGTGCAAAACTCCAAATGCAAAGAGCCAAAATGGAGCAAATATGATTAAAAAAAAGTATTTTTTATAAAACGGTCACTATATCCTGACAGTAGTGCATGAGACACCTAATCTAAAAAAAAAATCATGTGCCTCTGTGTCCTCCGGTGCTCCTAATGGCACCTGCAAGATTTCACAGACCGGAGGAAAACAACCAGTCAGAGTCGAGCTAGAGTCTGTCGTCTCTGAGCAGCTGTCAATCACTCGTGAACTCCGATCAAACGGTCAAACTAGGCAGCGCTGATCAAATATGAATCAATATGCTGTTACTGTAATGCCTATTTCTCTCCTCAAATGTTTTCAGAAACATCTTGTAGTGTACTGTTCAGTTGTAAAATGAGAAAGTTTGTGACACGGCAGCCAAGTCGGGATCTGTTGAAGAAATACTAAGCACCGCCCACCAGCCGGAGTACAGCCAATAGGAACGCTCTCTCTCTCTCTGAAATGACCTGTGATTGATCAAAGTCTCCCGTCACAGGCTAGATTTTTTAAAGCCTGAGAACAGAGCCATGAGGAGGTGCAGGAGTCTAGTTTTGATGCCAAAAACTTTCTGCCTACTGAAGTTTTAAGAGCTCATGTGGCACTCACCGGCAGGCAGAAATGGGCAGCCATTTTCACTGAATCCTCAGTTAACACAGTGCTGTCAGATCCCTTCATCTGTTCCAGCGTGTACAGCCAACTCTGACGTGGGACAGAAAGAGACATAGACTAAGGCGACACTCGTATCAAATTCAGACATGATGAACCATCAATCGTTGTACAACAGTGACGTGACATAAAATAATAGTAGAAAAAAAGTATTTTACCAGACAGTGCTGCAAGCACACGTGATCATTGGACTCCTGGGCAATGCGGATAGCCTCCTTTACAGCCAAATCAGCCTGCTGACTGAGGGAAAAGAAAAAAAGGTGTTTTATTCAGATACTCTTTTTCTAGGAACTTGTCCACCAGTTCTTGTACTCACTAGTGGCCGAAGCGACAGTGCAGGCTTGCCAGGTTGAGAGCAGCGTAGCGGAGACTTCGGCCGTAGCCCTCATCCCCGTTGCTCTTTCCCTCATTTCCAGACAAGATGAGGCGGTCAAAGTAATGTAAGAGACTGTGAGCGGAGAGGAAGATGTCCTGGACTCTCATGCTGTTCAGGTAGTTTAGATAATGCTGAGGAGAGAGTAAAAAAATCACAGAGCTGATGAAGATGATATTCCCCCCTCTGGTAGACTTGTTAGTATAACAGGGCTGGGACGATACACCTATCTCCCGATTCGATACTATCACGATACTTGGGTGCCGATTCGATATGTATTGCGATATCTAAGCATTGCGATTCGACAAGTATTGTGATTCGATATTACGATTTATTGCAATTTTTAACTTTTTTAACACTAGAGCATGGGAAAAAGTTGACTAGGGACTTTTACTTTGGATAATATCTAAATTGATACAGTAAAAATGTTTGATTTTCAGCATGTATGTACACAGAGATATCCTGAAGTCAAACATATCAGTCATTGCATTATTTATAAATTTTTTCCAGCAACCCGAAAATCAAAGAATAAAGACATTTCTCTCACAAATTAGTGGCATTTTCCTTTAATTTATAAGGGACATGTAATGTTTTATACTTCTGGTTATTATAATCCAATCAATCTTATTTCCATATATGTATGTTGTATATACAGTTCGCTTTGTTAACACCTTATTTTGAAAACCAGACGTAGTCACAAAGTGTATACTTCCGCTAACTTCGCTAAGTCTGTCTCTAGCTTTCCCGTTAGCTCTGTTCTCTTTATACATCCATGGTCAGCTCCATCGGGGGGCGTTTGAATGCATTTAACATAAATGTCAGTATATGGGTGCTCTACAGTTGTAGCGTCGGCCGATTTGACCACGGAGATGAAAGTGGCGGCTGGCCTGACCGCATGTTACCGCAATACGATAATGTTTCCTGTCCATGACACTGTTAGCATGCAGCTTTAGCCATCATGTCTAGCTCTGCTTTTCCTGCAATGTAGGAAACCCAAAGTGTTTCCATACTTTACTGTATGTGTAGTGTTTACTGCTTTGGATTTAAAATGTGAGAGAGCAGGTCGTATCCATGTGGACCCTACACCGTTTTCTACATTCCTGTTTCGGCTTGCTACGGCCACGGCGGTTTGTTTTAGTGACGGATACGGAACGGATATGACGTCACATTACTCAGACTACAACAATAAAAGCGGTAACTGCCTTCTACCTCCGTATAAACTCAAATGTAGCAAATACATCGATTCTGGCATTAAAAAATGTAATTCAAATTCGTAAAAAAATAATAATCAGGATACATAGGTGAATCGATTTTTTTCCTACCCCTATAGTATAGTAGGGAAAGTGAAGTAGATGGAGCTCACCGCCTCAGCAAAATCAGGGTTAAACTTCAGCATGTTGTTGAGCTCTTCCTGCAGTGCAGCGGGCTTTAGAGCTTTGTTCTCGTCGTTCTTCAGAAGATATGCCTGTGGAAAGAGGTTTTAGAAAACTGTAAAAGCCCATAAGCGCTGCAAATGCACAGCTATGTTTGACACAGGATGTGGATGGTTCCTTTTTAACATATTGTGTCAAATCTGCTGGTTTGAACAAAATGGCATTAATACAGTTCAGTTAATTTCAGTCTTATTGATTTAAACACTCACCTGTCTTGCAAGAAAGTACTCTGCTTGTTTTTGTGACAGGGGACCTCTGCTTGGAGTATTGTCATTTCTAGAGCATAAGCCATGAGAATCTGCTGTTAACAATTGTCTTTGTCGCAATAACATCAAAACAAAAGTCTTGCCAATTACCATGCTGAAGGGGGTTAACAGTTTAGACTTTTGACATACACGCAGCGAATACAATTTCACTAAATAGTAAGTGCAGTCAATCAGAAAATAATGTCAAAACTTTCAAGGTGAGGTTGAAACACTTGGGCTGTCCCTTTAAAGTAACATACGTGACACCAAATCAAATGATTTTATCAATGAACAGCATCACTGACCGAAGCTCTGACTCATGCAGCGGGGTGTCCAACTCCTCTCGGTCTATTCTGTCCCCTACGGTGTCCTCGGTGCTGGTGAGGTCCATGTCGGAGTCGTCAGCGACCAGTGCCGGCAAACCCACCTGCCCATCGGTGGGCTTGGCGTAGTGACTGTGGTAGTAGTGCTGCAGGGACTTGTACAGCTTGTAGACCTGACTAAAAGACAGCTTGTTGTAGGCCAGAAGCATGTGTCTCATAAAAAGTCCTAAAAAGAAAGATGAGACATAGCTTAATGAAGGTATGAGAATAACACAGACATTTCAGGACTTCAAATCTGACTTTAAGAGCTGTCATATCATGTGAACTACTCACCTACAACACTGGTTTTATACGCCTCAGAATCAAAAGCAGTGAATGGAGTGGGAAGCGTGGAAAAGAAGTACTCCATGTCTTTCAGCTCTCCGTCTGCCATTTCATGCAGCCTTTGAAGGAAAAAGCAATGGCCTCAGAAACTAGACATTTGTCAAAGTTAACACGATAATAACGCGTTAACGCAAATTTGTTTTAACGCCACTAATTGCTTTAACGCATTAACGCAACTTGCGATTTTTGGGTTGGAGCGGGCTCAGTTTTAAACATAGAGTGATGATACTGGCATCATATGAACCTAGAAAACCTAACCGAATCCATTGGTACCAACCATTTCATACCAGCTTGTCACAACGGAGGCGAAGTAAGGCTACAAACTTACACTCAATTTTGGCGAGGAAAAACTGAAAAGGCCATTTTCAAAGGGAAGCTACATTACAATTATGTGCTACAATTTCCTGAACTTAGGAGACCTTGAAAGCACCAGTGATTAAGTAGTAGTAACCCTAATGCAGAGCCCCAATGTCGCATGCAACTGAGTAATTAAATAAAGTTACAGACTGTCTCAGACTGAAGCAGTATACCTGAGTTTCACAGCATATGCAGTCTGAGGGCAACACTCCTCCACAGTCTTCAGGAATTGGCCAAGAGTCAGGTCTGGACCCTGATTACCCCACATGAAACAGAATCACAATCAGAATGGTGTTTATTGCCAGGTGTAAGAGGTAAACACTAGGAATTTGCTTTGGTTTTGTTGGTGCAAATAAACAGTATAATAACAAAAGAATAGATAAAAACTTTAGAATAAAATAAGAATAACAAATTTAAATTCTACCAATATACAATATAAGCTATAAACAAAAATAAACATGATATAAACAGAGAGTGCAAATATTGCCGGTGTGCATACAATCAGGCACCAGAGAGGGAGAGAGAGGGATACAGTAGGGGGGTGGTATTGAGAGTGCCACCAAGTCAAACAACAAACAAACAAACAACAAAAACACAGTATTTACAATACACCAATAAATAAATAACATCATAAGCCCTTTGAGATATAATCAACAGCTGAGAGGTACCATGGATCTAGGCCATATCTAAGAATGTTCATTAAAAAATCAGACCGCTGCTGGAACAAAAGACCTCCTGAATCGTTCACTAGAACACTGAGGCATCACTAGAACATCACTAGAACACAGAGGCATCACTAGAACATCACTAGAACACTGAGGCATCACTAGAACACTGAGGCATCACTAGAACATCACTAGAACACTGAGGCATCACTAGAACATCACTAGAACACTGAGGCATCACTAGAACATCACTAGAACACTGAGGCATCACTAGAACACTGAGGCATCACTAGAACATCACTAGAACACTGAGGCATCACTAGAACATCACTAGAACACTGAGGCATCACTAGAACATCACTAGAACACTGAGGCATCACTAGAACATCACTAGAACACTGAGGCATCACTAGAACATCACTAGAACACGGAGGCATCACTAGAACATCACTAGAACATGGAGGCATCACTAGAACATCACTAGAACACGGAGGCATCACTAGAACATCACTAGAACACTGAGGCATCACTAGAACACGGAGGCATCACTAGAACATCACTAGAACACTGAGGCATCCCTAGAACACTGAGGCATCACTAGAACATCACTAGAACACTGAGGCATCACTAGAACACGGAGGCATCACTAGAACATCACTAGAACACGGAGGCATCACTAGAACATCACTAGAACACTGAGGCATCACTAGAACACGGAGGCATCACTAGAACATCACTAGAACACTGAGGCATCACTAGAACATCACTAGAACACTGAGGCATCACTAGAACATCACTAGAACACGGAGGCATCACTAGAACATCACTAGAACACGGAGGCATCACTAGAACATCACTAGAACACTGAGGCATCACTAGTCGCTCACTGAATGAGCTTCTGAGTCCATTAAAAACACCATGTAATGGATGGCCTTCAAAATGCAGAACTGTTTTAAGTGAGTCTGTTGCAAGACCAATCACTGAGCCAGCCTTTCTGATCAACTTATTGATCCTGTTTTAATCATCCACAGTGATGGTGCCCCCCCAGCAGAGCACAGCATATAACAGAACACTAGCACCTTGATAGAAACCATGAAGAAGGGTCTTGCTGACATTAAAAGATCTAAGTTTTCTCAAGACGAAGAGTCTCGACTGGGCCTTCTTGAATACAACCTCAGTGTTCTTTTCCAGTTTAATTTACTGTCCAGGTGGACACCTAGGTATTTATAGGACTGGTGTGTGTGTGTGTTTGTGAGGGAGAGACAGTGACAGGGGGGTGGAGATGCTGTTGGAGAGCCACACTGCCATGGGGAGTGTGAGGTGTGAGGTTTTGGTCCTGATGGACCTTAACCTCCTGCCAGATGCAAGATACAACCATGAAACGCCTGCTTTAACACACAGCACTGTGCAAAACAACAACATGAATAAAACCAACCTGCTGCAAGGGCAGGATGAGTTTGTTGAGTCGTCTTCTCTCTGGCAGGGTGATCTTGGACGCAGTCATGTCGTACAGCAGAGCCAGAACAGAGATCTTATACGGAGTGACCCAGTCTTTGATACCAAACACGTTAGCATGCACCACTCCGTTCGTCATCATGGGGTTGAAATACAGACTCTCATGCACACTCGCCATGTTGACAGGCTGTAGTAGGCTACTGGGACTGTTTTGTGGAGAACTGGGTCAAGAAGAGTTAAAGATAATAAAGATAACAGAAGAAACAGGCAGCTGGGTCTGTGGGTCTGGATCTGGATCAGCAGCAGCTAGCTGCTCGGTAGCGTCACGTTACTGAGTTTAGTTCAGTTAAAAGTCCAGAGAAAACGGCAATAATACGCCAACACTTGGTTCCAGGTTGGCTAACGTAGTTTGCAGATACGGCATCTTACTGACGGGGAAGGTTAACTTCGGTTTAGTGAAGTAGTTTGGTTCATTTCCAGCATGTTGACAGAAGTTACCTCTTCGCTTTCAAACCGCCCTCCTTCTGTCGCCGGAAACACACGTCATCATAAAGAGACAGCACTTTTTATTCCCATTAAACTTTATTTTCATGTTTCAAGCAAACATTCATGAAAAATTATGATAATAACTGTGTTTTTATTATCATTTCAAAATGACAGTATACATAGTAACAGAAGAAAACATTAAAAACATTTACATACAGAAGAAGAATAGCGAAAAACATAAACAAAGAGCTGTGCCAAACATTAAAGGACATATGACAGAAATGAAACAAAACCAACATAAAATAAAACAATAAATTAAAAAAACACATCAAAATAAATAAATAAATAAATAAGAAGAAAAAAAGACCACGCAAAAGTCTGACAATAATTTCACTTAAAGGGACTGTTTGTAACTTTTTAAGCGTATAAATGTAGCGGGTCGGCACACATGCGCGTTCGCATATGCGCGTTCACGTGTGGCCGGAGCCTCGTCTCCGCTGCCTGCTCTCCTTCACTCAGAAAGCGTGCGCGTCCTCGCTGTCTCGCTCCCCCTCTAGACGTGAACGCGCGCTCACTCCTCACTGCAGAAGAGTTAGTTTAGCTCTGAGAATATCTAGTGAATGTTCAGTGGACGTTTGCGCAGAAATAAATGCTGCAGCTCCTCCAGACCAACAGAGGTTTTCCGTGTCTTGTGAAGTGACGGAGCTCCTCAACGAGTTACGTTATCGTCTCGTTACCGACCGGGTGCCGGTGTCTTCGGCTGCCGGCTGCGGTCGGGAGGCGATAACGTAACTCGTTGAGGAGCTCCGTAGAGCTATGTAGAGCGAGCAAGCGCAAGCTCGACGCTGACTTTCGTTGATTTCAAGGCCACAGGTATCGCTGTTAACAAGCATTTCTGAATCTTACAAATAGTCCCTTTAAAAACTTTAAAGATATTGCATACATTCATTGTTTTCATTGCTTTTTTGTTTTGTGAGGAAGAAATTGTTGACAGATAAAGATCCATTTCTTTCTTTTTGGGTAAATTTACACTTGTGAATGTGGAACTTATCGAGAATTAAAATGAGATTAATAAGAAAGAATGCATTACTGTCTTTGTCAGTGTAATCATAGCAGCCAAATATAATATTTCTATAGAACAGTGCAAAATCTGAGAAAATGTTAACAAGTATAAAATTATTGATGATAATAACTGTGTTGAAGGGATGTTTTTCTGCTTTAACACGTCGATAGTGTGGGACACAGTCGGAAGAAATTACACCTTTAATTTGAAGTGGTTCTGTGTTTTTTTTTTATTTTATTGAAGAAAATTAATTTACAAACATTAAGGCATTGTAATCTAAACTCAATACTTCTAACATACAAGCCACGATTGGATAGGAAAGATAACTTAAATTATAAAAAAATATATAATAACAAAAGTAAAAAAGAGGATTAGAAAATAATTAAAGGAACAAAAAAAGAAATGCATAAATAATTAAATAATAATAATACTGCACTCTTCCATAATAGCTCTAGGGGTCATCATCTCCATTTGGATGCATGGATGAAAAAAATTGCCAGCAGTATCAGATTGTTCAATATCAAGTCACTCTTAATGTCCTTCATGTTAATACCAAACACAATATTTTCTCTTGTGGAAGTGGTTGTATGTGCAGAGATCTGTCTTGACCATGGCAGTCAGGTCCTGTGCAGATGTGAACTGCAACTCCAGTGGTCACAATGCGTCCACAATTACTCTGTCTACTTAAATAATTGTATTTTGAAAATGGTCACCGGCATCCACTTGAAAGTTTTGAATGTCTTGACACTTTATTGTTGATGCCAGAAGAACATTACTGTTTAATTATGGATGCACACACTGCCCTCTCCGGTGGTCACAATTTGTAACTACACCTCCCTATTTTGTAAAAGTTTTATTCTAAGCAGATGGCTGACAGCCCTGGGGAAGAAATGTAAAAAGAAAAGTGTAAAGAACTGTATAAAAATAATACAGAAGTAAATAAGTTTAGGGGAAATGAATAAGATGTGAAATACAAAGGGAAAATCATGCATACATAAATAAATGCATAAATACATAAATAAATATACACATTTAAAAATAAATATTAAATAAAAAAAAATGCAAAGAAAATTAATTAATAAAAAATAAATGCAAAAATAAATATACATTTAAAATGTAATAAAATAATACCTAAATAAATAAAAGGGAAACTAAACAGAAGAGTAAATAAATAAGGGAATTAATACAAAGATAAATAAATAAAGAATCAAATTAAAACAGAAATGTTAATTTATTTCATATTTTATTTATTTATGGCTACATTATTTTTAATATTATTTATTTATTTCGTATTTATTTAACGAGTCATTTATTTATTTAATCATTTATTTTTGGTTCCGTCCTCCATAGCACGTAGTCTGCTACTGTTGCCTCCACTATCATCGCTACAACTATAGGCCTAATACTTCTAATGCTACAACAACTAACTGCAGTACTTTTTTTCCCCAAAAATCTGTTTATTGTCCTTTTCTTATGTTATATCACCACATCAAAGAAACATACAGTCACAATACAACTGTTTAAGTCCAGAAATACGTCCATTACACAGATATACACAACTACACACACACACACACACACACACACATACTCAACTTGCACCAATATCAGAATACAAATAAAGCAAAATATTTTCCCTACATTGTTTACAATTTCCTTCAAGTAAAGTTTACATTTCCAACATTCGTGATGTTCATGTATGGTTCCCAGAGCTGAACAAAGTCTTTCCGCTTGCCCTTAGCGATGTAAGTTAGTCTTTCCAGACTGATACAATCCGAAAGCTCCTTTATCCACATTGTCAAGATGGAGCGTCCATACTCTTAACTGCATTACTGTTGCTGCCTCTGCTACTAATTTTCTTGTTTGATCATCCCCTGTTCTCCTCCTCTTAGTTATCCAGATGAGAGCTGTAACTCTAGAGACTCTTAAACTGAAAAAAATAGACTTAGTAGTAGATTTGTCATATACATACATGAAATTTGACCTCTGCTTTTAACCCATTCCATGCATATTAGGAGCAGAGGACTGCTGAGAAGCACCCAGGGAGCAACTTGATTTACTGTCTCGCTCAAGGACACTTTAACATGCAGACTGTAGGAGCCAGGGATCGAACCACCAACTCCAAGACAGCCTGATGAAGACCTATGGCACATTTGTTGAGGAGGGAAGAATGTGAATAAGAGTCAATCACCTGCAAACATCTGTATGTTTCTAACCCTGAATCTCACCAGTGTTCTTATTAAGACCTGTTTAACTCCACAACGTCTCACAAAAGCATCTCATGTGCTGTGCTGTATCGGTTACATGAAGGTCTTCCAGAGGGGGTTTCCCAGGGTAACTGATGGGGATGTCCTGGACTGACACATTACCAAACCCTGTCTGTGGGTGGCCAGGAAACACTTTGTGGCTGATTTACTATGAGGGGGTGAAAACATTGAATAATAATAGCTTCAAGGGAAAAGCTTTGTCAGCTTATGTGATGATCGTGTCTGTCAGCTCGTTTTGGAGTTTGGAAGGATTAATGTATGCATCTTTATACATGTATTTAAACTTTAAACACACATCACGATAACTTCAGAAAAAATCTATAGGCTATGGCTTTAAAGACATTAGGCTGTCTGTGAACAGTGTAAATACACTGGAATGTGCAAATTATTTCTTATACTGTCAATATTCAACACACAAATATTACTCTTTTGTTGAGGTCGTAGTTGCTAATCGAAAGTGTAACCTTCCATGCACAAATATGTGGCATGCCTTTTCAGTTTTCCCTTACCTTTTACAAACAGGTGAGCAATTTACAAGTCATTTTTACTAAACGTTTTGCGGCCCCTAATTTAAAATGCAAACCGTACATTGTGTACAAATATGCAGCACATTCAGTTTTTCCTTGCTCATTCTAAATCATTAAAATGATTGATTTAGAGGTAATTTACATAGTTCTTTTTTGCAGCTGCTAATCTGAATGCAACCCCTGGAATTAGATGCCAAACAGGACACAATTAGTTCAGGAGTTCTTGATTAATTTTATTTATCTATCCCGGGCTGTGACAGTTTGTGGCCATTTTTAACAGCAAAATGACTTCGAAGAAAAAAACAAGATATGGCTTAGACAGAAAACATTTTTCAAATAAAAAAATTACTTGCTCCCGCACACACTTTTTTCTCTGCTTTATTAGTCAACGTTTCGGTCAACGAGGACCTTCATCAGGACATAGACAGAAAACATAAGATTAATCCTGTTGAATACATATTTAACAAACATAAGCCCACAGAAACAACCTGGGAATGTACAATGTATAATTATAAAGACATTTACATTCCGACAAGTTTCACCAAACCCACGTGGAGAATTATTTAAGTTAGATAGACATTATATCAAAATTGTCAACTACCTCTCAGCCTTGGTAACGTGTCCCACATTGTCCCACATTGTCCCACACAAACATACTCTTTGTCCCACATTTGGTTTGTTGGGATCTGGTCACACTAGAACAGGTTGTGTGGGGAAAAGTATGACAACTCTTATGACGTTAGGCAACTTTATCCAGAAGATGGCAGTATTGAACTAGCAGCTCATGCAGTCTGGTTCCCATCAGGAACAGGTTTGAGAGGGATCAGAGACAGTACACACAATGTGGCCCCCTCCACCCCCACCATCACCCACCATCACCCACCATCACCCACCCACCTCTGTCTCTTCTCTCTCTCTCTCTCTGTGTCTCTCTGGGTGAGGGGAAGTCAGTAGATGGTGCACAATGACACCTGTCAGCTGATAGTTTTGAAAAGCTTAAATAAATTGACTGTAAATGCCTTTGTCAATACATGAGTCACTGCAAGCTAACATCACCAACTGTATGACTGCACAGTTTGATATTCAGAGGATCAGCACAAACAAACTTGTGTGTCGTGTCTTGAGTGTTATGCTCCTGAGAAACTGTCGTTAGCCTCTAGGTTTCCTATCTATCTATCTGTGCATCTCTCCACAATTATGCCATCACAGAGTTTCACTATAGGCCCATAATAACACCTAGTAGAGAGCGAAAACGCTGCAGACGGCAGCCGCTAAACAGGCTGTAATGTAATTGCTCGATGCAATAGCGCACGGCCAATGTACGTTCACTGAAAGTGCTTGTTTTTGCCACTGAGAGGCTCAGATTGTTATTATAAGTGTCTGACACATTATGGAAAGGACCCTACAGAGAAATAAAACATTTGTCTTTCGGAGTGTGTATTTTCACCCGGGTCAGAATAGTCAAACGGAAGTTATTTGGCTATTTATGCCTGGTAATATTAGTCGTAATGTAAAGAGCTACAAAGTCAAGGGTAGGTTGTTGTAGATGAATGAAACTCAGGATTTCAGTTTGGTTAGGTTTAGGCACCAAACTACTTGGTTAGGTTTAGGAAAAATATACATACAGTACATATACATATACAGTATCTAATGTGTGCCCGGGTCATGTGCAAATACCATTGTTTGCTATGGACACCTTGGTGCTTGTATATGCCATGCCATCTACTCCTGGGTGTAAATAGCCACATTGGCTATTCTGTCCTGGGTGCAAATTCGGCTACTGACACCTCGGTGCTAATAGCATGTGCCTTTTCTTAACCTTTAGCTTTCTGTTTGTTATTGTGTCATGTGACTTGTTGCCTGGAAGACAACGGTGGAAACATGAGTGAGAGTTGGAGAGAGGAGTGCCGGTGTTGTCAGTTTGTTGTGTTGGAGTACAGAAAGCATAGCTTAGTGTTATCTTAAAGATTTTCAGTGTCATTGCTGAATATTTAGATGATTTTTACAATGTGGAGGCAACGCGAGATTTAAGAACGAGACTTCTCTGAGCGAGACTCGGTTAAACACAATAACAAACAGAGCCAGCGAAAGGTAAAGAAAAACGTTTTATTTCTCTGTACGGTGTGTTCCATAATGAAAAATCATAAACCAATATTTTCAAAAAAAGAATTGGTAATTGCTTTGAATACCAGCTGGCACATCATCATCAGTCCTAAATACTTTACACAAGTGATTTTACTAGGATTTTCTTTACGTGATTAGTTTGACCTTTTGGAAAAATATGCTTATTCCTTACCAAGAGTTAGATGAGAATAAGCGTATTTCCAAAAATGTAAAACTCTACCCTTAAAGGTGCTATTGATAACATTGAAAACATTCAGCCACTAGATGTCGCATTCTCCCTCCCCGGTTCCATTGCATTCACTTCACAACAAGTCGTTGCCAGGCACTTACCGTCAATTTCAGCCATTTATCATAATTTCAGCCCCCCGATACCACCGTCGTTATACTATTGGCTCACAAGCCTTGTTAGAAATGGGAACCAAATGTCAGATATCTTCCACAGGGGTAAACAAAACATTCACTTTGGACCTGCCAAAATTATTCACAATCAAATTATATTTTTTAGAAAAAGCCATACTTTTATACGACACCTTTCTAAAAGCTCTGTGGATGTATTTTATTTATTTTTTTAAATATTCATCTACATAAAAATGTTATCAATAACACCTTTAAGGTTTCATGCTCATGAACATGTTTTTTTAACCTCATAACATCAACAATGAATAAGCAGAGCAGCACACTAGCATGCTAAACTAGTCAGATCAAACATTTCGTTGGTATCATCAGGTAAGCCCTTTCACCTTTTAAAATTAAATTCCGTTGAATGAACTATATTGAGAAACTGTGAGGGCACAGGTAGTTTTACATCTTCTCTAATGGCTGGAACTTTACTTGTGAAACTGAATCATATCAACTTTCTTACATAACCTTGTCACTAGCTTCTGGCTTTTTCTCTCTTCATTAATGCGGCGTCTAAAAGAAGTTCACAACTTCTTTGTTATCTAATCCACCACACCGTATATTCCATTTGCACCAAAGCTCTTCCTCCATTTTTCCTGCGGATGCTTAATAGGGAAGTGAGTGAGGCCGCGGTGCCCCCAGCCAATCTTGCTCTACCTTGGATCATGGCCTTATTAATTAACATATTGAACTGCTCCATTTTCAAAAGGTCATTTTCTCTCCCCTTCGCAATCCGAGGATTTTGCATAACATATTCTCACATGAAGACAGTGATGTTTTTACAGTCTCTTTTTTTTTTTTTTAAATGGCAGGACATACATTACAGATCGTTTTCTTCTTTTCAAGTACGCGTGTAGCCTCAGTTTGAGTGGGCTTTCATGTTGTGACACCTTTTAATCATCATGCTATCAAAGCGGGATGATTGCATTTCTCCTCCTGCCTCTCTGCTGTTTTTAAGCGTGTGGAATAGATTACCGGAGATAAACTTATTGTGCCTCGTGTGAGAAATGACAGACCTCTGTGTACGCTGACCCTGACTCAGCTTCCTGCTGCTTACTCAGTGTCTCTAAATGGATTAAGTTGTCAGTTGGACAGCCCATCTGAGATTTTTAATATCCAGCCTGAGGTATATCAAGCAACCGTCTGCCAAATGGTATCAGAGGGATTTACTTCGCTTTTATTGCAACTTTCTCCCTCTCTCCTCCTTTTCTCATCTGAGATATGGTCATGCCCTCTATGATTCCTTTAGGGTGTTTCACTTGTACATTAATAACACGTTGAGGAGAGCGAATAAAAATATATCACACGAACTCCAGAGCAAATATTACGTTTTATAACTGCAATTTATGGCATATGTGAGGTAGAGAAATTAAGGCCACTTCTACTGTATATTAACTTCTTCACTCATTTTTTATTTTTTTTTGCAAATGCTAGGATATTTTTATGTCTTGGCAGGTTTCCATCAACATTGAGTTGTTTTAAAAAAAACCCAGATAAGAATGAAAAAGAAACAGTAGACTCTTGAGCAGGGCTGACTCTAGCCCTTTTGGTGCCTTAGGTGAAATTTGGATTTTGAGTCCACCCCTGCTGCCGCTGCCGCTCCTCTAGCGTTAGGGTTCAACCTAACCCTAGCCACGTAAACCACAACACACAGACATCACAATGGTTTTAAGATAAAAATCAAGATTTTTGTTTGCATAAATAACTGTATTTATTATAATATAAATAAACTAGGGCTGTCAAAGTTAGCGCGATAATGTGTTAATGCAAATTTGATCCCTTGACCTCTGACCTGCCTGTTGGGCTTGAGTTTGCCATGTTAAAATTTGAGCATATTTTTATGCAATAGTTGTCATTGTTTTGTGTTGTTTATTGATTTCTGATAATAAATCTATACATACATTTGAATAAAGCAAGCATATTTCTCCACTCCCATGTTGATAAGAGTATTAATAACTTGATAAATCTCCCTTTAAGGTACCTTTTGAATGATAAAAAATATGCGATTAATTTGCAATTAATTGCGATTAACTATGGACAATCATGCGATTAATCACGATTCAATATTTTAATCGATTGACAGCCCTAAAATAAACAATTGGTCTCCGACATTGTTGGCTTAAGTGTTCTGTCACTTTCAGTACAACAAGACTTACAGGGGGGAAAACTGTATTTCTTTCTTTTTTTCATTTATATATTAATTTGTTACCTCAATGCAGAAATTGAGGAAGGGTGCCTACTGGCATTTTATTTATTTATTTATCTTTATTATTTTTATTAGAGGGCGACCAGTCCACCCCAGAAGGTGGCACTCTAGGCGACCGCCTATATGACCTATGCCTTAAGCCGACCCTGCTCTTGAGGACTTTCATTGGATCTGGGGAAGGGACACGAAACTGACCAGAAGCTTACTGACCTTAAGCGAGAGAGGACACGGAGCCCATTGGAGCGTAAATGACACCCACCTCTCCATGTACGCAACAACCGCCCATTTCAGCCTCTTTGCAGGGATTCAATCTCTCTGAATGGACCCTGACTTCCTCTATCCGTGGTGCTGAAGTACTGTCCGTAGTGCTGACATTCAAACAGTACAGATTGAAGTGTGTGACAGTGCATTTTGGACCGATTTCATCACATCAGGTATCCGCAGAGAGAAACATGTCAGTGTGTGTTTGTGGATTTCCTTCTCTGGGAAATGTGTTTGGTTTGCTGAGCCTGTTCATTTGGGCTTGTTTGTGTATCTGTGCGTGTGCGTATGTGTGCGAGTGGGTGTTTTCATAACAGATAAATATCTTGAAACTGTTGCTGCCAGTCGTGACAGAACCATAAACCATGAAGCCTGAACACAACATATTAAGAAAAGTTTTCAACTTCCACTATAGACGTTGTAATTATTTAGTTTTAAGCAGAGAAAATGGTATGCTTGGGTAATTAGATGCATTACATAATGTCTTAAAATCCCAAAAAGAAAATACACACATCCTTAACAGTGGATTCAACAGTTTACAGGGAGGTTAGTTGAAAGCCCGGTTCATCACAAACTATCGCTAAAGGGTGCCTCCGTGCGTTAGTTTCCAATGCCAAGGGGCACTGACCATATATCTGACGAGTTGGGAGTGAGAACGGGTGACATGGCGGACTCTGCCCTGTGACGATATGAAGGGCTCATCAGGTGATTATACATTAAAGAAAACATAGTTCTGAATATTATATTTCTGCTAATAGATACCCCAAAATGTTACACACTGTTCCTTTAAGATGAATCTTTTGTCAAGCTTGGTGTAGTCTAATGCACACTAGGTAGAAAGGTGTGTAGTGAAATGAAATATGTTAATGGACACGTTGCTCGAGAAAAATGAACACAGTGTTACGGATCGATGAAGGATGTTCGTTTCTCACACTGTATCAAATGGACAATGAAGCAATTATGACCTTGTACTCACAACACGATACAGTTAGATGGACTGACAACAACTCCACGTATACAGTAGATGGTGGAGAGGAATTACACACAGCGAGGTATCTGTCGAAGTGACTGGAATCGAACAATAAGACATACTGCAGGCAAATTACGGGAAGCTTTTTCAGCTCCGCAGAACAGAGCTATTTGCAATCGTCTGGTTTGTTTTAATCCACTGTGAATTTCTCTTGCATGAAATATCTCAAGGACACCTTTATCTGCTCCCACCCACAGATCTGCACTCTCCTTGTCTCGCAACGCTCAAGGTAATTTATTTAATACATTGCAAAATCATTTATCATTTTTAAGGAGTGACAGGAACAAGGCAGTGGCGGCAAAGGCTTCACGATTCTTCTCAGTAATAAAAGAACTTTGAGTCTGATTAGTATCTCCTGCCTTGCAGTTTTAAAAGCATTGGGGGGAAAATAAACATCAGAGATCCTCGCTATGCAGCCATGGCAACTCAAGGCATCGACGGTAATCTCTCTCAGGAATGTGTACGGCTGCTTTCAAAGTGACTGAGGCTTTGTCGTGCTTCTCACAGTTGGAGGTTAGCTCAGGCTTTATTTTGAACTGAGAGCATTACATTTATGACTTTTTGCACAGTTATATATTTAAACATGGAGGTTTTTCTACTATACCACACAAACGCCATTCTCTAATAGAGGTGTCTGCAACAAAAAAAACCTGACAATATAATCCTTTACCCCTCTGAGACCTGACTTTACTGTCTTTCAGAGGCTATATCAGGTTCAGTTTTAGAGCTAGAGTGACAGATATCATATGAAACTAGAAAACCTAAGGAAGTCATTGGTCCATGTCATGTTAGCTTGTCGGGAAGGACACTAAATAATGATTCAAATTTGGGCAAAATTTTGGCGAGGAAAAACTGGCATGGCCATTTTCAAAGGGGTCCCTTGGCCTCTGACCTCAAGATATATGAATGAAAATGGGTTCTATGGATACCCACGAGTCTCCCCTTTACAGACATGCCCACTTTATGATAATCACATGCAGTTTGGGGTAAAAAAAAAACATGCAGTATGTAGCACGCAGTACTAATGTGTTATTTTCACCTATTCTAAAATGGTGCATTTGAATATTTCTGCATACTGGGGTCCCTAAACAGTCTTGAATTGCATAAATTGGGTATCACTGTAAAGCTGAGACTCTTGTGGATCCAATGAGCCCAATTGTATTCATGTGTGATGATGTTAGTCCCCATAGTAGCCATTTCATTGTAGTGAGAACATTTTTTGAAACTTGACCTCACTGTATAAAATGATGTGACCTCTAAGATAATCACAGCCTCATGAAACTTTACAACCACAAACTACAGACCTAGAGCATTCAGAGGATGGATGGCTTTGGTAGATTGGTAGATTGACAATAAGTGGGTTACTGAGCTGTTTCCAGAACAGAAATGCTCGCCATCCAATTGCCGAAAAATGCAATTCTTGCAGAAATCTCCAAATGTCAATTGTTTTTGATGCCAAATCACAGCATGGCTTTTTTGATGGTGTTCCTCAAGGTCTTGGTGTCTTAATGCGGTATTTTGGAGGGATTACTGATCATTTTTATCAAATCTCAAGTGATAAAAAAGGGTTAAATTTAGCACCAAATCTGTGTAACAAATGGTATCAACCCCCAAATTTCTGCAACAACATAAGTGAGCATGGGAATGGCCATCATATACTTCCATCATAAGGTTCTAAACCCTCATACACTTTCACAATTTATTTAAATAATTAATTACCTATTTTGTATTATTATTAATGACTAGAACACGTTGGCACACAGTGCTGAAGTGCTGAGCTGCATCTCAAATTAATCTTCATGTTCCCAGCTTTCAGATGATGTACACCACTTTTATGTGACATCTAATGCTGACCTGCTATCTCACCCTAAATACCTGCTGTACCCCCTAAAGAAAGAAAAATGGGTTAAAGCTTGTTTTACTCAAATTTATCATCTCTGAAATATCCCTTCAGTGGAAATATGTAAGATCTTCACGTCTGCTGAAAATGTTGGCGAAAAAAATGCACCTAAATCAATTTTTCTGGCTATCGACTCTGATGCTGCTCCCATTGTCCTTATGTCAAAATGACATACCGTCTCACCTGTCCAATTTCGAGTTGACCCATCGGATATCATTATGGGTGGCCCGACAACCGTGAAACTGTCAAAGAATAATTGATGTCATGGAATGGGTGTCACCAAAGCTATACATCATCTGATCTCTACCAACTTGCCTTTCTTTACGATAGAACATTACAGGACATAATAAAGCGGCCGCATCTGACTTAAGAAATGCCTGCTGTGATTGTAAATGATGCTGTTAGATATAAATGGAGGAGTGATTTTGCATGGCATGTCAACATATTTTCTATGAATAAAGAAGCCAATCATGTTTTAGCATTTTCACACCGTGTTTTTTTTATACTAAGTGCAGTGGCTCTTCAGATAAATTGCCTCCACAATCACAACTTATAAGTGGCTGTTTATGGTTCTAAATGTCATCCGCTGTTGCAGTCCTCCGGTACCGGGTCTTATTCTGCTGCGCCAGCATCCCTGGGACTGCCATTAAATGGAGCTGAGCCATTGGAAATTATCTCCCCTTTCTGCTGATGAACTAATTGTGCTCGTATGCTGTAATAACGCCATTAAAATGTAATACACCTGGGATCGTTACTTCACATTTGATATAGTTTGCGTGTGTTGCAGGACAAAGAAAGAAAACTTCAGTCACAACAGCGTTTACGCTCGTGATGAAATCCACTTTTCAAATCAGGAAAACGATCTCCCTCAGTGGAATGAGTGACTATAAAGGGAGGTGTGTTTTTCTTCTTCATCATTGGAAATTGTCCTCAACGGGTGCACTAAATAATCTGATTAAATGGAGGGAGAAAGCTCAAGTGCGTTGTAGAACTACAGATAAGCATTAATCTGAGGTTCGTGCAGAAAAAAAAGGCCCATCCAGCTGCTACAAGTGAATGATACAGCGCTGTCATCTCAGGCTTTGATGAAAGATCTTTCATTTTCTTGGCCATTAATGGGAATTCTCACAGTGTCAGTGAAGTCCTCATTTCAATTCCTGTTCTTAATTCATCATATAATTTCTTCAGGGCCAGGATAATGACATGTTAGCCGTAATATTCATCCATTTTTAGGGATTTGAAATTGAAATTGCATTAATCTATTCTAGCCTATTCAGGGACTATTTTAGGAAACAAAGGCTTACATTGCACACCTACCAACACACGTGCACACAGACACATACACTTCCACGGATACATATGGCTTCAGTCTGGTTTTGAGCAATGCTTTTGCTTGAAAAACATTCAGTCTCAACAAGTCAGAGTAAAGTTTATTTTACTCCAAAGCTGTCCAGATAGCCTGCCATTAAGGGGACACTCACTGACTTACAAGGCCTTTGAACAAAGCTCAGACGGAGCACAGCGATCGTGGTTGTAATAAAGTCTCAGTATTTTCATAGTGTAGCTTTAGTGACAGTGGGGAAGGGGGCCTTGCCAAGCCTAATGAATTTAGATGTGAAAAGACTTTGGTATTGACTTTAAATAATTAGTCAAGATACAATAGCACAGCGAACTTGGAGCGGTGCACCTGGATAACAAGTGACCAAACAGCCCCGTCCATTCACACTTGCCTGTTGAAACCTTGAAGCTCATTAACTCTTTCAGATATTGTTCCCGCTTTGATACTTTGCAATGAGTGTGCACGCGTTAACACCACGCTATCTTTTTGTCTGATGTTCCGCTATACATCCCCCTCATGTGAATTCAAGGACACCAGCCATCGTGTTCATTTGAATTGATTTTACGCTGGATGTTATTTAACACTACTGAATTTATAAAAGTGGATATTGTTACAATTAATTTTTTCCATATCATTGAACTATCAATGGAATCTATTTCAACGGTTAGTTTCAGCTAACTATTACAACCATTTAAATATCATCTATTACATCCATTTATCCATTACCTTTGACCATTTACTTTAAATAATATCTATTACAACCAATTATTTTATCCATTTATATTACTTTTAGGCCTAATATCTAAAGTAAATGATCAAAGTAATGGATAAATGGTCGAAAGAGTTACTATTTAAAGTAATTTACTTTAAATAGTATCTATTTCAACCATTTATCAATTACTTTTAGCTTATTGTTTCAACCATTCATCCATTCCTCAGCTATCTGTTTTACTTTTAGCTATTTTAACTGTTTATCAATGACTTTTAGGTCATTTGAGCTATTTATTCATTATTTTTAGGTAACTCCAACTGTATCCCTACTTTCTTACCAACCAGTTATCAAGCGTAATCACAACGTGCTGCGTTCAGGTGTTACAGCTGACTCAAGTGAATATATAACTTTCCAAATAATTTGAGATACTCCATAGGCCTAATCTGTTCTCGTACCCTGTGGCAACTGTAGAGGTACCCTTGAAGGCACGAATACGCCTGGTTGGAAATCACTGAATTAAACAGGCCACGTTCTCTGTCTACTTCAACGACTACTATCTAATATGTGAAAGTAATGTTGCAGCAAAAGTCTCACCAATAAGACTATTGAAGTCATTTGCGCTCACAATACAGATTTACACCAGAGATTTAAACAGCACTTTCCCTGTATTTACTTTGAAGGAATAAAAAGTATGCATAAAATGACTAATGCAAAAGGGCCAAAAATTGAAGACCCATTTGAATCAAACACAATTTGAGTGCAATTTATTTAGAGGCCCTTATCAGTGAAATTATGCTGTTTTTCTGTTTAGGGAATCCAGGTGCAATCACTGAAGGGGGTGGAAGTGAATCTGTTTCTTAATTTATTTATGTAAACTTGGCCTCCCTCCAGTTGCAGCAGATGATTTCATTTGTCTGAGCAGAGTGCCTGATATAATAGGATTACAATCTGGCTGTTGGAAGATTGTCTGTAGACCTCCGTGTTTGTGAAGGTTTGAGCAGGTCTATTAGCCCATGATGGCATCTTCATGTTTTCTATTTTACGGCTTCATCTGGCGTTAAAGTATACATTATATTATGTCAGTTAAACTTTTAGGATGAGCTTCACTCAAGTGTCCTCTTGGGAGACGTTCCTCCGGACTCTCCAGCCCGTTACTAAACTGTTGATGGGATGGGACTGGGATTTTGACTTTTAAAAGATGAGAGGATTAGCTGTGAGTTTTTTTTCCAGCCCCTCACTTACCCACTTATAATTAATGATAATGAATTACTGTATAATAAAACTCCACTGTGCGCCCTGCTTTTTTATTCCCCATATTGGCTCCGTCTGTTTCTCTACCAGTTTCCATTTACCATTACCACTGAAGCCAACATGGAAATGAGGCTCAGCAGACAAAGTCTCATCGGAGGCTCATGTCTCCGAGGCATATTCAGATGAAAGTATCCTTGGAGACATTTGGCAGCTTCAGGAATGTCCTCAACGTGAGATTAAGGAAAACTTTTTTTTTCACAGCAGGGACACAGTCACACAGGGCACCACGTGCTGCAGCAGTATGAATATAAGACTAACTCTGTTCTGCAATATATGATGTTCAAATGCATTTTACTCTTTTAGACGCTCTATATTTTTCAGCAGGGCCACATGAAAAGGCCTGTGAGTGATACGATCGTGTGCAAAGCAAAAGCATGTTATAAGAACGCCGTTCTTGCTTTAAAGCAGCAGTGGGTAGAAATGGAGCAAATATGATTAAAAAAAGTTATTTTTATAAAACGGTCACTATATCCTGACAGGAGTGCATGAGGTATAAAAAAAATCATGTGCGTCTGTATCCTCCAGTGCTCCTAATGGCATCTGCAAGATTTCACAGACCGGAGGAAAACAACCAATCAGAGCCGAGCTGGAGCCTGCTGTCTCTGAGCAGCTGTTAATCACTCGCAAACTTGACTCGATGAAACGGTCAAACTAGGCAGCGCTGATCAAATATGAATCAATATTGTGTTACTGTAATGCCTATTTCTCGCCTCAAATGTTTTCAGAAACATCTTGTAGTGTACTGTTTATCTGTAAAATGAGAAACTTTGTGACCCAGCAGCCATGTTGAGCAACCGCCCACCAGCCGGAGCCCAGCCAATAGGAACGCTCAACAGGAACGCTCTCTCTCTTTTTTTAAAGCCTGAAAACAGAGCCATGAGGAGGTGCAAAAGTCTAGTTTTCTCTCAGAACACTTGAATTACAATATGCTGAAAGGTTATTATGGATTTTTTGCCCAATGATGCCAAAAACATTCTAAGTTATGTGTGTAATTTTCACACTATGTAGTCGGTAGCTACTGACTGCAATGTAAATGCATCTGTGTGGATGGGTCCAACAAACACAGGACTTTCAACCAGGAGACTGGTGTTCAAGACCAGTGTTTTGTTTTGTAAGTTGCGTTAGTGATGTTTGTCACGTGTTTATTAGTGACAATTGAGACGTGTTTTCTGTACTGATGTTGTTTCCATCCATATTTTGCTTAATTTACATAGGAAAAAGGTCATGGTTGGATTTAAAATAACTAAGTGGTTTTGTTGTGGCGTGATATGGTAAATGGATTTGCATTTATGCATGCACCCATTCATACAGTGATGGCAGAGGCTGCCATGCAAGGTGCCAACTTTTCCCATCAGGATCTAATCTAAATACTCATTCACACACCGATGTCTATGCCTTCGGGAGCAATTTGGGGCTAAGTGTCTTGCTCAAGGACACATCGACATGTGACCAAAGGAGCCGGGGATCGAACCACCAACCTTCCGATTGGTGGACGCACTGCTCTACCCTCTGAGCTACAGCCGCCCCGTATCAGGTTGATACTTTTATACAATTAAGTATAGATGTGGTAATAAAGGGGTGAACCCTCACTCTGTTGTCACTCACTCACCTCCAACCACTTATCTGTGGTTGGGTCGCGGGGGAAACAGCGCCGGCAGGGGACCCCAAACTTCCCTTTCTCGGGCCACATTAACCACTCTGTTGTATTTCTTTCCATTTTGGTTTATTTATTCATAATGTTTTGTTATCGCAAAATGATCATGACATCCAGTATGTAACTACTGTGGTGTGACTGATGGGTAAGAATTTGCATTTCATTCAGAAAGCCTTAGTTGCATGTCTATGTCTATGTCAGTAAAATGGGGTTGTGTGCTTATTCGTCTTGATTTGTTTTTTAAGCTTTTCAAAAAAAAAGATAAGCAATTCTAAATGTAATGCTTCAGCTATTTTTTGTCTGCCGTGCACTCTATAAAGCACAATGCCACATAATCCTTGAGCAAATACTCGAGTCAAAGAATATCTAGAGGGATCTGGCATATACCTTTAAGTTAAAATTAAGCACTGTTGTCATCTTACAAGCAACACACTGCACACATGAGTGAGTGCAGTGCAGCGAGTATACCAAAGGAGACATGAATCTGCATTTTATTCCCTAGGCTGCCTGCTATGAAACACCGGCTCAGATACTCAAACAGGGTGAGACCTGAGGAGCAACGAGGGTGAAAATATCTCGCAGGCGGTGGAAGATATGACACGATAGATGCACTGCGAACAGAAATGAGGTGCAAATGGAAGAAAACAGCTTGTAAGAGCTCATCTCTAAATAGACTGCGGGGCTCATTTTCTATTTTCTGTTTCATTTCCGTCTGAACCCACATCGCGCCGTGAAAAGTTTGCACTGTTTTATCTCAGCAGGCACAAATCCTGGATGACACGGCAAATCCATCCGTCGGTGATTAGCAGCGGTGACGCAAAGAGACGGCAATTTGTTCTTTGACTTTAGGCCCGACCACCTACACACAAGCTTAGCTCCTCTCTCTCTCACTCGTCTGGTGTTTCTAAGAGCCCAACTGAGGGCTCCCCAAGCACTACTTCATCTAGTAGGATGTCAAACATAATGTTGACAGCTAATGTGGTCATTTGGTGCATGGCTGGCAGTGATGGCTTTTCAATTAATACAGCCCAAATGGCAAAAATGCTCAATTAGCTTTAATGTATTCTACTCTCTGATGAATGCTGTGTAAGTGGATGAGAGGGAAGTAATTTATCTGCAGCATTTTACCTATAATGACTTAACCTAAAGTTGCAATGTTCAGCATTGCCAGAGGACCAACTGTCTTTTTTTCCCTTCATTTCATGTCTACCTAAGCCTCGGACATGATACAGACTGCTGTCTGAAAGACCTCTGGGTGCTGGAACGGACAACAGAAAGATATGTTGGAAAAGCCGGGGAGATGAAAAGTGAAACTACAGCTGAAGAACAGAAACGTCTTATACCCTCACAGAGGAGAGGAACAGATGTAGATATACTAGTAAATATCAAACACTGATAGCCTTCAGAAGCCATGAGAGACTGCGGGCCCCCAGAGTGTTGACTACAATTGGATGGCACATGCTGCTTGCGCTGTATTGAGTTCTTAGTTGCTGTTATTCTCCTTCATGCTATCGTCATCATGTCTATCTTAATGTGCGGTCTAAACAACAAAACTATTAGTTAGGGCTGTCAAAGTTCAGTACACTAAACAGTACACTATTAGATGTTTCTGAAAACATTTTACGCGAGAAATAGGCATTACAGTAACAGAATATTGATTCATATTTGATGAGCGCTGCCTACTTTGACCGTTTGATCAGAGTTTGCGAGTGATTGACAGCTGCTCAGAGATGGCAAGGCTCCAGCTCAGCTCTGATTGGTTGTTTTCCTCCACTCTGTGAAATCTTGCAGATGCCATTAGGAGCACCGGAGGACACAGAGGCACATGATTTTTTTTCGGATAAACTGTCTCATGCACTACTATCAGGATATAGTGACCGTTTTATAAAAAATACCTTTTTTTAAATCATATTTGCTCCAATTCTGCAGCTTTAACTATGAACAATCATGAGATTAATAGCGATTAAATATTTTAATTGATTTACTGCCCTAATATTAGTATGAGAATGTCACTGACCACAGTTGTTTTGCTTTTTCGTACATGTTTTCCCTCTCTGAATATTCAATCCCCGACTCTGGCCAAAACATAGCAACCAGCAAGTGAGTGTGGTGTCTATAAAACTCAAGATGGGTAATCCTCAAACTGCCTCTGAGACCAGTCTTCAAGTCTGCCAATCTGAGTCGGATTAGACAGTGCTAACAGGATTGCCTTGGAAACACGATATTCATTTTAGTCCTCAAAATCAGGACAGCTACACTCCATGTACTGCTGCTGCTGCGGGCCGATACACCGCAGATGTCGGGTTGACTTTCCCTCTCTCTGAAGTGTCGACCGAATAGAGTTCTTGTCGGAAGGAGAATAATTCAATAAAATCGGAGAGGCTCTCCTTGAGCATTAGTTCCAGATGTTTGGCCTCAGACGTTTGGATTCACACTGACAGTCTGGGTGTGTGTGAGTGTCTGTGTACGCGTGTGTTTGTGCGCCAGGCCGTGAGATTTATCTGCCGGTGCAGTTGAACGAAAGCCAACAGCAGGTGTGAGATTATGGTTGGCTCTTATTTTGAGGTGAGCAGATGTGGTGCTATTAAAGCCTTGCCGGATACAAAGCTGCTCTTTTGTATCATTCTTATCATCCATCTAGTCACGTCTAGGACTCCAGCATGAAACGAGGCAGCTGGGATGATGGCTTTGTTAAGACAGATCTTAAAAAGTTACGGCTCGCAAGTATGACGGCGTTTAAGGAAATTCTTACGAAGGATGTCTTAAAGCTGCAGTTGGTAACTTTGAGCAAGTATGATAAAAAGTTATTTTTATAAAACTGTCACTATACCCTGACAGTAGTGCATGAGACAGATAATCTGTGGAAAGAATCATGTTCCTATGCCTCCTCCTAGTGCTTCTAATGGCATCTGCAAGATTTCAATGCGCCTGAACGAAAACAACCAATCAGGGCCGAGCAGTCTGAACTCTGATCAATCTGTCAAACTAGGCAGCGCTGATCAAATATGAATCAATATTCTGTTACTGTAATGAATATTTCTCGCCCTATATGTATTCAGAAACATCTTGTAGTGTACCGTTTAGCTGTAAAATGAGAAAGTCTTTGAGCCAAAACCAAGCACCTCCCACCGACCGGAGCAACCTTTCTCATTTTGATTGCAATAGGCTTAGAGACTCAAAGGCTCTGATTGGTTGTTTTCCTTTGGGCATGTTGAAATCTTGCAAATGCCATTAGGAGACAACACAGAGGAACATGATTTTTGTCACAGATTATCTGTCTCATGTACTACTGTCAGGATATAGTAACAGTTCTATTAAAAAATATTTTTTTTTATCATATTTGCTCAAAGCTTTAAAGACATCTCCTGAATATTTACTTAAAGGGATACACTCATAATTTTCAATATTATCTCTGAAGTCTTTTAGCAGGCCTCCGTGTTTCTGCAAAAAGCTGCAAACGTGCTAAAAAGTGTTTGGTCACTGGTGGATGCTCCATTAATATGGAAACCTAAAAGCCTTGCATCCTGCTTTTTTTTATCTAATAGAGTGCAGCAGGGATGACATATTTTTGTAGGTCAACAAGGAAGTTAGCATCACCCCGGTTCCCTCGACAAAAATCCAATGGGATTTTTTCATTAGGTTTTGGATTAGTGTAGAAAATAAGCTCTGTGGTAAACACACGTTTATGATATTTACACGTTTTGTTCAGCAAGATAATCTCCACAAATGAACACCACTTTTATGATTATCAAAGTGTGAATGCATCAGCAGAAGTAAAACAAAATACACCACAGTTGCATGAACGCGAATATAAACAACGAGGCTGCAAAGGCGGATGAGTCGTTGTGATGATGTTTTGTAGACTCATTTAGCCACTTGTTAGCAACCGCCTTTTTTAAGACACATAAAGGCTTCAAAATTCACAAGTAGGGTATTTACTGACGTATTTTATATCGTAGAACAAAACTTGAAAATCTCTTAAGCTTGTGATAATCACAGACCTTATATTTCAGGCATCTAACTACAAAACCCACTGACTTCGAGACGAGGGAACCTGACGTGCTAAAATGCTTACTCATTCAACTCATTCCAAGAACGTGAAAAGGAAGCACATGCCAGATTTCCAAGTCAAGGAGGACAAAATACTAAGATTTTACTTGTTTATTTGGCTCACATCATAATAGAAATACGGTTATGGGTTTCGGCACTCTGTCTTTTTACATTATTTTAGAATATGCTCAGTGATAATTCTCACTATGAGTGACATTTTGTATCCACTGTTACTATAAAATATATAAATAAATATATATAAAATGCTTTTCTTCCTATCAATTGGATTGCTCAAATATCCTTTCTGCTCTAACTTTTAGGGAGCAGAAACATTTCAGTGAATATCAACCAGCGCCTATGAGGAGTATTAGAGGCATTCTTTCACCATCAATATTTAATCAAATGATTCAAAGCAGAGCTGTGAATGATTATTCTTCTGACTAGGGACCGACTCTTCACTTTCTGCTGTTATAAATGTCATTCATTTGTCCATACGTCTCCTAGCAGTTGCTGCAGAAGAGGCTGATTGGTGCTTCATTGGTGCTTCATCTCAAACAGATTTCCTCTCTGCCACTCAGGCACTGAGCAGCTCGCAGAGGTCTGGGCTCAATGTTCTGGTCATTAGTTCAAGACCATTGACTTGATAATCTCACCTGGGAAGGACAGGTAATGGTTCCTATCGGCGCAATTATGGCTACTCACACAAACAGCTATTCGTACTTGTCATGTACATACCTGCTCAATTCGTCTGACCTTCGGGAGCTAAGTGGTGGAGCCTGACATCTGGCACAGACCTGGGGGCACAGTCACAAAACACTGTCAGGTTGCTTCCAGCATTTTCGAAAGCTTAAGAAAACCTCCCACACAGCTTGAGTCATATAAGACTTCTAGGTGGAATATTCACTTCCTGTTTTTACTATTTAACTTAACTGGGTTTGTGAGATTTTTTATTAGCGTTGACATTTTCTCCCACTGCAATCCCTGCATTTCACATTTACAGTAAATGTGTATATCTAATTAGTCATTGTGTGATATGTCAGCCAAATAGACTTATCAGGCTATTAGATCGGCATTATCGGCTGCTATAAGCACCATAGATAAGGGTCAGTAGGGGCCTACTACACCCACTAGAAGGTTTTATCATCTATTCACATGGTAGATCACCAAAAGAAAGTATAAAAGAAGATGACAGCGACCTCTTGCGACCGCAGTAATTATGACATGAGCAGAAATGGAAGTCAGGTGCTGTGGTATAGACAGCATGACACTCCATAAGCAGTGGAGGTCATGGGTGATGGGTGGGACACAAAACCCTGTGTTTTTGCATCCTGTGTGAAAACAACAATGTTTAGTTGTCTTTGTGTTCACACACAATGTTTTTCCCTAACTCGTTTTAAAAATCTTGCCTCTTCTCCTCAGTGTTTAACTCCTTTTATTTGGTGTCTCCATGTCTCACCAATGACAACCAGCAGTGGATATGGTAACTTGAATTGCTTGATAACGTAATATTATTGGAGATGTGATTGAAGTGACTCTGGGTAGAAAACTATTTACATGACTGTCAGATGTCCATTTGCCATGGTATGGCTAATGGCCCTGTGTCATTATGAGATATCCACACCAGCAATTATATAATAGTTCATAATTTCAGTCCCTATTATTATGGGTATATTATGTCACGCTTGGCATAGGGTTTACACTTACAGGTCTATTCAAAGGGCCTGTTATAATTATTTTCAGCATACTTGTATTTTGTATTATTATTATTATTATTTGTATTATGTTTACATGCTTTAATTTAAAAAAACCAAACACTTTATTTTTCTTATAATGGCTGTGCTGCTGCACCTCTTTTCACCCTCTGTCTGACGCTCTGTTTGAGCTCCTGCCCCGCCCTCCTGAAAAGCCCAGTCTGCTCTGATTGGTCAGCTGGCCCATTGTTGTGATTGGTCAACCGAACCAAACTCTTCTGACTCCACTCCAGCTCCGCTTTAGCTAGTTTTGTTTGAGGGCGTGCCAAACTAGCCGTCATGCAAATGTGTTACTTGTTGACATCATCACGTTACAGAAGAAAAGGCGGGACTTCAAGCATGGCGTTTCAAGCAGTTCAGGAGCAGTGTTTCTATGGGGGAGAATAACTCCCTTTGATGTGGACTTTGGGCTGTGTAACTTTGCAGACCTTTTACATTGCACAAAAGATTATATAACACACTAAAGGTAAGGGAAAAAGCACAATACGTCCTCTTTAAAAAAATATTTTTAAAATGGCATCCTATGATTTATCTCAAAAGAACATCTGTGAATCCAGTCATGAAACTGCAGTGGTTTGTCAACAGAGAACTGAAAGCCTTTTGTTGCTGGTGTTTAAAGGTTTACAGTGTTCTGTAAAACAAAGAGACATGCAGTGAGCTCCATACACAAAATGTATGTTTTCTCCCAGGATTACATGAAGGAGACACAAATATAGAACTTGCATAATGCCGTCAGCTCTGAATGTACTCTTAACAAAATTGAGACATCACTGACATTACTCCAGTTTTACCCCATTGCATTAACCCTAATACACCTGATTTATGTATGAAATGTGGTATACCTGAGGGTAGCTTGTTGCATTGCCTTTGGGAATGCTCAACCATACAGGAGTATTGGAAGGAGATAGTAATGACTTTATCTATTGTCACAAAAGAGGAGCTTCCACTATGCTCTAAATTTAGTATTTTCGGATGTTTCCCAGTAAACTGTAAGCTGAATAATATGAATAAGATGATTATTATTTATATTCTGTTTACTTGAAGCTAACCGTAAAATTGGTCATGGAAATCCATGAATAGACCAAGTAAACAAAGTTGGATTGTTGCGTTGTCTGGCGAAGAAACTTACATATATAGTAAAAGGGAAATACAACACTTTTTCTTTTTTATAAGATTTGGGACTCATTCATGAAATTTCTGAAAGGGGACGATTTTGCTAAGACCTTGTATTGATCTACTGTTATATATTTTTTTCATTTATTCATTTTTGAATACTGAGCGGTTTTGTTATTGATGTGATCTTTGTACATTGTCAGCAAGTACAACAGCAGAAACTGCCTTACTGACATTATATTCAAAGTGCCTTTATGTATAGGTTGCCTTTTTTGTACATCATTAGTGTATGTTTTTTATCTTATGAGTAAGTCAATGTTTACACATGGACACACTGAGTTGAATCCCGGCAAGTCACCACCTCTCTGCTTGCCACACTGTTCTTTTTTTTTTTTATTAGTTTGTTTTTTTCCCCAAAAATACAATTACAAAGACAGCCAGGATAGTATTGTGACATTTCACAGGTAAGTGTTGGTCTTTTTCTCAACCCACCAGAAGGTCACGTCCAGTGATAAAGGTATCAGCACAGTGTAAGGCATTATTATTGGCTGGAATACATCCAAACAAAGGTAACAAAAAACAACTGGAGAGAGAGGGAATCTGTCTTACACTTGAGGCTGAAATAATAATAATAATAAAAAACTCCAATTCCTCTTGAGACAGTTTAAGTGCAGGAGATGTTAAATTACATACTCAAGCACTGTAATACCTACCCCAGCAGTTAAGTGGATTAAGGTAGATTAAATGTATTATAGTCTTAAAAATGCTTTAATTTGATATTTACTACAGGAGAGTAATCCAAAGATTAGAAAACCAGATAATTTCGCTGACTTTTACAAAACAACAAGGGAACCTGATTACATGATAAGTTATTTAACCAGTGACACTGTAAAACTAACCTCCCTATCCTCCTAGACATGGTGCTGTATGCTTTTCCAACATGACTGAACCTTTAGAGCTCCAAAATTGACTCCTGCTCACTTCAGTGCCCTACATTTCCCGCCTTTCAAATGGAATGTTTCAGATTTGATTGATTCCCAACTTGATCTATCTTTGCACCTGTACTCAACCACCTCCATCAACTTGGCAGAAATGCAACTAGAGAGCTATTGATTTCTGTGGCCCTGAAATCACTTTAGAAGAGGATATGCGCTTTGCTCTGCACTGTACCAAAATAATTTTATCTCTCCAAAATGGTTTCCTATATTCTCAATTTCACAAACCCATTTAATTCAGGGGAACATTACTGTGGGGGGAAATTGAACATGGACTGGCTGCGCCCAAGTCAATGAAACTTTAAGATATATGGAGCCAACATCTACAGTGTGTGGAGGTACTGTGCAGCCCACTGGGATCTGTGACACTTTTAATGTATAGCTGGTATTATAGCTTCCAATAGATATTTATAAAAGAACCCAGAATAAAAGATGACTTGGTTCACATAGAAAGATTGCTGCTTTAATACAATTTTTTAAATGTGAAAACTCCCCTGGTGTTAAAAATCAGCCCAGTCGCAGCAGTTTTTGAAACGCACACGTCACAATTTAATGTATTGATTCGTGTACATAGACATGGATTTAAAATTTTTTTCGTGATCATCCATCAATCCATTATCTGTGACCGCTTATCCTATTCAAGGTCGCAGGGGGGCTGGAGCCGATCCAAGCTGACACTGGGTGACGGCGGGGTACATCCTGGACAGGTTGCCAGACTATAACAGGGCTGACACAAAGAGACAGACAACCATTCAACTTACAAGCAATTTAGAGTCAACAATTAACCTAACCTGCATGTCATTGGATTGTGGGAGGAAGCTGGAGAACCCAGAGAAAACCCACGCTATCACAGGGAGAACATGCAAACACAGAAGGGCCCCAAGCCAGGTTTGAACCTGCGACCCTCTTGCTGTGGGGTGGTAGCTAACCACTGCACCACCGTGCAGCCCAGTAATTGTGAACCGGGAAGTATAGAGAGCGGCGAACGTCGCCTAGGGAGGAGGTCAGGGTGAATGGATGGGTCAACAAACACAGGACTTCTGCCCAGGAGACCGGTGTTCGTGTCACGTAACTTCCGTATTTAAGTTAACAGTATCCGTTATAGTCAGGAAGATTACATCACTGGTTGTGGACACAGCAGATTTATAAATCAAATGATATATCAACAAAGACTTTAGGATCCATGTTTACATCCAAAAACAGCAGTTTAATAGACGTTGTTGCAGTGAAATTGTAAAAAAAAAAAAAGCCCTGCACCCACATGACAGAGTGTCAACCGCAGCTCCACTCTTTGTGTCAAAGTCACCTTTCGTGTCACCGCTTCATGGAAAGCTGCCCAATGATGAGCTGCCAGGTATTAAGCATTTTTAATCTCACTTAATCTCCCACGAGTTTCATCCAACCTTCCACTTTCAAGGAGTTAAAACTTTATGATTTGTGATACGCGTTTACGATTCTCATCTTTCCTTCCCCGTCCCCGAAGGTGATATAGAATGCGCATTTTTCCTTTACTATATATAGACTCACTGTGACGTACAGTAGAAGCGAATGACCCAGCCAGACTGCATGGAAACCATCACGTTCTTGATTATTGAATCTTGCATCTCGTGCGACACTTGGGGTCTCGCTGAAAGACATTAAAACGGATTAGCAGTAAATTAGATTGAGAATAATCCCATCTTCAAGAAAAGAATAATCCCATTTTTTTTCCATCACTGGGTGATTTGTGTGATGCCCCATGACCAAGTATGTCCCCCTGAGACTTGCAGTCATAAGTCACAGTAGCCAAACTCTGCACATAAACAGCACAATTCAAGCTGATTTAATTTTTACAGAGCTGCATTTAGTCTACACTGGACTGATCCTGTTATCCCCTGCACTAAACAGTGCCGTATATTCAAGGCCATGTACGACACACATAAAGAGGACACGAGCACAACCGCCCACGAACCCAAAGGGTCCTTAAACAACTGGAGATGGTGGTCTGTGAAGCCCGTAAATCAAATCATTTGTTCATTTTCATTCCAAATGATATTACTCCAAGGGGATATAATTAAGTAAATGGATTCTATAAAAGAAATGAAATTGTTCCAGAAAAACAGACTTGCTGGCTTCAGCGCAGAGACTGTTTTTCTGCACAGCAATGCTGATCCACCATTTCTTCCTCTGGTCTCCATCTCTTTTTGGCTAGACCGACGAGGGCCAGCCCTACAAATGCAAAAGTCTGTCACTGAGTGACTGTGTGATGTAGTTACACGATTGGTTGGCCGAGTGTTGGAGTTTTCTCATTGGCAGTTGCTCTTTCAAAATGAAAAGGCAGGAACAGTCCTTTATGCAAATGAGCACGTCCAGTGCGACGCATCTGGCTCACAAAACTTGGACCAAACTGTCATCCTAGGCGATCTAGTTCTCAAATGAAACGAGATTCAGCAGTGACATGGAAAATTAAAATGTTTTCAGAAATAGATTTTGGTGGATTGTTTAGAAGGAATAACAGAAAGTTTAAGAGCAGGCCGTTTCCTGTTTGAAAAGGCAAGCAGAAAACCAGGGACCAATCAGGTGCATTTCACGAGAGGGTACGTCACCGCTTGAACGGCCAGTTGAGAGGATCAGCTCGTCCTCTAGCGAAGAGTATAAAAGCATATGGTGCGTTCAAATGAAACTTGTGAGCTCGTGTTTACAACATGGGAAGTCGTGTACACGATATGCTTGGTGTTCAAGTGGTGAAGTCGTGAGAACACCGCTGCTAAGCAATGGCAATATTAACGATACTGTCGGCGTCTACAAGTCACACAGGCTAACAATTTAGCAAGCGGGTTAAAATGCAGGAAATGCAAAGGCATAATGACAGAGGAAAAAGATGAGGCCTTTGGGAATATCAACATTTTCCTCAGACAGAAAAACAATATATAACTAAAATTGCAATATATGAACTTATTATGCGTCGAAAAATTAAGTTCCATGACCTCCACCATTTCTGACAACTCTGAGCTTTCAGATACATTTCATTTGTGAGGTCGTGAATACCACCAGAGGGGGGTGTTCATATGGACTCTTCTTGTGAACACGGTAAACACGACCTCATTTGAAGGCACCAAAAGAAACAAAACTCCTGTGTTTTTTTTAACAACAGCCGCTGCCGCCATTTTGGACTGAAAATGCTTATTATATTTATAATATTTGATCGTTCAACACAGGTCCTTTCAGTAGAATATGACAATAGAAAAGAAATCATTTTGTTTTACTTTTGTACAGCACTTCCTAGTCGGACATTTTACCGGCGCCCGGTAGTTGTTTTCAGTTGAAAATGGTGGAAGTGTAGCTTTGCTGCTGGGCGCTTATGTTGCAATGGAACGAACAATTGACTTTCATTTCTCTGCAATATACATTCTTGCCCCTAGTGTCCTCGCCACATGGTGGACACTGGATTTAACATTATAGACATGACCACTGACTATTTGTGTAATAATTTAGCCACAAATACACAGACTGACCAAACACAGTCCAGCCATAAATTGACCAAGTCTTTTTCCTTTATCTGTCTCTCCTTTGTCTTTGCCCTCTATAACATACACCCTGTGAGAGGCCGCACAAGCCTGCATGGCACCAGTGGAGATTTATGTATAGGCTGCAGCCCATAGGTCAACTCAGCCTCAGATGCAATTGAGAAAGTGGATACGACGCTGGCAGGGAGGCGCAGCTTGACGCCGTTCTTTAGATGAGTGAAAAATGTCACGGAAAAGATGACATATCCCACACAGGTTATGACGGAAGAGATGGCTTTGCATAGTAACTCAATACAGCCCCCGGGTATTCCAAATTTTCTGCGCCGCAACATTTTCATGTGAAGGCGGATAAAGCAAACCCCAGGAAGCACAAATAGATTTTTTTGATTTCAGATTTCTGCCCGAATTAACTGAAGCATTTCCAATGTCATAGTCAGTAAACAAAAACAACCCAAATAGATTTGAACATTTCTTGTTTTTTTAGTGCTGTATAATGTGGAGGAAAATTGGTGCAATGTTCCTCCTGCTCTGAAGTACGAAGAGCTATTTGAATTCCTGCTGTGCATAATTATGATGGATGTGCATAGGTCTGGGTGGCTGTGGAGGCGGTGAATCTGTGTGTGTGTGTGTGTGTGAGGTGCAGTAGATGTCCACAGAGCCTAGCTGATGAGCGGTTAAGGGCAGACAGACAAATGCAGAGATTGTGTGGGAGATCTCCAGAGCTGACAGGTGTGAGAGGTTCTGTGCATCTTGTGTAGGAACAGTTTTAATAGACACAAGATAATATCATGTGCCAGCACTCAAAGAGGAGGACTGACAATTTGGATTGTCTTCCTCTGACAGAGAAGAATGCATTTTTCTTCATTCATGCCTCTTACCAGTGTGGGCATGCACAGCTGTGAAATGTTATTATGTTTTGGGTTTTTTTTTGTGCATGGTGCCGTCTTTGCAAGACACTGATGTTCTGCTGGATGTGTCTAGATAGCTGTCTTTTTTGAGCGAACATGAACATCCTTTTTCATTTAATATCCTCCTGCATGAGGTACTTTAAAGGGCCAGTGTGCAGGATTCAAGGGGATCTATTATCAGAAATTGAATATAATGTTCATAACTGTTTTCATTAGTGTATAATCACCTGAAACTAAGAATCATTGAGTTTTCGTTACCTTAGAAGGAGTCCTTCATATTTACATAGTGCGCGGGTCCTCTTCACATTTAAAGAACCAGTGTGTCAGATTTAGTGGCATCTACTGGTGAGGTTGCAGATTGCAACCAACTGAAAAACCCTGCGCTTACCCCTCACTTTCCAAGCGTGTCGGAGAGCTACGGTGGCTTTCAGGTAACGTAAAATTGCGAAAGGGACGCTCGATATACTATGTCACTTGCTCTGACCGAATGCAAAAATGTAGACATTCAGCATCTCTGGTTTGCAGAAATGTACAATCCTTGAACAAAATCCTCAATTTCAATCAGATGATTCAGAGTACTAAATTAATTAGCCTTTTTTTGTTAAATCTAGTTTCTTTAATGAATATTACTCGTCAGTTTCCTCAACATAAATAAAGTGATGACATATTGACGGATTCGCCAAGCAAATGCAGATACATATTGTAAGAACTTAATTTACTAGAATAGTGTTGGAGCCAAAATATTTTTTTGTTATTTTGGTTGGACAAATGTAATTTATGATGCTGCTAGACCACCTTGTTAATACAGGTGCGTGCCGCCCTTTGTGTGCGGCAGGTGGGAGAGCAAATAGGTAGTGTTAAATTTTGTTTTTGAAAGGCTAAACGCCAAAAAATATGATTTAAAACAGAATATTTTGTTAGATAACATTTTTTTTGTGAATTTTGGAAATGATTACATCTGTCTTTTTTCAGTCAATTTTGTCTTTTGGACTTTACAATGCTCTGGAGTTATTGGAAATGTTTGGATCACACAGCAGAGGAAGGTCCCAAACACAGATGAGGACAGGCAGACCGGTGCAGTTCAATGGTTTATTACAAAAAAGTACTTAAAGGCAGTGAGAGTCCAGATGGCAGGCAGGTAACACGCAGGTAGGTGAAACAGTTAACAAAACTCTATAGAGCAACGATGATTATCTAACAACAGAACAAAGGAAGTGGACCAGTATATGTAGTGACTGACTAATGGGGAAGTGGGAACATGTGAGCAGAGGTCTGGTGAATGCAGGGCTAATGAGGTACAGGTGAAACTAACCACGAAGGTGGGAAACACAAAAGGGCAGGAACTGAATCGACAGAAGAAGTTAGTCTTTCAAATTAAAACAGGAAACTTTGAATGTCATGACAATAAACAAAAAAACATAACCTCAGAGCATATCATGACAGAAAACACAGTAATGAATATTATATTCCATCCAAATCCTACACACTGGACCTTTAGATAAAACATTTGATTTGATATTTTTTTTAAATGTCTGAAGTGTAGTGCAAAAGTTCAATTGAACGGCCAACTTTTAAGCTACACACTGGCAGAGAAAACCAACCAGTATGAGGGGAGCACATTGTTTCAGCAGACACCTGAGCAAACATCAAAGCATTTCACAGTTATTGGGTTTGGTTTGGACACACAGTGGTAATCCTTGAGATTTAGCAACATCTTTGATGCCGATTCCCGTGGTGTTTATGCACCACACATCCACAGATCTCTGGAGTTTGGTTTTCAGTAGATGGCGCTCTTTAATCCGTCTGTTCAGCCGAGGTGACTGCTGCTGCTCATGCTAACTACCCAGGTCCTCAAGTTCATGAACCAAAATGTTTTACTGACAACAGAACACATAAAAAATTATTACTTGAAACATTAGGCCTTTATCAATTAATTATTATGTGCAGTAAAGCGTAGACAAAAATGTCACATTTTAATCTTTCAATAACACGAGAAAACAAGAGCAAAGCTCCATTTAAAGATGAAAGCTTCATCTCACTTAATCCCTCGTTAGTGCATGATGGTCCCAGGTGTGCGGATGACAAAACCAAAACCCAGTCACAAGCTGTGTCCCAAATCCACACCACATACTAGTGTTCACACTGGGAATTAAGTTTACTCAAACAAATCGAGATGCTTACAGAAAAACTTTTTTTTTTTTTTTTTTATTTGTGTGTGCTGTTGATAGATATTATTCTCCCACAATGCAATGCACAAAGACACTAGAGAAGCTTCTCACAGGCTGGAAAAAATATTAAAAACAAATTGTGTATGATGGTGAAAGAGCTTTGTGAATGCCTCAGAAATCAAAACATAATGCAAATATCAAATCCTTGTAAAAAACAAGTTAGTCTAATTTGTGGTGGCTTTCTGAAGTTGCAGTTTGATTGACGTGCATCTGCACACATATTGTATTGTCTCCTGTTACGGCTGGCCCACACTAAAAGATTTTTCAAATCTTAACAGATATTGAAAATGTGAGAGACCCCACACTTAACAATGATTTGGCCAAAACAGGACACCAAACATTAACAGATTCCATTCATGAACAACAACAGTCCTGACTAAAAAAAAACTAAAATCTCTCGCAATCAAACGTGACTTTAATCTAAACAAACATGGCGGACGACAGGCAGAAAGAATTAGTGGTTATAGTTTTTGCACTACTTTGTACTGAAAATTCGTGAAGGATGGATGGATGAAGTCATGGAGACACATTAAATAAACACTTGTGTTGTTGCCACAAATCAACAAGTTGGTCTTCCATTTCTGAGCTCCATATTACTACTACTTTATGCTTTGCGTTTTGCAGTAGCCGCAGCCGCCATGATGGCGGTGGTTGTCCTTCCGCTTCAGTCAGCTTGGTTCCCAGTTGGCCATCGTTATTTCCCACTAGACTGTGTCATCGGCTGTCCTCGGGTTCCCCACACACAACACACAAATCTTGTACATGTTTAATATTCACGATCTGAAATCTGTGCGGCCAGGATGGGCTTCCGAGCCAATCTGAGGATGTAAAAAACAGTCTTACTGTAACATACCTCACACCGCAGGAATATCTGAAAAGATAATCTTAAGAACCATCAAATAATCAGGGTTTTGCTAACGATGGTCGGGAGGGGGGAATCGGGCACAAAATCGGCTTGATTCTTGTGTGTACCTGGCATTAGTAACACTATGTCGATCTACAGGATTTGTATACTAACGGAAAAAACAATATTCTAGATAAGACAATTACCAACGAGTGCATACAATTAGTATGTAGTGGGACACACTGACAATATCTTTATTCCTGCATTTCACATACAGCAGCACAGACGCCTGTGTGTAGAACAGATGTGTCTCTTTCTTGAACAATAGAACAACAACATATGGCTCAAACACATTATTTTACGCCCACATTTATATAAAGCTCTTTTGGGAAATCACAGCTTGTTTTTCATTCTTTTTTTTAAAATTCAGTCAGGGAGACGGCTCAGTTAAATAGAGATGATCAAGTATTAATTAAATCAATATCACACAATTAAAAAAACATATGGAAAAAATCTTTTTTTGTCATTTATCTGTTATTCGGAGGTGGAGGAAGTATTCACACCCTGTAGCCTATTTAAGTCACAGTAGCAATACAGTTATATAAACATACTCTATGCATTGAAAATGTCACTTATGAGTCAAAGTGAGTAAGTGGGCTATTATTAGCTAAATATACGGTGGCTCTGAGAGCTCAACACATGACAAAACATCAAAACACATGCAAATAGACACAACACGAGCAAGAAACATCTTCACCTATTTGACGACACATGCGACATTTAGAAAACCCTTTGCCCCCCCACATATTTTCTGACGTCATCACCCAAAATGTACAAATCCTCGAACTACACCCTCGATTTGAATAAGGTGTTTCAGTGTATTAAATGACTTAGTCATTACTATTAAATCAGCTTTCTTTAATGAATATAACTTGTCAGTTTAACACCAACAAGTATGGATATTTATACAATTTATTACATAAAAACATGTTGAGAATTTTGAAAATTATTACATCTACTTCCTATAAATCTTGATTTTTGGACATTAAAACAGTTATTAATGTTTGGATCACAGGTGTCAGAAACAATCCGACGCAGCCACCACTAGAATCTAATTCTACAAATAGTATAACACCAATATTATTAGTGTAGCCTTCCAAGAAATAGCCTCCCGGGTTTCAACACTATGTGGCCTCTTAAGTAGCAAAAATATATATATTTTTAATTTTTTTTATATACAGACTTTTGTATAAATTATCCAGTCAGTGTGTTATTATGATTTTAGTTATTTAAGTGCAAATCTAATTTTGAGCAGACAAATCCTGGCGCACCCCCTGTGATCTTTGGCACCCCCCTAAGGGGGGCCAGGACCCCAGGTTGAGAACCACTGATATAGAGGACCTTTAACAGCAGATATCTGCAATGATATCTGAATCATACAAAATTTTAGGTCATTTTCCAACACCAATGATGGATAGCCGACAACAACAACAACAAGCAGCCGTGTGCATCACTTTTTAGCGTCCCTGGAAACAGTGTCCGTGTTGTGAGCTTCTTGCAGCGCTTTTTCTAAATGCCACGTGTGTCGTCAAATTGGTGAAGACATTTCTTCACATGCTTGTGTTGTGTCTATGTGCATGTGTTTTCTTAATTTGCAGTGCGTTGAGCTCTCAGGGCCACCGTAAAAATGTACTTAAAAAGTAAAAGCACTCATGAATTCCAAAACATGTCCCCTAGCTGTGTGTGCTATGATATTACATTAAAGTCCTGTATGTACATGTGTGAGCAAGAATGAAAGTCTGTGTTCCTGTGTCAGTCAGTCTAATGCGAGGGGTCTTACTCGGCTGCTCTTGATGTAATTTATCATTTTGCGGCACCGATGCACCAGTCAACAGTCTCCTGCTCCCCTGTAATATGGGGGATATTTGTGGTTTCTGTGAGGCAAACAATTTAATAAATCAGTTCATTGCAGTGCACACGGTGCCCCTCGGCTGTACAGTCAAACAACATGCTCCAGTATAAAGACGGATGAACACAACAGCATTAAACACAGTCTGTAAGGAAGGCTAATTTCTAACTCCATCACCACATTTGTATTCCTGGGACGGTGCTGAAGAAATATGAGAATAGCTGTTATGGCTAGACTTAACAGCAATTAAAAGAACAATTTCCAGCTGCATGTGCTGATTTACAGGCCTTTTTATACATTTAAATGATTCATAATGAATTGTGTGACTCTTGTCAACATAATAGAGAAACAGGAGATTAGCTGTAGCTTAATTTAGTGAGTAAATTAATAAAAACAGGAGAATAGGGGAAAAACAGACGCATATGCTCAAATGAAAAAAAATATTTTGGGATTCTAGCTAGAGATACAGTGCTTAACAAATTCATTGCAGGCTAATGGCACATCTATAATAGAGCAGTAGTTGTAGCAGTTGTGTTAATTTTTGTATTACATAAATTCTAGTTATTATTACAAGAGTAGTGATGTAAAAACACAGTCTCACGGCAGTTCGTGAACTAGTCACTAAATTTAATCTATTTGATTCGTGTATATAGACATGAATTTCCCTTTTTTTTGTGGCGCTCAGCACGACTTTCAGCAATGTATTTTTTGTGCGTTTTCCAAAGAATATCCAGCAACACGTGAAACACGTGTCAATTTATGCTCCAGTCTTTTCAAAATAAACTACTTAGTAAGGTTGAGGAAAAGATAAACTTGGTTAGGCTTAGGCAACAAAACTACTTACTTAGGTTTAGGACTAGATCGACATGGTTAGGCTTAGGCAACAAACTACTTAGTTAGGCTTAGGAAAGATTGGCTAAGTTAGACTTAAGCAGCAAAACTTGTTAGTTAGGTTTAGGAAAAGATCGTGGTTTGGGTTCAAATAACACCAGAAGTGCTGTAACTTAAGTACGGAAGTTACGTGACAAATATATCAACTTTAACTTGTGGTTTCACACGGGACACAAACACCGGTCTCCTGGGCGAAAATCCTATGTTTTTTGACCCACCCATCCACCCTGACCTCCTCCCTACATGGCGTTCGCTGCTCTCTATACTTCCTGGTTCACAATTACGTGGATTACATGCGAATTGATTTTGTGCTGACCATCACGAAAAAAATATGAAATTCGTGTTTTTTTTGTGACTATTTCACAAACTGCTTTGCGACTGGTTGCTGAATTCATTTCTAATTGTTTTATTTTCAAATGCTTTTATTCTGAACTCTGTTACGCAGCCAGTTAGATAACGTTAACACGTGACACTAAAATGGATATCTGAACGAGTTATGAAATGTGTCATCGAGCTGTTATGAATACACAAAGAACTTAAAAAATAGATGTGGTTTCAAAAGGGACAAGAGCATCACATAGACTACTGATTACTGAGGCAAGAGTGGTGTGCACCCAGCTCACATCTCTCTAATGGATTTCCCTCCTGCCAGGTGTTTCTGTTTAACCTAAAAAGATTACTCAGTAGTGAAACCCTGCCAGTTCCAAAGAGCCCTTCGTGCCGAAGCTCCCCCGACCGTCACTCATCAATACCAGCTCTAATAGCAGCAGATCTTCCTTTTACTTAACCAGCTTTCGGTATTCTAATTCATTCCTGATTAAATATCCAGGCTCACTGATTAAACATGATCCGGAGCGATCCTTCCAGTAGCCTTTCTTGAAGTTCTTGATTAGATTTGCCGTGATAGATTCCCAGCCATGTGGAAAAATAGGGGGAAAAATGCTGGATTTCCGCAAGTCATGAATTGCCTTCTGCCAGGGAGATGTAAATCAGCGTAGCAAGCTAAAATTGATGGAGCGTCCTCTGGTTTTATCCCTGGCCTCCGAGATCACCCCTAATGCCCCCGCCGGTGCTTACAGACACTAAAAGATGGATTACAGGCAAAAAATGAGAGGTGTGAAACAAAGAAATTCAACATCAGAGCTATCAGTCACATTGGTGGCTTTCTGTGGATCTTAGTTTGTTGCATCAACTGTAATTATGGACACAGCTGAATACGAGGCCCGCGTCGGTGTTGATCCCCATTGACAGTGCTTATGTTGAGTTAATTGAGCTCATATCCCAGGATGCACGATGAGAGGCTGCAACATTAGCCGCTTCCTGCATGCAGCTCATTGGGATGCAAGGGCAGTGCTGGCAGAGTAAACTGCGCCTTGGCAGAGATGCTGAGCAGTGGTGGTGCTGCTGCTGCTGCAGGGACATGACAGCTACAGTCTTCCCGGCCATAAATCCCCCCCGCACTCCGCAGGGCACGCCGCCACACCTGCGTATTAAGTTGAAAGACAGCTAAATTCAATCTGCCCCGTCGCGCCATGTCAGTGGGTGAACTTGGTCGGGTGTAAGACATTTGTGCTGTTTCATCAACAGCCCATTATTTATTACGGGTGGCTTTTTTTCAGATGCTCAGGAGAGGGAGGGGTTGGGGGGTTGTTGGGAGTCACTCAGTCTCCACAGACTGTGAACCCAATTATGCCACCACCTTCACTTGTCCCACTCAAAATCAAAGCAGTTTGCTCAAAGCCTCATCCCGAGCTTTTCTAACTATGTCAGTCACGGGTATAAGCATGTGATATCCTGAATAGAGTGTGATGAATGTTTTTTTCTTCCGTCAAAATAAAATAATCAATCACTGACTAATTCGCGGAGTGTACTTAATTGTTCACGGCGCCTGTTGATCTCAGCCACTTGCTGCCGCCGATGAGGACAGGAGGCAAACGGCTTCCTTCGGCAGCTTGCTCCTCTCCATCCCGCTCCCTAGCTCAGTGTGATATGACTTTGATTGTCTTCTTGCAATTTACCCAGCAACTGCCAGCTCTCTGTCTTCGCCACATCTCATGCAGACCTTTTCTTAGATCTCAATGGATTGCCTAGCAACCTTTTTTCCTCAGTACAAATACCAATATGTGCACTCAGCAGCTCCTGGTGACCAATATCATTATTATGCAAGGGAGACTAGCCAGAGACAATGTAGTTATATAAATCCCTCAAGTCATATACCGCACTAATTAAACATTTAATAGAAACAATAACAGGTATATTTCCATGATTTATGGGAGCGAGTTCTGGTTATTCCTTTCACTGAAGCGACGAGTTACGGCTGGCTCACACTAAAAAGATTATTCAAATTTTAACAGATGTTGAAAATGTAAGAGACCCCACACATAACGACATGTTATGTTAAATTTAACAGTTTTATTCCCACAGTATGTGGTGAGCAACGATTTGGCCAAAACAGCACATCACACACTAACAGATTCCATTCATGAACAACAAGAGTCCCGACTCTCAAAACCGTAAATCTCACAAAATCTCTTGCGATCAAATGTGACTTTAGTGTAGACAAACATGGACGACGGCAGGAAGAATTTGGCGATGTTAGTTTTTGCACTACTTAGTACTGAAAATTCTCGAAGGATGGATGGATGAAGTCATGGAGACGTGTTAAAAAACATTTGTTTCAACAAGTTGGTCCTCCATTTCTGAGGACGTACTCAATGCTTCGTGTTTTGCATTGACGGCAGTGGTTGTCCTTCCGCTTCAGTCAGCTTGGTTCCCAATTGGCTATCGTTCTTTCCTACGTGACAGCGTCATCAGCTGTCCTCGGGGTTCCCCACGCACAGCAGGATATCCGATCGTAAATATTGAACATATTTAATATTTACAGCAGGATGGACTTCCGTGCCGATCGGGGGATGTAAAAAACACTCTCAACATCCCTCGCACCACAGGAATACCTGGAAAGATAATCTTTTGAACCATCAAATAATCAGGGTTTTGCTGACTCTTTTCAGGAGGGGATAATCGGGCCCAAAATCGGCTTGATTCTTGTGCAGCGTGTGCTCGGCATTAGCAGTATGCTACAGGTGTCCTCTCTTTTCTTACAGCTTTTTGGGAAATAAACGATGTGGGAACACAACCTGTCGCACCTAAAACAGCCTTGAAGCAAGCCGACTCAATTGCCTGTTATCTAAACTGCAGATGAACGTGAAACTAGATTAACATGTATAGGATGGTGCTTGATGGAGCACATTATATAGCACGTACAGCAACTATAATCCTGAAGCGAGCATGTGTCTGATAAAATGAGTGGCATTCAGCCTTTAATACAAACCACACAGCGCAATACCAGCTTAACTATGGCTCTATTTATCATAATTGATTTGTATTTTCAACACTGACTGTCTGGCATTGAGGGAGATGGATTCTGAAACTATTTAAATAGCAGCAATTGACTACGCATTATCCAGGCTTTCAGGTCTCAGCTACCAGAGAGAGCTGAGACAGACAGTGGCTGAAACAGCTGCGGATACAGCCCGTCATTTTCACTTCATTGTTTATTTTTTGTTTTTTTTCAAAGGAAGCCGTGCATTTCCTTTCACTGCTGCTACCAAATGTGCTTTCACTCAAGCATCATCCTGCATTAACCCTGTTTTTAGTGCGTCAACATGTCGTCTTTTCCCAATTGTGTTTTGTCGAAGCCCCATTGTGTGCAGGAAATCTGTGGGATGAAGGAAAGGCCTGTGTTGCTTATTGGATTTAGATATTAAACCGTCATCCAATAACGCTGACATCCCCTTGTGAATTGCTTATTACTATTCCAAGTGATGAAGATGTATTTTTTATTAGGATTTTGTTTCTGCATAACCAGATGACAATGGGTACAAAAATTATTAGGAGGTGAGGGGAGGTTAGAAAAGGGGGGAGGGTATTTTCATTTTTATTTTGGTTGGAGGTATAGGGCAATCTGACTTTATTTCAACCCTCCTTCTCAATAGTTACATCAATTATTACATCAAAAAGACAGCTTTCACTTGTGCTATGGTTTATAAAGGTGCCACAAAGGACAACAATTCTGTCTATGCATCAGAGTTTTATTAAAGGGGCTCCATACGATATTCAGAGCATTAATATAACAGCAAACAGCTATTTTATGTAAAGATATAAAGGAGTGATGTCTATGTAAAGCTTCCAATGACAGAATGGAACCCAAAAGCATAACATGGACTTACTTGGTATGCAGGCAAAGGTCAGTACCAAAAAAATAAATCCGATGAGGTGCAGGCAAACAGGCAAGGTCTGGGAGTCAAGCAAGATCAAACACTAGTTGGCCAAGACAAAGAAATGCTGGAAAGCTAGGCAGCAAAACACTGGACAATCTGGCAAATGACTGGTGAACTAGGGCTGGTATATATAGACTGAGGAACTGATTAGGGAGCAAGCTGCAGGTGAGGAGATGGCCAGGGAAGCCCAGGCCTTCAACTTGCATTCTTTCTAATAGCCAGCAGGGGGCGACTCCTCTGGTTGCAAAATGAAGTCTGATTGTATAGAAGTCTATGAAAAATGAGCCTACTTCTCACTTGATTTATTACCTCAGTAAACATTGTAAACATGAGTTTATGGTCTCAATCTGTAGTTTCAAGTCTTCTTCAATACAGCATGATGTTCATTTAGTAAATTATGGTCCCATTTAGAGTCAAATAGACCATAAAGCAGGGGATGCTTTAGGGCGTGGCTACCTTGTGATTGACAGGTCGCTGCCTCGGCGTTGTCCGGTCTGGGAGTTGTCCGTGTTTTCATGTCACTTCTGGTTGCAAAAAAACAACATGGCGATGGCCAGAAAAAATACACAGAATGCTGAATTGAGTCTTCAGTCCACAAACCAATGGGTGACGTCATGGTGACTACGTCCGGGAATGGGAATCGGGGTGCATTCTGGGGTGCGCCACCATTTTTGGAGGGGTAGCGTACGGTATATCACCGGCCTATTTATCTGTCATTTGTCAATCGTTTATCATCGGAAATGTCTAAAGTAGATGTGAAAGACAAGTGGCTATATAAAGAGAAGCTGACTGAGGCAAAGGGCAATATATTACAAAATTTAAGTTAGTTAATGATATCAATCCTCATGAATTAGGAGGACCTTGACAGCTTGCCACAAATTATGGTAACTGATGTGTTTTGGTGTTAGTGAACACCTGTCAGCTGTTCAAAATTATGTAAATCTTTGGAGGCTGATGTCCAATTTACAAACGTGTGGGTATATGACATTAACATCTACAAGCCTATTGCCAACTACACAATCATCCGGACAAAGATACACTAGCTAATGTTATGTTTACAGAATACTAAGAAAACTTTGACAAATACTGCATAATTAATCTACCGTGTTACGTTAGCTACGAGCTGCCGACTTAGCTGTCGCCATGTTGAGAGCCGTGCAGACTCAATAGAAATGACTAACAATGACACTTCTGAGTAGACTACTGGTTATACAGGGATAGGCGTCTCTTCCCATCACATTGCAGAATACTGGCCTACTCTAAGATAGTTTTAATATGTATAATGGAGGATTGGATAGTTGATAATGAATGTGGGAGTCATAGAACTTTTTACATCCCAGATTAAAGCAACTTTAAAACAAGAGAAACAGAGTTATGAGTCAGTGGGAGCGTTAAAAATCTGACACACCTCTTGACTCCGTTAGTCGATTGCCTTGTGATTCGAGAGGCAGCTTAAAAATAAACTAGCAGCGCCAGTGTCATAGTGAGCTTGTGAGATGGTAAAGGTAATCTCAAAGTGTGGGCATAGCAGCCGTGTAACTCCTCGGGGAAATCAAGAGCTTTCACAGCTGCCCTGCCCGCCAGCAGCTGCAACACAACTCCAAAATGACACAGACGAAGACAGACAGAACCTTGAGCTTGACCCGAAATCGAAAATACTTCAAATGCACCATAAACTCGTGGGTGAGACAAAGCTGCATGTTTCCAGATAAATGGGCCGCTGCCTGAAGTGCAGCTGAACATGAAAGCGTGTATAGCTTTCACCCTGCGAGTTTGATATGAACTGTACATCTGTTAAGAGTTTTGAAAAGTAAATATTCCCACTTGTTTTGTGTTGTGCCAACCGCTCTGCATTCATGAGAGGAATATAGGTTAGACTATGCCAAGAGCAAAAACATCTGGCCCAATTTTATTGGATTTTAGATAATTTAAGTAAACAAGAGTGCAGAGTTATACTGTATTTGAATCCCATAGTCATTTGGTAGAAGTGCAGAAAGTACATAAAACGAAGGCGCTATCGTCACTTTTTACACTTCTTCTACCCTTTACTTTATTGTGCTTTTATGAGTCTTGTAAATGTAGAGAGCTCTCTCGATGACGTCCCGAATCCCACAGAAATAAGATCACTGGATGAAATCAATGGAACAGAATGAGGGATGAGAGGATTTTAAGCCCACATAATATAAAGTGTTACATTGTCTGGCTTACTTTGACAGCTCCGGAGAGGGAGAAAATAGCTTTCCAAAAAAGTGCCAACAGATTGTCAGAAAGACCAATATGTTGTCCAAATAGATAAAATGTCAAGTGAATAACAAACCATAAAACATCGCTTGGCGTTACTTTGACACTTTTCATTTCTGGAAATTAAGCCTGTGATAGAATTGGATATGAATAACAGTCAGTCAGGCTCCATGAGGAGAGCAGGGCTTGTTCCCTCACTGTGAAGGTTTGGACATGGCCCTTTAAAAAAACATGATTTTCCCCAGTGACCAGCCACCAAGTAAATTTTTTCCTAAACCTAAATAAGTAGTTTTGTTGCCTAAACCTAACCAAGTTGATCTTTTCCTAAACCTAACTAAGTAGTTCGTTGCCTAAGCCTTACCAAGTTGATCTTTTCCTAAGCCTAACTAAGTAGTTTTGTTGCCTAAACCTAACCAAGTTGATCTTTTCCGAAGCCTAACTAAGTAGTTTTGTTGCCTAAACCTAACCAAGTTGATCTTTTCCTAAGCCTAACTAAGTAGTTTGTTGCCTAAGCGTAACCAAGTTGATCTTTTCCTAAGCCTAACTAAGTTGTTTTGTCGTCTACACCTTACCAAGTCGATCTTTTCCTAAACCTAACTAAGTAATTTGTTGCCTAAACCTAACCAAGTTGATATTTTCCTAAGCCTAACTAAGTAGTTTGTTGCCTAAGCCTAACCAAGTTGATATTTTCCTAAGCCTAACTAAGTTGTTTTGTCGTCTACACCTAACCAAGTCGATCTTTTCCTAAACCTAAGTAGTTTGTTGCCTAAGCCTAACCAAGTCGATCTTACGTGTGTCACGTGTTGCTTGACATTTGTAGGAAAAGGCACAAAAAATACGTTGAAAGTCGTGCTGAGCGTCACGAAAAAAAAAAAAATTAAATTCCTGTCCATGTACACAAATCAAATAAATTAAATATCGTGACTATTTCAGGAACTGCCATGAGACTGTATTGTGCATGCACACAATTGCAGTTATGTATTTTAGTTTTTTGGGCTATTTCAGTTGATTCTTTTTTACATGTTGAGTCATCTCATCTCAGCTTCAGATGACAGCATTTCGAGATTAGAACTTTTTTTTCACATCGCAAAATCATCTTAAGCAACCCATAAAATCTTCATCGAGCAACCCTCCTGGTTTAGGCAAACTCGAGAATAAAAATAACTTGTACTTCTCTTGTGTTTCTATGAGTCACACAGTTTATACAAGACGTGCTGTGGGTGATAATTATTTTCCTATTTTAGTGGAGACAGAACTATTCCAGAAGTGGTTATCGATTGAAGCACCATGAGCCATCAGCCCGTTAGTGTAAATGCATGTGAACACACACATCTGAATGCGGTTCTGTTGCATCTGCCGCTCCTCCCTGTCCCGATTCTCTCACCCAACGCTCCTCTGAACACTTGAAGTGAGTGCAGTATATGCAATCTATCAGTGTCGTTAAACTGCTCCATGTGTGCGGCTACAGAGCAGTAAATCCTCCAGCAGCGTGAATCTGTCATGTGTCAGAACGTGTTGTCATAATCAGATTTATCTTCTGCACTGCCGATTTTTTTCTTCTTTTTTTACAGAGGAACACCAGGCGGAGGATTTACAAAATGTCTGTTATTGAGGAATCATTGAATATCTGACATACAACATTTGCAGTTGTACACAATCAATGCGTCATTCATTTGTGATGATGATGTCGGATGACTGACTTTATACAATCAGCTTTAAAATATTGAGATTACAGCTTATGCATGACTGGAGATTGACACAGGTCTGATAATGATCTAGGAATATGACAGATTATAGTACATCCCTGGACATATTATGTCCCCTCCCGACTGCCAAAAAAACAAGGAAAATAACATTTCTATTAAAAAAACAAATGTAAAAAGCATAATAAATATATCATTTTCTGAGGACAATTTCATTTATGTCACATTTTCAAAAAACATTTTGTTTGATTATCAAATCAATGTTGTTAAAAAGCCACTCAGCGACATGGAATTGACCGCTTGCTAAGCCCCTAGTTACTGTTGCTACGCCTGTCAAGCTCTCTGTTCCTGCACCCCAATTTACCACTCAAAATTCTTAGTCATTTTTTAATCAATAGCTCCGAGATTTCAGGTAGTTGTTCACAAAAGAAGCTTCTCATTTCTAGCCGGTGACTATTGATTTTCCCAGCTTAAATGACAACTGTTGCTGGCAGATTGTGTCACCTGTAGCTAGCCAGCTAATTAAGCTTCAAAATTAAACGTTGGCTCCATGAATTGGCTGAAAACGACGTCTCCGGCTGACTTTTTTATTGTTCTTGTAGTGCAGTGTAGAGCTAAAGTAGTTAGTCCTTTAGTCTTAGGTATATTATTAGGTATATGTATTCAACCCGATTTCATGGGAAGGCGTATAAATAGCATGACATTACAATGACATTCTGCGTGTCATGAGAATGCATTTTAACTTTTTCGCGTGTCATTTGTTTGCCTCTTTTCGTGTGTCTTTTTACGCCACGCAAAAAACTACGGTAACGTCTGCAGTTAGGTTTAGGAATCAAAATCCCTCACTTAGGTTTAGGACAAACATCATGACTGGGCTTAAAATAAGTATGTAAACTAATAACATGTTCTCATCCCAACTCGTCACATACTGACACTTTGACGTTAAAAAACGTCGGTACTTGACGCCCTGGGAATGAGAACGGGCTGAAACTAACTAAAATACGTACTGAAACAATGGAACAGAAGTACGGAAAACAAATAACAAACGTCATTGAAAAACATGTCATTTTAACTTCAAAATAACTCAACAACACTTTGGTACACAATTACCAGTCTTCTGGTTGAAAGTCCTGTGTTTGTTGGATTATCCACTGATCTACAGACGTCTCTTTCCCAATGTAAGTCTATGGGAAAAAAGTATTTTCGGGCCCAACGGCATCACGTGACGGAAACGGAAGTTTTAATTCCACCGTTTGGCCACTACGAAAATTTGCTTCAAGTAGGCCGGTACGGTACGGCACTCCGTACCACTAAAAGATTCAGCGCAGTACCGGGAAAAGGTGACAGCAGTTGCCTGCTGAAACCTGCATACAACCCGTCACTCACGATCGCATTTCCAACAAGAAAACACATCTGTCGGAATAATTGGAATTACGAGTTTGCGACTGGTAAAATTCCTGTGAATGCCCCCTTAAGTCAAACTCAAAACTTGAAGAGTGTTGGCAACATTTACAAATTATTCTGCAGCACTTTCACCCTTTAAATAAATAATTTCCTACACATGATGTCAAGTGTTTCTAATGTGTTGCTACACCATACAGTCATTGAAACGTGTGTTCAGGGATGCATGAAGCTGGGGGTGGGAGGAGAACAATATTAAGCGATGAAGGTAGTCTAGTAGTACCGGCAAGAACTTCAATCTACTTTCACCCGTGCTTAAACGTAACCTGTAACCCCAGTGAAACGCTCCTTGGCCTCAGAAATAACACTGTAGGCAGTAAGCTTGTTAGCCGGGCACGCTATGGGTTGCAGCTGACATTAGAGCAGACGAACACCATTTCTTTTTTTGCTCTTGTGTTTATCGTTTTGGATAGACTAGATAAAAGACACAACTCTTAACTCTTTAAATGCCTCTTACAGCTCCAAGTACAACATTTCATCATGTGGAGAAATCCAAAGCTTGACAGGCCCGCTGCACCTTTTTACGGTCGCTTAACTATGACTGAACAAGTGCTGTCCAGAGCACTGGTTTAACCAACGGTCAATTCCCAGCTGAAAAACTTTCCAATTATATTACATTTAGCCTTCACCATTTTCATGGCATACTACTCGTGTGTGGAGCTGCTGTCTATTAATACCCAGGACCTTAATTGGGTATTGTTTCGTACACGAGTTTTCCTTTCCTGGAAGCAACATGAAAGTCCATGAGGGACTGAGAGAGCGAGAGAGAGAGTGGAGTATACTGTTTTACGTCAGATAACGGTCACACACAGTCACAGGAGGAGAGAAAAGCAAGTGGAAGTTACCATCAGGGTCTTGAAGGCAAAAACCAGACACAAGTGATTATTAATCAGTCTTGCCTTAAGCGCTGTGCTCTTCAGTCTTCACCACCTACGTAGCTGTTTAAATACAGCAAACAGTCGGTCGGGTTGATACCACTGATCTCGATGAATGACACTGTTGCTGGTCATTTACCACAGTTTATTTACCATATATTATAATGTAACATCTTGTAAAAAGCACACACATGTAGATATATGAGTGCACAATCAGGTAACTGGTCGAAGAACACGTTTCAAAAACAAAAACCATCGACTACAAGAGTGATTTAAATGGATGGTGAAAAGTAAATATCCGAACATCCCAGCGCGCCGAGATCTGGTGTTTGTTTTTCATCTGTTTATTTCTCGGCTCGGTTAAATTAATCATGACGTGATCAACATCCCAAATCATTACGGAAATCAAAAGTCACCATGTAAGTTATGCTCACTGCCCGGCGAGATGTTGTAGGCTGTACATTTTATATGACAATTACCGCCCGTTATTTTCTGACTTCTCGTCTTGGGTGATTTCGTTTGGGCGGCTCGTTTCTGGAGATGAAAAATGCCGCGGGGACGTGATTTAGGGAGAGACCTCTGCTCTGACTGACAGCGTGATCGGAAAAAAGCAGCAGAGAGCCTTTTAGCTTGGCTGATCTTTCATTTGTTCTGCTACTCAATTGCTTATCACGCTGTTTCCTCTGCTCTGTTAATAGCGTTTTTGCATTTGATTACTCCACCTGACGCAGCAGAGAGGTGCCCAGTCGAGGAAATATGTTTAATAAGATTAACAAATCATTAAATTATTAGCCTTAATACTCCTCAGGAGGCAGAGCAGAACGTGGAAAGTCATGCTGCTGTTCAGCCTCCTTTGCTAATTGAGGACAGTGAGGGGTCAGGTAGGTCAGAAGCTCACTAATCAATACCGCTGCACCCCCTTTATTTCCACTGAGAAATATTTCCATTTTCATTACCCTGGGTCCGGGATGCTCAGCGATAGATTAATTGTCTCCTTTGCTTCTCTACCAGTCCCAGTTCCCTCCCACACAGCCTTGCGTTTCATCTGAGCGGAGCACTGATTCTGTGCAGCACACATACAGTAGTTTGGACACAGTGTGCACAGCTCACTGGTGGAGGTGGAGGGAGTGGGTCTGGGGGCAAGGCAGCATGGGCTCGGAGGGGAGGGGAGCCATTAGGCCCGGGTGGTAGTTGGCTGGCCGCGGACCTCCCAGCGCCTGAGTTGGTGGCTCCATGCCCACGTTAAGTTGCAGCGACAGGTGGGCATGGCAGTAATCCAGAACCGACTGCTCACACCTGTACAACGTCAGAGCACTCAGCTGCCGCGGTACCTAGACAGGAACAGAAAGCAGAAAAGGAGAGAAACCACATGTAAGCTTTCTAAAAAAAAAAAAAAAAAAGCCTCCATTTCAACATTTTTATCCTTCTCCCAGAATATTTGGAATTGGCTTAATTTACTTCATGCAGCGGCGTCATTAATGCAGCCTTGGCCGCTGATACTGTGCGCGCCCCCAAGACCTGAAAATCTGTAGCGCTCAAACACCCACTTTCAGCTGGAGTGATTTATATGCAAGATGAAAGCCTTAAGCAAGAGTGCACACATATTTTCTGCCCTCTTTTAAATGGAGTCAAGGCTCCATTTAGAAGAGAGTGCTTATTACATTACAAGCACTTTTGCTGATTCAAAGACCCCTCTTAGTTTTACGTGTTGGTGTGGTCTGAATTATGTCAATTAAATGGCATAAAGCTGCATCATGGCCTGTGCAATATTGATATTAATACTCTAATGTCTGTTAATGCTTTCACGCAAAATATGAATGCACTCTGAAAATGCACAAAGCAACATAATACAGTGTACAGAAATATGTCAGATAATGCAGCATGCAGCACCTGAATGGTCAAGTTCACCTCCACATGGAGCACTACCGCTCAAAGGTTTGGAATCACAATTGGTGCTTTTCTTCTTTCCTTCAATAATGGCTATTTTAACAGAGATAAAAGACTGTATGAATCAGACAGCTTCCACTTTCTTTTACCAATGACTGTTCTTCTATTCTTATTGAACTATTGCTCAGAGGTATCCTTGTCTCTTCCTGCCCTTTCAGTTGTCAGTCTGGTTGAACCATTGTACAGCGTTTTGTTCGCTATGTACAAAACAAACCCCTCATACGAAATAACATCTATTTGTAAAGAGGACTTTGTACAGCCTAAAAGCATGAAAGACCATTCAGAAATACAGAGTAGTCCCCTGAGCAATCTAATCAAGCTATAGTGGCAGGCGATTCCAAACTTTTGAACGGCAGTATATTCTGCATTTTCTTTAACAGCAATGCATTTATTCTAGGCAATGAATTATTCCCATTTTCTAACACTTGCACATTCAACTTCCCTAATGTGCAGCATAAGAAAGGAACATACTGTTGCAACTAATGTTGTTTATTAAACCATTTGTACCAATTCTGTGAAACCCACCACAGGCTGCAGGATTCAAAGTGCATGCTTGGAAAATCAGGTTGTGCCTAGAAGGTTACATGGAAATTGCAAAACTCACGCGAGGTGGTCAAGGTTAGGCACTGATCTTGAATGGTCAAGGTTAGTCATTGACCTCTAATGGTTAAGGTTAGGATAGGTTGTCAGGCAGCGCAACACATTCTCACTCCCGACTCGTCAAATGGTCAGAGCCCCTCGGCATCGGAGACCAACGCACGGGGAACCCTTGCGTTACTTTTGGACGTGTCAGGGACGCCGTGCCAATATACGCTTGTTACAGATGCATAGTGTCCTTTCAAAATAAACTTCAGTTTTCACAGGAAGTTAGGTTTAGGCAACACAACCACTTAGTTAGGGTTTGGAAACGGTCGTGATTGACGTTAACTTCACTGACTCGACTCAGCGACACCAACAAGTCACAGGACTAACGATACCACGAGTCAAGTGGGTAACGACTCACGTGACTCACAGGACTAAAGATACCAACGAGTCATGTGACTAACGACTGATGTGACTCACAGGACTAAAGATACCAACGAATCACGTGACTAACGACTGACGTGACTCACAGGACTAAAGATACCAACGAGTCACGTGACTAACGACTGACGTGACAAAATAAGTCACTGTTGACTTACACGGGACACAAACACCGGCCTCCCGGTGAAAGTCTGTGTTTGTTTGACCCATCCACCACGCCTCCCACCCGCCCGTAGCGGACTTTCACGCTATTAATACTATGTCACTTGCTTCGATCGTCGAATAACGCAGTGGGTAGGTTTACATTGGAGTTAGTTGAAAGCCCGGTTCGTCACATACTGACGCTAAAAGGTGCTTCGGTGCGTCGGTATCAGATGCTGAGGGGCGCTATTTGACGAGTTAGGAGTGAGACCCGGTTGGGCAGCGAGTCTCCCAAGAGTTTTTGCAAGTTTTTGCAAGTTTTCGCAATTTGCAGGTTACCTTCTAGACGCGACCGAAAAACCACCATAATATGAGTTGTGGGCAGAACATCTTCTGTGAAATATGTTGGATTGGGTTAATTGACTGAATCACAGAAGGGTTTAGTTGAAGCTGATTTGATGCCAAAATGGCTTTTAGATTCAGGTTTTCTCTCCATCTGGTTCGGTCAAGCTTCACAGCGCCGTCACCATTCAGACGCTTGAATTTAAAATCACAGCTTTCAAATGGTCATGTTTTCCTTTCCGGAAACGATCTGCCTCGGTTTGCTCTTCGCTTTAATAGGAAGATTAGTTGAAAACACTCTATTGTCTAATTCAACAGCTGAACTTTGCACACTACTTCAGAGGCCTTAATAAAAAATTCATGAACAACAATGCTCTGAATGCAAAATGAGCTCACTAGGAGGGGTGGGGGGTCTGAATCTGAGAGTTCTCTGTACAAATTGTCATGGGAAAAGACTTGTTTTCTCCAATTATTGAAATAGAAAGAGTCAAACATGTAAGTGCAGTCAATATACATTTGGTCGACACTCTCTCTCTCTCTCTCTCTCTCTGTGTGTACAGCAGTAGTTGGCAGAGCACTTCCAACCTTTGTCTCTTCAGCATCTCTTGCCTCCGCTGTTTAACTTCCACGTTGCCAGTTTATCCCGGCTGAATCCAAAGGTGCCGTAAAATAAACTGAGCCGCAGTTACTGAGACAATAAAAGGCTTTTTTTTTGCCTTCCCTCTACAGATCTATCAATACATAAATAAATTCACCTTTTAGAAAGATATAGTGCTATTATTATATATGTCTTCTCACTATAAACAGTACGGACAGTCCAGACAGCATAAATATAATTAAAATAGAAAGCGTTTGACCTTTTAAACAGTTATGAGGAGTCATATGTTTAGGACTTAAATAGCATTTTGGGTTTTTGTGTCGGATTTGTGTCGTTCATAATAGTCAAAAGAGAAAAGTTAAAAACTGCAACGCTAAGCTTTGAGAGCAACTGCCTGTTTGTGGTGTCAGGTTATTTCTGCAGTGCTGTCTGTCAAACATACAGTATACGTATATCCTGCTTAACATCACTGTGCAGATTGATTCTCAAAGAACCTGACACAAGTAGCTCCTCATGTCTTTTTTTATCATTATCTTCAGTCTGCGGCAAATGCATCAACGTCAAGGTTTTCATCTCCGTTTGCAATTTGCTGTTTGGAATTTTTTAGACTCAAAGAAGTGAAAAATACTTCGTATATGATAACACATTATCCGCAACATTGATGATGACACGGCAGAGGTTACAAATCGTGCCATTGCTTTTTTTTCTTTTTCAAATTTGTATTATTAATAAATAAATTATTATTATTATTTTTATTATTATTATTATTAGTAGTAGTAATAGTAGTATTGTTGTTATTATTATTATTGTTATTATTATAGTAATAATAGTAATAACTAGGTGGTAATAGTAATGATAATGAATAATAATAAGTATTATTTATAATAATAACAATAACTAGGTGGTAATAATAATGATAAATAATAATACATATTATTATTTAGAATAATAATAATAATACTTATAATAGTAATATCTAGGTGGTAATAATAATGATAATAAATAATACTAAGTATTAGTATTTATAATAATAACAGTTATAATAGTAATAACTAGGTGGTGATAATAATGATAATAAATAATAATAATAATAATAATAATAATAATAATAATAATAATAATAATAATAATAAATATTAGAATTTATAATAATAATAATGATTATAATAATAGCTAATTAAATAATTAAAAACTGTCTATTAAGGTGGTGGGGGCACTGGTGTCACTGGCAGTAAGGGGAGGTTGTTGCTGGGGTGAGGATATGTTAAACTAGCAGTTTTTTTCTGCTCGCCCAGGAGGTATAGCCTAGTGTGTTATGCAACACGTGTGGTAATGCCTCGGCATGGACTTTGTGCCGTTAACATTGCAACATCAAGAAGTGAAGGCTCTGAAAACTCATTTTCCAAACAGCATGCATGCAAATTTTTGGGGGTTTGCAGAACTGAGATTTGTATGCTACCAATCAAAAAGCACACTGACATGTAGAGATACACACATACTATCCCCCCCAGCAAGGCAGTTAAAAAACAACCACAGTGTATCACGACCCTTTTCTTTTTTATATATCGCCTCCTCCTCAAACACTTTAGTCAGTTGCTGCCTTTTCCAGCCTGAACTGTCACCTACTGTAGCTTACATAAAGTGCACTCTTACTACGTGCACACTAAGCTGCAGTCACGTTTTTTTAATTATTAACATGGAGCCGCTTACCATGAAATAAACTACAATTTCTATTTCATGAGGCCTTTAATTTTTTAGTAAGGCCATCTCATTGACAGCCGAGGGTGGTATATCTGCAACTTTTCTCTCTCAAATGTAAAGTAGAACTGAAGCAGAAGCATTTGAGCCCATATGACTTGCCCCAGATCAGCCCTCTAAAGCCACACTTCACATATGAATCCATTACAGTGGCTGAGCTACTGACACTAGAGAGTTAAAGAGAGACAGAAACATCACTGAACTTCTGACTCTTCAACACTCGTCAGTGAGAATTGATTTCAGTGAAACAGTGAGGGAAGTAGTGGGATGTGAAATAGCAAGTGGCGGAAACTGGGATTTCACACTTACAGTATGAATCGTTCTAATGACATTTCTTGAATGTCCTCTGCACTGCTGTATTTCTCGCGCTCTCCTGTATTCTATTCCATTTTTTACCGCTCAAGAATTGATAAAAATGACCATTAATCCCTCCAAAATAGCACATTAAGACACCAAGACTTTGAGGAGGAACACCATAGAAAAAGCCATGCTGTTATTTGGTATCAAAAACTTTTGACATTTGGAGATTTCTGCAAGAATTGAATGGCGAGCACTTCTGTTCTGGAAACTGCTCAGAAACCCCCTTATTGTTAATCTACCTATAGGAACGCCATACATCCTCTGAATGCTCTAGGCTGCTAGCTCTAGCCACAAACTGGCTGTAAAGTTCATGAGGCTGTGATTATCCAAGAGGTCACCACAAGTCGTTTTATACAGATGAGGTCAAATTTTCAAAAATAATCTCACTACAATGAAATGGCTGCTATGAGGATTAAGCCCAGACCTCCTACTGTGAACCAGTGTTTTGGAGAAATCTTTAACATATTGCAAATGGAGCGCTTGAGCTCAATCTTGAAGGGGGATGAGAGGGTTTACGATGAGTTGTGTGGACACCTTTTCTAAACCACCTCCCAAACTATACAGCAGATTTAATACGCAGGGGGCATTGCACTGTGGACTAGCGCCCTTCCAGTGTCCCCATGAATGTCTAATGTTCTCTTCTGGGCATTTTACTGCCTTGCCTTAGCTGTGTATTCCCTGATCTGTATAATGTATCCAAGCCCTGAGACTTCTGCATAATGTCTTTTCATGTAATGTACAGATCTTCATACAATGCTGTTTTTCCCCTTTTTTTTGGTTTATTTTTCCAACCCTCAGGGTTTGCGACCTGCTCGTATCTATCCTTTCTGTCATGTGCTTTCTTATATTTGATCTTGAAAATTCAATAAAATATTGTGGAAAGAAAAGAAAGAAATGGCTGCTATGGGGACTAACATCATCACACATGTATGCATTTGGGCTCATTAGATCCACAAGATTCTCAGCTTTACAGTGATACCCGATTTATGTAATTCCAAGATTGTTTATGCACACCAGTGTATGCATAAATATTCAAACACATAATTTTAGAATAGGCGAAAATAACACATTTATACTGCATGCAAAAAACTGCATGTGATTATCATAAAGTGGGCATGTCTGTAAAGGGGAGACTCGTGGGTATCCATAGAAAACATTTTCATTCACATATCTTCAGGTCAGAGACAAATGACCATGCCAACTTTGGAGCATTATTTACCCTCCGTCCCGACAAGCCAACATGACATCGTTGGTACCAATTGATTCTTTAGGTTTACTAGTTTCAAATGATATGATGCATCTTAACTTTAGCTCTAAATTGAACTTGCTAGAGTCTCTGAAAGACAGTAAAGTTGGTCGGCATCGCCTGCAATCCTTCGGGTCTCAGAGGGTTAACAAGACTCAAACACACCTGGCTCAGGACGAAAACAGCCCAAAGTTAAAAAAAAGATTGGTAAGATTGGTAAATTTGAAGGCCAAAACACTGCTCAGTGGTTTTAGGATTAAAAGTTATCACGGTGGCAATTATTTTACGCTTACATTGCAATTGAAGTAAACAGTAGAAATACATTCTTCATGTTACAATCAAGGAATATACAGTAGCTACACATTATAGGCTACACATACAATACAGCACCTGAAATAGAGGTGTAGTTTCCGCAGGTAGCAGCCTTTATACGGGACACTCAGTGTATTCTGTTCTCTTTAAATTCACTTGAGAGTAAACAGGTTGAGCTGTAGTTTAAACAGTTAACATAAAGTGAGGACAAGATGGGGCTGGTGCCAGATGCCTGCTTTATTACCTTGGCCAGTAGCCAGTGACTCACTGAATAACGACTTACACTTGTCAAGAGGAAACAAGGATATTCTTGGATAGCTATTGTAATCAAGAGATTTGAATTAATTTTATATTTATCCGCTTGTGTTGCAAACAACCAGATTGGAAAGGACTTCCTGAGCCATTAAAGTTGGGAAAGATGGCGATCGTGCTTCAGACAAAATCCGCCTGTATGCAGCGTTCAGCCCTAAGCAGCTCTGCTGGCGGCCGTCCAAAGCTACGCTAGCCAATGAGTCACCTCTCTAAGAGCTCCAACCATAGCAGCCAACGTTTCCTCAATATTCCTGATTAAACCTGAATGCTCACTCAGCTCAGTTGGCCAAAAAGGCTTTTATTCTTTTCTTCTACACTAAGACATGAAACTGAGCCTACTGTCTCAGAAATACACATATTTCAACTGGTGGAAAAATGCTGCATCTGCTCAGTGTGAATGCAATGTTTTGTCTACTTGTGAGATAAACTGCCAACATATAAAACAACATTAATTCCAATTTAATGACTCTCAACTGCATCGAGACTTCATCACACTTATGAAGAGAGCTGGCATTAAGTTAATTGACTTCGTTTTGACATTTTGTATTTTAGTAATTAGTGGACGCTCTTATCCAGAGAGACCGAGTTAGAAAAGCTGTTTGAAATCTTTCACAAAAACACTGGAGAGGTCGTAATAATTGGTCGGCTGATTGAAAGACACAAGGATGTGGTTGAAATTAAAAATGTGACCTTTTGGTTACCAGACAGCTGTTTTTTTCTAGACCAACTTACTACCCAAAATATAGCAACAGGCACATTAGTCAGCTGTATTTGTGCTGTTTCGGTCCTCATCATTTGTAGCCACGTAGCCTGGCTCTATGGATAGCGATGTTGGTCAGTTCATCACTTCCAAACAGAAATATCTCAACAACTATTGGATGGATTGCAAGGAAGTTTGTTACAGCTATTCATTGGTGAATTCTACTAGGTTTGGTATCTTGTGACTTTTCCTCAAGCACCACAAGGTTCACATTTGTGGTTTAAGTAAAATGTCTAGACCAGCCATTCCCAAAGACTGGGTGGGGACCCACAGGAGATTTTATTAGGGTCGCCAAATAAGTTTGCAGAATTTCTTCCATAGTCCTTTATCTAAGGTGGAGTCAGGTAAAATGGGCCACTTTTTGGTAAATGATTTATAAGACCATCAAATAAGCTATGCATGATATCTAATGATATTTTTTAAAATTGGCATGGTCTCTTAAATGTTTATTTATTAAAACAAAAATGTGAAAAAGTATAATTGTTTTGGAATTATGAGAGTTAGAATATCAACAGTTTCCCTCTTGAAGTACGCCTACGACACAATGTTCAGGTAAAATGGGCCAATATAAAAAGAGGGCAACACAATTTACTAAATTCAGCAGTAAATTTACACTAACTATTGTGTTTGATGTGCCATAGTTGAACAAATATTTCATCGAGTAATGCATTTAAAAAATAACTGATCACGTTGTATGGGTGTGTGTTTCTGCACATCGGTGTCTTTGTGTCTGTTTTGTGTGTATGGGGGTGTGTGTGTGTCTTTTTTGGACTGTGTGTAGCGGTGTGGGTGTAGGTGCATGCTTGTGTCAAACATTTGTCGTTAACGCAAATCTTATTAGAATCATCATATACATACAGATACATACATGAAATTGACCTCTGCATTTAACCCATCCTATAAGCATTCTGCAATGCTTAAAAACGATGCTCACTTATCATACAATTTCTCTGACAGGCTTCATGTAACACTATGCCCTGCCCATATTAGCAGCATCAGACCAATCAGAACTATTGTCACATGTCAACTAATGTTGTAGCAACAATGTAAGATCAGTTATTGTGATTGGCTGTACAATTTTAAAGGGCTATGACGCTCGTACCTTGTCTGGTGGCCCATTTTACCTGACTCCAACCTAACACATTTATATCTGAGGTTGAAACATTGCATTTCAATTTCATGATACACTTCTTCTTTTTTTTGCATTTTCCTCTCAGCTAGAATGACTCATTGTTTATCCTTGCAAACCTCTAGAGTCTAAAGTGTTAAGAAATTATCTTCTCCATTGGTCTGGGAATTGTTTTAGGCTTCAAGTGGTAACAGTTATTAGTTTAAACATAAGTGCTCTTTTTTAATTTCTGACTTTATTTCAGTTTAGCTCTTTGGGAGTTGATAACACAGAGAGTTAGAAAAAAAAATTATGAAGAATGTAATTTGACAAAACAAAAATGATAAAATATAAATGACAAAAAAACATAAAACATGGGGGGGGATTTGGGTGACTTGGGAAAAATAAATGACAGTAGGCCTGGTGCAGAGACAGAAATCACAGGAGACGTGAGAGTGTGGTTTTCATACAATTTTGAGCCTCAGCAAAACATAAGCACTGAAATCTTCACCCCAGGCAATATGACAAATTATTCACTACCAGTTCTAGTGGCCATTTCTGCCCGAGACTGCAGAGTGTGGTGTAAATCTTTCTGTGTAGCACACACCAAGTCATTTTGTAATGTTAACATATTAAAAAAAACAGTCGATCTGACTACACAGAGAGTAATGAAAAAAAATATATCGAGGAAAAGTTGACATTTTGGAAAATATCCCAATTTGCTTTCTTGCAGAGTTAGATGAGAAGACACCACTCGTCTGTGGTGAATATCATTTAGCAATATCATATCATTCACATGAACGGAGGAAGATGAATAACTCTGGATTCGTCTGTTAGTGCATTTTACAACTTTTAGGACCTAATGATTTAAATAAGAGCTATTCAAGCATTCAATCTGGGAGGTTGATTTAACTAAAAAAAAAATCCGCTGAGTCACATATCTCTCTTTACTAGGCCTGTCAATCGATTAAAATATTTAATCACGATTAATTGCATGATTGTTAATTGCAATTAATTGCAAATTGATCGCACATTTTTTATCTTTTTTAAAATGTACATGAAAGGGAGATTTGGCAAGTATTTAATACCATCAACATTATCAACATGGGAGTGGGCAAATATGCTGCTTTATGCAAATGTATGTATATATTTATTATTGGAAATCAATTAACGACACAAAACAATGAAAAATATTGACCAGAAACCCTCACAGGTACTGCATTTAGCATGAAAAATCATATGCTCAAATCATAACATGGCAAATTCAAGCCCAACAGGTAACAACAGCTGTCAGTGTGTCAGTGTGCTGACTTGACTATGACTTGCCCCAAACTGCATGTGATTATCATAAAGTGTGCATGTCTGTAAAGGGGAGACTCGTGGGTACCCATAGAAACCACTTTCATTCACATATATTGAGGTCAGAGGTCAAGGGACCACTTTGAAAAAGGCCATGCCTGTTTTTCCTCGCCAAAATTTAGCGCACGTTTGGAGCGTTATTTAACCTCCTTCTTGACGAGCCAGTATGACACGGTTGGTACCAATGGGTTCTTTAGGTTTTTCTAGTCTCATATGAATTTGCTTTCACGCGTTATTTTCTTTGACAGCAAAACTCTTTAAGTAATGTAAGTCTATAGGAAAAAAAGTCTTTTGGCGACTACACAAATTTGCTTTAAAGCCCAACAATCTTCCTGGGGGCTCGCTTCATATTTACTGTTCAGACATGAGAGTTTTGTCAATCCTCCCATCTTACTCTCAACAAAAACTGGCTCAACTACCTCTCTGGCAAATTCAGTTTTATAACAAAAGGTACAGTTCTTCAATAAAGCACTCCACGGACCCACTCTAGAGCACTTTACTGCACATGTAGAAGAGGACAATGATAGCTTATAAACTCTTGTGACACAGCGTGCATCGATTAATTCTAATTTCCAAGCGATTAGCTTTGTATTGCTAATAAAAACATTCACATAGGTGGTCCCACTTTGCACCGCTCTGAATGTAGGTCAAGCTGCAGCTAAACGATTCCCAATTAGGTGATCGGCAGCTGCACCATGCCAGCATGCCTCAGACTAGCACGGGAGGCATGAGCTCTCATTGGCATATTAACAACATCCTCCGCCCGAGCTGCGCTGCTGCTCTCTGTCAGCTGGATAATTCACTCAGTGGTCAACGCCAAGGCGAGAGAGCACAGACAAGCCTCTATTATCATCGCTGTCTATTAGGCTACACACACATGGATGCTGAATGGCATGCTAATGCTGCCACAAGACCCTCTTCCCTGATTGTTGCTTAGCATGGATAGATTAAAAAATGATTTCAGGGTGAGTGACACAGACATGGAGCTAATAACAAATAAACTTAATTAAGTGGGGCGTACTGTAGGCGAAATATGGCAACAATCAGATATTGTATATCAGTGGTGGAAGAAGTACTCAGATCCTTTTCTTAAAGTAGCAATATTACAGTGTAAAAATACTCTGTTGCAAGTAAAAGTCCTGCATTCAAAATCTTACTCAATTAAAAGTACAAAAGTATCAGCATCAAGTACAAATATATAATATTACTGGATTATAATTAGTGATGCATTAATGAGTTCATCACTTTAATGTAGCTGGTAAAGGTGGGGCTAATTTTCATTATTTCATATATTGCTGGGTACCTTAACCTATAAAAACATATAATAATTTATCAGTAGATTTATATTTTATATCATATCGAGTAAAGTACTGCAAAATTGTACTTAAAGCCGTAGTTGGCAGAATATTTTTGGCATCATTGGGCAAAAAATTCCATAATAACATTTATTTACATATATAGCATATTGTAATTCAAGTGCTCTGAGAGAAAACTAAACTGCACTTCCTCATGGCTGTTTACAGGCTTTAAAAAATCTAGCCGGTGACAAGGGACTTTGGCCAATCACAGGTCATTTCAGAGAGAGAGCGTTCCTATTGATGTTGAGTCATAGGAGGCAGCTCTCAATCACTTCTGAACTCCGATCAAATGGTCAAACTAGGCAGCGCTAGGTGGTAGTAATGCCTATTTCTCAACTAAAATGTTTTCAGAAACATCTTGTAGTGTACCGTTTTGCTGTAAAATTAAAAATTAAAAAAATTAAAAGTTTGCTCCGGCTGGTGGGCGGTGCTTGGTATTTCCTCAACTGATCTCAACATGGATGCCGGGTCACAAACTTTCTCATTTTACAACTAAACAGTACACTACAAGATGTTTCTGAAAACATTTGAGGCAAGAAATAGACATTACAGTAACACAATATTGATTCATATTTGATCAGCGCTGTTTAGTTTGACCGTTTAATCAGATTTCGCGAGTGATTGACAGCTGCTCAGAGACGGCAAGGCTCCTGCATCAGCTTTGATTGGTTGTTTTCCTCCGGTCTGTGAAATCTTGCAGATGCCATTAGGAGCATCGGAGGACACAGAGGCACATGTTTTTTTTCAGATTACCTGTCTCATGCACTACTGTCAGGATATAGTGATCGTTTTATAAAAATAACTTATTTTTTTAATTTACTCCAATTCTACTTACTACTGCTCAAAGTACAGTACTTGAGTAAATGCACTTAGTTACATTCTACTACTGTTGTGTGTTGTATATCATCATTATTATGAATGTTACAAATATGCATAAAAAAGCCAGGATTAATCTGCGCTTGTAAAATAAAACAGAATATTGAATAAATCTTACAGTAATTTTCCAAACCATTAGCATCTTCCCTTTCCATTTCAGCAATCAGTGGAAAAAAAACGGACACCCGTCTGAACAGAAGCTGAAAGTTGTACATTATAATACTGCATGTGTTAGAATTCCAGAAAGATCATCTTTTGCTGACTTTAATATTCACCATGTAATTACATTTCTATTTGAAAAGCGCTTCGCATTTGTCAAAATAACCATAATCCTTCAGATGTGGGGATTTATCTTCTCCTAATGCTGCTCATCCCATTTTCTGCTCATCAATGTTGGCAACGCACGCTGAGATTTACTCTTATTTACTGGATGGACAATTTATGAGTCGCTATACAGAGTCTTTCCTGATGTATGTAGATATCAGTAACCTGAATATGGATACCAAGAAATATAGACGCATTGATGAATCCCTACAACAAGAAGTGATGTGTGCTACAGTGTTTGCTTCATTCTCCCTCGCTGACTGTTTTTCTCTCGCTTTACACTCCCACACACATTCCTGAGTGCGCACACACACACATGCACGGACACGCATGCGCGCACACATGTGTACACACACACACACACACACACACACACACACACACACATGTAAGTACAGTATGTCCTGGTGCTGCTGGTCAAAACAGCCATTAAATGCCTTATCCTCAACAAAATGAAAAACATGTCGCTTCTAAGGTCACAGTTATTTACTTGGAACTGTGATGGTATCATAGTGTATTATTCTTCCATATCTATTTCAAGCTTCATAGTTAATTCATGGAACAAACATCACACATGAGTTGGAGCTAAACGCTGCTTTCATTCTGTAACATGCATTGTATGGAAGACTAATACCGTCCTTGATGTGATTCCAATAATATTCACGACAAGAAACATAAATCCACAACATAGGCTTTTCATTCAAAACAGAGACCTTAAGTAATCCAATTTGATAGATGCCAGATGCTCTACTGACATGCCCACATTGTACAACACGGAACATGAAGTTTAAACAGCTAGTGATTTTTTTATGTACAATGCTGGTATTATTTCATTTGGGCTCTGGTTGCCTCGGTAGACCAACTCTGCTTTACTGGGAAAATATAATAATATGTTTTTGTAGCCTTGAATTGTCCAAGAAATATCTTTGACCAGTTCTCCTCCAAAGTAAACAGTTAAAGTGTACTTAAAGCTGCTATAATCAACATTTGTATATTTACATAACTACTTGTATGTGAAAGGGTTCACTCTTAGTGGTGAACCCAAAGATAATTATTACCCAACTCTGCATTTCTCTTCAGCTTTGCGGAGATTTTGCCATTTTTAAGTTCATTGTTTTGGTTTTCTAGCCCGCAATTTTTCATCTTTGGTTCACGCTCACTGCTCTCATAGCATCATTTTAAGCTGTAGCATGCAGCTTCAGCAAAAAAACAACAACTGTACACTACATTCCCATCACCAAACGGCGAGTTGGTGGAGACCAAAACTGAGTGAATATTGGACTTATATTTATCAGGTGGCCAGAAACATGACTGCAAATGAATGATAATGTCGCTACGATGGCATAGTAGAGCCATTGTAGGTAAAAAAAATAATTACGGAGCCAGGGGAGGGGTAATATTCTGAGAAAAAAACTCCAAGATTTCCAAGATTAAAGTTGTAAATTTAGGGGGAAAAAAACTCTCAAATGTGCGAGATTATAAAGTCATAAATTTACGAAAAAAAGAAACTGAAACTGAAAGATACATTTACATGTGTTCTTTCATGTTCTTCATGTGTTTTTTTATGAACATAAGTACTAATATTATAGAAGTTACAGGAAAGTAGAGACAAACAACTTCTATCTTTAAATACACAAAGATGTGTGTCTTATATTTCAGCACAGCTATTACTAAAAACCAACTGTTGAGAAGACGTTACTCTGAACACACTGCGTCATAGTTATACTCTGACATGTGAAGGGGAAACAATACAGAAAAGACACATAATTGAACTGCTTGTGTTGAACCAGATTATGGTGAATTGTGTCCTTAGAGTTTGCTGGGGAAAGGGACGTCTGGAATACCCTGCTTAGCCTGGGCCCCAGATAAACAGATGCGACTGGATGAATTGAGAGTCCGCTACAATATGAAAAGTAGCTCACAGCACTAGCTCCAGAAGTTGCTAAATCTAGCGAGAAAGTTGCCAAATCGGCAACACTGACAGCCGTCCCTTCAGGCCTCCCTCCAAAGCCGCTCCCCCAAAATGATCATAATGAACGTAAACATAGAACATGGCTATTGTTAGTACTCACAGCTGTCAAGCTAGCAGCTTGTGAAGACTCTGGTGACGCCCAATGAGTGCACAAGCAGAGCGTGTGCCATCCCGTCCAATCATTTCATTCGGGCTGAATGAAATGATTGGATAGGCTTATTATAGTGCTGCGACAGCCAAAAAAAAATACATGAACAACATTACCTACCCTAGCTTTAAAAGGGGATAATGTTTATATTGTGTTTATAACCAAGTGGCCAAAAAGTAATTTATTGTAGGATTAATATAAATAGTTTTTAAGTTATGGTCTTAACCCCGTTATTGCTTTTCAGGATTCACAGATGGATGGTGCCTGGTCCAGCAGGCACTGGAAGGAAAGCAGCAACAAGCACCCAGTCCCTCATAATAGAAATACAACAAAGTTACACAAAAAGGAAATCAGACCACTAATAATAGACAACATATTTCATATTCCTTGAACTTTTTTCCCCCACTTTCTCACAAAAAGAAAAGAGGTTTGTCAAAACAGACATAGTCGGTTACACTAAAAGAAAGTCTTAAAAGGAATCCGGTGCACCAGGCCGAGCTATTTCATTCTCTAATGGATCTCTAGAGTTTATCAGCCTTGCTTTGTCCAGATGAGATACCGAGCTAATGTTGCAAATCACAGATAATTTAGCACTGTAAATTCAGAAAGGATACGAAAGGATACGAAAGGATACGAAAGGATACGAAAGGATACGAAAGACTAGACTGACTGACATGTGTTTAATGGATATGGCAATAATACAATCACCTTGGTTCAGATTGAATGCTCATTGATTGTGCGGATGACTGCTTCAGAAAAGTCGGGCAATGTTTTGTTTGATATAGGAAGATGTTACAGATACAGCCTCAAGTTGGAGTCTGTCCTTCTCTCATTTGAAACATCATAAATCTGTGTGGATATGCTGATGTGCCGGTTCTCTCCGGGACATCAGAGATATGGTAATCTGCCCACAGTTTATTTGGAGAGTCCAATTAAGTGATTGTATTTGTTAGTCTGCAGAGTTCATACATAATATGTGAAATGGATAAGTGAAAGCTTGGAGTAGGGGTTAATTTGGGGATTACAGTTAAATTAAAAACAGGGAGAGGAAAGGGGTTGGGGTTTAGGATTAAATGTTGGCTTGGGATAAACCTAAACTCAGCTTTGGGGGGACACAGTCTGACTCAAAAGAGGCCGCTATAATCCTCCCGTTGGCTTTTTCACTACATTATGTCTCCTTCCACTCTTCTTTCCAAGACGTCTCTGTTGCCATTGTCGGCGAGACACAACAACATGAAGAATTCAAGCTAACAAGCTATCTGCTAATTAAGGAAAGCTCTGACAGACGCTTGCATAAGGCAGGTAATTAGTCATGTGCAAACTGTTCCTCGGTTACATTTCCCCTCCAGTACTATATTTAGAGCACTGCGCAAAAAGTTTTGCAGTCGAAGATTTTGAAATTCAAATAACTCGTGACATTTTGTTTCTGTGATTGAAGGATCCTGTCATGGTCTTGGCTTGTTGTGTAGTCTGTTCCCTGTTTTATTTTGAAAGTTACTCTCCCCATGTGTCATGCTGTTTTACTTCCTGCCTTTGTCATTTTTTCTGCATTTCTGCATGTTTTCCACCACACCTGAGTTTCACTAATTAATTAGTTCCTTGTATATTTAGTAAGTTTGTTTCCTGTTTCAGTGTCAGGTCGTCTGCCTAAAGTTAAGTTCACACTACACAACTTTCAAAGTCGTCAGATCGCAGTAGTGTTCACACTACACAACTTGGTGTCTTGTAATCGGGAGACTTGAAATCGTTGTGGTTTTCACACTACATGACTGACTGGAGACAGGAGGTCACCCACTACAAGATCTTTCATCGGGAGGAATCCCCGATGAGGTCTCCAAACTACGATTTGTCATGAAAACACACGAGAAATCCACAGTAAATGATGTGATACCATACGTGAGACACGTTGCTGATGTTGTTGTTGGCATGTGTTCACAAAATAGCCTGTTTCCACCAGTTTTTTTGCTGGGGACCCCCTGGAGCCACTTCGAGGAGCCCTGGGGGTCCCCTGACCCCAGTTTGGAATTTCAGAAACAAATCAAATAATTTTATATGTCCTAAAAAACATCTCTGGAGGGTAAGCTGACTTTCTGAATCATGAAGGTAATTTAGGTAATACCTTTAATCCAGCCATGCAACATGACAACCTGTTTGGCTACTGATGCATAACTGAATAGTGTTGCTGAGGAAATTACTGTTATCACTGTTTTTGAAACACCACTGACTGACCCCCTTCTAACAACTCAGAACTGCATTAAATCAGTGGTGCTACAGTGGTTAAAGTAAAGCAAAAGATGCAACAGTATAGGAAAAATAATCTATACATTTTAGCGTTTCAGAGGACAGATATGCACGCTGCTAACTAAACCATTTCATATAAATGTCACAGTGTAAGACCCAGGATGCTGTCGTGCCATTGCTCCATCCACCATAGTACAGGCTTTTCACTCCTGTCCAGTTTCCATGGTGATAACTCTAAAGAATGGGCTGTATGTCTAACTCTTAATGCTGTGGAAGATTGCGTGTGTGTGCTGTCTGTTTATGCCACATGATATTTTATGTGCTCCGTCATTATGTGAATATCCACTTTAGTTTCTGCTCTGATATTAAATCTTAAAAGATATTGACCAGAAAGCTCATAGAAACAGACACACACACACAAATCATTTGTTCTGCTCTAGATTAGATCTCTCTCTCCTCATGATTTGTTGAGGAACCAACATTTCTACTAGGAAACACCTAATTGCACAAAATATTCAAGACAATGAGCTGCAAATTTGGTTTATTCTGTTTGTCTGTTTCCTTCAAAAGAGGCCAAGAGGATGGCCATCTGTTGAAGTGCTACAGTCTCAAACAGCCTCTGAACTTGGACAGACTTATAACACACAATATTGATGTGGCTGAAAATGTGAGGCGACAAGAGATGAACTGCAGCCAGCTGTTGGCCTACCGTGATATTTCCACAGAGGAACGATCTGCACTGGGAGGATCGGGTTGTTATTATGAAGGGCCAAGGCCTGGCAAAGATTCATCCGTGGTGATGAGATATGAATATTGCAGAAGGATAATATAATACAACTCGATTGACATGGCGTGTGGCCAGCGCTGTGGGACAATAGCCGCCGCACAGAACCATATTTTATCTTGTCATCCTTCCCCCGATCAAACAAAGAGGCTGAAGTTGATGAAACTGTGTTGCCCCACTTTAAGTGGTCTAAAACATTTATCTCAAAGATTTATGTTTTTTTGTTTTAATTTGGTTTCATTGGCAGTGCTCATGGCACTTCCTCACAGGCCTGGTATAGAGAAGGACACTTTAACCACGCTGTCCATGTGCGTAGTTGCACCCCTATAGCAGTGGGTAACTGCAGGGGTGGAAGTAGTACTCAGATCTTTTACTTCAATAAAAGCAGTAATACCACAGTGTAAAAATACTCTGTTACAAGTCCTGCATTCAACATTTTACTTAAAGGTACATTGTGTAGGATTTGTGTAGGTTCAGGTGTAGGATCACCTTTTAAAAACATAAAAGAACTAATTAAACAAAACACTTGAACATAAATCAGCTTGATAAGAACTACCAAAAATGACAGAAACCATCTTTGGGAAAAATGTATTTGACGTGTACTTTGACTTTTTAGTTTGACCTATGTCCCATCCGCTAACATGGAGGGGGTGGCATTTATCACCTATACTGCAGCCAGCCACCAGGGGGCGATCAAGATGTTTTAACTTCACTTTTGTGGAGCTGTCATGTTGTTCATCTTTATATACAGTCTGTGGTTAAAACTGCTGAAATATAAGCAATATACCACATTACTGACAACAGCACTATGTGTTATTATTTCTCCTTGCTTTGGTACATGACTATCAAAAGTAGCATATCTCACGTTAATAAATATGAAGCACCAACTTGAGTCACGAAACAAAGAAATTACAATTCTACAACAAGTGTTAATGCAACCTTTATGCTGCTGCTCTCCATGCCAAAGTTTTCCTCTTGCCACTATTGGCAAGTACCTGTAAGGCGTTTACCATGAAGTGGCTATGGTCACCAAGGTTAGCGACAAACTGCAAACTCAAAAATCAGTCAAGAGACGTAGTGATTTGTGAGATCAGTCTTACAGGGAAGGAAGCAGCTGGTTGGATGAGGAGGTGCAGTAAGAGTCTGCAGGTCGACTAACTATATTAGCATTCAGCATAAGTTGTCACTGCTGTGGTGTTATTGCATGAAATTACTTGACAATCCAACAGACATGTTTTTCCTTGTACTTTCTGTTAAAGTTGATGATATTTGAGCTTCTGTTGGTGGCTATTTTCTTGTTTGTTTTCTGCTTTTGCTAACTATTACAGACAAACTGCTGGCAACATGAAATTCATTATCCCCTGTTTGGCAAAATATGTCTTATGGGAAAGCCCTTACAGACAGTGGGTGTTTAAAACAGGAATATAAGCCTTTGTGAAGTGACTTTTAATCGCTGTTGAGCTGCGGCATGTCAGCGAATGATGTGGAGTAGCAAAACCCGTTCATTTATATGAAAGTGTGACAGATTTTTACTTAAAAGAATAATTGTGCTGCTGAGCATTTGGGAGTCATTAAAATGTGCTTTGCAGAAGTTTTACAAAATGAGCTTTTCTGCCAGGACGTTGCCAACAGGTGACAGATACTGTTCTATTCAGAGGACTGATGGTGGAGAGGGAACATTGTGTTTACAGCTGAGAAGCCTCTCCCATAGCCCTGACTGCTTCTCTCCTCTCCTCTCTTGTCTCCCTGCATTTCCTCCTCTGTCTAACTAGCACCCCTGCAGACACATCAGTTTGATGGTCAACTGTATTAAGATGAATGAATCTCATCTGCGTGACGCCCTCCTACATTTTTACTGCAGAGCATTCCCCGTGTGCACGGCGCACTCTAGGTGCTCAGCTGTCACCTTGGGTAGCCTGACAGGATCCCCCCGGAGGTCACCTTGGGGATGTAAGTTCACAGTCACAGTGCAAACGTTTTGTTACCCTTACAAAATTGCTGCAGCATGACTCAGTTACGCTGTCTGTCTGCTGAACAGGATGAAATGCACCTAGCAGAATGCACAGTAATAAATCACCTAAGAAAAAGCAAGATGAGAGAATGAAGGGAACAGGGGAGTGGAGGTCAGCAACCTCAATGTTTTCTGAACAACATGCATTTAAATTCAGTGATATGATGAAGGATAGGGAGGTGTAGAAGATGTCAGTGGGGTTTTCCATATCCTGCAGTGATATAAGACCACTTTCTGTTTTTCGGGCAAGCCTGCATCTGTTCTTTAAGCCCTACAGGATTGGAGACAAATGTAATTGATTACAAGATCTACAGGTTCAGTTTGATTATATAGCGATGCTCTAAATGGGAATTAACAACAAGCAGATTAAGGGTTGACTATTAATCTACTATGCTTTGAAATCCTTATTTTTAGCCATGCTGGTGGCCTGACAGTAGTGTCCAAAACAATATATTAAAGGGGAACTGTGCCCATTTTCAAAATTCATACAAGTTGGTCCTATGTTGTTGTCTAAGACAGTCCAAAAATATTAGCAAACATGAACAACTCTCTCCCAAATCCAAAAACTAGAGTGCTAAAACTCAAACTTGGGATGTCATAGGGTATAAAGTGTGGAGCTGCTCCATAGACAATGAATGGGGAGAGATGTTATAGATGACACTGAGAGCACCCAGGGGAATGTTCTCAGTATATGGGAACATTTTCTGTTTCACAACTGAGATCACTACAAAAGAATAAAGCTCATTTGGGGATACAAACAAACATTCTGTGGGTCCACAAAATCAGTCTCCCATTCATTGTCTATGGAGCAGCTCCAGACTTTATACCCTATGACATCACAAGTTTGAGACTTATTTCTCTGGTTTCTGGCTCATGTTCCCAAATATTGATTGAACTTTGCTAGACCATGGAAATAACATATTAGAATTGTTAATTTAGGTGGTGTTCCCCTTTAATGCACCTCTGAAATGAACAACGAAATGAAAAATATCCTACATCACCCAAGCTCTAATCCTCTGTCCCTGTTTATCATGTAGCCTCTCTTGTTTCTCTACATATGTCATAAATTCTTCACTTTTCTCTCCCTTTTCCTGCATAACAGTGGTTCCCAACCTGGTTTCCGGGCCCCCCTTAGGGGGCACCAAAGATCATAGGGGGTGTGCCAGGATTGGTCTGCTCTGAGAGTGTCATGGAAAATAGGTTGGTACAAAATTTTGCTTGACTATTTTGATCTCGGGGGCATATACATACATTTATCCAATTAAATAGGACAGGACAACTACCTAACCCCGCCCATCATAACAACACTTGACCGTTAGCTCGTGGGTCATAGCTAGCAGAGGGATATCATATTAGGAGGTGTGTGTTTTGATCTCAGTGGGCAAAACTTTTTTTTTTTTATATATATATATATACATATATATTTCCAAAATACAGTGCCTGAGGCCTAATTTATTCATTTCTCTCTAGTCCTCCTCTTCCTGATCTAATAAGGCGGCAGAGGGAGATGGGTGGAGGACTAAAGCTCTGTATCTCACTATAGCTCCAAATCATTTGCTTTCAAGCTATCTCTTCCCATTTAGTTTGTTTCACTCAGATATACATCACATTACACAAGATAAAGATGTTCTAACATCTGTTTCACGGTGACGTTAAGTCTGACAATTTGGAGGTGAGCCTGACAAGAGTCTGAGATGTCCTAAGTGTATAAAGCCCTGGGGACCTATTATGATTTTGTGCTTTTTCCTTTTCCTTTAGTTTGTCATATAGTTTTTTGTGCACGTAAAAAGTCTGCGAAGTTATAAAGCCCAAAGTCCACGCCAAAGGGAGTTACTCTCCCCCACAGAATCACTGCTCCTGAACTGCCTGAAACACCAGGCTTGAAGTTTTCCGTAACGTGATTATGGCACCAAGTAACACACTTGCATAATACCTGCATAACGGCTAGTTTGGCACGCCCTAAAACAAAGCTAGTTAGAGCGGAGCTGGAGTGGAGTCCGAAGAGTTTGGTGCAGTAGAAACACAACATTGGGCCAGCTGACCAATCAGGAGCTCAAACAGAGCGTTTCAGTGAAAAGAGGTGCTGCAGCACAGGTGGTATGAGAAAAATAAAGCATTTTTTGAACATTAAAGCATGTAAACATGTTCTAGTACAACCCCAAAATACCAGTATTCTCCTGAAAATATGCATAGTAGGCGATCTTTGTTTCATGTGGCGCCACCATCAGGCCAAACTTTACATATCTTGTCCCAATAAGGATCTGAGAGCAGCAAAATGTCTCCATTCCTCATCAAATGATTTTGTTTTCTGGTGTGTAACGAGCATCAAAGCAGCTAGTGTGGCTATAGACTTTTAGCTTTTTAATGTGATGAAAACTGGCACAACAGAGCACTTTCATTAGCCAGTGTCTAAATTCTGTGTGCATACTCCACTAATTACAGGATTACAATGCCTGTTCCAGTCTGTCGCAGCAAAGATCACGGACTGCTGGAAAGAATAGAACCAGACAGAGGCCTTCATCTAAATGAACACAACTGAACAATACGTCCAGCTCTCTATGGTATCTATAAATACACATCAAGAAGGTGTTCTTTTAAACAGCAATTAAAACATCACTGCATTAAGCAACTAAGGAACCAACAGTCCTAATTATTCTGAATCGAGGTCAAGGAGTAGAGAATATATCCTGCTGGAAAAAAAAGTTGTCTTGTTTTTCCCTTTTTTGTTGTTGCTGTCTCTCTCTTTACCCACTGTCAGACACAGCTGACATTAGTATTCTGATACAGCCTCCTTCAAGCAGTGTTCGGTGCCAGCCACTTAATTTGTCATTTATTGCTCCATGACAACTGAAGTAATTGAACCTCTTGCCCATGGACGAGATCTGCCAGCCTTGTGGCCGTTTTCTCCCATTGTGGTAGAGATGGAGCTACAGGACCTTGGTGCAAATAAGGGCACGGATCTCATTTTATGGGGCAATGAGATGGTTAGTATGTACCCACGCCACAAGGGCCTCTGAGATGTTTGTTGCACGCCTCAGAACCCCAGTAAAGGGGATAAAAAGAGGAAATTGGAGAGTATAAATAGCTATGAAAAATGAAGGAGCAATGACAGGGGAGATGGAAACAGCTTTGATTCTTTTTCATTAGATGTTTTGTTGAAACAAGTGATTTTAGGAAATCTTATAACGGAAAATGAGGATGCAGACTAATTGCGTGGCTGCAGACTGGGGATCATTTGCGTATTTATCACAAACATCATGCACCTGGAAATGAAAGTGATTGCGAATCAGCTAAAGATACAATGAATTAAAGATTAATCTGCTGATTTACTACTTTTGTTGTTTCTGCAGAGAATGAACCACCTGTGTTCATGTATTTGTTTTTGTTTGTTAACCTCTGACCAATCTCGGAACTCATCGTCTATCCGATAAGCCTCTGGGGGCAAGGGAATATATTTCTGGGGTAGCCAGCAAATATCTGGGCCAAGACTTCCTTTTCCGTGCGTTGCTCATTGTTTACAGTCCGATTAGCAACTTGAGATATGAGACTGGAGTTGGCAACCCGGTCTCAAGGGAAGGAAACATTACAACAACAGTCTGCATGTCATGAGGACACAGTTTAGGCTCTTTGTGTGTCATTTGTACACCACGCAACAAAACCATTCACATCCGTTTAGGGAACAAATCCACTTAGTTAGGTTTAGGAAAAATTTCATGGTTGGGCTTGGAATAAGTATGTAAACTAAGAAAAATCTGTACGGTGACAATGTAACAAGTACGCAAAAGACGTCACAAATGTCACTAAAAAAACGTGACAAACGTCACTAACTTAACTTGCAAAACAAAACATTGGTCTCGAACACCGGTCTCCTGGTTAAAAGTCCATGTACATGCCAAAAGCAAGAAAGGCGTTCTTATTGCATGCTATATGCCCTGTGCATTATCGTGGCATTCATACGCCTTTTCCTGCAAAAGGGCTGGAGTTCGAGTTGCGAGATGTACGACCGAATTGTTTTACAAGTAGCCAGTTTACAAGCTAATTTTAAACCAATAAAAAGCAAATTATCATCAGACGATAGTCGGTGGCCAACACGTTCCGCCTCTTATCTGCATTCAACCAAAGCCTGCTCGAATGTGTCAATACTACTCAGACTACAAACAGAGACCAGAACACTTCCGATGCTGTTCTGGTCCAAAAAATAATGGCTGGATTGAGATGAAATTGTATTAATATACACACAGCAAACAGAAAGAAATCTATTGATTTTGATGACCACCGACCTTTCCTGCAGTGCTATCACTGAGGCAAACTGTGCATACCCACCCTTAATTATTCTGTTATCTTCTCTACACAGTGTTGCCTCTGAAAGTAACATATTGACCAGTACAGTACACTTGTTCTGCCATCTACCCAGTTCAGTGTTTACTCCATTGAGGTTGTCATGCATCTTGAGCAAACAAATTATATCTGGAAAGGGATTTAGACGTAAAAACACTCCTGACGTATTATGAACAGATTGAAATCCAATTGCTGCAGGAGGTAGTCTGAGACATCAGCCAGATGTTATACTGTACAACTGTTGGCATATTTGTGTCTTAATGCCACACATGATAATTCAAAACGCCATCCAATGTATAATGTCAAGTTATATTCCTATCCGACATCCAAGGCTGAGCAAAGCTAAGCATCATAAATAGGCTAGGTTTTCCAAAGCATTAGTGTACAGTATGGTGGAAAATTGACAGCATTGCCATAACTTAGTGACAAGTCTCCATTAAGCTAGTCGCTCACCCTGTTTTTTTTCACTGAAAGCAGCTAACTCTGATTGGAAACGAGTTTGATGAGAAAGTTGAGGGCCATAAAACCAAAACAATTTGCTGAAAGTTGCTAAAACGCTCCATAGAGCTGAGGAGAACTCAGGCGGCCTTCGGGTCTGAGAAGTGAAGCCAATGCAGAAGTGGCTTAAACTTGCGTTCTTTCTTATAGCCAGCAGGGGGCGACTCCTCTGGTTGCAAAACAAAGTCAGATTGTATAGAAGTCTATGAGAAAATGACCCTACTTCTCACTTGATTTATTACTTCTGTAAACATTAAAAACATGAGTTTATGGTCTCAATCGCTAGTTTCAAGTCTTCTTCAATACAGCATGATGTTCATTTAGTAAATTATGGTCCCATTTAGAGTCAAATAGACCATAAAGCAGGGTATGCTTTAGGGCGTGGCTACCTTGTGATTGACAGGTCGCTACCACCGCATTATCCGGTCTGAACTTTAACCATTTCACAGTGTGTTTTAACATTAATGAAAGTTAATTGTAACATTTTTCATTCCTAAAAATGTCTTATTCAGGTTGTACTTAGCTCCACCCTCTTGTGTCAATTCTGGTTGCAAAAAAAACAAGATGGCAAAGTCCAAAAATCCAAGATGACGATGGCCAAAATGCCAAACTCGAAGCTTCAAAACCGTCGTGGTGACTACATCCACTTCTTATATACAGTCTATGGGAAAACTGCAGGGTTGGGTTATAATTATCTGTGAGTTTGTCACTACAAGCGACACCTTTTACATTGCACATAGTCCTTTGATCCAGTGTCAATCTAAAAATATTAATCAGTGAATCTTTAAACATTTTACCATTTGAAGGAAACAAGATTAAACATTAGTGACGTGGATCCCCTGACACACTTCATCAGAACGGCAGAAAGTGGAGAACAGACAAAGCTGAATGTTAAAGTACTGAAGACATTCACATAGAGGTGGGATGTAACCCTGTAATGGGCTCCGTTCAGAGCCGGTGCTGGAGTACCTAAATATAGCAATGAAACAATGACAGCTGAAGGAGACACATTTGCCTCCAGAGGATTCCCAATACAATGACAACAAACCCAGTAGCTTGGCCTAACTTAGCCTTTGCTCACATTTAGACTTAGATAAAAAGGGCTCCCAGGTGTCTGGTGAAATCAAACTGTCATAACAGGGAAATGGGTAAAAATGTACAGTAGCCACTGTTGATCTATGTTTAAGGGAAAATATAATGTTGGCATTCTTTACTCCAAATTATAGTGTTGCGATTTTCTTGTTTCAGTCAGTGCTATTTTAAATGCTGGACTGCAATGGAGAGAGGGGATATTTTCCCAGGGTTTGGATCAGTGGAGCGATTAATTCATGAGAGAACATATAATTTACATCGCTTTAGGCTGCTTCACCGATGATGAAATGCATCCTCCATTTAAGCCAACAAGTAATCAGGTATCCATCAAGTACTCAAGAGATCAGATCTCTGACAAGGTCCAATCATTTCCCCAGTTAACCGTCACTTCCACACACACCAGAATTTGGCTTCAGCTAAAAGGTTGAGTTGCTGCAAATAAGAAATTTTGTGTGTTGTGTGTTTTTTTTTGGCAGTACTGTAACAAACGGTATAGCTCCCCAGTCAGTGTCCTTTTTAAAATATCAACCACACAAGCCAGTCAGCGTGAATCAGAAAATGCCAGCATCCCTTAGTGTTCAGATCAAATTCTGAACATCGGTATATACTGTATAAGTAAAGAGACAAATAACAGGAAGGAATGGGTTATATCATTTCTAAACATGCTATTATTCTCACTGTGTGCTGTCCCTCATCCTACCAACCTATTTAACATATAAGGACTACCGACTGGGGTCCCCTTGGACCCCAATATATTGGGGACTTTTTAAAAAGCACTAAATAAAACAGAAAGCAATGATATGAAGTCATTGGGAACAAATTGATTGATAAAGTCTTGAAAAAATTAGAATGATAGAATAAAGCACCTGTGAGATATGACAAAAAGTAGACCTCGGGGACCCCAGTTGGTAGGATGAAGCTTAATAAAGTAAGCCAACTCCCTCATCAAGGACTCTTCGAAATAACAAACAATTCTGCCAGATTGTCTGACATCGTTGCGCTCCAAAAACAATCCTACAGACTTATTAATGCTCAATCCTGGCTCATGAGTCATCACAGGCTTTACTCCTTCGGCATGTCTCTACATCCTTGATATCAATCTCTTCAGAAAGACTAATTAGCCCTGTGGTCTTGGCACTCACCGAGCTACACTGTAATCAGCAAAGGTGAAAAGTACAAAAGATGTGAACTGACTCATCTTTTCTCAAGTCACAGTTTATAAGATCCAAGTCTAAGGCTCGTCTCATGTCCACATAAAGCCACTTGTTCAGTCACAATAGGATCACGTCAACAGAGCCGTGCAGAGATGCAGCTAATTGTTTTTGTAGCTTGCGTTTGTCATACCAAGCTTGGGTAAAGGATGAAACATTTTGGGGTCAACTGTTTCCCACAGCAGTGCAGACACTTGGATACAAGTTGGGACACTTTATCATAGAAACATAAAAGTGGTATAGAAGCGAATTTGATTTCTTTTTGTTTTGCTACTGGATATCTGGATATATATTGTTTTTTTTGCAACCAGAAGTGAAACAAGAAGTTGGAGCTAAGTACAACAGAACGCTGAATAAGACATTTTTAGGCGACCAAAAATGTTACAATTAACTTTGATGAACTGAAACTGAGACACACTGTTAAAGGGTTAAAGTTCTAAGACAAAAACACGGACAACTCCCAGACCGGACAACGCCGAGGTAGCGACCTGTCAATCACACGGTAGCCATGCCCTAAAGCATACCCTGCTTTATGGTCTATTTTACTCTAAATGGGACCATAATTTACTAAGTGAACATCATACTTTATTGAAGAAGACTTGAAACTAGCGATTGAGACCATAAACTCATGTTTACAATGTTTACTGAGGTAATAAATCAAGTGATTTCATTTTCTCATAGACTTCTATTCAATCAGACTTCTTTTTGCAACCAGAGGAGTCGCCCCCTGCTGGCTATTAGAAAGAATGCAAGTTTAAGGCACTTCCGTATTGGCTTCACTTTTCAGAAGCGGAGGTTGCCGCCTGGGCTATAGTCTAGTTTTCTAGTACTTTTAGCCTATTTGCAGTCAAGCTATTTCACTTTAGACCCCGCTAAAACTTGTGTCAAACATAAAAGTCATGATTTCAAGTCAAAATAACCTATATTATGTAAAAGATGCGCTTAGCCTGAGTAAGGTCACATTTACAAATATGTGTAAATACCCAATTAATTATCACTGAGAGTAAGTAAGTGTAGACAGCCATGTGTCTCTTTCAATACAATCAAAAATGATGCTCATTTTCTTTGTTTCCTGTCAGCAGGAGAACATTAACATGGAGGATTGTGGTTCCTTAGATCAGGCCCCCCTTTCTGCACAGACCAATCAGTAGCCTACAAAGCACTATGTCGACAAGGACATGAGCTCTCACTTGCTCTCAACAAGCGAACACCACCAACAGTGTTCGATGGCTGCCCAGCTTTTTTTTTTTTCTTTTTCTTTTTTCAAAAGAATACCACCCTCTGCATGTGTTTCTTCACTTTCATGGCCGAGCTGTGTGACGAAAGTGTGGAGACAACAGGAGATGATGTTAGTGTTAGTAGAGGGCTGCTTTCATCTTAGCCTTGTTAGACGGGGCAGATATTTGGCTTCCATTTCACTGCAAAGTAATTTATTCCATCCACTTTTACCTGGATTTCATTACGCATCGGTCAAGGTTGTATTCAGATGCAGTTTGTCCACATTACATTCATAAGTGTTAAAAACAATTATTATCAGCAGCCAGATAGAAAAAACTTAATACCTCCTCAACATGCAAATGCACTTGGCTTGGGCAGTACTACCTGTCCACAATGACAGTAAACATCTGTTTTCATTGTTCTGCATTGTAAGTCTCCTCCATATCCAATAGCTGGAGCCAATCCCAGTGTTGGGCGGAAGGCAGGAAAACACTGTGGACAGGCCTCCAGTCTACTGCAGACACACACACACACACACACACACACATAGACAGACAGTCATGCTCTCATTCACACCTACAGTCGAAGCGATATGGAGTCATCAATGCACCTGGCTTGGTTTCAGATTATTGTGTGGGTGTGTGTAGCGTACAGTATGTAGTGTATAAAATCACTGAGGCATTCTCATGTGTGTGTGTGTAGGCACATGTGTTCAAAAAAAGCTCATCATTGAAAACAAGAAGCGCTATTTGTTGTTATATTTGTTACACACTATTCAGTGTGACAGCTATATTTGCATGAGGTACAGCTCTTGTAATTGTACCGCTGTTAAACAGTTGCATGTGTTAACGGTCAGAGAGAACAGAGAAAACTAAGTACCAGCTATGTGGATGTGCTCCTTTGTTTGCTTTACTGCAACGTTCTTATCTCGACTGATCAGACACCGAGTCAAACACAGATGTAGATGCGGTAATACCCATATAAACCCTGTTAACATCCAAGCTGTATTTATGTACTGTATATAGCACTATACAGGAAATGAGTTTCTGATGCCCCCATTGTATTGATGAACAATCAAACGTTAATTCTCCACAAAGCATTCATCTATAAATCTATAAATACATATAGCCTGGGTATGATAACATTTGTTGTAGCTGTATTTAGAATTTCATTTGATTGATTTCAACAAGTGGAGAAAAGGAGGACTCTAATGGGATACTCATGCAGCTGTGTTCTGCTTTTGTAGATGAGTGAGTAGGCAGCCGTTTGCCAACAAGCAGAAATAACAACCCGGTCAAAACAGCAAAATAAGGGTTGTGTCCCTTCCTAACTAATATCAAGGCCTATGGAAAGGAGGCTGGGTCACGGGCAGACATGGGTCTTGGGTTATGGGGTATAACACATGTGCAGTGTATCTGAAGCTGTGGTCGTGCGCTGCGATTGGCTCAATTTTGGCGAGTGCAGGCCAGATTTTACTGTACATGTGTTATACCCCCAAAGATATGACGCGTGGATGACGCATGACCCAGCCTCCTTTCTATAGGCCTTGACTAATATGCAGTGCACTAGAGTTACTGTCCGCCATTCTATTGGAGTGTTTGAATTCTCAGAGTAAAATTTATTTGTGATATATGCCCTAAAAAATTAGCGTCCATAACGTGTATTCATTTCTGCTAACAATTCCACAATGCAATGTGTTTAATTTTATAGAAAAATGACAGTTTGTAACACTGCATCAATCAGTGAGGATGCAAAATGATTCATAAGTGTCCAAAAATCTTAATTTACTGCTCACTACAGAGTGAACTACTAAGTGTCTATTACAGGGAATAATAAATGAGTGAGTGTCCACACAGTGGACTATAGCTCCCAAAAAGTATTTTTAGAGTGAAAAAGGCAAATCTGGCAAATGGCCAACATGACGAAGAGCAAGGTTTATATTGACACCAAACTGGTCGCATCATGGCAACGTCATTGTACAATTCATTACAGGAGTTGATTCATATGCCTGAAAGGATCCCCATAAAACAGTAATAGTAATCCAATGAAATATATCCCAAACTAAATTATTTGTTATAAAAAATATATTCTTGAAAAAGAGAACTACAGCATAAGTAAGGGATAATGTACAGCGAGCCGGTTTATTTCATAACAATGACCCGCTAGCTGTACATTATCCTATTGGTCAAAAATTGCTTAATGCAGCTTTAAGGTCAGAGTATAAAATTACAAAATACAGTCTCAGCACAATGACATGTTTTTTAACCAACTTGAAAATCCCTATTTGATGCTGAGCCACTTATGTCTATATAGATAACACTGACTCAGATAGCATCAATACCAAAGTGAGTGTGGCTTAATAAAAAAAACTTATAAAATCCACAAATCATTTTTGCACGGTTCCTCTCGTAGTCATGGCAAGTGCCGTTGCTAAGAAGAGAAATGTATGTTAACATAACATAGAAGGACACTGACTCAAAGAAACAGCTGAGTTGCCTAGCAAAGCCTCTTTGTTCCAGCCCTCAACTATGAGCGCCTAAAACGCCGTCATTACTGGCACAAGGAGCCAAATGAGATTCCCTCGCAGAGCGGCGGCGCTCACTTTGCATAACAGGGTGAGAAGTTCAATGATCTGAGCGAAACCCGGCGCCCTGCCGCTGCGCCGCCATGTTGAGGGGGTCGGCTGAGGTTTTACAGGAACCTGATACCCTGCATCATTGATTCCTGTAAATAGAGCCCATGGTTGTTGGCTTCCACATAAACTGTGATTAATGGAGGTAATTTCCAGATGTCAGGAAGTTCAACTTTAGAATTTTCTTTTCTCCAATTTTGCAGTCATACCACTATTAGAGTTTTTCTCGTCCTTTAAAGTTACTCAAAAATTCAGGATGTAATTAAGTCCCCTACATTATGCAAAATCTGAATTATTGCCACAAAATTAATTCCACCGTGAAGTGGCCCTTGCTGCACTTATTGTAATCTTACTGGAGCTTTCATAATTGACTGGGAGAAGCCTTTCTGTGAGTGTGACCAGTAGTAATATAAATACACAGTTAACCAAGAGAAAAATTCATGAGACTGAAAAATGTCTCCATTCAGCATCTTTTAAGTACATTAACGGGAACATGATGGGGTGTCAGCCAACACACACACACACACACACACATAAGCTTTAGGGGCTGCTTTAGGGCCCTTGTCGTGAGTTTCCAGTATCTGTTGCAGTAATTGTCACTGAATTGGAAAAAGCCATCGCCAACCACCCGACTCGTAAATTGCTGACAAACAGATGATGATTTATTCATCATTTCCACAATGAAACTTGTTTTCCTCACTTTGCTGTCGGACGTAACTGCCACCATGTTCACTTCACACAACTCTCTGGTAATGAATGTCACTTTGTCATTGTGTGTGTGTGTGTGTGTGTGTGTGTGTGTGTGTGTGCGTGTGTGTGTGTGTGTGTGTGTGTGTGTGAGTGTGTGTGAGTAAGCTGCAAGAGAGGTGTCTAGCCATGCATGACTCCAGCAGTATGTGTGAATGTGCATCTCTTTCACTTGTGCGTTGACGTGATGCAGATTGAACTAAATGCTGCTGCTCAGAACGATTCATACCAGCAGCTTTGTTTTCTGAGACATCTGAATGCATGAAGCCCCTCTCTCCATTATTTCAAGTGGGTCATGGAATTGAAATGTTAAAGGTACAGTGTGTAAGATTTGGTGGTGTGGTTGCAGATTGCAACCAACTGAGTACCCCTCCGCTCACTCCTCCCTTTCCAAGGGAACGACGGAAGTCAGACGGCGCCTGGCGGTACCACGGTTTTGCACGCAATTTCACAAGCATGTCGGAGAACTAGGGTGGGCTTCAGGTAACGTAAAAACTAGGGATGTCACAGTTAACGCGATAATAACGCAATAACAACGCGTTAACGCAAATTTGTTTTAACGGCAATCACTTCTTTAAAGCAATGCCGCAACTTGTGCTTTTTAGGTTGTACCATGCTCAGTTTTAAAGCTAAAGTGAAGATACTGGCATCATATGAAACTACAAAACCTAAGGAATCCATCAGTACCAACCAAGGACACTAAATAACGCTCCAAAGCTACGTTACATTTTGGCGAGGAAAAAACGGAATGGCCATTTTCGAAGGGGTCCCTTGACCTCTGACCTCTAGATAGGTGACTGAAAATGGGTTCTATGGGTACCCACGAGTCTCCCCTTTACATACATGCCCACTTTATGATAATCACATGCAGTTTGGGGCAAGTTATAGTCAACTCAACACACTGACACACTGACAGCTGTTGTTGCCTGTTGGGCTTGAGTTTGCCATGTTATGATTTGAGCATAATGTTTTATGCTAAATGCAGTACCTGTGAGGGTTTCTGGACAATATTTGTCACTGTTTTGTGTTAATTGATTTCAAATTATAAGTATATACATAAATTTGCATAAGCAATCATATTTGCACACTCCCATGTTGATAAGAGTAATAGATACTTGACAAATCTCCCTTTAAGGTACATTTTGAACAGATAAAAAATGTGTGATACAGTTGTGATTAATCATGATTAACTATGGACAATCATGTGGTTAATCATAATTAAATATTTTAATTGATTGACATCCCTAGTAAAAAGGTGAAAGGCTCTCATTAGAGACAGTGTTTGGTTTGTCCGTTCTGGGCTACTGTAGAAACATGGCGGACTCCGTGAAAAAGGACCTGCTCCCTATGTAGATATAAGGGCTCATTCTAAGCTAAAGAAAACACAACAATTCTTAGTTTCAGGTGATTATACAATAATGAAAACATAGGTCTGAATATTATATTCCATTTCTGCTAATAGATCCCCTGAAATGTTACACACTTCCTTTAAGTTAGAGTGAAACGAGATATCTTAAGTGTGCTGCTGTATCACTGTAACAGATGTTGGATAAACATCACCACTAAAAATGCATTGTGGCAATAAAATGCTCTGCAGGGGAAAATAGCTTCCACCATCTAAAATATCTTTAGCAAGAAGGCATTACACTCTAAATTAAGCTGCTTTAATGTAGAGGATCACATTTGCGTTTAGAAATGGTAGATTTAGTTTGCTTTGACAGTATACTATAAAATCAGGGTTGGGCCTAAAGAAGAACAAAATAAAAGGCTGAAAATCTTTTGAGTATGAGGACAGTGTCTGTGCAATACAGTTAAACTCTTACACAAAAGAAACAGTTTGACAGGTGGGTGGGAAAAAAAGGAGAAAAAAGCCTCATCTTGAGCAACAGGAACACACGACCTCTCAGCTCTGCCACTGCAGCGAGCTCACACCTCCGTGCTCTATGGAAATGGGGATTGTCTGAGATCCGAGAGTCACCAAAAAACAGGGAGAGGTTTCAGTAATGTCAAACATGCACGGGCTGCAGGATCAATACAAAGTCCTGATCTCAAATTGATGAAATGCCTCTCCTCTGAGCTTCAGGGATAATCTCACCCACTGATTTATCTGTGCTAGCAATGCTCTGCAGAACATGCAGTATCCCTGCACGTCTCCTGTGTTTTCTATCTATTTGTTTCATCAGAATTAGATCATATACATACAGTATATGGGGGAGAGAGCTCTGCATCATGTGTGACTTATTACTTTGTTTTTTAAAACTATGACTACAATCATTCCCTAACCTTAACCAAGTAGTTATTATTTTAACATGAAGGTTCCCTAACCCCATTTCAACCCAAACCACGACGTTTCTCTAATGGGAGGATATTTACAAAGCTGGATGTGAGCCAAGCCCAGTAGCAACAGTTACTGGATGAGGACGCAAAAGATTATGTTGCCATAATCACATTCAAGGGTTCGTTCTGGGTCAACCGACTGGTGTTCAGAGTGGCTTCCAGAGAACAGTGAATGGTGACCCCACCAGGGCCCAGCAAAATATTTGAATGTAGTCTATAGAGATACCATTATAACATTAAACATTTACTGTGATTTATGAAAGTTTTGGGAGGTCCTGACAATGAACATTATGCATATTGGGGCGATTAAAAAACACTTTGTTGGGGCAAATGCACAGGCGCAGTTTGCGTTGGTTCAGGGAGCTCACTGACTTTACAAATGAACCAAGAGCTTTAAACATGAAGTTATACAGACTGACGAGTGACTCATTGACTGGACAGTGTTGGAGTGACTGCCAGCAGGTCATGCAGCACTTTAAAGCTTCTAATGTGTATATTTATGTTCTCTGGTCTCACAAAGTGCTCATAAAGAACTGATTATGAACATTATTTGTATTGCTAGACTCCAAATCGACCGCTTATTATGAATAACTAGCGCAATGCCTGTTCGGAACGGGACGATCGCTTGGCCTCCAGTGTTGATGCTTGTAGCTTTCTCGAGAACCGCTCATCCAAACAACTTCACACTCGACACTGCGATCCCTCGGGTCCTGAGCAATACACCCGCCATGACAAAGTTGCATCCCTAGCAATGCTAGAGTATACGCCTCATTTGGGTGCAAAAGCTCACACGAACATCGACGGAGAGCGAGCTGTATCCAGCATGCCATTCAGCAGTGTAATAGTTAATATTGTAGCGAGCGTCGGACAGCGAGCTGTACCCAGCATGCCGTTCTGCAGTGTAACAGTTAATTGTTGCAAGCAACGGACAGTGAGCTGTACCCAGCATGCCGTTTGTCGGTGTTACGGTTAATGTTGTAGCGAGTGACGGAGAGTGAACTATACCCAGCATGCCGCTCTGCGGTGTAACAGTTAATACCGCAATACATGTATGACATGTCGTAATAGTGGTCCCCTCTCAACACACTACACAGTGTGTACTGTGCAAGACTAAATATGTCCCATTGATCTGAAGAGCTCACACTCAACACTGAACTTCGTTGGGTCCAATACACCCGAAAAGTGTGAGGTCGATCCGTTCTCAAGAAAACGGACAGGACAGGATGACATACATACAGACAGACAGACAGACAGAGACTGTCATCTAAAAACTTCCATTTTAGATGACAAACAGGTGGAGACTGGAGAAAAAAGAAAAAGAGCTACTGTATATTTCCGAGGTCGCTTCATTATGCACTTTTTAATGGACTTGATGAACTGCCAAAGTACACAAAGTAAGTTCACAATGTCACAAAGTAGTTTAGCTTTTGAATTCATGCTCGAGTCACATATCCGCGATCATAAAATCCACGCCAGAGTCCATTTGGAAGTGAGACCCACCTTTTCAAGCGGTCTCAGTCTAATTGTTTCGTCTGCACAACAGTTTGATTGACAGCTTTCACACCAGCCCAAACAAACCGCACTAACCCACTACCAGGTTACTACCTGGTGGTGTGGCATCAACCTTCCAGCTTCACTTTAGGAAAGGTGACATTTTCATATGTTAGTGATAACATCTTTAAGCATCTCTGGTTGAAGTGCGGCTCATTTGACAAAAACTAATATGGTTCTATCCATTGCATCATTGTGATGGGAAGGAAATAATGGATGACATGCATACATGATAATTTCACCTCATAACCAAGTTCCTTTTACACTGGTTCTCAGTATTCTCAATATTATCTGGCCCATCTACCGACGTTAAAAACCAAAATAGAATTTTATCTCAATATGTCACTCTCAAGTTAATCTGATAATGGCAGAAGAGAAATGAGCTCATTTCCAAGAAAATTGGTTAATTCTGCTGCTCTCTTGTGTGTTTATTTGAGTACCTTGTTATGATTTCCCAAAATGTCCATCAAATTTCTTTTCCCTGACCAAAACAAGTCCCAGTGTACTCTCAAGTACTGTCAAGCAACGCATCCCATTCTGTTTGTACTGCAAGGTTACCCAGTTTGTAGGCCTGTTTATTTTTCACTGAGTGAGGAAACATGGCTAGAAGAGGATGTTGGTGAAAAGACATGGCACTAAAACATGGAGTATGGTACCTGGGGGATTGGAGAATTGAAGGGAAAGAAATCATCTGAGGTCTGTTTAAACTCTGCTCAGTCAGAGCACATATAATCCTGACAGGATGATCTGCCCCACATACAGTGCTGTATTGTATAGATAGAGTTGTTTTTCTTTTCTGTCAATGACCACGTTTACTATCATTCTGCCCAGCATGAAGTGAAATATTTAGGTTAATATTTGCCTGCAAAGCATTTTAGATTTTGATTGCTGAAACACTCGGCCGATCAGAGCGTATTACATGCCTCTCAGATGGGGTGAGCGAAAATGTTCTGCCGGAACAAAGGGCTGACCCATTTGTTTGATTTGAAAAGGATACATTGGCACGAGGAGGCAAAACGGAGAGATGAATCCCTCCTCTTCCTCCACCTGTGCACAATGCATGTCACAACAAATTATACGGCAGCAAATATTCAATTTGGTACAGATGGCGCACAGAGGAGGAATTCTTCTGACTTCCATGATTCTCCACTTTTCATTTAACGCCACCAGTGGGCCAACGTTTTCACTCATCCAGTGAAACATATCAACATCTAAATATTTGGTACAGACATTCATGTCCTCCAGATGATGAATCCTTATGACTTTGGTGATCACTTAACTTTTTATTTATAAGGTCAAAATTTTAATTAGTCCAATACTTTGTTTTAAGACCAAATACTTCCAAAATGACATTCCCATCAGCCTCAGCTGTACTTTGTGATTAGTGTTAATTAGCTCATGTTAGCATGCTGACGGACTGAGCTAAAACTGCAAAAGCTGCAAAAGCTGTTTAACGGTGTCTTTCAATAGTAAATATCTGTCTTTGTGTCAGCAGTGCCTACGTTATATAGACCAAAAAAAAGTAGGAACACTGCCAAACAGAAATGTGCCATGCTTATTTTAAGGGAAATCTCCCCCCTACACATGGAGCCGCCTGACAGGCATTTCACAATAAGGCGGATGAGAAGTTGGCGGAGATTCCGCGTCATTCTCAGTTTGTGCTCACTGACTCACCCATTTTGTCCCATCAGACAGACAGCGACGTTGTAGCTACATGATGAAGGGGTTTTTAGTTTCTGGGGAAATCACAATACTATTCTTGAGGTAGACTTCAAAAATCTTTCCCAGCGGAAAAAAAAGATAAAAGAAACTGTCCTGTCTTTACGCGGAGGAGTGTGGAGATACAAATTGTAGTCCACCAACTTACTGGGACGCGTCGTAATGTGCCAAGTCAACGCTTCATTCTCTTTCAAGTGCCACTTTCAAGTTCTTTTGCAGTGAATGAAAGTGACACAGTAGGCAGAACTACAGCATCTCATTCAAGTTAACTTAATAACCTTAATTAAATGAATCATAATAAAATGAAGGGCTAAATAGGCAGTAACTGCTTCAAGCTGAGTTGAAAAATTAACACGGCTGCTGTGACCATAAAACAGCATAAAATGTTATGTCTGACGCTTTCATGTTATATTATTAATTTTGTCCGCGGTGCCTGACTTTTCACAAAGTGCCAGATAAGCTGTCAAATCCCATTAAAGCAAAAGTATCACTGATTGAGAGAGCAGAAGCTTAAACTGAGGGAATCCAGGGCATGTGATTACTGATTGATAGATATGGCATAATAGGACACTCAATATGGGATTCAGAAGTTAATAGAAATTTACAGATTTCTGCAAATACTTTTTTCAAGGGAAACATTGGTCCGGACTCCCGGAGAATTGAAATAGTTCTTTTGTTCCTCTGCTCTAACTCAGACTGAAGACTTAATGGAAAAATCCTCCCTTGGATTCACTTACACTGTTACGTATTATCAATCCGTGGTGCTCAGTGCATGCCAGAAGTGTTTTAGCATTGACGTGCCATAAATGATTTTTTTGGGTTCCCAACTTCCCTCAACTCGTCACACCTGCTTCGACTTCAGTTAGTGATTTCCCGCATTTCCCTAAATGCCTTTCGACAACTGCCAGAGCAGTGAGGGTGAGCGTTGAGTATATAGCAAACAGCGATAGTGTGAGTCAAAGGAGTAACACCCCTCACTCAAACCACAGCACATCACGCGTCTGCGTTGCATTGTGGTCTGTTGAGGCAGCTGTCAGCAGAGAAATTGGTTTCTGTGCCTCTTCTATAATGCATTTCTCTTTTATGATGGAGTGTTGAATGCCCGTGTGAAATTGTGCGTCTGACACCAAAACTAGATGTTCGCCCCCAAAGTTACAGGCAACTGGAAATGTCGCAGTGGATGAGATATCTTCACACAATGAACTCAGTCCAGAAAAAAAGGTACATCCCCAAATAGCAGGACATTAAAATTGCTTGATAAAGTAGTTCCTTTGAGGCATTTGTATTAATTGCTCAGATAAGACTGGAAATTGACAATTTAAGACTTTAGACTGTCCTCCCAAGAAAAACAACAGCATCATTTGTTTCAACAAATGCCCCCAAAAAGATAAATATGGAATTATGACTGTTGTCTGTTGGGAGCAAAGATGGAAACTGTCACGATGTTAGAGCGCCACAGACTCAGGGAGGAAGTTAAAGAGGAGAGCTGGGTCTATATTAACAGGTCGCTGTTCAATATCATGTTTCCTATGGGCAGCCAATGTTGGTTTCTTTTCACTTTTGACCTCCATCATTTCCTAACCTCGACCAAGTTGTTATTATTGTAACCATCAAATCAAATCAAATCAATTTATTTTTGTATAGCGTCAAATCACAACAGAAGTTATCTCAAGACGCTTTATAATGACGACAGAGGTCCCCTAACTACTATAATCTCAACAGCTATTGGATGGATTGCCATGAAATTGTGCACATTCAGGGTGCCCAGTGGATTAATCCTAATAACGTTGGCAATCCCCTGACCTTTCCTTCCATCTTTGGTGTATGACTTAAAGCAGCGGTGGGTAGAAATGGAGCAAATATGATTAAAAAAAGTTATTTTACTAAAACGGTCAGTAAATCCTGACAGTAGTGCATGAAACAGGTAATCTGAAAACAAAATCATGTGCCTCGGTGTCCTCCGGTGCTCCTAATGGCATCTGCAAGATTTCACAGACCGGAGGAAAACAACCAATCAGAGCCAAGCTGGAGCCTGCCGTCTCTTAGCAGCTGTCAATCACTCGCAAACTCCAATCAAACGGTCAAATAGCCAATAGGAACGCTCTCTCTCTGAAATGACCTGTGATTGGCCAAAGTTTCTCGTCACGGGCTAGATTTTTTTAAAGTCTGAAAACAGAGCCATGAGGAGGTGCAGAAGTCTAGTTATCTCTCAGAACAGTTGAATTACAATATGCTGAAAGGTGATTAAGGAATTTTTACCCAATGATGGCAAAAATATTCTGCCTACTGCCGCATTAATATTTGCAAATGTTGAATCAGACGTTTTTAGGCAACCAAAAAGGTTATAATTAACTTTCATGAACTGAAAACAGACTGTGAAAGGGTTAAAGTTGTAAGATGAAAACACGGACAACTCCCAGACCGGACAATGCCGTGGTAGCGACCTGTCAATCACAAGGTAGACACGCCCTAAAGCATACCCCGCTTTATGGTCTATTTGACTCTAAACGGGACCATAATTTACGAAATGAACATCATGCTGAATTGAAGACTTGGAACTAGCGATTGAGACCATAAACTCATGTTTACAATGTTTACTGAGGTAATAAATCAAGTCAGAAGTAGGATCATTTTCTTATAGACTTCTATACAATCAGACTTCTTTTTGCAACCAGAGGAGTCGCCCCCTGCTGGCCATGAGAAAGAATGCAAGTTTAAGGCACTTCTGCATTGGCTTCACTTTTCAGACCTGGAGGTAAGCCACTGGTATAGCCTCACAGGGCTTAGCATAGCTGTAGTCTTCATTTTTTTGCTCAACCCTGGTTTTCAATAACAGCCAATTGATTTTTGACATCTGTTGTTTTCACTGAGTGGAATGTGAGATATTCACTATCAGAGAGGGTTTCCATCCATCAAAACATGCTTCTAATTAACACTAAATTGGTTTCAGCTGATTAACTATTGCCGGAACAAAATGGCCTTGAACACAAAAGAGAAGAGAAGTTTAATATCCCATTAAATATTCATCATGGTTTATGTGTGGCTGCAGGAGCCGAGGACCACTGGAGATTGTGTGATGGGAAAGGGTGAATTAGTTTGATTTATCTCAGTGGTCTTTTTTTCCTTTCACCCAATCTAGTTTGGATAAAAATGAGTCCTTTAATTCCATATTATAATTTCCAGAGTTCTTTGTGACAATATATTGTACAGTATGTTTGGACTCACCTGATTTGTTTATAACAGACAAGCTAATTTGATCATGGCTCAAGTGAAGGACCAGGTTATTGTGTAATATCAAGTGCATATCAGAGTTAATGATGTTGTCAATCAGTGCTGACCTCAATTTAAAACGGAGGTTTGGAGGTCAGGAAAGCGATGACTTTCATTTCTTTTTTCCTCAGCAGCTAAATGTTTTCGCAGTGATCTACCTACGACCATCACTTGTCTGGCTTTAGGCCTCTGCCAGAGTCTGCAATGATCAGTCAGAGACACATATAGCAGTATACGTTCTGTAAATAAGTACATCTAACCCAGAGTGAAATTCAATATCGTCTGTGTTGAAGCGTGGAGGAACAACATCATATTTTCCGCTTGTGCCAGATTAAGCTATTAGCAGGCTGGGGCATGTTCTATTAGCACATCATAATGAGAATAATAAAGTCGTGAAAACATCAATTGGATGAAAGAAGAGTAGGTAAGATTAATTATTATGAAACAACAGAATTGCCGTATTCATTTAAACAAACCATGTTAGATTACAGGCACAGATCTCTGTGGCTGCTAGGCTTGTTAAATGTATTCCACCTCCTCACTGGCGCAGACATCACATCTCCACGAGGAACATCTGCCAAAAGTCAGAATCATAAATATCGCAGAGTATGTTTATTTGGGGGAGATCTCACCCCACACACAGAGCAACCTGAGAAGTGCTTAACACAAACAAAGACAGGTCTGATTTTGTGTGTGCTAATGAATCCCACTGCTACGTTTTAACTCGGCGTGAAATCACAGCCTGGACCAGAACGAAAAGGGACGCTGTTTAAATTCTGTGTTTTAGATACATTTCATACTTAAAGCTGCAGTAGGTAGAAATGGAGCAAATATGATTAAAAAAGTTATTTTCATAACGCGGTCACATCCACACTGATACAAAGTAACCAGAGTTTTTAATAAAGCTGCACCTTAGAAGGCAAACATATCCATTTTTGTGACCCAAAACTCTGTTTGCATATGAACAAGAGGCCAAAACGTAGAGGAAAATATACGTTTTTTAAAATATCTGTATACGTGTAAACAGGGTCTTAGAGGTGCTATTAGATTTTGTTAGCGTTTCGTCCACTGAGTTGATGGAAGAGAGCTGTGGATCAATCAGTGGAGCTGTATAATATATACTGTATCTACTCAGAACCAGTGTTCCTGTCCTCTTGCCCCTGACCTGTCTGTTGAGTTTAACTGGGGAAACTGTGTTTTCTTTGATAGCATCTTGACACAGCTCTGTTAGTCCTTGATCCTTTGTCTTTGTTAGTCTTGGTGACTATATTAAAGAAGCCTTGTAAGGGTTCTCTGCTGTTTATTTTTGCTTCTCCTTTTCTCCTATTTTGTGTCTATTTAATATTCTCTTTTTGTTTGATTCAGTACAATAATGGAGTTTTTATTTGCCAGTTAGTGTGGGTTCTTTTATTTGTTGTTATTTTAGCCTCGGAGTCCCTGACGTCTTATTTGCTTCTGTTTTTGTAATATTTGTTTTCTATGCTAATCATCTTCATATAAATAAATGTCACTCAGTTTTATACTTTAAGTGCTTCAGCAGCCTTTTCTTGCCATGTGGGTCCCATTTCTTCGGCAAAGGTTGGGTAAACTTTCTATGTTACTCCTTGTGTTCCCCCGAGACACAAAGTTAAGGTCGTAACTTTTCCCTTCGGACAGAGCCAGGCTAGCTGTTTCCCTCAGTTTCCAGTCTTTATGCTAAGCTAAGCTAACCGGCAGTAGCTTCATATTTAGCACACAGACCTGAGAGTGCTATCAATCTAAAGGCCTTTACACATTGGGGTTTGTGTGATTAATTTGCACGTGAATATATTTTTTGGAACTGTTGTTTTTGTCACGAGAACTTTCACACAGAACGCAAATAATACCCGGCGAAAAAGCAATGTAATTTTTTCCGTAATTTTTTAGCTTTTGCACCGTGAATAAAGGCATCAACCAATCTCATTGTGCAAAACAGACATAATAAAAACGTACACTATAGTGTACAACAACCGTGAGGCTCCACAGTCCCAACCAAGATGGCAAACTTTATTATTCACAGCAGCGCAGCGCATACTGTTGCCAAATGGGAAATATTAAACTATTGTACCACATTCTTAAAATTATCGTATCTTGAGAAAAATTATCGTATGAATCACAAGAACACATAGGTGTAAATGTGTAACATGTGACAAGGGGGTTATGTGTCCATAAGTCCACCAGTCTGACAATTTTTGTAATTGCCTACTATTAAACATTTTAATTAAATTACAGCCTGACTTGAAGCCTGTTCATATTCTGCATGAAAACAGATAAGGCCGTAAAATTAAGCTAATGAAATAAATAACTGGTGCATTCAAAGCTCTCTCTCGTTCAAACTCTCTTCAAATGAGCATTGAGCAGCTGTGCTTGCGAGTGACGTTCAAGCATGATTGGCTGGAAAAAGGTCACGTGAAAAGAGAAGCGTAAACACAGATGTAGGATCCATCTGGAAATTAATTGAAATGAGACAGTGCGGACTAAAACCAACTAATTGTAATCGTCACAAAATGGTCAAATTATCGTACATTATGGCACTTTTGGGCATTATTATTCGTACATCGTACAGAGAGCAAAATTATCGCACAAGTACTATAATTATCGTATATCTGGCAACGCTGAGTGCATACCAGATCCACTCCTTCCATTCTAACCTTTCACAATAAAAGCCCTAGACATATAGGCTACACTGTGTAGCTGTTTACCAGAGGAAAATTAACGCTAAAAGGAAACTCCTCCTCTGGTCCTCTGCCTGCACAAATCTGTTATTGAAAAAGTGTTTTATTTTTCATTTTCTTGTTGTTTATTTGTCACAAAGAGCAAAAATGGCGAACTATTCCTCTAGTTATTCCTTTTTAACATCTAAAATATGAGTTATAACATTGCAGCAATTAATTTGGCTTGTCTGCAGAAAAAAATATGAATTTGAAACTTCCATTAGGAAAAACGTTAAATTTCCATAGTTATATAAACCAACAGGTCCCCAATGTAACCATGGATATTGAGCCACTGTGGTCGTGCACAAAAATCTATTGCAGTGATTTGTTTTATATCACCACTGATGACAAGTGATATATTACACTAGAAAAATGATGTTTTGGAAGAGCCATTACAGCCAATTCCCTTAAAAGTCTGTTTCTCCCCGCACTTTGCTGCAGTTGGGTTTGAGTCAAGTTGACCAAAGCCCATTTTTCACAAAATCATCAGGTATGATAAAAGCTTAGTAGTTGACTTCTTTGGTCCCATGGATCATTGCCATCCAGTCTTGCAGTTACAGTAATTTTCGATTCCACCAAACAAGAAGACGACCAAGAAAAATGAGAATTAATGGCGAAAGATATTGCTTTTTTATGGAATAACTGAAAACACAAATGAAGTGTCATTTGTCATACAGCGTGTGTGTTACCTTTCATCGCACTATACGATGTGTTGTATTATCATAAATTACACCAATACGTGCTTCTTCCCAGAGCATACGTACAAAATGATGTGTCAAAGTCTTTTTTTAGACACTGTTCTCTACTCATGTGGCTAACCTTTACTTGGCAAGTGAACGACAAATATTGAAAACTGTCAAACTTCCTCCACATGATGGAAGCCTGCCTTCTGTGCATTTACGCACAGATGAAGTGCAAGCTGCCGTCCTGGCAAGCCGAAGCAGTATATTTTGATCGCTCATCATCTTTGTTTCTTATTCGTGACATTTTAAAGACAGGGCTCACATTCTGGAGCCTCAAAATTAAACAAATGTTTGTTGACTAAAATGTAGCCACAGCTGCAGGATTTGTAATAGGCAAACACTGGTTAGATCCATAGGAGCCATTAGTTTTGAATATAACCAGGAGGTGGATGCGGGGTGCCACATTTCTGAGTGTTGGAAACAACTTAATGTGTGATTACGGCTTGTGCTGGCCTAAATTGTTACTGTTTGCTCACCGGAGTGTTAACATTACAATGCTGCTGACCCTGTCAGCTTGAAAAAAATTAGTGAAGATGAAAATTGTAATTATTTTTAGTCTCGCCAGTTAGATGCACCAGCAGCTTCCTTTTTCTCTCTCACAGCCTACTTTAATTATCCATGAGCAGGATCTCCTCACCTTATTAATGCTTGCAAATGCTGCCCAAATACAAGAATCTCCTTTGGCTGAGGCTCTTCACTGTAATATTTTTCTGAACTAACTTTGCAGGGGATGATCCGTGGGTGGACGTCAACCACTGCAGCTGCTCTGTGAGCACAGAAGTGGATGGCATTCGAGGGAGAGAGGGCTTCTTTTTCTTTTTTTTTAATAATGTGCCACAGGAAGACCGTGGAACCGCACAGTTCAAAGTGTTCATTCTAAATTCACACTTCAGTTCAGTTTGCAGTGTCGACGCCAACCTGCTGAGCTGTGCTGGAGGAAATCTATAGAAACAAATTTACTCCGAGTGTGTTGGTCTGGGCATGTGCGGAAGATAACAGGCTTCAATTACAAAGCTCTTTCTCCTAATTGAAAACGCAGCTAATAGCCTAAGTGCTTGCTATCTGGGGTAGCTAAAATAATGTGCAGGGGGCTCACTGGGTTGGGGCATTTGTTTCTGACTGTGGCTTTTGAGCCTGTTTTTCAGATATTTATCTCTATCACTTCCATCTTTCTTGACACTCTCCGGTCTCCGCTGTGTGCCATTCAATAAAACTGAAACTCCTTGTCATGTATCAGGAGAGATTGTGCTGCATTGCCTGTATTGTGATGCTAATAGCCCTAGACACTATCACTGCACATCATAGGCTCCTTGCACTGCGACCTACACGGAATTCTGATGCAAGCTACAAGGCCAATAAACATGGTACTGCAAAAGATCAAATAATGCAGCCGTTTGAAACAGTTTGAAAGTGTAAACCATAGACTGTATATATAGACGGACGACGTGTCTCCCCTTCCTCCCACTGTACAAAAGTGAAGCCAAAATATCCTGGATACTGGAGCTGCCATCTTGAGATTTTGACGTCATTTGAAGTAAGAGTCTGGGTCGTGTCTAGAAGGGCGCCCGCAAATTGCGATATCTGATCTGAGATCTGCAAGAACTTGCAAAAACTCGAGACTCGCTGCCCGACGACCTATCCTAACCTTAACTATTCGAGGTCAATGCCTAACCTTAACAATCTCGTGAGAGTTTCCCCAGTTTGCGGGCTCCCTTCTAGCCACAACCCAGAGTCTGCACAGTAGTGATCGGGGGAGCTGGAGGTGCGGTATCCAGGTCCCGCCCACACACCCGGCTGAGCCAATCCAGAGCCGAGCACGGCCGCAGCTTGTTAGCGTGAGCCAGCTAGCTGCTACGTTATCAACACAGTAGCTGTTTGGCTAGAAAGACACAACAACTAATCATAATATCTCTATAACTACATTTATGATCATGTATGTTCAGGTATGTTCCGTTACACAGACTGGTGACGGTTGTGGAAAGTTAAAGTTACATCTCCTTTCCGGCTCCATGACTACTTCACTCAGAGCAGAAGTCAATCAGAGCTGTCAATCATGACGTCTCACCACCTTTTTATAGCATCAAATAACCAATTATAACCAAACTTATCAAAAAAAAATGAACACTTGAGCATACATCAGCGTGATAAAAAATTACTTAAAATGGAAGAAACCATCTTTGGGGAAAAAATGTATTTGAAGTATACTTTGACTTTTTAGTTTGGCCCATGTCCCACCCACTAACATGGAGGGGGTGAGATTTCTGACCTATATTGCAGCCAGCCACCAGGGGGCAATCAAGATGTTTTGGCTTCACTTTTGGGAAGCTGTCATGTCGTCCATCTTTATATACAGTCTATGGTGTAAACGCACCACTCTAACTTGCATAAAGATCTGCTAGTGGTGGTTTGGAGACTTCCCTGATGTGTTCTTAGTTTACATTGCAGTGTTTGGCACAAAATGCAACACATACAGAAAAAAAAAAAAATCCCATTACATTTTTTAACAACTAAGGCCGCTCCCTTGAGCTGTAGAGGGCAAGGAATAACAAAGCTGAGGGAAGTCTCGGCTCCTTACCTCTGATGGGCTATTAGTTATTCTAGCTAGCAGAAGCCCCATTAGGTCTGCCATTTAATGCTCCCATGCCACGTTCTCACATGAAAGCTACAAGATTGATGAGGCGACCGTCTCACCTCGAGCTTCTTTTTGTGTTTGAGAAAAAATGCTCTGCCGCAGATAATCTGACAAAGAGCTGATTGAGCTACCTGTGTACCTCATGGTGTGCGGCATTGCTGGAAACAATGAAACACATTTGTGCTGGCCTCTCCAGTGACCTTAGTAAAAAAGACACAACAAGAATTCAAGGTGCGACAGCGCAATCAGCTGACTTAAATGATGTTATGAAATGATTAAAGCAGCAGTGGGAACATTGGAGCATATATGATTTAAAAAAGTTGTTTTTATAAAACGATCACTATATCCTGACAGTAGTGCATGAGAACAAAATCATGTGCCTCTGTGTCCTCCGGTGACCTCCGGTGCTCCTAATGGCAAGATTTCACAGACCGGAGGAGAACAACCAATCAGAGCCGAGCTGGAGCCTGCCGTCTCTGAGCAGCTGCCAATTACTCGCAAACTCTGGTCAAACGGTCAAACTAGGCAGCGCTGATCAAATATGAATCAATATTCTGTTACTGTAACAACTATTTCTCGCCTCAAATGTTTTCAGAAACATCTTGTAGTGTACTGTTTAGCTGTAAAATGAGAAAGTTTGTGATCCGGCCACCATGTTGAGATCTCTTGAGGAAATACCAAGCACCGCCCACCAGCCGGAGCACAGCCAATAGGAACGCTCTCTCTCTGAAATGACCTGTGATTGGCCAAAGTCTTAAGTCACGGGCTAGATTTTTTTAAAGCCTGAAAACAGAGCCAAGAGGAGGTGCAGAAGTCTAGTTTTCTCTCAGGACACTTGAATTATAATATGCTGAGAGGTTGTTATGGAATTTTTTGCCCAATGGTGCCAAAAACTTTCTGCCTCCTGCAGGTTTAATAGTGTCCACGTTGAATAAAGGAAATGAGCTGAGCAAGATACAGCACGGAAGGAAGACGTCTCCTGTGCTTGTAGTCTGACTAAAAGTGCAGCTAAGATTCCAGAGACAAGACGTCTGACCCAACACAACATGTCCTCTTCAGATTAACACAAAGAAAACGGAAGAAATTGTATTTGGTTCACCATCTGATTCTCATAAAGTTCCTATTGTTATTCATAACGAAAAAATCCTGCAGGTATTTTCATATAAATATTTGGGAGTAATGATTGATCATCTGTTATCTTGGAAAGACCACATTGAATTTGTCTGTAAAAAGACAAAACAAAGAATTTACTTTCTCCGCCGCCTCAGGTCTTTTGGGGCGAGTAAACAAATTCTTCTATTGTTTTTTACTTCTGTGATTATGAGTGTCCTGCAGTATTGTTATACTACATGGTACAAGAATTTGTCAACTACTTTAAAGTCAAAACTGCTCCAACAAATGAAAATCTGCTCAAAGATTGTTGGTCAACCCCTTGAGAAACTCTATGAATCAGCCTATCATAATAACATCGTAAGGCTGGCTAACAACATCGTCTCTAACCCCAATCATGTTTTGAACAGTGAATATCAACTGTTACCATCGAATCGGAGATACAGGGTTCCACGATTTAATAAGGTTAGACTGAAGCACTCTTTTTTGCATCAGTCAATCCTTAAACTAAATATGGAGCCTAATCCCAGATCAAATGTGCGTTAAAGGGCCCTGAATATTGTCTTCTGTGATTGTAATGTTTAAATGTTTGTATCCTTGTTTATTGTCTTTGTCCTTTCTGTGATGTTGCAAACGGAGCTGCTGTTATGCAAAACAAATTTCAGACCTGTCTGACAATAAAGTATAAAGTATAAAGTAAGTAAAGTTAATCACACTGGCTAATAATAATAAAGAAGATGCTGGTCAAAAGAAGACAGATACATAGCATTAGGGGAAAAAAAGATTACACAGGCAAAAAAAAGTGCCTAATTAAGCATTAGCAAATTGATTAGTCTTTCTGTCAAGGCTCAATCCCTCAGTGCCGTACACCGGTTCAGAGTCAGCCATGTGAAGGAGTCTGGCTTTAGGATGAGAAATTAAACTTTTTGGGACTAAAGTTTCACTTTTTAGGCGAATACTTTCTTTATCTTCCATGAGATTAAACAAAAGCAGCATAATGAAGTTTGTTACTGCGGTAAAGCCAGACAGAAATCGAGCCCAAATGCATAATTTATCTTTTATTTGGCTGCAGGCCTTTATGGTGTTCTCCAGCCTGCGGTGGCTGTTTGAACTTTGTAAATTAAACTCCTGAGTAAAATCTTAAGTACATGATTGCTAGAGGCAGAAAAAGGAGAATGGGATATATGATCAGCTGGTATGAGTGCAAATATTAACATATTAACACAAAACAAATAGCAAAACTCACACGACTGGTGCGTTTGCTACTACAGCTGTTGTAGCAAACCCACAGGATAGGAGAGGACCACCTGCACGGTGACTTGATCTAATCATTTTTTATCATTTCATTCTGGACGGCAAAGCCATTTGTGCTACCACTAATAGGCTGGATGATAATACGTAGATTCATCAATGAGCTCTCTGGTTTGTGTCAGGAATGAAAGATGAACCCACTTTGTGCATCTTTCTGTATGTTAAGTCCTCCAGGGAGAGGAGCTGCCACTGCAGTTTCAGCTAATGGGAATCATATTTCAGCAATAAAACTGTATGATTCAGAGCAACAGCTGGGTAATCATATGGAACTGAACAAACCCAGCGTGCTGTAGAACAAGTCACCGTGCGCTGACCTCTGCTTCCTTATCCCAAAAACAGACAAGAGGAAGAGGAGGAGGAGAGAAAAAAAAATTTCTCCGCGGATTGTTAGAAAATTTACCTCTCATGCCTTCGCAGTGGAAATGGATTTTTGGAGGGCAACGGTCATACCTCACATTCCCTGGAGCCTGAGATGGTGTATGTGTAAGGTCCTGTCCCATTAACCAGCACATCCATAGTCTCTGAGTGTGAAGGCTTGTAGTCCACATAGTACTCTTGCAGCGGCGAATTGAGGGAGCGCTCGGTGTCCCGTGACTTTTTCTGCCGCTTTTTAACCGCCGAGCGCTGCTGAAGCTGTTTGATGCTGCTGGGGTAGCGCTTCCACGAGACGTAGATTACCAGGAGAATTATAGCCACGGATAAGAGGAGGGCCATGCTGCCGGCTATGATCTTGTGGAAGGACACATACTCAGTGTCTGGCAGGGAGATGGTGGGGGAGGCCTCGGAGGGAGTAGGGGAAGCTGTCCTGTTCCAGATCAGCTTCTTATCCGCCACAGACTGTGTGGGGAGAGGCGGCAGCAGCTCAGGTTGGAACGCAGAAGTGAGGGGCGATGTCGTCGAGGGCACGGGGGCCGGTGTCGCCGTGCAGATGTTGTAAGTCTCCACCACATCGGTCACTTTCTCTCCTTGTGCCTCCTTGGGGCCGGCACAAATCATAGTGGACTCCTTGTTGCCCTTAAAGTCCTTGAGCCAGGCCGCCAGGGGACATATGTTGGGGTTGCAGTACCACAAATTACCAGCCAGGCTGATGGTGGTGAGGGAGATCCAAGCCTCCACCGCCTGCTGGGACACATTGCTCAGCTTGTTGGAGTCCAGGTTAAGGGTCTGCAGATTAGGGAGGCATTGGAACGTGCTTGGGTCCAACACTTGGAGCTCGTTGCCAGAGAGGTCCAGCTTTTGCAAGGAGGTCCACATCCACGGCAGGCCCTGGGTCAGCAGTTTGATACGGTTCCACTGCAGATAGAGCGCCCGCAGGTTGGTCAGGCGGGGGAAATGAGCGAAGTTGATCTTGGAGAACTGGTTGTGCTCCAGGTGAAGCTCGATGAGCTTAAGGAGTCCTGCAAAGGCGTTCCGCGTGAGGCTCCGTAGCCTGTTGTAGCCAATATCAAGGAACTCCAGGTTGCGACAGTCGAGGAAAACTCGCATCGGGACCGTTTTTAAGGAGTTCGACCTCAAGTGTAAACTGAGTAGCTTCCGTAGACCCACGAACTGATTGGGCTGGAGAACCTGCATTTTGTTGTAGGAAAGGTCTAGATTGCGTAAATTGGGAACGTCGTGAAACGTGTTGTTTTTCAGCTGCGTGATCTTATTGGAGCTGAGAATCAGCTCCTTGAGCCTCCGTATACCATGGAAGGCCTGTCCGTCCACCTCATTGATGTAATTGTGGTCGAGGTAGAGCCAAACCAGTTGACTCAGGCCTGCGAACTGGTGGGATCTGAGGTTCATCAGGCTGTTGTAACGCAGCGAGAGGCCCTGCGTGCCCACGGACACGTTGCTCGGCACATCACGGAAGGCATTGGACTCGCAGTATATTATTTTCCCGTCACATCTACAGCTCAGGGGGCAGGGACGCTCGCGGATGGCACTCGGAGCGGCGAGCAGCCAGGCGGGCACCACCACTGTGAACACGAGCCATCTGAAAAGCACGAGAAGTCCTGCAGACACACAGAAAAGTGATCGACTTAAGAGCATAAAAGAGATCAGGACCAATCTTCACAGACTAGACTAGAGAATAAAACAGAGTGAAATATTACATGAAATCCAGGAACCATTATTATTATAACCCTGTGTGATCTGAGGCATGTGTTTAACAGAGGGGGTTATTTGCAGCACTACTTCATTTGCATCTCTGTGTTCATGGCACATCTAGACATTCATTACCACAGTCAAAGTCTCGCTCTTGAGACATTGGGAAGGAGATTGATAACCACATGCACCATCAGGCATAATCCGTCAAATAGTTGCTGAGAGAAAAAAAACCTCCACCAGATCTCCCCTGGCTGCAGTCATCACTCACAAACCACAGGAGAGCAAAAACACACCAGCAACATCATGCAGCTTTAAGTGATAATCAGGAAAAACCGACTGAAGACTTTTTGCGCAGAAATGCGGTAACAGTGAACACACGTACCCATATTAGCGCGGTGTCGGCTCCTCCTCATGGTTCAGGCTCTCTGTTGCATGCGTCCCAGGTCCACATGTTAGACGCACTAACGTTTTGGCGTTTTGTCCAAAATAGTTGGACACGCACCCTGCAGGACGGAAAAAACACACGCACTTTTTCAGCTAGATCCTCTTTGCGCACACCTGTCGGAGATGAGTGCAGCTCCAAAAGGTGCGCATCAACCTCCTCTCTCTAGAGTTTTTCCTGCGTTACCGCACAACATCAGCTTGGTGATGCATATCTCTCACACACACACACACACACACACAGACGCACAGCCACGTTACAAAGCAAACCTCCGATGGATGGATGAACGCGCTCAAGCTCGCAGCCGCACGAGGATGGAACTGTTGAGCGCGTGCTTTGGGAGGCTTTTTAGAAAAGACATTTTTTAGAAAACACCAAATGGAAGTGGCAGAAAAAGACACCGAGCAAGTGAAGAAATGTGATAAACTGGAGGTCCAAAGCACGACAAGTTGGATGTATCCAGGTTGAGATGAGGAGGTGCAGTCTGCTGTGGATTAGAGCCGCTGACCGTGGTGGCATCAAGAATAAATCAGTTGTATAGCAACAGGAATGATGTTGGTGGAGGAGGATTAGACTGAGCTCACTGCTGCTCGTTTGCAGGACGCGAGATGCCCTCTCCTGGTCACTGAGAGACTCTCTGCAGAACCACAGCAGAGTAGAGACCTTATCATTGTCCTCATGAGCAGAGTCTGCATATCAATTAAAGCAGCAGAGGAATGGGGAAGTGTGTTTGCTTCTGCATTTAGACGTTTACTGACAGTCAAAACGCCTCTGAAAACAGCCTGGATTGGAGCATTTTATACATCTCATGCAGCTGCAGCTCATTGCAGGCTGGAATATGAAAAAAATAAATAGAAATTACTGAGAAATGTTTGTAACTTTTAGTAACACGCACACATGAAGCATCAACAGTATAGGCCTAGAACTCATTATACAGAATGGCCCTATTTAATACTACATATTATACATATACATATATTCCAACAACATACATACATATAGATAGATAGATAGATAGATAGATAGATAGATAGATAGATAGATAGATAGATAGATAGATAGATAGATAGATATTTAATTGTGATTAATGGCATGATTGTCCATAGTTAATCACAATTATTCACACATTTTTTATCTGTTCAAAATTAACCTTAAAGGGAGATTTGTCAAGTATTTAATACTTATCAATATGGGAGTGGACAAATATGCTTGCTTTATTTATTTATTTATTTATTTATATATTTATTGGGGTAGTCAATCGATTAACATATTTAATTAAGCAATTAATTAACTATTACTATAACTATGAATTATAACTAATTAATATTTTCCTCAGACCTATTATAAAATTACGAAGAAAAATAATATACGACTAAAATTACAACATATTGAGTTAGAATGCACCAAAAAATGAGCTTCCATGGCCTCCGCCATTTCTGACAACGTAAACAAACACGTGAACTCCGAGCTTTCAGAAACTCTCTGCTTATGAGGTCGTGAATACCACAAGAGGGGGGCGTCATACCTGCATATAGTTTAATGCATTCTTTGCTATTTTATATCCCATATTTACCTGACACAACAGTATAGCCTATAGCCTGTGTTATGTATGATTACATCGTCTGTCTGCAAAGCTGCAGTGTCGGCAAGAATTGTAACTAACAGTGCCCCCTGCTAACTTCAGAGGTTTTACTCTGGATCTGAGGAACTTCTGGTGAACTCTCAGGTGTTAATATGATTCTTAATTAGTGCTGCATTGGCAGGAGGGCGTACAATGAAAAGGTCAACTAAAGCATGAGTTTGTGTTGCCATAAAACACAGTAACAAGCAGGAAAAATGAGTTACATTTTATTCTACAGGTATATAGGATCCACATATTGGCTATTTCCTATAAAATGTTTCTTAAAAGTGGCAGAAGGCAGAATGTTTTTGGTATCATTGGGCAAAAAAGTTTGCTCCAGCTGGTAGGCGGTGCTTGGTATTTCCTCAACTGATCTCAACATGGCAGCCAGTTCACAAACTTTCTCACTTTACAGCTAAACAGTACACTACAAGATGTTTCTGAAAACATTTGAGGTGAGAAATAGGCATTACAGTAAAAGAATATTGATTCATATTTGATCAGCGCTGCCTAGTTTGACTGTTTGGTCGGACTTCGTGAGTGATTGACAGCTGCTCAGAGACGGCAAGACTCCAGCTTGGCTCTGATTGGTTGTTTTCCTCCGGTCTGTGAAATCTTGCAGATGCCATTAGGAGCACCGGAGGACACATCTTTTTTTTTCAGATTACCTGTCTCATGCACTACTGTCACGATATAGTGACCATTTTATAAAAAAATACTTTTTTTAATCATATTTGCTCCATTTCTATCCACTGCGGCTTTAATCTACATATTCCTTTTAACTTTTATTTTCTGACTTTTGAAATTGAACCAGAAATATTAAAACAGTATTAAAAAAAAACTTTTGACTGACAGTGTAGATTCAGAGGAAAACAACAGATGAGTTGCAAAGCGTGTATATTTTTATCTCATTTATTTGGTTTTAAATGTCATTGTTTTAATCCATGCCAAGAAAATAAGTGAAGAAAGCTCAGTGGGTATTTTATCACAACTTGTTGTTGCTGTATTGACGCTGAAATGCGTCAAGCGTAAACAAAGGGTGCTCTCAGGACCTCGTAATGGGACTTTGAGCCAGGGTCAAAGTCATCACTTCTAATGGGTCCCTCTGTCCTGCTACTTAATGAGGAGCGTAATTACCGGTGATGGACATTAATGAACTCAAATTGCAGATAGTTTGTGACGAAGAAATCGGTGGTAACAAAAATAAAACTGATGCATCTAGCACCTCGGCGGCAGTCCCTGATTTAATTTCCATTGTTCGATCAATTAGCTAACTGGAGTTGAAGGACGGGGCATGAACCTACTGTACACACACAAACACTATCTCTCGCACACACACGCACGCACACACGCACGCACCCACGCACACACACACACACACACACACACACACACACACACACACACATCAAGGTGACTGGGAGAATGGCAAATACATACATACATACAAATTACCCAATACACTATGTGCACAGGTTTGACTGGAGCATATCCTTTAGTGTACTCGCATAGATGTGGTCTGATGATGCTTCCAAACTAAGTTTTATTCATTCATTCAATCTTTGTTAGACTCATGTGACTTAATGTGGTACACAAGATTAAGAGAAAAGAACTTTAACAAATACAAAATACATTGAGTAGACTAAAACTAAACATAGCGGCATGTTTGGAGCAACAGATTTTTTCAAATGGACAATAATGTGGATTTTACCTGGTATTTCTTATCTATGTTAGGATTTACGACAAGTAGGCATATGTCTTGTCAAGATATTACTGTCAAAGTAATGCCAAAGTTTTGCAGGAATCTGAATAAAAAAAAAAACTGTTATATATATTTTTGGCGAGAATTTTGTCAAGATATTCTGAGACATATCATTGCTATACTTGCTTTTTAGTAAGCCTTAGTGGGTGAAACTTCCATCAATCAACCCTCTCAATTGTAAGTTCATCGTTATATAATCTGTTTTGTTGCCTAAATCTAAAGAAGCTGTTTTGTTTGTGTTCAAAACATAATGTTTCATTCAGTTTTACGTGTTGCTTTCAAGTTTTTTCAAGTTTCTTCAACTTTTACAACGTTGTAGGGTTAGCAGGCCCGTACTGACCCACATCTATGTAACTTGAATCGGGTGATATAATTGCATTTAAGCACCATAATCTCAACTCTGACCTTTGAATGACATTAATTTAGATTTTTTTTTTATATTAAGAGTGAACTTATTCATTTTAAACTATTGGGCATATTTCCCAAAACTAAAGTTTTCTTCTCCGATGCTTTAGACATACACTAATAATGTCATTTTAAATTGTGGCGTGAAATTATGAGAATTGTGTCATCAACAAAAAGTGTATTATTTTGAGGGATCATAAGAGGGTAGATTAGAAAGTTCAATGGCCCGAGAGAGGCGCCCTGAGGTACCCCTGAAGCGGTTGCAGCTGTGTCAGAGTTATGCTTTTCAACATTGACATAATGAATATTACATTATATTACTTACAGTCATCAAACCAGTTAAAAACATTCCAGTTTGAACCCAAATCTGGATATCTCTATGCCAAAAGCGAAAAAGTTTTTATTAAGGGTATGAATAAGGATGTGAAGATATGTCCACCACTTAATACAGTTCAGGGAGGGAGGGTGCATTTTATGAACTCATCCAATAGGTCCCCACTTCACACACAAAAAAAGCGTACCCACACTAGAGGACTTCAAGACATAGAAATGTATCTCACACAGAAATGATTAAGACTAAATAAAATAAATAAAAACTTACCCCATTGTTGGTAACATTAAATTGGACCATATACACCACCTAGACTATTTGGACTATAACAATTACCTTTAACATAAAAATGCACATATCTGTGGTACATTTATGATTGAAACCCAGTTGGTTATAATTTGTAAGAATATACTGTAAAATTCTGATCTGTCCATCATGCATGTGTCTCATTTCTCTTTATTCACAAGTCAAAGCACTGGTCATTTTGGTCTGTACATTGTCAAATCCATATGAAAAATGAACAGCCATTGATTCTAATGGGGGGAAACAGTTATCTGTTGTGGTAATCCCACTCTTAAAAATCACAGCACGTCGTTGTTGTGCAATCATCCTGTCCAATATCCTGTGCATCAATCTGACATGACCCACTTTCACATTTCATCTGGCTTTTTTGGGTGGTATATGCGAGCAATGCAGAAATGCACGGATCAATAATTAAGTTTCACGGTATATTTATAGTCAGCGCTGAACATTAGAAGGAATATCACAACTTTAACTTATTTTTCAACTCTGCAAATGTAAAGGTTTTCTTGCTTTTTATCTGACTTACAGGCTGGAATTTGACTGCTTGTGTTCTACATTTGGTGACCCGCTGACTCCTTGATGATTGACTGTACTTCTTTATGTTTCCACAGGCGTCATCAAGGAAAAAATGAACCCCTCAAGAGACCAGAATGGCGCCCTTTTGACACGAAAAGCATGGAAACCCGAGCCATAAACAACAAAGGTGTAGTGCCACCAAATGCACTCACCTCACTTTGCAAATAACTCAGCAACCAAATTGCTTTCTATGAAAGTTTAATGACTGTCTGTGACTGACTGAGCCCTGAATAATAGAGCAAGGGAAGGACCTGCTTTTTTGCAGCATAATGAATCCCACAGAAACAGAGTGTAGAAATGTAGAAATAGTAAAAAATAATTAGGACAAAGAGAGATGTTGAAGCACTATTTACCCTGACCCTGACTCCTAAATCTGTAACTTTAATTACCCAGCAAATTACACATAGAAAATATCCAAGCAGCAGGTAAATATTTCTGAGACAGAGGGCTCGTCCCAAAGCATCTGGCGCTTTATCCCCTGCTGCGTGACTCAAATGAGGTGTGGAAAAAAAAGAAAAATACTGCCTACACTTACTTATTTTTCTCTTTTGATACACCAAGGGCTGTATATTGACTTTGCAATATATATTTATATATATGTATTTAGTACTTCTCATTATTGCATACATTCCTGTTTACACCTCTGTGTACATATATTACTTCTCATCATGCATGTACATCCTACATCCTGTTTACAATCAGTTTTCCCATCTGAAATATTGTCTTCAACAAAGTAACACATTTACATTACTATTTTATATTTACTTGTGTTTATATTTAATGCCTATAGTTTAACTGCACTATTTCATGCCTTAGATTATCATTTTGCTTTTACTTGTGTGATTTCATCTGTTATATAAACATATTTTGAGCATTGTTGAAGGATCTGGAGACCAAAGATTTTCATTGCCAACGACTGCTTTGCTGGAATTGACAAATGACAAATAAAAAACCTTGAACACTTGAGGTATGAAGTGATTTCCTCAAAAGTTCTTAAAGTTGTGCCTCAGCTGGGTGATTCTTAGAGCGCTGAGAGAGGATTCAGTTTTCTGATGATTGAGAAGTTGTTCACATGAACTGGATTCATATTCTGTTTTATTTCAAAGAACTATTTTCTTAATATGTGCGATAAGCATCTCATCTCTTTAGACCAATCCACTTGCTGAAACACCAGCAGCAGCAGTGCTACAATAGTCAGGAATATAATGAGGAAAGGTGGCTGATAACACCATTAAAACGCTATATTAAACCAGCGCTCTTCAGAGTCTTTTCTCCAGCAACATTCAACAGACCTTTCTTAGGCAGTGTACCTTTTCAAATATCGCTCTCATGCATAAGAAAACACACTTCTGCAAGGAAGCCTGCGAGGATCAGCCGTTGATGCATTATAGAGATGATGATAATGGGCTTCTGCATTTAAATCCTGCGTCAAACAACCACTTGGTAGCATTTTCCTGCATCACAAATGTAGAGGTGCTTCTTTTGCAACTCTGTTTATCTTATTTTTCATTTGTATAATTCTTTATACATAATGCATCATGATGGCATAGCACTTTACACATGAGACTAGTGTCCAGAGTTGTTGTACCTATAATGGTTCTTCTCCAATAGGGGAAAACTAAAAGACAAGTTAATGCTGCAGCAGGTAACACATTTACATGATTATTTATTTAGAACCAATTAAGGCGAGACAGTACAGGAGAATAGGGTTAAAAAAATAATTAATAAATATCACCATGGAGCTTTCCCAGTTGACTTACATTAAGACAATTATTTTTTGTATTACAAGTTTTCTGAAAATGTATGTTTAAATATGTAAATGAGGCATTATCTTATCAAAGTTGTGCTAATTTTCATACATTTCCAAAACAGAAATGTGGACATTGGGTAAAGCCAAGTTAAAAATTCTGGTTTCATTTTGTTGACAAGTTAGAGTCAAAAGGTTTTTACTGAGGCAATTTTGGATATCTCTTATCGCTCCATAAATCAGAAAATACTGTCAGCCATTCCACGCAAATGTCCGCAGTTTAGGTTTAGGCAAGAAAACCACAAACTTAGGTTCAGGCAAAAAAGCCACTTAGTTAGATTAAAGGAAATCGTCATGGTTGGGCTTAAAATAAGTAAGTAAACTAAGTAATACATGTAGCCTACGGAAACCACATAGCACAACTGTGGTCTTTCTCACTTTTTATACTACATCACTAACTCCTACTGTAGCATTTATACGCAGATGCGTTAACATTTCAGTCAGTACAGGATACATGGTGTACAGATGACACGCCGAAATCAAGAAAGGCATACAGTACTTATTGCACACTAAACACCTTGCGCATTATCGTGGCATTTTACACCTTTTCGTGCGAACGGTCTGGTAAACAACACACACAGAGGAAGAGCGACTTCATTCTCTCTTCAGGTATTCTTCAGGTATTACTCCTTTATATCTTTACATAGCAAGTAGTTGTTTGCTGCTATATTAATGCTCTGAATATGGTATAGAGCACCTTTAACTAAATAACTGGCACCTGGATGTTTATTTTTCTGTAACACTCTTTCATTTGATGATTGTAGTCAGAATGTTTTATGGCTTTTCCCACCTTGTTTATGTGCAAATAAAATGTTAATGAAGCACCTGAGTTTGAGTGACTGAGAGTCGTCGAGTGTTTGCATGAGCGACGGGCTGTTCTGAACACCCTCCACACACTATCAGTCTGGGTTCTTAGGCACTCAGTTCAATTCAGTGCAACTTGTCTTGTAGTGGTAAAACATAAAAGAAAAAGACATTTAAAAGAAAACAGTCAAAACAGTTGTCAATTACCAGAAAGAAATGAGCCACAAGCTGCAACAGACCCTCAATCTCTTGTTTTCCTGCTCTGTACTCGTGGCAACGACAGTCATGGAATGGCAGATTTACCGTCAAGCTCACAAGTTGCACTGATTTACTGAGATACGTGCACCATGAGATATTCACTGGGAAAAGGTTTTTGTGGATAACTGTAACGTGATCCACCCATCTCAAGACAAAGGCCAGCCACTGACTTTTATCAAGAGATTAGCTTCCAGATTAGGTACGTCAAATATCCTGAAAGGCCATTTTATAGCGGGTGATAATCTGCTGTTTGCAGATGGGTGACATGGGCTGACACCTTTTGGTCTGACAAATAACTGTTGGAAAATGCATCTCAGTGAGAAGGGTAAAAGGTTGGTGAAAGATGACTGAGCGGATGAATAAATCTATCTATATCTATCTATAATAAGTACATATATCCATCTGTCTGTATATTACATTGATAGCAGTGACAAGAATCTGCATATACAGTACAGTGTGTGTAGTGCATATGTACAGCATTTATATGCACATGCATTCAAAACTGTAACTGTATAAAGGTCTACATTAACATCCAGCCCAGTCGCACAGCAGTTTGTGAAATAGTCAAGATATTGAATGCATTGATTCATGTACATAGAAACAAATTTCTCTTTTTTTATGTGATGGTCAGCACGAAATCAATTCATATGTACATCATTTTGAACCAGGAAGTACACAGAGCGGCGAACGCCACCTAGGGAGGAGGTCTGGTTGGATGGGTGGGTCAAAAAACACAGGATTTTTGCCCAGGAGACCGGTGTTCTTGTTGTGTGTGAAACCACAAGTCAAAGTTGATTTATTTGTCACATAAACTCTGTACTTAAGTAAGTAATTTAAACCCAAACTGTGATCTTTTCCTAAACCAAACTAAGTCATTTTGTTGCGTAAGCCTAACCAAGTCGATCTATTTCTAAACCTAACTAAGTAGTTTTATTTTGAAAAGACTGGGGCGGAAATTGACACATGCATCACATGTTGCTGGACATTCATAGGAAAACAAAAAATACGTTGTTGAAAGTCCTGCTGAGCATTACGAGAAAAAAAAGGCAAATTCGTGTCCATGTACACGAATCAAATAGATTTAATTTCGTAACTATTTCACGAACTGCCGTGAGACTGTGTTGCAACATCATTTAAGGGGTTTGAAACAGGTTAGTTATGCAACATATCAAAGTGTGAATGTGACGTGTTATCCACTACTGCTGTAATTGACAAGTAGAAGATAGTTGTCACCTATCTGAGGACGATTACATTATCACATTTCAAGATGTGGCTGGTGTGCACACGTAGTCATTTTCTACATTTTCATGCACAAGATAAGATCCAGCCCGTAAGTCAGTGCAGCACATCATCTCTCACAGTGTTCTCCTGCCTAAAAGCAGCCTCACTTTGCAGCATCATTGTCACCGAGCAGCACGTTTTATTTTTCCCACACTTCTTCAGGTGCATATTTCTTGAGTGACATGTGAGGCAGCGCAGCCTTTGAAGAGCCGATTCTGTTGAGAAATGGGATACTATGAGTCTGGGAGGTATTATCTTAACAGAATGGCTCAGATTTTCACCCATCTTCACCCCCCTGCTGTGGCGTTCATGGAGCAGATTTCATAAATACATTTCTTTTTAAACCCAATCCACAGGCATCAGAGGAAATCCTGTTTGACCAAGAATATTTTATCACACTCCCAGCCAGATATGAATTCATTAGCTCGTTTTCTTTCAACACACAAGTGATCTGGGTGCCGATTTCTCTCTTATCTATGCTGAAGTCCTGGAGATTCATGTATCTTAAAACATTTCTTTTTGCGTGCACAAGGGGTTGCTGTTACCACACAGTACATCTCAGACTCTCCAAGGCCGTGCAGTCAAGAATGGTGTTTTCCACACTGTTGTGTCCAATGTGATGAACGTCTGTGCAAAGCAGCATGAAAAAAGTGTGAAGAAATTGTATGAAATAACCACAGAATTGCAGATTTCCCCACCTCCTCCTACATGAAGCATGTTTTCCTCCTCCCCCGTGCTGTCTGCTGACTGTCCACTTTAGTACAGTAAGGACCATTCATTTGAATAGCAACAATCCCACTGTTGCCTGGCATCCCCAGACACCAGGATGTGTTATCTGTTTATCTACTTACACTTCCCTCTGCTGCCTGCGGGTGTGGACGGATGCTGAGCGTCAACATCACACTTGTCATTATTGTGATTTTAAAAAAAAAATTTTTTAACAAGCATCTGATGGGAGGCCAAAAAAATCCTGCAACTTCCTGTTATTTCCTGTCATGTTTTTTTTTTTAATCAATGAAAGTATGAATGAAGGGAATTTGGATCATGCAATCCTTTTCAGAATCAGACTTAGAATCAGAATCGTGTTTATTGCCAGGTGTAAGAGGTATACACTAGGAATTTGCTTTGGTTTTGTTGGTGCAAGTAAACAGTATAATAACAAAAGAATAGATAAAAACGTTAGAATAAAATAAGAATAAAAAAATATTTCTACCAATATACAATATACACAATTTTTATTTAATTAATTTAAATTATTTTAGTTTTTATTTTTATTTATTTATTTCTATTTTGAAATATTAGGTCCTTATCATGCAGCAGTATTACATCTTTATGATGTGGATCCTCATGGCACCCCACATTTCAGCAAGCTTTGGATAAATTGAAAAAAATAAAATAAGAATTAAAGAATTAAATCAAAGAGCTACTGTAAAAATATACACCACATTTCAAACCATAATTTTTTGATGTATTTTTTTTATAAATTCATGGATCCCCCCCCACAGAACAAGGTAAATATAGCTTAACCTACATTACAGCATTCATATTTTATTCATTATTTTTTTACCTAAAACGCGACAAAAACATATGGAAGAAAAAAAATGAATTAAATAAAAGCTGAATAGACATGGTTGGCATACAATATATAGTATATTTATTATAGGCTTATGTGTGTGCTTAAGGACGCCCACGCCTCTGAGAGGAGAGAAAGAGACAGAGAGAGAGAGAGAGAGGGAGAGAGAGAGAGAGACTGCATGGAGTGGAGGTAACAGTCTATTGGCGCTCAAATGGGTTATTGCGCACACAGCAGGCTGAACTATAGCTCCAACGACTCCAACTAGGACCCGAGAAGTGTGAGGGCGTCCGGATCAGATGAGATCAGGGGAGGGGGGGCTCGAAACCGCTGCGGAAAAAAACTTGCATGTATTTGATTTTCCTCCTCTAATTGAAGATATTAAGTGATGCTCGGTGTGTGGATCGACTCTGAGGCTGCATGAGCTGCGATTTTCTCACCCGAGGAGCAGTTTAATGTGCTCCTTATTTCCCAGGATTACTCCTTCCCTCAGTAGCGATGGGTAAGTCTTCACACAGTTTCTCTCTCTCTCCTAGTATAGCCAAGGCTGCACCTATGATCAGTTGATTTTTCAGATTTAATAGTTCCTAAACTGAATTTATTGCATCCAAAGAGTCTTTATTTATCTCCTCCACTTGTGTGTGAATATTCACCATAAAAGTAGCTACCACCAGACTCTTATTAATTCTTCATGAAGCAGGTCTGGGTGTCTCAGACATCAAACCTCAAGCTGCTCCTCACTCCATGATCTCCTGTTTGAAGAATGAATGACTCACCTTTTTTTTCCTATTTGAGCAAACACAATTTCTCTATAAAGCGAGCCATGCCTTTGATTGCCTGTGCCCCCCCCCACTCTACCCCCAACAGGTTCTGTGATGTTGGACAGGAGGTTATCATGTCTTCTTCTGCAGGCAGCCGCCTTGCTGCTGCTCAGCGAGGGGGAGAGGATGTGCCCCGCGAGTTGTCGCTGCGAAGGCAAGATTGTTTACTGCGAGTCTGGCATCTTCCAAGGCATCCCAGAAAACATCACGGCGGGATGCCAGGGTCTGTCTCTGCGCTATAACAGCCTGCTGGTTCTGTTGCCGTACCAGTTCGCTCACCTCAATCAGCTTATCTGGCTTTATTTGGACCACAACGCCATCCGAGATATGGACGCTTTAGCCTTCCATGGCGTGCGCAGGCTCAAGGAACTCATCCTCAGCTCCAACAAAATCACTCATCTGCACAACAACACGTTCAGCGCCATACCCAACTTGCGGAATCTGGACCTATCCTACAATCAGCTGCAGTCTCTGCAGCCGTGGCATTTTTATGGTCTGCGCAAGCTACAGAATCTCCACCTTCGATCTAACGGCCTGAAGCAGATCCTCATCCGTACGTTTCTGGAGTGCCGCAGCTTGGAGTTTTTGGACTTGGGTTACAATCGCTTGCGGAGCCTCACCCGCACGACCTTCTTAGGGCTGTACAAGTTGAAAGAACTCCACTTAGAGCACAATCAGTTTTCCAGGATTAATTTCTTCATTTTCCCGCGCCTCACCAACCTCCAGGCGCTTTATTTGCAATGGAACCGCATACGCTCCATCAGTCAAGGCGTGCCGTGGACCTGGCACAAGCTACAGAAGTTGGACGTGTCGGGGAACGAGATCCAAATCTTGGACCCGGCGGTTTTCCAGTGCATGCCGAACTTACAAACGCTCAACCTCGAGTCCAACAAGCTCAGCGGCGTGCCTGTGGAAGCCGTGGCGGCGTGGACCTCGCTGACCACCGTCAGCCTGGCCGGTAACGCCTGGGACTGCAGCCCCAGTATCTGCCCTCTCATGGGGTGGCTCCGAAACTTCAAAGACTCCAAAGACATCAGCATGATATGCAGCAGTCCCAAATCCGTGCAGGGCGAGCGAGTCGTGGATGTGGTGAAGAATCACTCGACGTGTGCGGACGCGTCAAATGTTTTCTCAACCACCGTTCTTGTTGCTCTGACTTCCACCCAAGTTGTGAACATCACAGCTCACTTTGACCTTACAACAGACCCTGGTACCGAGTCGCCCGTACAGAGGTTAACCTCTTCACCTGTCCGTCCAAGTGGGACAGACAGAAAGACAACAGAGTCCACAAACGTGAGCTCACCCATCTCCCCTGAGCCCCCTGCATCATTCATCCCAGAGCTACAGTTTGAACATATGGCTTTCCATAAAATCATTGCAGGCAGCGTAGCCCTGTTCCTGTCAGTGGCATTGATCCTCCTGGTTATTTATGTCTCGTGGAGGCGCTACCCCAACACCATGAGGCAGCTGCAGCAGCACTCAGTCAACCACAAGCGCAGGAAAAAGGCCCGCAAGCAGGAGCAGGACCTTAACTCCCAGCTGCAAGAGTACTACCTGAGCTACCACTCGAACTCGGACACGATGGACACGTTGGTGAACGAGACGAGGCCGTGCACGTGCACCATATCAGGCTCCATCGAGTGCGAGGTCTGAGCTGCCAGCTCCACCTTTGCGAGACTAAAAAGTGCGAAGCAGAGGTAAATGGGTTTTTTCCACAAGATTAAGTGCTTTTATCTCTAATGCGAGATGATAGATTCTGCAGCACTGAAGGAAATACTTGGGGGCATAGTACAATATCATTATGTGCACAGAAGAAGAAGACTGGAACGGAGAGATATATTTGGATCTAATTACCACCCTGACTGACGGGAGAACAGTGGCGGGGTCAGCCAGGTTAGCTGTGTACGATCTAACGTAACGCCTGGGCCTCTGCTACAGTAGAAGTCGGCCCTGCAGAGAGACTGACCTTATTCTTAGTCAAACTATGAGGCCATAGAACCAACAAAGCCACTTTTTACTTGCTAGTTTTGATTTTTATTACGTAGCTTGTAAAGCATTTAGGACGTATGTGTGCATCTTTGAGTGGATGTGTGTGTGAGCGAATGTGGTGAGGAGATGATCTGATAGTCTCCTGGTTTACTGGTTGGAAGAGTTACAGTGTTGCACCTTATTCTCATAAGATACTGGCCCAGTTCCAATCCAGTCCCTACACCCTCCCACTCAGACTGTGACAGACTGAACTCCGTTTGTAGCTCACAGCTCAATGAAGCATCCTTCTTTAAGGTGCAGGGTATAAATACAGTGGCCACTTCAGGATGAACTTCCCTCTCTCCGGCAAGGAAACTATGAATAAATATAAGAATCAGAAATACTTTATTGATTGAAATAGAGTTATGTTTTAGTCCGAATATATATATATTATAATAATGCTGAAAAACAGGATCTATCATTAAATGTGTAAAATGCAAGAATGGTAGCCTATAAATAAATACAAACGTTAGTTTAAATGTGCTGTATAAACAAATGCAGTGTTAACGCCAGAGTAGACTTGATTATTGCACAGCTGAATTATTGCACTAAATTATTGTGCTGTTGAGTCAGTATTGCGCAGTTGAAGATATAATAAATTATGGGGTTATAGCTGCTGATGGGGGTATAAATAATAAATACATGTTGTATATACTGTATATGTATAAATATACAACAATTTACAATCTAATGAACATGTCTACCTTTTTCTAGACTAGACAAGAGTATATTTGATTTGAAAAACAATCTATTTACTTAAGGTTGATAACGTCGCACGGAACTTATATTGGAGCGTGTTCCATGGCAAACACAAAATGGCTTTGCACGTTATGAATAAGGGCAGCTGGTTAAGTCGGCATTGAAGCAGGCTCACTGTTGGAGGGTTTCATAACCCATTTCCACACCCTGCTAATTGGTTTGGGATGGCACTTAATATGGTGGACCCTCCACATGCAAACGGAGTAGGAGACGGTAGGGAGAGGGTGTAGAGGGTGTCTTGGAATCGGGCCAAAGTTTGTCCAGTTAAACTGCTCTGCGTTTGGCATAGTGGTGCAGCAACTACTAGTAGCACTACTACAAAAAGTGTGGGGGGAACAATCGTAGAGAGAGCGTCTTGTCCTAAGATCATTTTGCATGAATTCATTCTCCTTACTTTAAGACGCTCCTCTCTCTTCTTAAATGATCAGTTCTAATTGATGATAATTTCGCTTCTTTGTGGTACGTGCTAAACAAAAGTCTAATCTCAGGACTGATGTTTTCCAAGCTGTAAAAAAAAATAACCTGTCAGGTCCAAATGAAGGCCTCGATGTGTCAAAAGTAAGGATTTTCATAAAGACTTTTGTATCGATTATTCCTATCATTATGATTATGCATTTGTTTGTGTGTAAAAGACATAACAAAATGGGTACTAGGCGTTCTATGTGATGATGACTGTATAATTAAAAGAAACACGTGACAGTTGATAAAAAAATGTGTGTGTGTGATGAGAATATCGATGACTGGTGCATCACACGGAGAGAGAGAGAGAAATCCCTTCACTAAATCCATGCATTGTGCTCTTGATGTTATACAATTCATTGGATTTGCTGGAGCTGACATATTTTCCATCACGTATCTTGTTTTCTGGCTCTCTTCTCGGCTATCCTATTGACAACAGTATTGATTGTATCTGGGCTGCACACCTCAAACTCGGGGTAGGTGGGCCGATGTAGAAATGAGCAATTGTCTCGTAAACAGGTTTGCTGTTAATGCAAGTGGAGTCCCAGAGGGTGATGCTATTCTTTGCTGGTACACAAGACAAAAAGACATTCCAGTCCAGTGAAACCAGTAAGAGATTAAGAATCTCTCTTTTATATAACCATGTGTTCTCTGTCAGTTCTGAAATATTGCTCTTGTGCTGTGAAAGGAAATGGGAGAATAGAGGCAGGCTGCTGAGGGACAGTGGGTGTTACGGGTCAAGGCAGTTCTGCTATTAAGAAGATATCACCCACTTTGGTCTGTCTTCTTCCTGTCCCTTATTTCCTTTCCTCCCTGCCTCGTTACTCGTTTTTTTCCCAGCTTGCTCACTGTGAGGAGAGAAAATGAACCTGCATCAGGGGACGTATGTGTTAAACCAGGCAGGATTAGGCAGTGCTGGTGCGAGCATGCAAGAGCTATCAAAAAGGTGTTTTTTTCTTCCTTGTGTGAGACTCAACTAAAACAAAAATGCATATGAATGAACAGCCCAGTCGCACAGTAGTTTGTGAAGTAGTCAAGAAATTGAATGTATTGATCCGTGTACATAGAGGAATTTCAAATTTTTTTCATGATGGTCAGCATGAAATCAATTCGTATGTAATCCACGTAATTGTGAACCCGAAAGTATAGAGAGCGGTGAACGCCACGTAGGAAGGAGGTCGGGCTGGATAGGTGGGTCAAAAAACACTGGACTGGACTGCTCTTTCGCCCAGGAGACCGGTGTTCCTGTCGCGTGTGAAACCACAAGTCAAAGTTGATTTATTTGTCACGTAAGTGTCACGTAAGTGTCACGTAAGTGTCACTTAAGTGACAGCACTTCCGGTGTTATTTAAACCCAAACTGCGATCTTTTAATAGGCCCAACTAAGTCGTTTTATTTTGAAAAGACTGGAGTGGAAATTGACACGTGCGTCAGGTGTTGCTAGACATTCGTAGGAAAACGCACAAAAAATCCATTGTTGGAAGTCCTGCTGAGCGTCATGAAAAAAAAGAGGGACTGGTGTCCATGTACACGAATCAAATAGATTAAATTACGTGATTATTTCATGAACTACGATACGAAAATACGCAAGGCATTCAGCATGTTTTTGGCTTGTCATTTGTACGCCATGTAGTCTGCACTGACTGCAATGTAAACGCATCAGCATAAATATGCTATGCTCAGAGCTGGCGACGTAGAAAAAAAAAAAGTGAGAAAGACCGCTTATGGCAGGTGGGAGGGAATGTGGATGGCTCCAAAAAAGACAGGACATTTAACCAGGAGAACGGTGTTTTGTTTTGTTAGTTACGTTAGTGAAGTTTGTCACGTTTTTTTAGTGATGTATGTGACATGTTTTCCGCACTGATGTTATGTTGTTTTCATATGTATTTTTCTTAGTTTACGTACTTATTTTAAACCCAACCATGATGTTTTTTAAAAACCTAACTAAGCGGTTTTGTTGCCTCAATCTAACTGTGGACGTTACCACAGTTTTGTTGCGTAGCATACAAATGACGCGCAAAAAGCGGCGTACAAATGACACACAGAAAGCCTAAAATGCAAATTCATGACACACAGAAAGTCTGTGTAATGTCATGCTATTTATACGCTTTCCCATAACATCGCGTTGATTGTTTAATGTCTTTGCACATAAAGTCCGTATTTTTCGTATGCGTTTTTTAATCCGTCATCCGATATACAACGTTACTCACAGAAACCTAGCACACCAAGTCTGATGTGTTTTATTATTCTATTTGCTGAGAAAATTCGCATTACAAGAAAAAACTGAATTAACCACGTGGGTGCAATGGATAGCGCTAGTCCCAGTGGGGTTAATGAATGAATGACATTGGCAAACAGCTATTGTTTAGCTGCCCAAAGCACAATCATTACTGTCTAATCTTTTGTACATCCTTTGTTTTGCGACCATCCTTGATTCCAAGCTGTTCCGCAATCACCTGCCACAATCTGTCATTAAATCCTGCATCTTTGTATTCTTTCATTTCTTTATTGTAAAGTGCTTTGTGTTCTGAGACAAAGTGAATGCTTTTCATGCCATTTTGGATGATGATGTTTGCACGGACGGTGGCTCTGAGTGGTCAAACAACCCTCTTTTGCCTTTTGACGGATGCAAAAAACGCAGATACCTGTTCTGAAAACTTAAAAGACAGACAAAAGTTTCGGGGTCGATGTGAAACGTGATTGACACAACATGAGGTATGTATTTTTAAACGTCTGACAATTTTGGACAAAAAATACGGACTCTTTGTGCAAACGTCTTTACAGCAGTCCTTCCCCCACGGCCGTTAGTTGTTCTCTCAGCCCTGTTGTGAAGTAAAGACATCCGATTCCTCCTCCTCCTCCTCGTTATCCACCATTAGCATGTTCACACATCTCGCGTGGAGCACGCATGAAGTTTGACTGGTCAAAGGTTGTTCAGATAAGGATTTATGATCTCCCATAATTCACTTTCTAAACATGACTCAGGCTTTCTTTAGCCTCCAGGCAGGCATGAAGGCACGCTGCCAACGGAATTTATATCCATATATTTACTTTCCAGCACTTTCATATATGATGATGAATTTCTTTGCAGGACCAATGGGAAAATCTGCGGGGGCCTACAAAATATGCAATATGAACAGAACAAATGATTTGTTGACCTAATGTTGGCAGATATTGTAATTAGTGTTTGATTTGTCATATGGTGACTGATGAAAAGCAATTCCCCCTGTTTTGAAATCTTTTGGTGTTGTGTAGCGGAGAAAGGAATGCTGATTACAGAGCCGTGGTCTGCATCTTGCAGATCATTACTGGGGATATTTGTTTGAATGAAGAATTGTTTGAGTGCACAGAATTGACTTAGTGCAACAATGCACAAACAGAAGCACACCCCACCGACAACATCTGAAGAAAAAACACGCTCCAAGACATGAAAAAAGTCTTTTTGAGCTAATCGAGGTATCTTATACCTATGGTACTCCGAGCAGCTGAGTGAGGCCAACAATTCTTCAATTCTTGCCTGGAAACATCCAGAAATACAGTATGTTTTCTCTTTGCTTCCAGTAAACACTTACTGTGACGGGTAACTTGCTCAGCTCTCACTGGCAGGCATGAAATTTTGATTTACATCTTTTACTGGGGATCTTTTCCAAGGTAACACGAATGCAACGTTCTGTTCATCTTTGTTTAAGGTTATTCCGGGGCTTTAAAAGGTATAGGCACACAATAAACAAATGCAGCAGTGATGATATTTTATTGTATACCCACAATACATATTTTCTTTTTATCTGGCGGCCATTTCCATTTATGAGGAAAGTAATTCAGAGTAATAGTTCAACATTTTGGTAAATAGGCTTATTTGCTTTCTTGCAGATAGAGAGTTAGATGAGAAGATCGACATCACTCATGTCTGTCCAGTAAATATGGCCACAGTCAGCATCTGGTTAGCTTAGCTTAGCATAATGACAGGAAACAGGCTCTGTGCAAAGATAACAAAATCTGTCTACTTAAAAATCTGCCATACAAAAACACAAAATGTAAAAAAAGAGTTGTGCCAAAAAGTATAGAAGCAAAGAGACGAAACTCCGGTGCTTTTTTTGACAACAGCTGCTGCCACCATTTTGGACTGAAAATGCTTATTATATTTAAATTATTTTATTGTTCAATACAGGCCGTTTCTGTAGAATATGACAATAATTGACATGCACTTCTTGGCAATATACATTCTTTGGTTGCGGTTTATGTACTGGACTACTTTGTAGCCGATACTTCCTGACACCTCTGCTGGTTGCCTGGCAACCTCAAAGTGACGACAACATTGCAGGACTTTTTCTTGTACGGATTAAACAAACCAGATAGTAACTAGTGAGCGTTAGAGGTGCTGGTAGACGGAGTTTTACTTTTTTGACAGAGCCAGGCTAGCTGTTTCCTCTGTTTTCAATATATAGCTAAGGCTGTATAGCTTCATATTTATCTTCTCAACCAACTCCCGTCAAGAAAGAGAAGCATCCACAAAATGTTGAACAATTCCTTCAAGCAAAGATTTTTTTTGAAAAATAGGAAATCAATTGTGCTAATGTTCTATAAATGCTTAGAGCTCATTGCCATGAGCATATTTCATTATTGAATTCCCTATTGCGTTCGTACTTACCGGCCTTACCGTCCGCTGGAAGGGATTTCTTCAAGGTTGATCGAGCTGGAGAGGTCTTAAATTGGATACAAAAAAGAGTTCACTATAGAGAGAGAAGAGACACTTTTTCTTTTCTTTCTTTCTTTCTTTCTTTCTTTCTTTCTTTCTTTCTTTCTTTCTTTCTATCCAACTATAGTAGCATCATATCTACTCTAATATGAATTGAAGCATCCAACATGTAGTACCTTTAAGCTAGCTGGTCAAAGTAATGAGTTCCAGGCTGTCAAATTCAAAATGATTAACGTCAGCTGAAAATAGAGTCAGTGAAGTATGAAAGTATTCAAAGGCAGTAGGCAGAGTTTGGGAGAAAAGTTGTCCTGTCTCCTGTGCTCCAAAACAGGATTTCTTTGTCACTCCACCTTTGTGCACCGCATGTCACCTGTAAAATTCATTTGAATACTAATGCTATTGTTACGTGTCCCAGTGGACCCTCAAAGGAGGAAAAAAAAAAGGCTCCTTGCTGCTTTTTTGTCCATATAAAAGTGTTGCTGGTGGTCAAAGAGACCTTTCAGTGTGCAGTATAAAAGCAAATAACTCCCAAGAAAATGATGTTGTTTTCTCATTTTCCAATTCATTACTTATTCGAAACGGGAACATACACAGGATGCTAATGCTTAATGAGAAATTGCTCTGGGTTGGTTAAAGCAGTGGGAGGTAAAACCTTCCATCAGTCAACAAATAGATTGAATATGTGGTCTTGTCTGGTCAAAGTTTTTCACAGTAATAGACCTATAGCTTCCTATTAGAGTAAAATCCTTTCAGCGATGTTGTTTGACATTATAAGAGCCAGAAGTGAAAAGGTTGTTCCAAACATCTAGCATGATATATCACATTTTACGAGTTACTTTCTCATCCATATTAAGTGATCCCAGAGCAGCTCTGGTTTACTTAACATCAGGAAATCATTTGCAGCATAAACTCAATTAACAGCTTGACCTTTATAGCTGCGTTTTTACTTCCCTTTGACAAAAATGTCTGCTACATTTAGAGCCTGAAATCACAGTTATATGTCTTCTCGTGGCCACAGATTTAGAACTTAGATGAAGTGATCTCATATCTGACACATGCTGTACATGCACACTGTGTGATGTAACAGTAATATAGTGCTTTCTTTGGAGATGTTTCATTGTTTCTTTTGATTTATTTCCCCTGATTCTGCAAGTGCTCTGCTTCCCACACCGGGGGAAATCAACCAAAAGCCAACAACAATTAAACGTATAAGATTTATAAGCAGCGCACCTAGTCATATTGTTGTTTCCTTAGTAATAAAACATCACAATGATATCGCGCACTATGATAAAGACAGCGTGGAAGTGTCCGCAGAGGATCCACTTTAGCGGTAAAACAGGAAAGTCAGTTCCATGAAAAGAAATTTCCCCTGTTTGGTAACCTCACACAAACACACACAGACAGTTTTGTTTCCATCACTTTAGAGGACATTTCATTGACTTACATTCATTTCCTGGAGACTTACCCTAACCATAACCACTACTTGCCTAATCCTAACCCTTACCCTAAACCTGACCTTAGGCTACATCCACACTAATACGTTTTCATTTTAAAACAGCGTTTTAAAACAAAAACGATCTCCGTCCAGACGAGCATTTTAGGGCCGTTTCAGAGTTAATCTCCATCCATACTACCACGCCTGAAAACACATATCACATAACCACTCATGTACACTGGGCATGCGCATGCCGGTATAAACAGGAAGCACCGCTGGACACGGGAATTGATGCAAAGCACTCGAATAGTAGCTTGCCTCCTGCACATTTAGGCAGTAGTAGCATTATAAAATGCAGGATTTAACTGCACAACAGCTGTTGGCGTAGACAACAAGGTCAACGACGCTTGTAACTCGTCATCCGTGTTGAAAGTAACCACTGGTGGTCGAGGCTGATGTTGTTTGTTTTCTTCCGGAAAAGGTTAACGTGATGAGGTGTGACTAATCAGGGAAGGACACGGCATGACTGATAAGATCCAATCAAGAAGCGACCGTGGGTGTCTGCGTCATCATTTTCAAAAGTCTCCGTTTCTGTCCGTCCAGACTAAAACGCAACCCCAGAGTTTTAAATCTAAAACGGGGTCAACAGCGTTTTCAAAGGTCTCCGTTTTAGGGGCTCAAAAACGGCGGAGTAGTGTGGACGCTAGGCATAAACGTAGCAAAGTTATGCATTTTAAAACGTATTTGTTAGTCTTCACCCTAAACTGTACGTTATGGGGACTTGCATTTTTACGCCTAAAGGAAGGCGAGTCCCCACAATGTGACTGTGTACACAGATTTATGTCCCCACAACGTGAGTGTTATAGACATACACACACACACCATACACACACGACTCAAACTCTCTTTTCAAAGACGGTATTGTGATTTGACAGCTGCCTATGTGACTGACAGACAAGCTGACCTGACAAAACCGGAACAAAAAAAATAACAATAATAAATGAAATATGTGAAGCATCCTGTCCATATTCTTTCCATTGCCGTCGCTGTTATTTTTAATCACGAGGAGCTGAAATAAAATGCAATATGATTGATCATTTGGAGACAGATTCAACTTCTGACACAACACATTCACGTCGTGGTAAAATATTCATACTTGTACATGTTTTGATTCCGACATACTGCGTGTAACAGCAGAACCACAAACACTGCCATTATAAGCGGCTGTAAAATATTGCTCCTATTAAGTTTTTTCTGCGTAGGGACTCCTTTTGACAGAAGTCCCTCCGGCTCAATGCTGTGGGCTCCTCTGCTACTGCATGAATGATCGCAGCATTAGAGCAGCAGAGGCGTACAGCGCCACAGTGCTCTGGAACACCCTAATAAAGATAAAAAACGTACCAAACCCATCTTTATTACCACAGAGACTCCACAGTGAATGTTGTTAAAGAGGGCAGGAGGAAAAAAAACAAGTAACACAGGAGTGAATGGGAGGTGGATTGATGCTGGCTCTGCCTTTAACAAGTTGAACCTTAGAGCAGCTGCATGTGATTTCCCCTACAGGGCCCTCTCTGATTTCTTTGCAGCTCTTCAGTTGTTTGTAAAGTGGCATTAAGCAATATGTGGCATCTCGACCTCTACTGGCAACCACAGAGCTGTGACAACGTCAGCATCAGCCAACAACAGCTGACACTGGTATAAATAAGAAAAGAAAACACATTTTCAGCAGAGCTTGTTTTGCTAATTAGAGCAAAGATCCATCAGCAGGAGTGAATGTATATCACATTTGAAAGTAGTGTCGTTCCAGTGCTGCAGTGCCTGCTCTAGCCCTTTTGGTGCCCTATAGGTGAAATTTGGATTTGGAGCACCCCCCTTCAACCTCCCAGGTTTTGAGTAGGGCTGAAACACAAATTCATTTTAACGCCATTTTCTTTAACGCATTAACGCAACTTGCGATTTTAGGTTGTAGTGGGCTCAGTTTTAAAGTTACAATCCATTGGTACCAACCATGACATACTAGCTTATCACTAAGGATGTTAAATAACGCTCCAAACTGACGCTACACTTTGTTGAGGAAAAACTGTCATGGCCATTTTCAAAATGGTCCCTTGACCTCTGACCTCAAGATATGTGAATGAAAATGGGTTCTATGGGTACCCACGAGTCTCCCCTTTACAGACATGCCCACTTTATGATAATCACATGCAGTTTGGGGCAAGTCATAGTCAAGTCAGCACACTGACACACTGACAGCTGTTGTTGTCTGTTGGGCTTCATGTTTCCCATGTTATGATTTGAGCATATTTTTTTATGCTAAAAGCAGTACTTGTGAGGGTTTTGTGTTGGTAATTGATTTCTAATCATGAATATATAAATACATTTGCATTAAGCAAGCATATTTGCCCACTTCCATTGATAAGAAAACTTGATTCAAAACTTGACAAATCTCCCTTTAAGGTACATTTTGAACAGATAAAAAAATGTGTGATTAATTTGCAATTAATTGCGATTAATTATGGACAATCATCTGATTAATCGCAATGAAATATTTTAATCAATTGACAGCCCTAGTTTTAAGACAAAAACTAAGATTTTTATTTTCATAAATAATTGTATTTATTATAATTTGAATAAACAATTGGTCCCTGATATTGTTGGCTTAAAAGTATTTTGTTGGTTTCACTACAACTAGAGTTACAGGGCTGAAAAGGGTATCTATTTATTTATTATTTATTTATATTATTTTTTAGAGGGCGACCAGCGCCCCCCAGAAGGTGGCGCCCTCGGCGACTGCCTATATGGCCTATGCCATTGCGGGCATCAAGCCGGCCCTGCAATGCTGCTTTGTCATTTAGCTTTTTTTGGCTCGAAAAGCGAAACTCTTGGTCATCGCTCAGTCTTCCGGAGCTCCATCAACAATGCATTGCTCATTTTTGCCAGTGGGACGGTAAAACTCTCACTTGTTGACAAATCATTTCAGTTGACAAACAGTGCAATCTTGTATTGATATATGATTGAAGCCCTGCGTGACAGTCCAAAGACTCCCAATCATCATTCATCACCTCTATTGTTGTTACAGACCTGCCTCCTCACAGCTCATTTAAGTTGCCAGTTCTTGTTGTTTTTAGGCCTTTTCTGAAAGAGCAAAACACGCTTCAAATATTGATCTTTTTAAAAGTTACATAGGCTATGAGTTCAATAACAGACTAATCAGCTGAAGTAATGATTGCTCTGTAGCTCCGCGATCTAATCTATAACTCATGACATTTATGAATAGGGGTCTGACTATAAAACACCTTCGGCACTTTGCTCTCACTGAGACAGAAGTTAGCTTCTGCAGACCACCATGAGTGTATGATTACTGCGGCTAGAAATAGTGAACTCATTAATTAGCGGACGGAGCACTGATTGCTCTTGAAATAATCCCATTCATCACTGTTGGGCTTCTATCGAATCATTTTATTTTAACTACAATTAGCATGATTTCCATTTTCATATCTTATGCAATATGCATTTTGTTCTATGAAAATACATTACTGTAATATTCATGCGCTCCGTCCTTAATGCAGTCGTCTCTATAATGTTATGATAACTTGTGTAGTCATGTGCAACGAGTGTTGTCATAGCAGATTGCTTTGCTTGGTTAGACTAGAAAGACATTTTAACATTTTAAACAGATTTTATTTATTTATCTGCTTCATTCGACACACACATCCCAGAACAACAAGAAAGCTGAAATTGCTAAGCGACAGCATTTTTTTTTTTTTTAATTTGGTCATTTGAAATGTGTTTGACTTGTCTGTGGCACTAAACTATGGAGTTGTAGAAATTATTACAGTAACTTTTTAACATCGTCTGTACATGACTTCTAAAATGTGCATTTGAATTGCAAAATCATGGATACAAATAAATAAAACATGCTTGTGTAATAAATTCATATATTAGCTGCACAGATCTGCATATTTTCTGCAGCATTAAGTCGCTTCTTATCAGCAGTTAAAGGATGAGATTGCTGATATTCAATATTTATGTTATTGTCAACAATTCCCATTAAAAGACCACAACAACCAACGTGTTAGTAAGTCTCTCAACACTTTCCGACCTCCCCAGCCTGTCTGCGCTTCTCAGCCCAGAGCATAGATGGAAATCTTTTCAAAAGGGTCACAAAAGAGGCTTTCTAATTCCCCAAAACAGCTGGTCGCTGTAGTTTTTATCAAATACATATTAAATAGCGCATTCGTTGGGGACAATATCCACCCACGTATTTGCTGCTCTAGTGAGTATTTTCAGCAGCAGCTCTGTGTATGTGGAAACTGATCAAAATAAACAACAGTGCCCATGTTTATCATAAAATAAAATACAAAATATATATGACTCGTCCTTTAAACCTTGCATTTACTAGGCAAGGCCGCCAGTATTTTACCTTAATAATGCATGCTTGAGAAATCTTCTGTTTATAAAGTCTTGATTAAAAAACATGTCTCCCCACAATACATTCATGCAATAACATCTGCAATGTAAAATTATTTAAATAAGGCAAGTGGCAAATGTTAATTATTTGCACAAATCATGAAATTGTGCATGACAGATGACAGACATCATTGTTGTCAGGCTATTCTCAGACACTGTTCCTACCTATACCTATGAATTTGTATACAACCCACATAATCAATTCTTAACCAACGTAATTGTGATCCATGCATAAAGAGCGATAAATTTGACTCCTTGGCGTAACGTGACTATTTCTTGTCTACCGGAACTTAAGCCCTGACAGAGTGCCTCGGATCCCACTTTGAGGCTCACTGGCCTACACTAACCAAGGGTGAAAACTAGAACTGTGAAACTAGAAGTCAATGTTGACTTATTTTAACTTCCGTATTTAAGTAACGCCACTTCCGTTCGTATTTTAACCTAAACCTTACCAAGTAGTTTTGTTGCCTAAACACTGCTTGCACAGGTCACTCGTGTTGCTGGACATTCAAACGCACAAAAAACAACAAAACTTTTTGCAAGATATCATACAAACCGTTGTATGAGGATTCGTTGTCGTTGTAGTCAATGCACAATATGTCTCTCTCTCTAATAATTTGTTTAATGCATCATAACAATGCATCACGTCTATATTAATAAAACTTGAAGAGTCAAAGATTTATCAGTAAGACGTCACTATAACACTATGCAGATTCAAACAACTGGTCGTCTTTATGAGTCTATAACCTCATCCTCTCAGCTCATTTGTCCAGCGGGTCATTAAAACAACTCATTAAACATCTTGATGAGGATTGACCCGTGCGACTGCTCGAGCATACAGCACCTTATCACACATACACGCTCTGGATATTGAAGTTCGCTACAAGACCGTATCAGCTGCAACATAACAAATGAGCCCACGTGTTCTTTTCAAAGCCTGGTCTATTTATTTTGACTCATGACCAAATCCAAGACACACAAAGCTTCTTTTTGTTTCATCCGATGTGTCTGGCCGGGGAAAATATTATTCTGATGTGGATGTGAATCTATAATCTGATGTAAATGACAAGAAAGATATGGAGCAGTTAACATCTATGAAGAGTAGCCTAAAATATGCCTATTTCCTTCAAATAACAACTAAGTGTAAATGTATGAATTCATACACTGTTATCAAAAAGACATGATTATTAGTTTTGTTAAAGTATGAGGACTCTTGAGAACACCCTTTTGTGCAAACTAAAGCAGTATTATGTTGCTGGTGTCACCTATTCTCAAGACCTGCGAGCATTGTTTCTGAACAATGGAGAAAAAGGGAAAAGATTTGATGATCCAGCTGCCCATCTAATCCTTACTGAACTGTGTGATATTCGGCATCTGTGAAGCAAAGCGAGGGCTGCTCTTGTTGGAGGTCACAGTCCAGCAAAATCACAAATGAAAAGCATTGAGTATTCCTGTCCAACTCCTTTCTCTTTATCACACCAGACTTGTGTCAAAACTCTTTTTTCCTTCCAGTTTAAATGGGTAGCTCAATTCAGAGCGAGCAATCCACCCACACCATCCATTTATCTGGAGAGATTGTGTGCCTGTGTGTGTGAGAGAGAGAAGTTTTAGACCTTCAGGGTATTATGTGAGGTCATTTCTTGATGTCTCCTGGCCCGTCCTTGCTTCTCTTAACAAGCGAGTTTATGGTTTGCAGTTTGATTTAAAGTCAAAGCCAGGATCAGCCTAGGGTTAATAATAAGTTAAAGCAGTTCGAATCAATATTTTTATATTAACAATGGCTCAAACGACTGTGTAATGTGAAAGGTCGCTCATAATGATAAACCCACAGAGAATCATCACTCGACTCAGCAGTTCCCAGCAGCTTTACGGAGCGTCTTTCAGCTCATTGTTTTGGTTTTATGGCCCTCGATTTTACTGTTTGGTTCAATCTCTCCGCACTTGACCTGCTTCCAGCTGCGTGAGAAAGCTCTAAAAACCGACTCTACGCTACCTGCTCGGCACCAAACAGCAGTTAGCGACTACCTGGTGAACATAGTGCGGCATTTAGCAGCTAAACAGCCCGATATTTCCCTCATGGATTGGTGGAGACCAAAACAGAGCTAAAAGGAAAGTGGATATTGGTATTAGGATGATAATATGTTGATCTTGTCTTTACAGCTTCATGTGCTTCTCCCACATGACCAATTTACTTATAACATATAACTTATACTGTATAACTAAAATGAATAAGCTACAAAACATTTAACTATTTCTTTAAGGTTTGGGTTACATTTAAGGTGAGAGCAAGGATTAGCAGCAGTTTGTAAATGACAACAGTGGATGGAGCGTTCTCCCAAATCGGGTAACAGCGTGAGTGCTTGTGTAATTGCTGTGTGTGAGAGTGTCATGTTTTTATTACTGCCCGGGAATTGACCGCAACTGCCCGACTACAACACAGTCAAGTTCACTAATTTGTAGCTGCGACAGACACAACAAGGACAAACAGCATCAAAAGGATGCAAATTGTATTCCACAAACTATTGTGAGTGTTTTCATGATAATTGCCGTCACTCCGTGAATTATTATGTTGCTTTCAAGCATGGCCAAGCATGTACGCAAATCCGTTCAACTGAGTTCCAATTCTGCAGAAATCATTTCTTCCAAATGAATGTTTTTTTATTGACTGAGGACACAGACAATAAAGCATAACATTGTGTTCATTTTCACCACCAGTCTTTTTCCTTAACACAGTCGGTGAACGAGGCTGTTTTTCCAGGAATATTTCTCTTAATTTATATTTAAAAAAAAAAAGAAAACAGAGAAGTCAGCATTAAATTACATCATTATATTATAATAATTCCCCAATGTGTATGGGAAATGTGAGCTATCGTGGAAACGGAGAGAGAGGAGAGAGATCTGAAGCTCTTTTTCAGTGAATACAGTTTTCTCTCCCACTCCTGCAAGCGAGGCTTAGGGGACCCGTAGTCTCCATGGACTCTCTCTGTGTGCCAGACTTCACTGGGTTTAGCACAAGAAGCACAACTTATTGGATTATGGGGTCCACCGTCTATGCTCATACTGCTGGAGGCTGTGTATGTGCGGGGGTATATGTGGGTGGGCAGCTTTCGAACCGAGAGGGAGGGATGGAGTAATAAATACACGATAAATTCCCGTTTACTTTTTCATATGCAGAATTTCTCATACGGCCCTGCCTTTTCATGTCCAGAGGTTAGGAGTTTAAGCAGGCCCGAGGAACGTAAACGCAGCAGGACCGTCAGGGCTGTTCCTTGTTTCATGTGGATTTAACACAGGAAGTGTTTTGTCTGCATGGACAGGATAAGGTTTTGGCACGCATTCATGGTTCAATGGACTCTCAGCTGATCATAATTGCCCATATGCAGACAGAGATTCACAGTGGAAGTGATTCACTGCGACAAAAACACTCTCTATTAGCGTCCTTGGTGCCTATTCGATGTAACCTGCTCACCCTCCTCAGATTTCAGCCCAGGTAATGTGGTATGCTGTATTTTCAGGCTGAAGTTAATCTTCCTCTCTCTGGTTCTCATTTGCCCTCATCTCCGTTTTCTTTTATATCCTCTTTCAATGCAAAAACAAAATAACACAGGCTGCAATAGTTTCAATGTCATTAATTCTGGAGAATAAAAGCGTAGTAGAAAAGCGCTGGGATTTTGTCCTACTGTGTCCGGCATCATTCAAGCATGCTTTGATGGTAGCTGTGCCCTTTCCTTAGTGGGTTACTTACTGAGATAAATAATCACAGAGGCTTGGAGGAATCTTTGCCTCTTTATTATTTATTCTGCGGCATGGCACATGGAAAGCATGCAGGGCAGGAGCAGCTGAAAATGTGCTCGGCTCAGAGAGAGAAGGAGTAATCATACCGGTTTCACAGTATAACAAGACAACACCTATAACTGGCCACGCGGCGCTACCTCTGTACTCATTATTGCATGGTGTAAGTAACGCCGCCCAGGCTGCGGAGTGTATGTTTATGACAGGCAGGACATCTGTGAATAATGACTGATTGTTGTAAAGGAGACAAAAAATCAATTTCACTGCGAGAGTGGACATTTAATTGTGGAGATTCAGAACGAAGGGGGGGGGGGGGGTCATGAATATGGCGTGCGAGTCCCAGAATGAGCTGGCTGCATTCCACTCACGTAGCTCTTTGAGGGGCTGAGTGACTGCCTCCCTCTGCCAGAAGCGCCATCCTTGTCCCAGTGGCGTTCCACCTTAAAAAGACGAATATATGTGCCCAGCCGGCTGCCTGACATTGACACACCGTGACTCACGCTGCCGTGCTATTTCAGTATGGCTGCTGGCAAAGCCCAGCTTTTCTGTGTACCCTCCCTGCTTTGGTCATTTGTTTGCCTCCTCTGCTTCGGCTGTTTACTTGTAATTTGGACATCTGTCAAGGTGGTTTGTTTGCTACCCCGTGGTGTGATTAGGCTACCTTTGCCAAATCTGGGAAGATGGATGGGGTTTATAGCAAATCTTGGCTGTGTAAAGGCAAGGCCGGAGTTTGGCTACCTCTCATCAACCAAGTTTAGGGGGATAATTAAGAAAACATTGAGTGACAAAGAGGCTGCTGGGTCACGGAGGTCACATATTCATCATGCTTGTTTGCGCTCTCTCTCCTGCAGTCTTAAAGCTGCAGTTGGTAGAAATGGAGCGAATATGATTAAAAAAAGTGATTTTTATAAAATGGTCACTCTATCCTGATAGTAGTGCATGAGACAGGTAATCTGAAAAAAAGCATGTGCCTCTGTGTCCTCCGGTGCTCCTAATGGCATCTGCAAATTCACAGACCAGAGGAAAACAACCAATCAGAGCCGAGCTGGAGCCTGCCGTCTCTGAGCAACTGTCAATCACTCGCGAACTCCGATCAAACGGTCAAACTAGGCAGCGCTGATCAAATATGAATCAATATTCTGTTACTGTAATGCCTATTTCTTGCCTCAAATGTTTTCATCATCTTGTAGTGTACTGTTTAGCTGTGAAATGAGAGTTTGTGACCCGGCAGCCATGTTGAGATCAGTTGAGGAAATACCAAGCACCGCCCACCAGCCAGAGCACAGCCAATAGGAACGCTCTCTCTCTGAAATGACCAGTGATTGGCCAAAGGCTCCCATCACAGGCTAGAGTTTTTAAAGCCTGAAAACGGAGCCATGAGGAGGTGCAGAAGTCTAGTTTTCTCTCAGAACACTTGAATTACAATATGCTGAAAGGTTATTATGGAATTTTTGCCCAATGATGCCAAAAATATACTGCCTACTGCAGGTTTAATGGGGCTCTTATGACTGTTTGGTCCCGTCTTGTCCTGTCACACAGTCTGTTCATTGCAGCGCTCCGGTGCCAGAACCTCCTCTTACACCAGGGGGGACCGAGTGGGACAATTAACCACCTGCTGGTAAAGCAGCTACGCCGCATAGCCTCACCTCACACTCACCCTGACATTTGCAGGATCACTCATGAACACATTCATGTACAGACTCACGGATGTGGTGTCACTCATGCACACCGCGTGAAGCCTCTGGTACATACAGCTTGCAAAACACACAGCGTGGAACAAAAGAGGAAGTGATGGCGGTGGTGCTGCTCAAATTTGCTCTCTGATCATGTTTCATCCAGAGCGTTACTAATTTGTTCATCTCCTTAATGAACATTATTGGCAGGATCGCATTAATCCAGCACAATTTCCTAATGGCAAACGCCATGATCCGTGCTCACACCACCTACTGTACACTCTCACCTAATCAATACTGAATCATTCACCGCTCCATCCAACTTCATCGGCAATGGCTTTCTTTTAATTTTTGGGTCATCAGCCACAGTGACATTCTGTACTTTAAAACAGATGATATCTGCAGCTGTTTAAAGCTGAAGTATGCAAATAGGATGAAAAGTAAATTGTTTAAAATGGTCACTATGTCCTGTCAGTAGTGCATGAGACAGATAATCTGTGATAAAAAAACATGTTCCTCTGTGTTGTTCTCCTGTGCTCCTAACGGCATTTGCATTTTTTCACCGCGCCCAAACAAAAACAACCAATCATAGCAGAACAGTCTCTGGGCAGCTGTCAATTGATGCTCACAGAACTTGCGAACTCAGATCAAACTGTCAAATATAAGCAGCGCTGATCAAATGTGAATCAAGATTCTGTTACTGTAATGCCCAATTCTTGCCTCAAATGTTTTCAGAAACATATTTTAGTGTACTGTTTAGTTTGTGATCCGGCCACCATGTTGAAAACAGTTGAGCCAAAACCAAGCACCGCCCACCAGCCGGAGCAAGCTTTCTCATTTTACAGTTAACACTAAAATAGAGTGCTCCAGTGATGACGTATTTTTGTAAGCCAACCCGGAAGTTAGCATCGCCCTGGTTCCCTCAACAAAAAGCCAATGGGATCTTTCCACTTGGTTTTGGATTACTACAGAAAATAAGCTCTGCGCCAAACAAACGTTTATGATAATTACACGTTTTGTACTGTAAGATAATCTCCACAAATGAACACCACTTTTATGATATTTGAAGTGTGAATGCAATCGCCAGAAGTAAAAAGCTAACGTCAGGCTATAAACGAACTACACCACGGTCGCATGAGCGCGAGTATACACAACGAGGCTGTAAAGGCGAACGAGACGGCGTGATGACGTTTAGTAGTCTCATTTACTTGTTAGCAACTGCCTTTTTTAAGACATATAAATGCTTCAAAATTCATGTCATAGAACAAAACGTTAAATCTCATAAACCTGTGCTAAAAACCCATTCAAAGAAACAATTGACTTCAAGATGAGGGAACTGGAAGTGATAAAAATGCTAACTAACTTTCCAGTTTTAGGACTCATTCCTGTAGCACTCTATTTGTTTATGAAAAAATTTGAGGCCAGAAATAGTCATTACAGTAACAGAATCTTGATTCACATTTGATCAGCGCTGCCTAGTTTGACAGTTTGGAGGTCGCGAGTTTCACGAGCTGTGATTGACAGCTGCTGTAGAGACAGCTCGGCTCTGATTGGTTGTTTTCCTAGGGTGCTGTGAAATCTTGCAAATGCCATTATGAGCACAGAAGGACACAGAGGAACATGATTTTTTTTCAGATTACTTGTCTCATGCACTACTGTCAAGATATAGTGACCGTTTTATAAAAATTACTTTTTTTTTTATCATATTTGCTCAAAGTTACCGACTGCAGTTTTAACTCCAAATCAAACTTCTCCATTTTGGTAAATGATTCATAGCTGATAAGAAGTTGTGACACTGGTAGGCTGGTTCGTATAAGTTCACACTATTTGAGATTCATGTGATAAGCTCCAGTAAAGGCAGTATTTATTGACTGAATAGTGCAGCAGTAGCACTGCAGTTTGCAGCTCTGTCACCATCTTGACACTGAGGTTCAAATCAACAACACGTCTCATTGTGTGCCGCATGTCTGTCACAGTGTGTTTTTCATGGGTGTGTGAGGAAGGGTGTGTTGGGGAAGGGTTGGAGGAAATGCAGAAGCAATTTGTTGGCCCAATCAAAATTAAAGAAGTCACAATGATGTTCAACTACCCGTAAGAACTAGTCATTATTCCGGGAAAACAATCACTACATCGAAACTACATTACAGCATGCAGAAATCATATACTGCCACACAGGAAGTCACGACGTGCTATAAAATGGAATGACAGATTTGTTTACGAGCAGAAAAAGCAGCGCAGCAACATAGTTGTTGAACAGCTCAACCCTGGCAGATCATTAATCTCTGTCAAACTCTACATAAGTCTGATTAGAAAACTAGCAGTGTGACTGACAATTTATGAATTATTTTTTTAAATTATTATTATTATTATGCTAAACAAATTAACACATTTAAAACCTATGATCTCCCAAAAATAAAACCTCCTTGAAGGAAGATATAAATGTTCCTATCTCTGGGAGTGGCCAACAGGTGCACTATGGACAGAGAGGGTGTGTCCATACTTACTGCTGCTGAGTTTCACCTGAGAGCAAAATAAGCCAGCTCTACCAGTACTGAAGCACTGCCAGACCTCCACGGACACACTTTTACTTTGGATTATCCCTCCACTTTAAGGTATGTCACAGCTATTTTATTTCTCTCTCTATTTGACTCTCTTGGTAGTGTGTACATAAGAATACAACTGTTGATCTGACCTCTGCTTGTTTCACATTGATATTCACATTCCTTCTAGACATCTAAATTGAGAGCAGTAATTCTTCCACTAAGGTGCATGTTACTGTAGATTTAAGATAAACAACTGTGCTAGAGAGATCTTTCCACCTCCATGGAATTAAATTAGAGACAAAAACACACACAAAGTACTCAAAGGCAGCAGAAATACATAATTATGTCTTCACCTCATGTTGCACTTGTTTTCAGGGTTAGAATGGAGCCTGTGTTCACCAGCGTGAGGCTAAAGGTGGCCGTGCTGTTTCTGCTAACAATTGGGCTGGAGAGAGGTGAGTCTAATTTTAACTCTCATGAATGTGTTTGACATGTCTTTACAAAAAGGCTTAATATCCTCATCATTATGAAGCAGAGAATAGATGATCACTGACAGAACTGGAGTGTTTTTCTTCTTCTGTCTGGTCTGTGACTCACACAACACACTGGCCAGCCAGTCTGGCTCATGCTCTCAGCTGATGATCCGACAGTAATACCACTGAGTGAATTGCATTGCAGACAATCAATGAAGCGTGTACATATAATGTGGGTGGCTGACAGGTACCCGGCACAACATTCAGAGCTCTATTCATACGTGCTGCTGTTGCTAAGGGTCAAACTGGTGTGCAAACTAAGACACCGAGAGTAATTACTCCTCTACACCTCTTTCGTCATCGTCCCTGAGATGATGTTGTTCCTTAAACTGGAAAAAAAATCATTTTTCTATACCTGACAGCCCATCTTATCTTATTTTGACCGACTGACAGTGCTTCCGTATGATTAAGACCACTTTTTTGTAGTATATGTTTTAATTTTATTTGGACGTAGTCTATTTGACTACCACTAATGGACTTATGGCATTATGAGATGTATTTCTCTCCATCAGCTAAATTGTATGATGTCATAAAGTTTGATTTATGTAAACAGTTAAATTGTCCATTTGTACATGGTACATTTTATCAGCCTATTTTCATCTGTGGTTTGAGAATTATCCTATAATTATTATTATTACTGTCAATCTGTACTTTTTTTTATTATTTAGTTTATTTTTTATCTTATTTTCTTTTTTTAATTTAATTTTGTTTTTATCCTTTTTGCATCAGCAATGGGTGAGGGTTGGGTGGGAGGTGGCTTTGGAGGAAAAATACCAAAATAAGGAGGGACAATCATTTACAATGGTGCTCTATTTGTATGTTCCTGTACACCTGATGTTATTGCGCAAAAAAAAAAAATGAAGAAGAGAGAAATTACTCTTTGGCTTCAATCCAGGCTGTTAATTTTCATACAACATAAAAACAGAAGTGAAATGAACTCAAATGAATGCAGCATAGTGGAAGTACACATCATAGAACACATGCAAAACTCTTAGCACGTCCGGGCCCCAAAAGGAGGTGCATAGGATTTGAATATTTGCAGCTCTTTGGCGCTCAGTGGCTTAGTTAGCTTTAGCTGCCTCTCCATATGGAAAACACATCTTCCGTGGATCACAGCATTTAGCCCAGGGGGGCTGTCTCAGTCTAAACATTTGTCTGACTAATTTGAGCTTTTTTCCAGACTCCGTTCACAACGTCTGCCATTTACATGCTTTCACAAATCCCTCTGACGTAGTTTGTTTTGTTGCAGTGACATTGACGTGCTTTCAGGGAGCTATAGTGGATGTTAATGGTGTCAAAAAGAGAGGCTGATTTGATTCATCAACGTGGTCCATTAAGACGTTTAGTGAAGGTTAATCACCGAGATGGGAAGAAAAGAAGTTTGCTCCAGATGTCTCGAGAAGTTGATCGACAACATTACCAGGATAAATAAACGGCTCGGTTCTGTTGGAACACGGCGCCACGTAATAACAATCAGCGTTGAGTTCTTTCTATAAACGTCAAGCTATCGGCAGTAATTAAAATCCATGACGGCCATAAACAGTGAGTCAGCAGGGTGTGTGTCAACCCAGAAACAGCTTTTCACCGCCACTTGTCAAGTGCATTTTTCCAAGCGTGCTCGTTTATTCAGCTTTCATCATCATTTGCTCACATATTTCTGACAACTAATGAGCCTCGAGAGTTTTAAATTAATACGTTTTCACACAAATACCACTTTTACTTCTATTCCGGCTCCGAATCCTCCTCGGTTTGACTTAAGAGGCCAATTAGTCTCAGATCATCACCTACTCCTCTCTGCGACTGTTTACGAGCCCAGAGCTTAAAAAAAAGCCATTAAGATGGAAAAATATATATGCAATTTAGAGAGAAATAATGTTTTTCTGCCTTTTTTAATGTTTGTCTTTTGGACTGGGTGGATGATTATAAAAATTGGTGGGAGGCAGAAGTGTATATTATAAATTAGTGGGGCTGTCTATCGATTAAAATAGTTCATCTCAAATTAATTACACTTTTTTTTTCTGTTCAAAATGTACCTTTTTAAAGGGAGATTTGTCAAGTATTTAATACTCTTATCAACATGGGAGTGGGCAAATATGCTTGCTTTATGTAGATGTATGTATATATTTATTAGTGGAAATGAATTAACACAAAACAATGACAAATATTGTCCAGAAACCCTCACAGGTACTGCATTTAGCATAAAAAATATGCTCAAATCATAACATGGCAAACCTGTAAATTGGAGACTCGTGGGTACCCATAGAACCCATTTTCATTCACTCATCTTGAGGTCAGAGGTCAAGGGGCCCCTTTGAAAATGGCCACGCCAGTTTTTCTCGCCAAAATTTAGCGTAAGTTTGGAGCGTTATTTAGCGGTAAGCTCGTATGACACGGTTGATACCAATGGATTCCTTCAGTTTTCTACTTTCATATGATTCCAGTATCTTCACTCTAGCTTTAAAACTGAGCTACAACCTAAAAATTGCAAGTTGCGTTAAAGAAATTAGTGCCGTTAAAACAAATTTGCTTTAACGTGTTTCTTACCGCGTTAACTTTGACAGCCCTATAAATCAGACAAATGGCTAGAATTTTTCTGACCCATCAGACATGACGGAGGCGATGCAGGTGACGTCCTCGGGGCCACAGACCATCCAAAAGGGCCAGGGGGAGACGGTGACCTTGGGATGCACCTACTCCCCCGGCCCCCAGGACACGGGGGAGCTGGACATCGAGTGGTCCAACGTCATGCCGGACATGACGCAGAAAGACCATCTGGTAGGTGTGCGTTTGAGGACAGAGAGGGATGTTGGACAAATTACTACATTCATTAAACATGCATGAGCGGGGCTTATCTTTTTTTTCCCCTTTGGGCTTTGTTAGCAGGAAAACCTGCTTTTGAAGAAATGTCATCACTCAAACCCAATCTTTGCCTCTCAGATCTTATCGTATTCAGCGGGCCTGATGCACCACTACGGTGACCCCAGCTTCTCCAAGAGGCTCAAGTTCATAGCAGACCCCAAGCTGGGGGACGCTTCCATCTCTCTCTCTGATCTGAGGCACACAGACACAGCCACCTACCAGTGCAAAGTCAAGAGGGCGCCGGGTGTCGACATGAGAAAAGTCACTCTGGTGGTGTTGGGTGAGGAGAAAGTTATTTTTCTGGTTCTACCTGTTCATTTTGTCAGCCCTTTCGTTCCTCTTTTTTAAATGTTACTCCCTCACACGGAATGTTTCTCTTTTTGTCTCAGTCAGTGATCACACCCGTTCTCTGCAGACACACCTCAGATTGTTGTCCAGTTTCACGCCTCTAACCCTCCCACGATGAGCTCATTGTTTTTATTTATTTTTCTATCACTATAGTTCCCCCATCGGTGCCAAAGTGTTGGGTTGAAGGCGCAGAGGAGAAAGGTGGCCCGGTCTCCCTTCGTTGCAAATCCTCTCAGGGATCCACTCCTCTCGGCTACACATGGAGGAGAGAGAGTGGAGGCGCAATACCACCAACTGCAATCCAAAGTGAGGAACTTGACAGACAAAAAGGCCATTCTGTTAAACTTTTTTGATGCCGTACTTGTATGATATGCTTGTACTGAATGCTCTCTTCCTTCATTAAGACCTAGAGACTGGGGAGCTTTTGATAAAGAACCACACAGACAGCAACATTGGAAGTTACGTGTGTGAGGCAAAAAACGCCGTGGGCGCAAAACAGTGTAAATACGCACTGCATGCATACAACCGTAAGTCAATCGTCTAATTTTACTCTTAAGTAGGCCTACTTAACACTCATAACATCCTGAAGGAAGTTATCTGCTGCGTGCTTTTGAGTATTTGCTCTGGTCTGGAATGTCGTAAAATGACACGCAAGCCTCTTGTTAAAGCTGGAATAACAAAGAAGGAGAGCTGCACTTGTTTAATCTGAAAGCACCCTGTTCTCTCTTCCAGCTACCAATAAGACGGGTGTCATAGTTGGGGCTGTGATAGGTGCTATCCTGCTGCTGCTCCTCCTCCTGTTTCTCATCTGGCTCCTGATCTGCTGCTGCCACAAGCGTCGCTATCAGAAGGAGGTCGCCAATGAAATAAGGTACTGTGTCTCCCCATATAAATGTGTATATATAGTACATACATGTCCCTATATAAATGTGAATACATAATACATACATGTTTCCATATAAATGTGAATATATAATACATACATGTTTCTGAGTAAATGTAGATATATAGTACATACATGTCCCCGTATAAATGTGAATATACAGTATATGTAGTACATACATGTTCCCATATAAATGTGTATATATATAGTACATACATGTTCTCATGTAAATGTGAATATATATATATATATATATATATATATATATACAAACATCCAATATTTACCATATTTTGTCACATATTATGAAGTGTATTATTAATTTTAAAATAGCATACATTAAAATATATATAATATAATATATATATATATATTCCTTATGTATTTTTCAATATATTGTAATATATTAACAAAATATATTATTGTATATATCGTATACTTTTAGATATGATATAATGATAAATTATGTAATTTAATATATGACAGTTGATATATAGGGAAATGTATTTTCTTTGCCTAAGGGTGAGCTGGAAACAATTTCAAACATGCATGAAATAGTCTAAAATGTGAGGATCATCTGATTGGAACCCTGTATGACTTGTCTCCTCAGGGAGGATGCCCAGGCTCCAGAGAGCAGACCCTCCAGCAGGAACTCTAGTTTCCGCTCAGTGTTGGCGTACCGCACCCACCCCGGGGTGCAATACAGCTCCGTGAGGAAGAACCTGCCCAGTGTCAGTGAATCAGCCCCCAGTCCCATCTACACCGGCGAGAGTAACGGCATATTAAAGCCGAATGCTGCAGGGGAGGGCCGTCCTCCTCTCAATTATGACCATCGATATGGATACCCTGTGTAGCTACAATCCAAATGACTTTTTTATTTTTTGTAGAAAACTGCGCCTTCTGATGAAAGGACTTTTTACTTTGAATATAAAAATATAAAATTGTAAAGAACTCTATGTAAAGTGTGTATATGACAATTGGTGCAATACAATATATTTAACTGGAGAATAATGGGAGTGGTTATACGACTACAGGGAGACTCATAAAATCTTATCTCAGCCCTTGTACAAATATTAATGTACAACTGGTTGACTTTCATAATGCACTGTAGCACATTACTGCTACTGAATAGGTTCTCATTGTTACACTGATTTAGCTAAAACTGTGTGTAAAATGTATATATCGAAAGACTTGTATTTTTAATGGTGCCTTTTTTTCTATGACGGACATGAAGCCTCATGATTGTATTACTTTTTTAATATATGTGTACAATAAAATATTTTTACTATACGTTAGTACCATCTAAATCTGAGCATCTAGATGTTTGTGTCAGGGTTCCATCTTTTTTTTGCTTGATGATTTGTGAGCTGACACAACATAATAGAATAACATTTGAAACATATCTCCGACTTCCAGGATGAGTATGAGAATGAGTATTATTTTTGGCATCATAATGACAATAGGCATTTTGATATGAAATGATGTTGGATTACATAAAAAGAAATTATCTATATGGTCAGAGGTTCAATAATTAGAGCGGGTTATTATGTTTGGGAGTTCATTGAAAATGAAGATGGTGCAAAACTAGTTGTTAGAATAGGCCTTTTTCACAGAGGACATTTTGACTTTGAAAAGCACAGGTGTAAATGATGAAATTAATGATGGCTTAATTCCATTTATCTGCTATTATTTCATGATCCTAGTATTGTGCTAACTGGCCCACTGTCACTCTCACTGGCACACTTAAATAGAGCAGAGCCATTGTTACTGTTATCAGTAACAACCTGTGCTTTTCCTGCTATGACAAGTCAAAATGCCTGCTGTGAAAAAGGCCTGTGCTGAACATGATGCATTAACATGGTCAGAAAAAACAATTTCAACTAATATAACAAAAATGTTTCTAAAATCTTTACCAACTTTACCTTTAAAAGTGTCTTTTGCTAGTCCGTGGACAGGAGAACCTCACCAATGATGCACCATCACCCGTAGACTGTTTAAAGAGGACCTATTATGCTTATATTCAGGTGCATAGCCTACTAGTATTTGGGGTTTCTACTAGAACATGTTTGCATGCTTTAATGTTTAAAAAAACACTTTATTTTTGTCATAGTGGCTGCGCTGCAGCACCTCTTTTTACCCTCTGTCTGAAATGCTCTGTTTGAGACCCCTCCCAGGTCAGCTACACACTGTTGTGATTGGTCAACTCAAACAAGCTCTTCGGACTCTGCTCAAGCTCCGCTCTAACTAGCTTTGTTTGCGAGCGTGCCAGACTAGCCGCTAGGCAGGTATTAAGCACATGTGTTACTTGGTGACATCATCACGTGACAGAAGAAAAGGCGGAACTACAAGCAAGGCGTTTCAGTCTGTGGGAGAGATTAACTCCCTTTGGGTTGGACTTCGGGCTTTGTAACTTTGCAGACTTTTTACATGCACAAAAACTATATGACACATTAAAGGAAAGGGAAAAGCACAAAAGCATAATAGGTCCTCTTTAACAGTGATGAAAGTGTGGAAACATTGCAGAGCACAATGTAGATCAAAATGACACCAGTAACCATGCATGAACACACAAAATGAGATTATGAATGAATCTATTGCCTCAGTGCATGCTGGGACGGTTCTCAACACACCCACCTTGTGTAATCACATGATCAGCACTCAGCCAATCACATGAATGCTGCTCATGGTTTCAGCACTCCACTAATGTTGCCTTTTCTTTTTCAAAATAAGAGCGCACTGTTGCCCAGCATAACTTCATCCAGGATTTGCAACTCAATCCTCAAACAGCTTCCCAAGAACTAAATTAGCTGGATGAGAATAAACAGGATTAGTTTAGCCTGATATCTATATAGCTTGTTAGCCTGAATTAGTTAAGCTACTTTTCAAGAACAGAGCCAAGGGCTGTAATGTATAAATATAAATTCATGAATCAGAGACTGTGAAGTCAATTTTGCCCCTCATCCTCTTATGTGCATTTGCCTCCTGGAACGTTTTTCACTTGCAGAACGAAGAACTGCAGCCAGTAAACTAGTTGTTGGTCTAGCAGCTAGTAGTCAACGTGCAACCTGCAGCTGCTGCTCTCAGAATCCAGAGTCAGCACTGTGCCTGCGGCCCCACCTCTCGCCAGCATTTGTCTGATCCCATCTTCAAAAGGTGGATGTGAAATTAATGCAAGTGTTGCTGGGCCCTTGGTAATAAATTCTGCCAAGGGCCCCCTTAAGAGCCGTGCCCCCCTGCATTGATCTGTAAAGGCTGGGCATTTGATGAGAAACAGTGTTGCTGTTTCAAATGATCAGAAATAAAAATAATCAAAATTAGACTTTCAATTTTAGACACGTTTCTCTCTCTTTTACATAAGCTTTTCTTAAAAAGTTAACTACCGCGCACACAGACACACACATATGTTGTGTTTCCATCACTTTAGAGGACATCACATTGACTAGAATTCATAGAGAACTGGAGACTTACCCTAACCATAACCATAACGGCTATTTGCCTAATCCTAACCCTTTCCCTAACCTTAACCTAAACCTGACCCTAAAATGTAATAATTTACGCTATGGGGACGTGCATTTTGTCCCCAAAAGGAAGGCGAGTCCCCACAATGCGACTGCCTAAATAGATATATGGCCCCACAAGCGAGTAATACACACACACAAACACACACACACACACACACACACTGACAAAACGTGTTTACTATCTACTACTATGTGTCTCTGCAGTGTCTGACTTGGTCACTTGTTTGCTTCACGTGAAGACAAATTGAACTCTGTCAGCTTCTGTTTGCTCATGTTTGCGTCTGTATCCGTCTGTTTGCTCAATTCAAATTCGGATGGAAATGCATATCCATGAGCAGGACCGGTTCTCCGTGTACAAAAGCCTTGTTTTAATGTGCGTACACGAGTCTCTCCTTTGATCCATGATCCATGAACCGGGGAAATAGATAGAATAAGTAATTACAAATACTTGTCTGGCAACTTCACTTAGAAACCACATAATCTCTTGTCTGTTAGTTTCTTAGAGGGCAGAACATCTAACAGCGCTGGCATAGTAATTATATTGGGGTTTTTTGAAGGCCGAATGTTATTTCACACAAGCTTTTTTCTATGCTTTTGTGCAAAAGGGCAGGATCAGTCTTTCAAATGCTGCTTCGGATTGTTTGGTATCAAATTAGCTATTCATTAAAATAATAGATTAAGGTGTTATTTATGAAGAAAAACGTGGATGATTATAAGCTATATTGATTGTCAATGTAATTAATATCCTCTTTGCCATGACTGGATAGTTATGCATGTAAAATGAACAAAGGTAACACTTTATAATAACCATCATTTATAAATGGTAAATTGATAGTTAATTAAACTTAGTTAATAGTTATTTTACTGTTAACAAACAGGGAAATGATAATCAATAATGGTTAGTAATTATTAGTAATGCTATAATTTTTGTTTTCTATCATTAGTTTGTGTAAATATGAAATAATTAGTTTATAAATTCTATATTGTATCATAGCTGATAAGAGACGATAACAATTACATTCTGACTACATTAGTAAAGTATTTTCTAACAGTTTATTGTTGCACACATTATAACATTTGATATACTATATTAAGTATTAGTTAATGATCACAAAATGATTTATAAATCTTTAAGAAATCGTTTGTAAAACATCTATAAACATTACATAGACAGATGGACCAGAAAACAATTATTGACCATTGACAAAATATTAACTATCTATCTATATATTGTTTATAGATGCTTTATAAACCAATTATTAACCATGAACAAAGTGTCACAAATATCTATGTATGTAATGTTTATAGATGTTTTACCAATAACTTATTAAAGGTTTACAAATGATGTCTTAATAATTCATCATCATGGCTGAGTGGTTAAGGCAGTAGACTTAATATCCAATGGATATAGTCCTTGCGGGTTTGAATCCCACTCTTGGTAGGAATAGTTTGTTTTGGGAGGCTGTAGCTCAGTGGGTAGAGCAGTTTATCCTTTAAGTGAAAGGTTGGCGGTTCAATCTCCAGCTTCTGGCTGCATGCTGTGGTGTCACAACCCCTGCCAAGTCTTAGTTTATTCCTTCAACCTTCTGTTTTCATGCCTTATCATTAACCTCTCATGTCATTTTGAGAGTCTGCCACTCCCTCCTGCTTGCAATCACCTCATTCCCTTCACGTGGGTTTCCTTGGCCATCTCCTCAGCTGCAGCTTGTTCCCTAATCAGTTCCTCAGCCCATCTATACCAGTCCTAGTTCACCAGTCACTTTCCAGATTGTCTAGTGTTTTGCCACCCATATGCAGTACATATGCACTACTGCGTTCCTCAGTTGTATGTAGTATGAAACAGTTAAAGTGATGTATTTTGCAAAATGCTTGGCAAGGCTTTAGTCTTTAAACCAGCTCTTAAAGCACTAGACAAAAAAAACAAACTCGAACCACTATTGCAATATTATCGACAAATACAACTTAGATTTTTTTTGTTTATATTATGTTTGTTTACTTTATAAGATACTGCAGGTTTAAACAATTTATTCTAAAAGCTCATGTTAAAGTAAGACAAACAGGATCATCAAACATTGATCCACAACATTGACTTCAAACTGCTTTTTCAGTTGCAGCAACTAAACAGTTGAATGATAGCCTCACAAATATTAGAGTAATGTTAAAAAAGGGTCATGTTGCCTCAGCAGGCATCTCTCTGCGACTGGTGAACTATATAGACTGAGGAACTGATTAGGAAACAAGCTGCAGGTGAGGAGATGGCCAGGGAAACCCAGGTGAAGGGAATGAGGTGATTGCAAGCGGGAGGGAGCGGCAGGCTCTGAAAGAGGTTAATGATGAGCCATGAAGACAGAACAGATAAAGAGTTTAATCAATACACTGTTAAAATAACATATATTATAGCATTACTAATAATTAGTAAACATTAATTATCATTTTGTTGTTTGTTAACAGTAAAACAACTATTATCAATCAATTTAATTCATCAATTTACCATTTATAAATGATGGTTATTATAATCTCAATGAAATATAAACTAAAATATGATTTAAATCAACGTCTTGTTAAAAGTCTGTCTGCAAAGTTAGTGTCCTCCACGGCACAAGGTACGACGATAAGGTGGTGCATGAGAAAGGCTTCTGAAGGTGATTCAAAGGTGATTTGCTTTTCTTATCAGGTAAATAGGTGTGTGTTTGTGTGTGTGTGTGTGTGTGTGTGTGTGTGTGTGTGTGTGTGTGTGTGTGTGTGTGTGTGTGTGTGTGTGTGTGTGGTTTGGTGTTTGTAAAATATGCGGCCGAGCTGCAGGAATAACCATTTGCATGCGGAGTCCGGTTTGGCTGAGCTGTCACGCCGCACTGATTGACATACAGTAAAGTCACCGGATATATTCATAATGGACTCATATCCTGCCCATCTTGTGTCAATGCAAATACACCGTCACCACCCCTACCTGTGGTCACAACTGATGCAAATCATTCCCACTGCTTCTATATAAATCCCCTGTCGAGGCACACGTAAATCCAAGGATTTCACCTTGCTGTGTGCTTCTTGCAGACAACTTCAGGCAAGGGATAAACAAAACAAAACAAAACAAAGGATCCTCACCTGCAGCCAAAGCTATTGAGTCTGACAACATATTGTGACAGAGAGTGTAAGTAGAAACCTTGAGTGGGATTCAGAGTGATGAAAAGCCTCATCCGCCCCCATGGGAGCTTCGTTTGAGGTAAAAAAATGGATGTTTCTTACCCTAATTGCTCTAACCTTCTTACCTCAGCTACTTCGTCTTGCATATGGCCGCCTACATTTTAGATTTCACATGTATTCTTAACCGTAATAGAAGATTTTAATTGAGCCTATTTGGATGTGTTTTATGTAGCTAAATGTGTGAATCTGTTCCCCAGGCCCCACCGAAAAAACAGAAATGAAGAATCCTCTGGTTTGGAGCGTGTGTGCATAATTGTTTTTTCATCTCTTTGAACAAAGCAAAAACAAAACACTTCAGAGCAACACAGACTGCTGAGTGCCACACAGAAGTTATTCTCATAAAGGTTTCCTCTGCAGATGTGTGTTTGGGAGGAAGAGTATCATCATGGATAAAATGAGCCTCTGGGTATTGACAGGCCTGTTGGCCGTCACTACCGTCTTCTTTAACGTCTACATCTTCTTGATGAGTCTGTGGAACTACAGGCAGAAAAAGAAGTGGAGTCCCAGCGAAACCATCATCGTGGCTCTGTCGGTGGCCGACGTGGCCCACCAGCTCGTCTGCTACTTCTGGATGACCATGGACGAGGTGGACAGCAAGTGCCGCATCTCCGAGCTGCCCTACGCCGTCATGCTGCTGTCCATCTACAGCCTCAAGTTCACCATCATGTGGGAAACCAGCTTTCTCACTTTCTACTACAGCACCAAGCTGGTGAACACGCCCAACCGCTGCTACACGCACATCCAAGCCGCCATCCTCAAGCACGTGACCTTGGCCGTTTGTCTCATTCCTCTGTGCGGCGTGGGCACCTGCATGCCGATGCTGGCTGTGTTTAACTCTGACAACTTCACCGTGCCGAACAAAGATTGTGGGGTTTTGATGCCCCAAAACCCCTCCGGCAAGATCTACGAGGCCATGTACCTGCTCCTCGCCGACGTGCTGCCGGGGGTGCTCATGGTGAAATGCTGCATCTCAATCTCCCTCCACCTGGCTACCCATCTCCGCCACATGAAAGCCATCACCAACGGAGCCCACGGGCCAAAGCTGGGCAGCCAGATGAGGGTGATCCGGATGGCTCTGTCCCTAGTGGCCGTCTTCATCCTCTTCCTCGTGATCGACCTGTACGTCAACTACGAGATATCGGTGAACCACCAGAACATCATCGGGCTCACGTTCTTCTTCACCTCCATCTTCACGACCGTCACCGCCGTGGTGCTCATCTACGGGAAGAAGACTTTCTGGAAAGCTCTGGTGCACGACTTTAACGTCTGCCTGGATGAATATCCGTGTTTGTCTTGTCTGAAGGTGCCCGAACAAAATGCCAAACCCAGCAGCGCTCCTGCGAAAGTTAAAACCTGAGAAGCCAATTTACTTCTCACTGGAGGTCTTTGTGCTGAAATCAATTGGTCATTGTCTGAACTTATTAAAAACTTTGAAGTTACTTATTCTTTTATCTTTCGCGCTAGCAATTTCAGTAATGACTACTGTCCTGCTTTATCGCCATTAATTGCAATTTCTTACATCAATATGGTATTTTAGCTGCGTTAGCCGGTTAGAGTGGGGGAGAGCTGTTTGAGCCAGGCAGGTGAACAGCTTTCCATCCAAATCACATGCTCATCAGACTGTATCTATGAATATTAATATTTCAGTAGAACAAATAACGGTCGGGCCCGTAAAATAGATCCTCAAGCATGGTTGCCTGGACATGATGTAACTGCGTGCCCATCTGAAAATGTTAAAAAATACATGTGACTGTGGAGTACAGAGCATATTAATAAAACAAGAAAGCACACACAGCCTGCATTTTTTTTTTTCATCACAGAGGTTTTAAGAGTTTCAGGTTGCAGATGGTTTAAGCTGCACGCAGGGACAACAGGAGCCTGCTTATAACTGGAAGGTTGCCAGTCCAACGGTTTGGGGAGGGAACAAAAACTTGGGGGGAAAAGCACTTATGATCGCCACCTTCTCCTGTGTATCTGTTCATTGGTCCTCAACAGAAGTGTGGACGCCCGTACTCGGCAGCTCCCAGGTGTGATTGTGTGTAACTGCGTGCGTGGGTGTGAAGCAGGGCGTTCCTGAAAAGTGCACTCATGCCCAGCAAACCTAGCCTGTGTAAATAGGGTTTAAAAAAATGCAGCAGACCTCTTTGCAATGCTCCATTAGTTCACACCCCCTGGCATCAACGAGTGAGGTTCAAAGCAAGGATACAATAGTGCGGCTAATCCCACTCCACATACAGAGGATGGGGATCCCTCCTGCAGCTAAATGGACAAAGTAAGAAAGGGCATATCTTCCTTTGATGCGAGGGAGTTAAGTCGTACAACGGCCTGGGCTTCCATCCCATCCCCAGGTCTTACTCTCTCTGTTGGGTTTGGCATGATGACAGGAGCAAAAAACACTCAGTATGATAAAATACTGGCCAATACGGATGCAATAATGTAATTCAGTACAAAAGTACAGAAGCAATATAGGCCAATTATACTTAAAGTATCAAAAGTGTGTCTCCTCTGTGACTGACATATAATAACAGTATATGACATTATTAGATTGTTAATACTGTTGCGTTCATGTATAAGCATTATTTTACTGTCGTAGCTGGTTGAGTTGGAGCTACTTAACTTTAACTTCACTGTTAGATAGTTAAGTCCAGTGGTTCCCAACCTAGGGGGCGGCCCCCTCCAAAAGGTCACAAGATAAATCTGAGGGGTCGTGAGATCATTGATTCATTTTTTTCAGTGAAAAATACATCAGACCGGCATACTTTGCAAAAAGTCAAGGCCACGCCCCCTTTTGGCGGGATTGAAAACCGAAGATCTCATAGACTTCAATGCAATTTGACGTATTTTTGGATTGTAATTTAGACAAGTTTGTATGCATTCATCTCTTGTTATACAAATGTTACCACAAAAAAACAACTCAAGACATCCGAAGTGTGACAAGTAGCCCCAACTAGATGCTGTTTTATCATAAGGGGTAACAAGCCAAAAAGGTTTGGCACCACTGGTTTAATCTTTAACAATATGTTGTATTTTATCGTGTTTTTAAGTGTAAAATCTAAATCTGAAAAGTCACTATATATATCGCTATAGCTGATACATATAGTAAGTATATTTCCCTCTGAAATGTAGCAAAAGTATAAAGTTAATAGCATAAAATTGAAATACTTGAGAAAAGTACAAGTACTGTACCTTAAGATTGAACGTAATGTTCCACCACTATAAAATTATATTTAGGAGTTTGCAACCATCTGTGTATCTTTCTACATGGAAAAAACTATCCAACTGCTTTCCACTGAGCGTTGTCTCAAGGTAATGGAAACTGTGTGTGTGTGTATGACCTCACTCTGGAACAACTCAAAGTTAGACACACATGTGTCACTGGTGTATTGTCAGTTGAGAGGAAGCTGGAGAGAGAGTGTGCGATGTACATGAAAGGATAGAGACTGATGCGTTGGATGTCCTCAGATTCTATACAGCATGAAGCTGTAAACATGTCTACGGCATGGAGATTGTTTCCATGGAGATGTTCCTGCACATCCAGCCAAAACCTGGCAGTTGCAACACTGCTCCTCTTGCATGGGTGAACATCACTTCAAACAGTTGGTGCTCCTGAGACTCAGGGAGAGCGATATCCCATACTTCACTATCTGACAGGAAGGAACAGGCCATTAGCAATCCAGATTAGCAAGACCGGCACCCATCACTCAACTCCCATAAACATCTCATAAACTCCTCCCTGCAGACAACCTCCCCAGACGATGCTTTTTATCTCCTGCATCAGCATGAGCTAAAGAGGCCTCATTTTCCTACACCTACTGTAATTGTATTTGTAAAATGCATAAATCACCAGTTCCACGCCAGTTTGTCGGATGTTTCGAGCTTGAATGGGTGATTTTTCACGCCATCAGCAGCACCCAGTCGAGTCTGTGCGAGACTTGTGTGAGCGCCAAGTTTCCAGCGAGGGCACAGAGAGTGATCTGTATTCACTGTGCCGACAGGACTGTGGTTAAGAGACAGAGAAGATGAATTTCTAAAACAATCAATAATGGGAATTTGCTGGTCTTTCAATAAGTCTTTATTTTTGTTCAGTCAACAACAGCTTGTTCATAAAAAAAGATTATTATATATCTCTTGAGGCACTGTTTGTATAAAATTTCTTTGATGCTTGTTAGGAAACGCGTACCGTACAAAAAAGTCCCTTGTAAAACAATTTAAGATATAAAAATAAAATACTGACAGCTTAATTATCGATTCAGTTTGATCATTTTCAAAAACATGCATAGATTTAGCACTCTGAAGGCACATTAATTGTAAAAATTTAAACAGCGCACAGTAAAGCAGAAATTAGAGACTCAATATATGCTGCATAAAAATAAACCATCTCTGTCCACACTGGGTGTGCAGAAAAATAGTTAAAATTCAACGAATAGCAATAATTTAAATGTCAATAATGAATTGATAAAAAAAAGAAAATCTGCCAAGACCTGATATATAAAACTAAAGTGAACTTCAAAGGCGTCTATGCTTGCACCATACAGCGTTTAGGGTTCTTTAAAGGACCAGTTCGAAATTTCGGGAAGCACTCTTATTTACTTTGTTGCCGAGAATTAGATGAGAACATCGATACCACTCTCGTGTTTGTACTTTAAATACTTAGCTCGAGCCAGCTGCCAGTTAGCTTAGCTTAGCATAAGCTCTGTGTGAAACCGCACATAACCCCTCGTAAAACCACAAATTGTAATTTTTACACTTTTTACACGCTTTGTATGCATTAAACAAATAAGATATAACATGTTAATTGAGTGCTGCAGGATTGAGTCCTAAAACACGGAAATGAGTTAGCATTTTAGCACTTCCGGTTCCCCTCGTCTCGAAGGCAACAGGTGTTTTGAATGGGCTTTTAGTTAGATGCCTGAAATAAGGTCTGTGGTTAACAGAAGCTTAAGAGATTTTAATGTTTTGTTCTGCGACATAAAATCCCACTCAAGCTTTTACGTGTCTTAAAAAAGGCAGTTGCTAACAAGTGGCTAAATGATTCTACTAAGCATCATCACACCGAACACTAGTCCGCCTTTAGCTTTGTGGTGGTGACGTGAAGTCATGTGACCGTAGTTTAGTTCGTCTATAGCCTAACGTTAGCTTGTTACTTCTGGCGATTGCATTCACACTTCAAAAATCATAAAAGTGATGTTCATTTGTGAAGATTATCTTGCTGAACAAAACGTGTAAGTATCATAAACGTTTGTTTACCACAGAGCTTATTTTCTACAATAATCCAAAATCCAGTTGAAAAATCCCATTGGCTTTTTGTCGAGGGAACCAGTGCTATGCTGACATAGCTAAGATAACCAGCTACTGACTCCAGCTACGTATTTACCACACAGATGTGAGAGTGGCATCAATCTTCTTGTCTAACTCTTGGCAAGAGAGCGCATTTCCCAAAATTAAACTATCCCTTTAAGTACTTCCACTGAACACCAACATCAACGTGATGCAGTTTGGAAGCATCACTTACAGTATTCAGCTCATCATAAACATCAAAACAAATGCATAATCTGCAACACATTCATTAATGCCATCCAGTGTCTCTAAAACATTGCGGTTTGGGGTAATGGGTTTGATCATACTATTATTGAACACAAAATAACTACAGTTCAAACCAACAGTTACATTCTGTACATTGTATTCCCTGCTCTTGATCAAGTTCGACGTGTATCTAACGCAGCCGTTTCCTGTTCAAATATGGAATGCCGGTAAACAGCTAACGGGGGGGGGGGGAGAAATCATCCAGTGTCACTCCAGCATATAAAAGCTAAATATTACATTGCAGCATTGGTCATTCCTTTTCCCTGCGAGTGATAAAATCTGTACAACATACTGACTTTTCTTCAAGAAAAAAAGCATCTAATCACTGTTTCATTTCCTCTTAAAAAGCACACTGAATCCAAGGCTTTAGTGACCTTATGTACCTAAATTCATATATCCATTGTGGCGCAGTAGTACCCTCTAACAACAATAACCCCACATATATTCTTCCTTGCGGCTTAAAAACAAAACTAAAACTTGAGAACAAAGGACTGCTTGGAATTATAAGTGAGTTGCATCAGAAAGATTCTTTTTCCCGCTGCACTACATGCATACATCCCACGTGGATGTTTCAGCATCTGTACCCTACTGTGGCGTTTCATCACTGCCGAAATTCGAGAATTAGTGAAAGTTTAAAGCCAGTGTGTAGGTGTAGCCTTAGTGGGGGGTGTGCTCATATGTGGGGAACATGGACTTCCGCGTTTTCGGAGGCGGCGGAGGAGGCTTGCTGTCGATTTTCATTGGCAGCGGCGGAGTGAACTGTGTGGGGAAAGGAGAGAAGAGAGTTCATGTTAGGACTTCAAATAAAAAATAAAATAAAAACAGAATATTTTAACGTTTACACGCCATTAAATATGCATTAGTGAGGGGGTGCTATTTTCTCCGAGCAGCCGTACCTCTGAAGGGAACCCAGTGTTGTCAATCTCGTGCGGGTGTTTCTTCGGAGGCATGGGTGGGGGGGTCCCTGGGGTGTCAATGGTATTGACGTCGAAGTCGCTGAGAAGCGATGAATAACCTACCGCGGGAGTAAAAAAGGAAAAAACATTTCAAACCACATTAATCTGTGAATATGCTTACTGTATGTGTGTGTGACCTGATTAGGCCTATAGACCACACTGTGCTTACACAAGGTAAGTCGGCATGGTATTCTTCCTTTTTTGGCATAATTTAAAGAGAAAATTATGACATGCAGTGCGGTGTTTGTCAGAGCAGCAGTGTTTTTTTGCTACATACTGGAGCTGCGCGGTGTGCGAGGCGTGTTCGGAGAGGCCGGTAGCGGGCTGAGGGGGTTCGACAGGTTGAGCTGGGAGGAAGCGCCCTGGAACAGGGAAAGGGGGAGCCGTCGGTCTCCAAACTGTAAACTCTTGGGTCTCTGCTGCTTCTCCGGAGGAGTCTGGAACAAACACCGGAAAACAAAGACACAGGCTTTTTAAAAACAGTCGAGCATAATGGAGCTACTCCCAATTCACAACTGAGTAACTGGAAACTCAATATTAGGATGCGCTTGTAAACAGCTTATATAATCACCTGAGGGGAAGTGAGTTGTCACGGAAATGAAAATAGCAGAACTTATATATATGTAAAAATAGCACCTGGACATGAGGCCTCACCTCATCTGCATCCTGCCTCTCCAGCAGAACCTGGGATTTGCTGACGCTCCACTCCTTCCGGTTCTTTCTAGCGATCCTGTTGTCCTCCTCCGAGCGGGACAGAACCGAGGTCCTACGGTCGCTGGGACGGGACAACAAGGAACTGCTGGTGAATAATCAGGGGCAGAAAAAGAGATGTACAATCATAAAGACATTTTTTTTATTTGAGCAAAAAAACACAAGAATCAGTGTTTGAAGAAAGCAGTCTCTGTAGTGATGCCGAGGGATAGGTAGACAAAAGGAAGCAGTGAGAGGATGCGTGGGACTGACTCTTGGGAGGAAATGCTGGAGGGTCCATCTGAGGATGCGGAGCCACTGGAGAGACCCGAGGAGGCATTGGAGAGGGTCGAGACGGTGGACATGCGACGCAGGGTGGAGGACAGGATGTAGGGCATCACTACGGAGCCCACGCGGCTCTTCTTCCCCTCGGTGAGAGAGCTCGGCTGGGACACACAAATGGGATTAAGCATCACCGAGGGAATCTTGGCAGGGGAGGAGCACAATGACAGGCAAAAAAACTTGGGTCGCAGTGGACTGGCTAAAGGAAGATTTATGGTCCTGCGCTAATATATACTCTGCTTTGAATGAGAAGCGTTTGATAGGAAGGCAAGAGGGCCAATAGCTTAAGTTGGCACCCTCTTCCATTAAATTGAGTTTGCGGCTGGCAACGCACCAAGGTTATGACGCCGTAATGCTTCTCCACTTTCTCCCGGAGGTCTTGGAAGCAAGTAACCATCCGGTTGTGTAAGGGCATCAGCTGCTCCGTCGCCTTCTCCCCGTGGATGCGAATCCCATCTGCCAAGAGAGGGATCTGGAGGGGAAGACGGACGCACTTAAGTATTACAAAACGTGCTCCGCTTTGAATGTCCAGTGTCAATGACAATGATGGCGGAAGGATTTACCTGCAGGGCGATGAGCTGTTTGAGGACCTCGATGCGCTCGTGGTCCTCTGGGTGCTCTTGGATGTAGGTGTCCGTAAAGAATGCCTACAGAGGATGAAAATTGGGCAGCTTTTTCAACAAACTCTTAAAAATACAAGCATTTCCACAGCATGACAAAGAGGCCACGACGGTTCCCTTATGAATACAACTTTGTGGCTCAAAACAGGCTTGAGGCCAGCCAGCACTCGTGTTAAAGAACAAATATTTTACACTTTTTACAGTAGGGCTGTGTATTGGCAAAAATCTGGCGATACGATACGTATCATGATACAGGGGTGATGATTCAATATATTGCGATACTGCTAGCAAGGCGATATATTGTGATTTTTTTCAAATCTAATTTGAGGAAAACTGTCATAGTATAAAGACACACCATATGTATAAAATCTGAGTAAAAAAAGTCATAATGTCAAATGGCTACGATGGGGACTAACATTATTACACATAAATACAATTGGACTCATTGGATGCACAAGAGTCTCATCTTTACACTCATACCCAATTTATGAAATTCCAACACTGTTTCTATGCAGAAATAGAATAGGTGAAAATAACATATTTGTACTGCATGCAAACAACTGCATAGGATTATCATAAAGTGGGCATGTCTGTAAAGGGGAGACTCGTGGGTACCCATAGAACCCATTTTCATTCACATATTTTGAGGTCAGAGGTCAAGGGACCCCTTTGTCGCCAAAATTTAGCGTAACTTTGTGTGTTATTTAGCCTCCTTCGCGACATCCAAGTTGATATGAGTAGACAGAGAAGGTTTTTCTAGTTTCATATGCCAGTATATTCACTCTAGCTTTAAAACTGAGCCGTGTCCGCATTCTTCAGAGGTTAATTAAAAATTGATAGTGTTTTTTCTGAGAATCAACACAGTATCGCAAAACATAATATCGCGATACTCATGTGTATCGATATTTTCTTACACCCCAATTTTACAGTTGTATGATTGATTGGATATTAGTGTAGTTTGGCAATGTTTGATAGCAGTATATTCTTTTCCAAATGAATTACTTTAGGGCCAACTGTGCACACAGCCTGAACCTGATTCAGCAAACAGCTCAAATCTAACAAATACAGTGCAGCACAGAAGGAGTCAGACAGTGGCACATTTTTGGGGGGCTCTGAACTCTTACATACTGTCTGACTGTCTTACTTGTCTCTGTTTATCTGTCTATTTGTGCACTCTGCTGAAGAACTGTCTTGTTAAACAAAGAAGTCAAACCTTCTCGTAGTTGGAGAAGCCGCCCATGACAGCGGGGTCAACGATGCCGCTGAGCATCATGGATAGCGGGTTGATGGACAGCGAGCGATCGCAGGCTTGCTGCTGCACGAGGTTACTCAGCTTTTCATTGGCCATCTCCATGGTTTCCACGGCGTTCGCCAAAGGACTGATCTCCTCCTGCACATCGGGAGAATTACATGAAGGACAATGTGAATTTGAATTTTTAAAGAGGACTTATTATGCTTTTGTGCTTTTTCCCTTTCCTCCGGTGTGTTATATTTTTGCTGTGCATATAAAAGATCTGCAAAGCTACAAAGCCCAAAGTCCACGCCAAAGGGAGTTACTCTCCTCCACAGAAACACTGCTCCTGCACTGCCTGAAATGCCTTGCTTGAAGTCCCGCCTTTTCTTCCATAACGTGGCGATGTCACCAAGTAACACGTTTGCATAACACGTGCCAAGCGGCTAGTTTGGCACAACCTCAAACAAAGCTAGTTAGAGCAAAGCTGGAGCAGAGTCCGAAGAGTTTAGTTTGGTTGACCAATCACAACAGAGTGAGCCAGCTAACCAATCAGAGCAGACTGGGCTTTTCGGGAGGGGATGGGGGGGGCAGGAGCTCAAACAGAGTGTTTCAGACTGAGGGTGGAAAGAGGCGGTATGAGAAAAATAAGCGTTTTTTGTACGTTAACATGTTCTAGTAGAAACACAAAATACAAGTATGTACCTGAAAATAAGCATAATAGGTCCTCTTTAAAGTGAAACAACAACAAAGTTGGAGCATCAAGTTGGCTTCTTACCACTGAGGCAGATTTGACTTCAAACCATTTCAGAATCCCTGGGAAGCGATAGGCTGTAATGTACGTCGTTCTCTCGATCCACATAGTCTGCAAGGCAGAATAAATAACAATAAAATATTAAAGGGTGACATTTTAATGTCTTTATTAATCTTCAGAGTGAGGTATGCGCAGACGCAGGGTTGTTTATAATTTTTTTTTTATTATTTATGGGTGCGTGTTGACACATGAGCTCAGTACTTTTCTAGTAATTTAAAAAATGCTCACTGCAAATTCATTGTCTGGGTCCTTTTCACCTTTCCTGAAGGGCCTGGAATACTTGAACTGGTCCAGTTCATTGGTTCTGTAATAGCTGCAAGAGAACAGGGAAGGACAGCGGTGAATTAGCAGCTTGACCAGAGAACTATAAATCCAAAGGTGTTCACGAGAAGATAAATCAGCCTGTAAGTGTTCGGTTACGCACTTTAATATCTGCTCTGGAACCCCCTTGTCTTTAAACTGGGGCGGCACGGTGAGAACAGTCTTGACAGTGAAGCACTGGATGTCTGTGAAGTTCAGCTAAGGACAAGACCAGGAATAGTGTGTAGGAGCAGACAAAGCAAAGTTACAGTGAAGCAGATTATGTTTTTAAATCTGTAAATGTCAAACAAGTCTGCAGTCACGCTAGAAGCAATATGACGCTGCGCTTAGTACACAGTAGTGCTTACAGTAATGACTGATCTGTCAGCATGCAAACATGCTCACAATGACAATGTTAACATGCTGATGTTTAGCAGGTTTAAAGCTGGAGTAGGCAGGTTGGAGCAAATATGATTAAAGAAACGGTCACTACATCTTGACAATAGTGCATGAGACAGGTAATCTGACAAAAATCATGTGCCTCTGTGTCCTCCGGTGCTCCTAATGGCATCTGCAAGATTTCACAGACCGGAGGAAAACAAAGGCAACACTGCTAACAGAGCTAACAGTGTTAACCTGGGGGAGAACCAGAGGGTGGATGCTACGCTTCCGTGACGGCACTGTCGGTCAGGATGGCGTTATCATCCGTAACCGCAGTATAAAAGCAATGCCAGTGCTTTTAGTGCACAAACATCCACAGAAAGCACACACAGCTGGCCCAGATATGTCAACAAAGCAAGGAGAAGCTTGGATTACAACACACACAGAAGGAGAGTAACTTCATTCTCTGCTCAGGTAGACTCCTCTGTATCTTTACTTAGCAAATAGCTGTTTGCTGCTATATTAATGCCCTGCATCTCATATAGGGCACCATTAAATATTGACTTTATGATGGCACTAGATGAAAAGTTACGGGTAGGTAATTTTTTTACAATTCATCCTGAGGGGGGATGTGAATGCGTGTACAAAATTTCATGACAAATACATTCAATAGTTGTCGAGATGTTTCACATAAAACCACAAATATCCATCTCACTGCCTTCCCTTGAGCCAACATGGCTAAAATGTGGCTTATTATAAGGATACACTGTCCAGTGGAGTTGCTGATGTCATCTCCAGGGGGCGCCGTGCTGTTCATCCGCGATGCGTTGGGGAACTGAGAGAGCAGCTTTAAGCTGAAGTCCTCGAGCCACTCGTACTCCTTGCCTCGGTAGATGAACATCTTGTTCTGTAGCAGAACATTTCAGAGTGCAACACAACAAATGAAGCTCAATAACAAGCTAGACTTGTGCTTTTTTCCATAATCTATGAAAGGTTTGCTTGTACAGAGTCGTGACAGGACTGTATTCATTCTGACATTCTCTTGTGTCATCGAAATCATCTTTATCGACATTATCGCACATGAAATGTTTCCAAAAGCCGGATCATTGCATGAGCATGGTGCATGGTGGTTTTAAGGCTTTATTTATTGAAATAGGTAATCATTTCCTTACCCTGAGGAAAGAAGGGAATCCAAGGCCATAATATCCCACAGCAAAGTACTCTGGCTGTGGCCGCATTGCATGCATTATGTTCTCATAGAACCCAGCTTGTTTTTTCTGTGACAGAGGACAAAGAAGATTGTAAGGGTGCAGTACATACACATTGATGTGTTGTAATTAGTCCCTTAATGGATACAAAATAAAAGAATTCATGATAAATGAAATCCAATAGCATGTGTCAGGAAATGAGTTGGGTGAAGGGGTTAAAACATACTTATCTCTTCTCCATCTCCATCAGCTTTGTACAAGCTGGTACACAATACTTGTCCACTATTCAGACTAATATTAAAGAGGTATTAAAGCTGCAGTCGGTAACTTTGAGCAAATATGATTAAAAAAAATATATATATATATATATATATATTTATAAAACGGTTAGTATATCCTGACAGATAATCTGTAAAACACTGAGCACTAGGAGGACACAGAGGAACATGATTTTATTCACAAATTATCCATCTTGTGCACTACTGTCAGGATATAGTGACCGTTTTATAAAAATAACTTTTTATTATATTTGCTCAAAGTTACCAACTGCAGCTTTAACAATAAAATGGCTTTTTTTTCATATCAGCTTACAAAAGCTGCACTTTTTCAGAGTTTTTAGGATTATTTTGTTTGTAAGGCTGAATTGAAAAGTATTCGTCCTCTTACCAGCAGCTGGCTCAGCTCCATGAAGTCAAACATGTGGCTCTCGTGCATCTTGGCCAGCTGTTTGCCCAGCTCAATGGCCTTCTCCCACATCTGAGAAGACATGTGCATCGCTCAGATGAAAGGGGACATAAAACAAAAACATAACAACACGGGAGCACAAGCCACACTTTGCCATCTGGCTCCCACGGCTGTCCTCTCAGTGAAACCCCCACCTCTCTTCCGAGGGAAAACGGTTGACACAACAAAGGGCTTAAGTAACTTCCCCACCGCTTTCACAATGCTAACATCTTCGGCTAATGTATGCATTATGCAAAAACAAAAAACTAGGGCTGACAATCGATTAAAATATTTAATCGCGATTAATCGCATATTTTTTATCTGTTCAAAATGTACCTTAAAAGGGAGATTTGTCAAGTATTTAATACTCTTATCAACATGGGAGTGGGCAAATCTGCTTGCGTTATGCAAATGTATGTATATATATATTATTGGAAATCAATTAACACAAAACAATGACATATATTGTCCAGAAACCCTCACAGGTACTGCATTTAGAATAAAACAAATGCTCAAATCATAACGTGGCAAACTCAAGCCCAACAGACAACAACAGCTGTCAGTGTGTCAGTGTGCTGACTTGACTATGACTTGCCCCAAACTGCATGTGATTATCATAAAGTGGGCATGTCTGTAAAGGGGAGACTCGTGGGTACCCATAGAACCCATTTTCATTCACATATCTTGAGGTCAGAGGTCAAGAGACCCCTTTGGAAATGGCCATGACAGTTTTTCCTTGCTAAAACTTTGTGTAAATTTGGAGCGTTATTTAACCTCCTTTGCGACAAGCTAGTATGACATGGTTGAACCAATGAATTCCTTCGATTTTATAGTTTCAGTTGCAGTATCTTCTCTGTAGCTTTAATACTGAGCCCACTACAACCTGAAGATGCATTAAAGAAATGAATGGCGTAAACAAATTTGCGTTAACACGTTATTATCGCGTTAACTTTGACAGCTCCTAAAAAAGGCAATCTGACCTTTTGACACCAGCTCAAGTGCAGTTAATAATCACCTTGCCCTTGTCCAAATAACATATGATCTCCTGGAAGAGCCGCTCTTTCAGCTCCTGTTGGGTCCACGCATGCTTGCTGTCTCCAGGTATCAGATGAGATGCACAGGGTTTTTCAGACCACTGGGGAAGCACATTACCATAAAATCAACATACATTCAGAAGCAGGGTAATATAAGGAAGGGTTAAACAGCTCAAAGCTGAAAAAAAAGACTTTGATGTGTTCGGAGACCTCCAGTAATTCAGCGTGTAGCAGCAGAGTGTAGGAGGCCTCTGTGTAGTTCTCACAGTCCAGGTGCAAATCTCGCAGCTTGTACAAGTACCTGGTTACAAGAGCACATTAGACACAGTTAGCCCTTTGGTCCATGAACCAGATGCTACGTGTCTCTTTCTGACTCACCGGATGTAAATGTCCTCCCTCTTTTTTTCTTTGTAGAAATTCTGCAAAAGAGAAAATTTTTTAATTGCGTCCTCTTGAAAAAAAAATTTCTCTGAAGCAATTTGCAGAACAGTACATGGTAATTGCTCTATGTACAAGCACAGACAGTGTTAACCCTTTTGTAAATATAGGCGAAGGGCGTACCAGCACGTTGACGGTGCAGCTCATGCGGTGCTCGGGACTTTCGTCATGTGTGATGGTGCGGTACGCCAGGAGATTCTCCAGCAGGCTGCTCAGCAGCAGGGCCAGCTCCTCTCCTGACTGTGACAGGTATCGGTGGCGTCTGCAGTGCTCCAGCAACCTGCACACACAAACGAAACTCTTTTAGCTGTAAATGGCTATTTCTGGGTTTATCAGTATGCCAAAGCCTGCCTTTCCTCCTGACGAGCACATTAAAATCTGTTTTCTGCAATTCTTTGAGAGAGTACTTTCCGTCCCAGAGGGGTTTCCTATTGATTAGAGGTTGCGTACAATTTTAACAGACTGTCTTGTCCTTCTGGCCCCTTGAGGACTTTTTCCAAAACACAATCAAAAATGCCTTTGTTGTATTTTAGAAACACTCCTATGTGAATTCCCTATCACACAGAATAGACGGATTTTTTAAAGGATAGTTTGGATTTTTTGAAGTTGGGTTGTAAGAGGTACTTATCCTTAGTCGGTGTGTTACCTACAGTAGATGATGGTCGGCACGCCTCCAGTTTGGAGAAACCAACAAGTTACCACACGGAAGCAAAGCAATGTACTACTGTGGACGGGGCTGGCAGTAAAACGTATTTTAGCCACCTAAAAGAAAGGTGCACCTAAAGAAATCAATATCAGTTTAAGTGTACGCTACATTTAGAATATTTTCGGCGCTTTACCTTGCCGTAAGACAGCCCTTTCCGACGGGGAACTGAAGCCGTTATCTATGCTCTCTTCAAAGCCACCAGACTCCATTCACAAAAACAGTAATTTTACTTCGCAGTCTAATGCTGCAGTTAGGTTGTTTGTGTTATTGTGTGACTATTATGTTTTAAAAAGTTAGTTCGGATTCACCAAAGGTAAAGCGGTGAAAATTTTCTAAATATACCGTGCACTTAAACTGATATTGATTTTTTTAGGTGAGCCTTTGCAGTACATTGCTTCACTCCTGTGTCGGTACTCCTGTCTGCTTCTCCAAACTGGGGGCTTGCCATCTACTGTAGGTAATACACTGACTATGGATAAGTACCTCATACAACACCACTTCAAAAGACCCAAACTATCCCTTTAAACAACTTTCAGATTAAAAGAAATATTTCCTGTTTGATCTGCTCCTCGGCCTTACGTTTTCTCCAGCAGGATTTTGTACTGTTCATCCCCTCGGCCTCCTTCTACCTCTTGGTCCAGTTTTGTTATCAGTTCATTCTCAAACTGCAAAGACAAAAGGGGAATTAAAAATCATCATACTCATCACAAATGTCCTACTCAGCCAGTCGACTTTAAACAAAAAACAGCAAAGTCCTGAACGTCTGAGGTAGCTTTTTACCGTCTCAAACGTGCGTCCGGGGCTGAAGTTGTGCTCACACTGCATCATATCAAAGAAGATGGGGATGGTGGCTTTCCTCAGCTCGGGCTCGGGCACCAGCGTGACCTCCAGAATGGGTCCGACCATGGCTGGGATGAACTTCATTTTGTGAGGGCCTGAGGGACAACGAAACATTATCACGCAGAAATATCACAGTGTGATTGGAGAAGGCAATAAGCTGCATCTTCATTTCTCAACAAACAGAGGACAAATCTAATAATGTGGTCAAACAAAAACAACAACACACTGTGAAACCGGACAATAAAAAATATTGTCTTGTCATTCCCCTTGCTTTACTGGCAGGCACTGAATAAACAGTGCCACAAACTCTATGATAATAGCAGCATTATCAGATGGTGTAAAATACTCACCGAGATTGTACCACATATCTCTGATCTTAAACCCAATAGTCTTCCTCATGTCTCCATATCTGTGGCAAATTTAAATCAAAGGACTGTTAAATTAAGTTTTCTCCATTTAAATAATCTTTTTGATGAATTGGTAATGATCTCACTTGTTCAGTATCTTATTTCGTTTCTCTTGAGAGAAGGATTCCAGCTGCAGCGTCTTGTGGACGAGGAACGCCACGGTCAAATGAAAGTAGTTATTCCACAGCTGCGAGGGGAGCAGGGTTTTCAAATATTAATACCATAATTACCTTTTCATAACACCAGCTTTTGATTTTGTGTTAAATAAGAAATGTAACCTCTAACAAGGCGGGGGAGGACAAAGACACACCTGGGGTTCAAAATGCGCCTGGTCCAGAAAGTACATGTTGAGGACGTCCGAGTACTGGGTGATGGCCCTCAGGAAGACCTGCATCTGCACCAGGTTCATGATCATCCAGTCGGCGGGGAACACGTCTCCCATGAGGTCCTTAAACATGATGAATGTCTCCATGAGGAAGTCCTGAGGGCAGCAGAGGAAGAAAGTCTTTAAAGCGACAGTGTGCATAGACCTTCAGTAAAGAAATACAATAAATAATTTACAAACCAAGCAAATCTAAAGCAGCGCCGCTTCATGTCAGGCAACAGACTGTATATAAAGATGGACGATATGACAGCTCGCCTAAAGTAAAGCCAAACCATCTTTATCACCCCCTGGTGGCTGGCTGCAGTATAGGTCATAAATCCCGCCCCCTCCATGTTAGTGGATGGTACATGGGCCAAACTAAAAAGTACACATCAAATAATTTTTTTCCAAAGATGGTTTCTGTCATTTTAGGTAGTTCTTATCACGCTGATGTATGTTCAAGTGTTTGTTTTTCTGATATGTTTGGTTTTAATTAGTTATTTGATACTATAAAAGGGAGTGAGACGTCATGATCGACAGCTCGCACAGCCGGAGCTTTATATGTACGAGAGAGGACATTTAACTTTCCTTATTACACGGCTTTGTCGATTACTCGATTCTGGTTGGTCAATCACAGCATTCTAGGGTCTGTGATTGTGTGTGTCAAATTATTGATTGCTTAGGGTTTGGCGGCATCTAGTGGTGTTGTCGCAATCTGCAACGTAAAAACATGAAAGGCTCTCTCTAGAGATGGCGGAGCACCATGGTAGACTCCATGAAGAGGACATGCTCCCTATGTAGATATGAAGGGCTCATTGTAAGCTAACGAAAACACAACAATTCCTAGTTTTAGGTGTTTATACACCAATAAAAACATAGTTATGAATGTTATATTCTATTTCTGCTAATAAATAGCCCGAAATGTTACACACTGTCTCTTTAAGTAAGTAGCCGCGTAAGAAGTAGGATAATGTACAGCGATTGTTGTGAAATAAACCCCTTCAAGGCTTTGCGTTGGGGTCACCCTGAGTCACCCTGTCTGGGTTTATTTCACAACAATGACTGGATTGCTGTACATTATCCTTTACATAAGCTTCACTTCACAGTCTGTGTGTAATAGAATATCTGTCATTTAGTCATAAATGTAGTTATAGTGATATTATGGTTGTTGTGTCTTTCTAGCCAAACAGCTACCTTGGTGCCCCCCATCACTTCTGCGCACTCTGGCTCCAAAATGACGTCAAAAGGTCAAGATGGTATCTCCCATATCCGGGATATTTTGGCTTCACTTTAGTACAGTGGGAGGAAGTGGACACACGTCGTCCATCTATAAATACAGTCTATGTGTCAGGCATACACAATGCTCCCACGGCTATAATGGAGACCCATTGACATCCTCATCATGTCAGACCAATCCCCTGCATGAAATGTCTATAATCAATATTCCCTTAAGGAGCAGTAAGTGGCCTGGGTGGTTTAATGCCTGTTATTGATGGGCTGTTTCAAGACAAGATGTAGCCGACAGGGGAGGAACCGGGACACTTACAACGATATCCTGTCTTGTCTTGAAGGTGCTGATGTAGTGGGCGTAATGCATGTCATCCATTTGCTTCAGGACGGCCGTCATGCAGGCGAGGTAGTGGCCCTGTCGCAGAAGAGTCACATGATTTCACTGTGAAACATTTGTCCAAAAGAAACCAGCACGTTCCTTGTTGTATTTGTGTTACTGTTGTGGCTCTTAAAAGATCGGCAGAGCTATTGTAGCTATTGTTGATGTCAGTGCACTTAATATTGAAATGAATGCTGAGGACGTAGTCGTCAAGGACATATTTCTGTCTTACAATGAGAGGGGAGGATCTCTCCATGCTGATGACAGTGCGATTAACCCTGCGAAGGAGCCGCTCCATTATCAGCTGAACGTGCCCTCTGGTTGGACCCTGAACAGAAAGAACAGCCTACAATTATCAGCTGAAACACAGTGACACAGACATGCTACAAAGTGTTGGCAGTATCAAAGGGTCGGTTCACTCAAATACACAAAAAAAAGGAAAATAACAACCTATCTGGGGATAGTTTGGGCTTTATTTTCCCATGTTTTGAGATACTAAAAAAATTGTTTTCTGGTGCTCACAGAATTGAAAATATACTTTAAAAAAATTCAACAGCAGCATGTCTTCCTAGAAGCACTCTTACAGTTACTGTCAAAGGTTTTCTTTGGGACTATTTCTTCAGTAGAAAGAAGAAACAAACTAAAGCTTAACTATTTTGCAACCATTTTTTATAATTGATTAACGGTTTCACTGATTTTGCAAGCAAAAATGCCAAACATTTCATGCTACCAGCCTCCAAACTGTAAGGATTTGCTGCTTTCCTTTGTCCTATATTATAGTTAAAGGACCAATATGTAATATATTTACTGTAATAAATCATAAAATGACCACAATATGTCATCAGAGATTTAGGAAACATGCTATATTGAAATGCTGGCTTCTCCGACAACAATGCTACAGCCAGTATGTTCTCCTTTGAAATTCCCATTCCAGTCCGGAACGTCTGTTTTTGTTTTGGTCGGTGTGATCCCGTCCACTGCCCATTTCGACACCACGTTGCCACATATGAAACAAATTGGCACACAAACACAGCCTTCTGCAGCCATGGAAGCAAGCAAACGAACTGGATCACCAGAGATAACATAACTTTAGATTCTACCCGACCTGAAAAGCCCCGGCACATCTCTCTGTGGTCCGTGTGCAGCTGGGTTATCAAGGCAGCGAGTGTTTGAGACACACAGCTGGTGAAGTGATTCCTATAACTGCTGCTGGTCAGAGGCTAACGCGGTCGTGTCTAGAAGGTAACCCTCAAATTGCGAAAACGTGCGTTAACTTCTATCAGTCACATCGAGGAGCAGACGGGCCATGGCACCAATGTTTTGAAATGTGGTCTGCTGTTACCCATTTTAAACCACGAGCTATCAGTCCTACATATTGCTCCTTTAACTAAATATCTTTGTGTTTTGGCTTGCTGGTCAAACAACTGGGGGATCCTTTGAGGAAAGAGATGTTGGTGCCATTTTTCAATGCTGTGAGCATCACAAACAACATTCCATTCACCTCCATCGTATTGTGGTACTACCAGAAATCTCAGAGACAAACATCTCAAAACCTACAGTATGCAAATAAAAGCCATTATCTAACTATATGCATGACTAGGTGTTCCAACTACCCATCCATTTTAAACTGCTTATCTGGCAGCAGGCTAAACAGGGTGGCCCAGATGTTCCGCTCTTTAGCTCCGTCCTCCAGCTCGTCCAGGGGGACAACTAGGTGCTACCAGGCCAGATGGGGTATGTAATTCCTCCGGCATGCTCTGAGTACGCCCGGGGGCTTCCTTCCAGTAGGACGTGCCCAGAAAGCCTCTAAAGAGAGGCCCGAATCTCCTCAAGTGGCTCCTTTCCGTGCACAACAGCGGCAGTTTTACTCTGAGGTCCCCACGGAGGTCTGAGCTCTTTACCCTGTCTGTCTGGGTCAGCCACCCTGTGGAGGAAACTTATCTCGGCCGATTTATACCCACAATATCACGCTGGCTGGATGCGATTTCTGTCATTTGTGTGTACCGACCCTTTATGCTGTGTTCAGACCAAGAGCGAAGCGAATTTTCGTTTTCCAATTCGTGCAGGTTGGACCGCCGGTATCATTTGTGTTCATTCACACTAGATGCGCCGGAGAGGAGAAGGAGCTTGTCTCCATAGATACCAATTCTTTCCGCTATCAACCATAGAAAAAATAACCACTGTTGCTGCTTTGTACATATTATGGAAGTCCCAGATATGTCAGAAAACCAAACAGCGTCGTATCTGGGTTCATAACATCACCCAGCAGCGAGCTGGATTCACATACAGTGCCATTACACTGACTGTATCTAGCAAGCCACACGTCACCACTGTGGTATGAACCCAAAATAAACAGATTGTGCTGTGATTTAATTGCAATAAGCAGATCAAAAGGATGCCGAGATAACTACATAATAATGCTGATTTGTAAAAAACTATGAATTCAGGCTTTGTCAGGTCTGTCCGCAATACATAAGAGCTGCACTACTACTACTGTGTTTTACCCACGTTTCACTCTACAACAGATGATCCTAACAGACCAGTATTCCAATGAGGGTGTTTCTTTTAAAATGCCTTCACAAACATGTTTTAAAGCAAACAACTTTTAAAATTCTTGTTTTCTGGATGGAGTTTGGATCGATCAGTGCCAGGCTATGCAGCTGCTCAATCAACACTGAAGATAACGTCATTTAGGCATAAATACAGCAGCGACGTTGTTGTTTATACCATAGACAGTCTGTGGTTTATACACATACATTTATACACAGAGTTTTGGGCGGTCTCTTTACAAATAATGAATGAATAAGTGAGTAAGTGAATTTCTCGCTCGAGTGCGCGAATGACGCGAATTGTGTGTGTGCGTCATTCACGCAATTCACATCACCCGGCGCAAATTCGCCTCTTTGCATTGACTTCGTATGTAATCGCGCCACGCTCTTGGTGTGAACATATCATTAGACCTATAACCTCTGTGTGTCTAAAGGTGAATTCTGAATCCTCACCACGTCCTTGCGGTCCAGGTTGTCCAACACTGTGCTCAGCAGTTGGGCGCAGCCCTCGAGGTCCGGTTTACTCGAGTGGTCGTCCAGCTGCCCGCTCAGCTGGTCGGTGACAAGTGGCAGAAGCACGTCTCGACAATCTGCGGCGGCGGAGCAGAGGAACACTGAGCTCATTGTATCACACGGCACATTTCCTTTTAATGGAGCTGACCTGACAAACTTGTATGTAGGTGTGATGCAGAGCTTTTTTTTCCCTCCTTCATCTTGTGTGAAAATGTCATTATGTGGTTTTCGAAGCCTCGAGGACTCTTACCTGGCTGCCTGAAAAGGTCACTCTCCACCATCTTACACATGCAGCCCAGCTTCTGACGCACGAGCTGGGATTCGGGGATGCTCTCAATGAACTTCGCCAGGAGAACGCTGAAAGAAAAGGAGCCAAAGGAGCAGCTGTGACAATCGGAACGCCATTCACATTTCACATCTAGTAATTATTGTCACGGAGGTCTAATGAGCAGCACATATGACAGGTTGATTTTACAGCAGCAGCAGGAATTGAGAATAACGCCTCCTTTGCTCAGAAGTAAATATGATAATTTGCACTGAGTCAGGCAATTATCATTTCCTGCTGTGCAAACCCTCTGGAGAGTTACCTGAGCTCCACGGGATCAAACACAGTCTGGATGTCATTAATGATGCTGGGGAGGTATTTCAATATTGCTCCCTGAAAAAAAGCAGAGAATCAGGTCTCATTATGCTGAAGCACAGGGGTGTTTTTTAATTCCCTAGTAAAACAAGCTTTTTACCAGAGCGTTTCCTCACCTTACTAAGACTGCCAACAGGGAGCCCACGCTTATTTTACAAGTAATTTGTAAAACCTTTCAATAACTTGTCCATAACACATTTTCACAGCTGGGCTACAGCAGTCATTTTCATGCAACACTGAAAAATGCTAAGACTGAAAAGCAACATCTTCACAGAGTCTGACCAGCTGCATTTCACTTTTATTTTCAAGCTAGAAAATTATCTATTTTTTAAATGTTTCCCCTGCTTCTCACTTCTATGATACAAAATAAATAAAACAAAAAACAGCCACAGGGCACATCAACCATTCTTCCTACCTTTATCTTCACTCCCTCGTCCAGCGGTCTGTCCATGAGGGTGTTGAAAGACAGGAAAAGGGTGCGAATGGAGTTGAAGAAAGCGTCCCCGTCCTCGCTGTTCCCGTAGAATCTGAGAATCAAGGCCAGGCCATTGCATTAAAGGAAGTCATCCTTATAATGTAAGAGTGAAAAGTGGATTCTTCTTATGCACTTCTGATACCTGAGATAGAGGACCCGGGACTGCACAATAAACCTGAACAGGTACTTGAGAGCTTTGAGTGCAGCGTAGAGCCTCTCGGTCAGGGCGGACTCCTCGGCGTGGCCCACGTAGTAGTTGAGCACCTTGGTTAGCTTCCTGAGAAAAGGGAATGAGTCAGGCATCAAGGTCTGATGGTAATTTGGGTGTGGGTGGTGATGAAAAGGAAAAACACACTAAAAATAAACAGCATGAAGCGATCAAAAGGTGGGAAAATGTAGAACGGAGACTCACATGTAAGCCAAAGTGGCACTGAAGTGCTTGTTGATGTAGGTCTCCAGGACGGGGTTGAAATGCTGGAATTTGATGTCGCCAATAAGTGTGATTATAAATACCTGGTTATAGACGAGGAGGGGGGGAAACAAAATCAGAACCAAGTCCAAGTTGAAAGAACATAACAAAACTAATACAAAAATAAAATTTTTACGTGTGACCCCTTAAAGTTATTATCCTTAAAGGGGAACTACACTCATTTTCAAAATTCTTTCATGTTATTCCTATAGTCTAAGACCGTCCAAAAAAAATTGTAAACATGAACAAATCTCTCCGAAATCCCCAAACTAGAGTGCTAAAACTCAAACGTGTGATGTCATAGGGTAGAAAGTCTTTTGAAAATGGGCATAATTACCCTTTAAAGGTGCTATTGATAACATTGATAACATTCAGACACTAGATGTCGCACTCTCCCTCCCCCGTTCTATTGTATTCACTTCACAACAAGTGGTTGCCAGTTTGTTGTACAACCTGCATATTTTATAGTCATGTCAAGTGATGAATCTTTCGTCGTAGCTATATAGCTATATGTAGCTATACATTAGCTATAGATTTAGTTTACTTTGTGCGGTGATGTTTCAAGATCCATGTAACATAATCTATGGTAATCTTAGGATATGGCTTTATAGTTTTAGGAAACATTTAACTTGTCATCAGTGGTGTAGCGCAGGGTAAACGCAAGTATACGGCGTATACCTACTTATTCTTCAGTCGGCCTGGGCTACCCACTTCTAAATCCCCTCTGATGTGCACCTTCGTTACATTGTTATATATTATACATGTTATACATTGAGGGAACTATAACTCAGGGATTGAGATTTTCTCATTTTGACAATCTGGGTTACTGTTGTTTTTAAATTATTTGTCTACATAAAAATGTTATCAATAACACCTTTTAACGTTTTCATGAAATCACACCCTGTTTTTGATGCTACCTATGGTTTGCCTTTTGTCAGCAAGAGACGAATTACGCCAGAAAAGACCTAGTATGCACGATGTGTCTGACCTGTGTCAGTCACTGACACTTCTACACTGTATAATAAATCACCCACTGACACTATGGCCTGACAAAAATACTAACCAAGGCATCGAACACCAGGGTGTCATAGGTGTCCTTTTCCGAGGTCTCCATCATGATGTTGAACAGGGCATCAAGAGTGTCCTGGAGAAACTGAGCATAAAACAGAGTGCCATTAAAAAGGACTAAATACAACATATAAAAAATACAGCAGCATTTTCAATATTTAATGCAGCAGAACTCACTTTGACAATCTCCCCTCCCTCGACCTCCATCAACCTCTGCAAATTCTTGTCCAGATCTTCGGGGTTAGATCTCCAGTTCAACAGGCCCAGTAAATCCACTGGAAAAAAACAACACCAGAATACATTCAGTATGAGCAACATGTCGCAACATCAGTTAATATAATTGTGTTAAAAGCCTGAAATTTCAATATAAACCTCATTAGATCTACATCAATCAACATCAAAACATCAGCAATATATTAGCAACACAGATCAGCTTAATTAATTTCGAGGCAATCTGGGGGGAGAGGAAATGATGGTGGCACTGCTTCCCTTTATCTGCTGTAGAATCTGTTCATTTCTTAACTTGTCACAGGTCATCTTTTAATTACCACAGGGATGGAGAATGGGAGATTGGGAGGAATAGAAATGGCGCCCTACGGTACCGTTCTGAGTGAGTTTCGTGGAGCAGGTGAGCGTGGCGATCTGGAAGCTGTCTTTAGTCACGGGAATCACCCCTGAATGGTGGAACTGCTTCCCTGTTTGCTTCTCCTTCTCGGCCACTTCGATCCAAGTCGCCGGCAAGGTGAGATAAACCTTTGCATCCTCTGTCTTTTTCACATCAACCTGAGAAATTCACGAAATGGGGGGAATGAATCACGGAGCGTATCGATCGGTGGAGATCTAATTTCATATTTATTGATTGAGGGGGGATTCATGCATAATCCATCTACCCACCGTCAGCTATTCAAGACACCGATTTTTGCGTGATTAGATCAAAACAATCCGCTGCTTATTTTAAAGAAAAGTGCGGTGAATTAAATCTCATACAGAACCACAATCCTGCAATAACAGTACCTTATAGACGATAAGTTCATGCCTGCCATCTCTTAGCGTGGTCCCGTCTCCTCTCATGAGCCGGACAAAGGCCATACCAAATGGCTTCTCCGATTTGTCCCTAGCTGAAGGATACACAGGAGCACAAAATGCACAGCCAGTCAGTGTAGCTGTTTAACATGGTGGCAGGATTACATGTGGGAGTCTGTCATACAAATAAGACACAGTCACTCACACTCCTGGGAGGATCGGTGTCGAAACATCACCCTCAGGTGACAGCGGTAGACGTCCTCAATGGGGATTGTCACCTTGCAGGAAGGAGAGAAAAGTCGGGGGGAATTAATGTGAATACAGGATTATAAGTAATGGAAGAAATGCCATCTGGTGGGAGTTTTGTATGAGCAGCACATCCTGTGTCAATATCTTCCTGAGAAGATTAGTTCATTGAAGAACTAATTAAAGAACATGAGATATTACATTCGAAGCACACGTGGGTCCCTGACGTGAGCTTACCTTCACTGTTTCATTCCAACACGGCTGCTTCACCTGGTAGTAGATGACAGACTTGTACTCTGTGATGCCATCATACCCGGCCCCAGGAAATATCACTTTCTATAGAAATTGAAGGAGGGGGATTAGTTTACATGATAGGAATTAAAAATGTTTTTATTTATTTTATTTTATTTATAAAAAATGTTGAGGTCCTATATCAGGGGATGTCCTGTTCTGTCGAAAATCAAATGTTTTATATATATATATATATATAATTTTGAATTTGTTAAGTGGTGTAAAGCTGCAGCGATTAATCGATTAGTTGTCAACTATCAAATTAATCGCCAACTGTTTTGATAATCGATTAATTGGTTTGAGTAATTTTTTAAGGAAAAAAAAGTAGATTAATTTGAGATTAATCTCGATGAACATTTTAATCGATTGACAGTCTTAAACAAAGTCAAAATCTCTGATTCCAGCTTCTTAAATGTGAATATTTTCTGGTTCCTTTACTCCTCTATGACAGTAAACTAAATATCTTTGAGTTGTGGAGACAAAACAAGACCTTTGAGGACGTCATCAGGGACTTTAGGAAACACATTTCACCATTTTCTGACATTTTATAGACTGAACAAATAAATCGATTAATCGAGAAAATAATCAACAGATTAATCGTCAATGAAAATAATCGTTAGTTGCAGCCCTAAAGTTGTGGACCGACAGCTCGACATTGCTATCCACAGAGCAATGCCGCTAGCATGGCTAAAAAGTACATTTACAGCAGAAGTATAAGAGTAGTTGTTATAAGGAGATGGTAGCACAGTTAGTCACGTGTAAAATGTTGAGTAAAGACGATATGTTGCGTTCACTGGCCTATTTTACCTCCATGGAATTGCCTTCATCATCGTATACACTCAGTATAACCTCCACATTTTTCGGGGTCTTCTTTTTGCCACGGTCAAACTCTCCCTGCAGCAAGGTTACGTAAATATCATTCCTCACGATTCCTGAAAAAGGGACAACAGATGATCAGGCGGATGTGCTGAGAATTTATAAACCCCCCTTTCTCATGGCTTTGTAAGCAATTAAAATGAACATGACCATGGCGTATGTAGAGCAATGCCCAGCAACAAAGACTTTAATCCACCTGGGAGGATGATTTCTGGAAAGCCCATTTTCCTGACGATAGCCGTGCTGCGGTCGACAAAGTGGGGGTAGTCCTTCCTGACTTGGCCGAGGTCCCCCGGGAGGAGCTTCAGGGTCACAAACAGCCCTGCCAACAAACATGTAAAGAAATTCAATGAGGCGGACAGCAAAAAGAACACACCCCGTAGACCCCTCACACATCATTTATTTCCATCAAAACAGAAAGGTCAATTTAGAGCGACCCCCTGAAATCACAGGGGATCACGCTGTCTGTGAGCACTTCGTTTTACCCTGGCCTTTATGATTGACCTCCCGCGTTGCAATGACTTTGTTGAAGACGGCAGTGAGCGGCTCGTTCTCTCCTATGACTCGAGACGGGATGAGCGGAGACATGATGAGCTGCCTCTGACGGATGTAGGTTTCCATAGCTATCCTGGGAGAAAAGCATCGGGACGAGAGTGAGAGAAATCAGATGCCAGCGTCTCTGACAGGTGACAAACAAATGGACGAAGGAGCTGCAAAGGCAACGTGAGGCTTTCTGAATCTCCTGACAAGATCCACCATCATTCCTCCCCACCCCCCACTTACCTCGAGTGACAACCACAGAGCAAAGTAACACAGAGTGCAAGTACAACACTACTCGTGTGTGTATTTTAGAGTCGTGTCTCAGTTTTTCTCAGTTGCTTTGGCACAATTGTAAAATAAAAAACATGATTCTCAAAACACTGTGCAATACTCAATCCGGTTTGATTAAATTCAATTACAGAACAGCAGACAATATGTCCATCCTTAATTTTTTGTGAACCTTATCATAATTAGTTTACAGATGTAACTCATGCAACTACCTGTTGAGCTTGAGTTTGCCATGTTATGATTTGAGCATATTTGTTATGCTAAATGCAGTACCTGTGAGGGCTTCTGGACAATATCTGTCATTGTTTTGTGTTGTTAAATGATTTCCAATAATAAATATATACATACATTTGCATAAAGCAAGCATATTTGCCCACTCCCATGTTGATAAGAGCATTAAATACTTGACAAATCTCCCTTTAAGGTACATTTGAACAGATAAAAAATGTGTGATTAATTTGTGATTAATCATGATTAACCACGGACAATCATGCGACTAATCGTGATTAAATATTTTATTCGATTGACAGCCCTAATAAATGCGCTTTTATTTTTTTGTATTTTACATTACTGTTATTGTTAGGAGGTTTCTGTGAATAGAGGTTAACACTGTAGATAATGTATTGTAACTGGAATTTGATTTGAGTTTTGATGAATAATATTCAGTTGGCTGTTATGGATATTGGACTTTGGCTTGCTCTTTCTAAGTCTATGAGAAATTAAGTACAGAAACAAAATGTCAATGACACAGTTCCTTAGACAATTGACAGTCTCGGTTATGCAATGATAAAGGGACATGTTATTTCAGGGGCAGCGATGAACCCGCTGGTGACATTATTCACTTCTGACTCACGAGTTAAATGTCTTGACGGCCTTTTGAAAATTACAAATGAAGTGCTGTACTGCACTGCATGGATTGATGCAGTAACAGTGTTTCGGAAAATGTGCTTAAGCAACTGAGAAAAACTGTGAAATAAAATATCAGCGTTCTTCTGTTGTTTCAATCTTGGTAATATATACTTTTTCCATTGTTCATTGGAAAATTCATTTAGCATGACCTTTTTGTTATTAATTTGTAATCATCCACTTCATGATTGCCAGTGGCAGATAAGTCACTCAGTGTTAATGAAATATAAATGAATTTGTCAAGGCTGGAAAGCTTAACAGGTTGTTCTGTGGTACAATTTGTCTTATGTAAGGAGCACGCTTGGAGAATTTGCATTTATTGAAGAGCAGAGAATAGTGTGTCCCAGAAATGTTTAGTCACTTTTACTAGTTAGTTTAACAGCTTAAGTCTGGAGTAGTATATCAGCCCTAAAGATCTGTAATTCAGGTTAGAAAAATATAAAAACCCACATCCCTGATAACTATTCTATCCTACGAAAACACATTTTTGTGGTCTGTACCTCCTCAAGAAGACAGTGAACTGTGACACAGTGAGAAGAGACAAATAGAGGTGAAACGTTCTGGTTTAGATGTCAACAATCAGTCAAGATATTTTTGGGCCTCTTCCATCTAGGAACCCTGTGAACGTATTATCATCCTCACCCCACCCCCATTGTGCAGGTCCTATGAAAACATGGCCTTGAAGCCTGTCTTTGAGAAAAGCTAACACTCAGGATTGGAAAAAAAAAAGTGCTTTTTATATTTGTCCTTGAGATGCAACATAGGAGAAGTTGACTCGCGCTCTTGAAATAGACTTGATGGAACACAGTAAGCAAAGATAACTCGAGTCCTATTCCAATTCTCTCCCATTATTATTGTGTGACCTGAGAAAACAAGGTTGAGCGTGTGACGACGTTAAGAAGACTCACTGCTGAAAGGGGATGAAATGTTGTTTGTCCTCGTCGTCTGCTTTGCCGTGGGCAACATCTGTAACGTCCATCACTGAAATGACAAAGAGAGCATCACAGTAAGGAGGCAGGCTGCTGTCAAGGGTAAGCTAATTTACCAGATGCAATGCAGTTTTTAAGTTATTTAAAGGTACAGTGTGTAAGATTTGGTGGCAACTAGTGGTGTGGTTCCAGATTGCAACTAACTGAAAACCCCTCCGTTCACTCCTCTCTTTCCAAGCATGTCAGAGACTACACTTTTATGTCTTTTCCCTTTCCTTTAGTGTGTTATATAGCTTTTTGTGCATGTAAAAGATCTGAATGTTACAAAACCCAAAGTCCACGCCAAAGGGAGTTACTCTCCCCCACAGAAACACTGCTCCTGAACTGCCTGAAACGCCTCGCTTGAAGTCCTGCCTTTTCTTCTGTAACGTGGTGATGTCACCAAGTAACACATTTGCATAATACCTGCTTAGCGGCTAGTTTGGCATGCCCTCAAACAAAGCTAGTTAGAGCGGAGCTGGAGCAGAGACCGAAGACTTTGGTTCAGTTGACCAATCACAACAGAGTGGGCCAGCTGACCAATCAGAGCAGACTGGGCTTATCGGGAGGGGGGTAGGAGCTCAAACAGAGCGTTTCAGACTGAGGGTGAAATGAAGTACTGCAGCTCATCCGGTATGAGAAAAATAAAGCGTTTTCTGAACATTAAAGCATGTAAACACGTTCGAGTAGAAACCCAAAATACAAGTACGCACCTGAAAATAAGCATAGCAGGTCCTCTTTAATAATTCTAAAAGTGAATTTACTCACTATAAGTCTTAAACAGAAGCTGAGCCAGGTGTCGGATCTCACTCACCTGTTGCCTGGCACGGCAGACAGTCAGCACAGTAAAACAGATTGAGGCTTCTTGATCTCCAGCTTGCGAATGCCTCTGAATTGTTTTTTCCACTCAGCTCTTTTTTCCCAAAGTGATTTTCTTTTTTCCCTGGCTAAGATAAATGTGACGTCTGAGTGAAACGTTCTCTCTAACTCTGGTTTCAGTCCATTTGCTGGAACACCAGGGGAAACCATTCCTCATCAAATCCACTAATGATCTGGCCAAAAACAAAAAGACGGGTGCTAAACCAATTTCCACCGGCTCCTTTGCCAAGGCAGGGCCGAGGCATTTTCTAGGTCAGGAAGCAGGTGTTCCCATTTCATTCAGCGCATGGATCCTTCATTTTTACACCTCGACAGAACTGTTCATGCAACTATAGCATCAGAGAGGCATTTTTTTTGTTGTTGTGTGTTGACTTTTGTATCGCCTAAACACACATTGGGACATTTGAAAAGCGGCTTACCAGCCACACCAAATGGTCTCCTCAGTCCTCCAGTGTGTTTCTTGCCCTCTTTGAGCTCCATGCTGCCCACTCTGATGATCTGACACACGAGGAAGAGCCGCTGCCTCATCAAGTCACCGCTGCTCAGGTCCTGGAACGCAAAGGACAACCATAAAGATGATTTATTAGGGCATATTAAGTGATAAGGGGCAATACATACGAGCGGCTGTGGGCTGTACGTATCACTAGCCTGTTATTATGTGCATTCATATGGCCGGAGCTGCGGACCAGATGGCAGATGTTACAGGGTGAAAGCATGCAGTAAAACCCTCAAACATATCGCTCTCCAGATTCTTTATGTGTTTATTTTTCTGGAGGTTTTTCCATGTCAAAGGAGTCTTGACTTGTGTGCTTTGAGGGTGTAAATATAATGATTAAATCTCAGCTCTTTGCCTTGATAAATACGGTTTTATCACATTCTGAACCACTATTTCCTGGCGGCACACAGCGACTTGTTTGCAGGGAACTGCTGACTGCTTCGTCAACATGAACAGCGGCGATATAATGGAGGCAAACGTATTCAAATTTTCAAAGATGTGCCGTGAATGTGAGCCATTCAGTGAAAACTTGCAGCAAATTAAGAGCGATTCCAGGAGCAAATTGTCTTCTTTGTCACAGATTCCAGGCAGCGGTTGGATTGTTGAAATCCGAAGCGGAGGGAATACAGTCAGTGGGTTGGGATTCAGTTACCGTGAATAGAGCTGGCAGGTTGTTGAGTTTTTCAATCTCTTTAGGCATCCCCATACTGTCCCAGCGCACCAGGAAGTTCTCGCTGCATGAATTTAAATAATAATCACAGTTAGATATCACATTATCTACAGGCATCAAGAGAAATAGAAAATGCAAAATCTTTTCCATTATTTTATCTGTTTTACGAGAGAAAATCCAAAATGTCAAGACAATTCTAAGGTGATTGCGTATGTTGAATAGCAATAGTGTGAGAATCTATTGATCCCTATAGACCTTCCTCAAAGCAGACATTCGCACTTGCCAAACAGGTAATGGCAGACAGGCTTGGCTTACTGGAATTACTAAAAAGGAACAACCGCTATCATTAATGGTATCAGTTACATCTGCAATGTTCCTGCTATGAAAAGTCAAAATGTCTCTCCAGCTCACCTACTTTAATTTGAACTTTGAATTTGAATACTCATTACTATTTTATTTTCACTTAACAATATGCTTCATTTAATTTTATTTACTGGTTTATTATTATTATTATTATTATTATTATTAATAAATAAAATGACTTGATAAATACATAAATATGTCATTAAATGTTGCAAAAAGGATATAAAAAATAGATTTAGCCATTAATTAATTGATCAAATGTGACATAAATTGATATTCTGTTTCAATTTGCTTCTTTATTCATATTTGTATTAATTCCCTTATCTCTTTACTCCTCCGTTTAATTTTCCCAATTATTTATTTATGTTTTTATTTTTATTATTTTTAAATGAATTAATTATTTTTTTTATTTCTTATCATGGGGTGGTTCTTTGTCTTTGTTTATATTTTTTGTCACAGAAAAAAGGCATAGTCTCTTTACCCTTGCCCTCTCCAGAGGGGTCATAGGTCAGGGTCAGCTGCAGAACCGTACCCAAGGCGCATTCATAAAGCTGAACTTACTTGGTAGACACTTTTATTTTTTTTTGTTTTAGATGTTCTTTTAATCTCTTCTATTATTTATGCTGACATCATTTTTGCCCAGCTTAGAATAGAGGCGTTCATTTTCTACACCAGCGAGCAGAAGAAGCAGCAGCTTCATGACACCAGCCTAGAGCTTTAACTTAAAACATTATTATGAGTTATGTGTCAATAATAACTCACCTCGAGCCATTATAATTATTCTCCATAGCCATAGTAAACTAATTACATTTCTTAATTCTTCACTTTGTAATTTTTCCATGTCTGACTTGGGAGCTACATCAACATCACTTAGTGTCATATTAAGATGCATCTTAATGTGGGAGACTGTGTTGAGTGTTTTTCTTTGTATCATGCTGGAACAAACGCTGCTCTGTCACTCAATGAACCCACATTGACAAATATCCTCAACTTGACACTTAACTGTGAAATTAAGGGAAAAGTGAGGAGCAAACCTGATGAATTCAGACTGGTCGGGGTCATACAGAGACATGAGCAGCTCGGCATCCTCTCCAATGTTGCATACAAAGTTCTTCAGGTTCATGAGCAGACTGTAGGTGTGCACCGTACTGAACAGGGTCTGACGCTGCATTTCCAGGTTTTGTAGCCGCGTCTGCAGAAAAGCAAGGCAGTGCATGGACACAGGTATTATTTGAAATGGACAGCTACTTCGGAATAATAAGTGACTGATACTATGAATCAGAGGTGGGACCAAGTCATTGTTTTGCAAGTCACAAGTCTGAAATCTTTGCACTCAAAGTCTGCAGAAATGCGGACTTACGGAGTGTTCATAAAGGGCTCAAAATGTCCGCGAGAGAGCCCTCAAGGACTTGACGATTTGACAGTGGACAGCCCGAAACCCTCACAAACTTTGCAGGAAAGTGCCTCAAAGTCTGTGAGTCTGTGAGTGTGGACATTGGGGTTGGGCCGTAGTATGCTCTTCACCAAATGTAATGCCATTTTGACAACAGAGTAACTGGCGCCAACTTTTTCTCCTGCAACTTGATTGGATGCTGTCGGATTGGTTCAAACAAAGTGGATCTGGGTAATTAAATTTAAGATAATCAAATGCAAGTCCCAATAATGTTCACCAGAAATAAAGAGTCCAGTGTTTAACAAAAAAACACAACTTTTCCGGGATTCAGCAATAAAGAACAAAAGAAAGAAATTCAGTTTGTTCAATTCAGTTCAGTTTTTTTCCCCATGAGTAAATCCTCTTCCCAAACAAATAAAGGATCTCTGTTCAGTGTGTTCAGTTCAGTTATTTCCACACGAGTAAGTCCTCTTCTTAAATAAATCAATAAAGGATTTCTCAAAAAGAAAATAAACCCAACATCTCTAACGCTGTCTACCGGGCAGGTGATCGTCTTCGTGCACACACTTTTTAAATAACATACTTTTTAATATTTGGTCTTGGGGTGGAAGGTATAAAGAATTTTCAAGTCAAAAGGCTCAAGTCCAAGTGAAGTCACGAGTCATTGGTGTTAAAGTCCAAGTCGAGTCTTTTTTTTAATTCGTCAAGTCAAGTGTAAAATGTGTTACTTGAGTCTGACTCAAGTCCAAGTCATGTGCCATGAGTCCATACCACTGCTATGAATAAATCAAAATCATGCCTTCTCTTCTTGTATCCTGTCATCGACGCTGCGGGAAGCGGTCTCGTGTGCCCGGAACAGACTGACCGTGCTGGTCCAGTCGGGATCCAGCGTGTTTCCCGCTTCATCTCGCACCACCAGGTCCAACCCCAGAATCCTGAGCAGCACAGAGGATCAAACAGAATCAGCTGAGTTTATCTTAGAGCAATTAAAACTTTACAATGGTGCTTATGTCACAAGGCAGTTTGTTGCAAGTCAGCAGGATTCGTACCGGTTTCCGTAATCAATCTTTGCTGTGACTTTCTTTCTGAGCTCCACAAGGTCATCCTTAGGCAGCGTTCCCGACACTATTTGGGATCGATATTCGATGAGGCTGTATGCCATCTGCTGAACACCCCTGAACAGGGAGATCTTGTTCGCCTGTCAGACAGAGATGTACACACTTCTAACAATACATCCTTCAGCGGCGTGAAACAAAAAGAGAAAAAGTGGTATGGATCAGTGTGTGCTAGAAACAGAGAGGCTGATAAGACTATACATACCACGTAGAGCTTGTGCCATATCTGCGCCCATTCCCTCAGAGTGGCCCCGAGCTCCTGCACCAGGGGCAAGTCCGCCGGAATAATTATTTCCTGCTGGCTACCGGCCACAAGGAGAGAATAATAAGATATTGGGAAAAGTGGCTCATCACTCACAGATCATGTCTCATAATTTGGACAGACTCAAGTGCATTTCTAAGACATGATAAATAGCTGGATGGTTTTCCTGCACCGGCCAAGAAAAGCATTACTGAATCTTCACTTATGGTAATTAAAAGCGTGCTGCTATGTTATTGGCAAATGACGAGGCAAAACCGAAGGCTAAGTGGATCATCATCACACCGATAGATATGTTTACTGATATGTGATCTCACCCTGTTCCCTCAACGGTAGCCTCCTTTAAGTGGATGTAGGACGCTGGGAAAATGCCCTGAGGAAACAATGAGGTAGAATCAGTACATATACATCACAGCGCTGGTTATAGGATGATGGAGTGCTAATGATGCCCTCACCTTGTGGGATTTCTTCCGTAGCGTGTGTCCCCTATACCAGCCTGAGGAAATATTAATTAACAGAGAAAGATGTTATAGTGAGGGCAGACACAGGAGTGATGACATTACACCTCGTCCTAGACTCATTTACATTATTATTAGGGCTGTCAATCCATTCAAATATTTAATTGCAAATTAATCGCACATATTTTAGTTGTTCAAAATGTAACTGCAAGGGAGATTTGTCAAGTATTTAATACTCTTATCAAGATGGGAGTGTGCAAATATGCTTGCTTTATGCAAATGCATGTATTAGGGCTGTCAAAGTCAGCGCCATAATAACGCGTTAACGCAAATTCGTTTTAACGTCACTAATTTCTTTAACACATCTTTCGGAGGTTGTAGCGGGCTCAGTTTTAAATGCTGGAAGATACTGGTATCATGAAAGTAGAAAAACTGAAGGAATCCATTGGTACCAACCATGTCATACTAGCTTGTCGCGAAGGAGGCAAAATAACATTGCAAACTTGTGTGATATTTGGCGAGGAAAAACTGGCATGGCCATTTTCAAAGGGGTCCCTTGACCTCTGTCCTCAAGATAAGTGAATGAAAACGGCAGGTCATAGTCAGGTCAGCACACTGACAGCTGTTGTTGTAACCTTCACAGGTACTGCATTTAGCATAAAAAAATATGCTCAAATCATAACTTGGTAAACTCAAGCCCAACAGGCAACAACAGCTGGGCATGTCTGTAAAGGGGAGACTCGTGGGTACCCATAGAACCCATTTTCATTCACATATCTTGAGGTCAGAGGTCAAGGGACCCCTTTGAAAATGGCCATACCAGTTTTTTTGCCAGGATTTGCGTTAACGTGTTATTATCACGTTAACTTTGACGGCCCTACTTATCATGCATAGCATATCTAGCACCGGTTAGTTCAACATTTCATTGAGGATCCTGTGTCAGCTTGCTTTAAAGAGGAAAAGAGAGATGTGTCTAGGCCTGTTGTGCGTTCAGGCTCGCTCACCTTCCAATTTCTCAAGTATGTGCACCGTGTCGCCCACCTGCAGACACAGCTCCTGCTCACCGCTGGGCTCATAGTTGTAGATTGCTGAGGGACAAAGCAGGACTGTCTCATTATGAGAAACACACACACGACATTCGACACATACTGTTCGCAAAGCAAAGACAGTTTGACTGACGTGTTTTGTTCCTACTCAAGGTCCAGCGGATTAGGAAGAAAAAAAAAAAACCTTTTTCAAATCAGTCATCGCACAGAGGAGAAAGTCTGCTTTTTAAAAAAGTTCTGGATCAGAGGTTTGCCATTTCTCCCAGGGAAAAGGAAACCAATTCGCCCTCCTTGCCGCAGAACTTCTTGGACTCGCAAGCGTAGAGGATCTTTGATTTATTCCTCATCTTGCTGCTCTTTGTAACAGCAGGCTGTATGCTTGTGAAGCAGGCCTGTGTGTGAGTCAAACCTTTAAAGCCTGTTTTGACGATTCTTAATTGAAACAGATGCCTGGGGCTGGGTTTAACGTTCCAGGAAATGGACTGTGCTAGAGCAGGTAGCTTCAATAAAAAAAAAAAAAGGAGTGGAGCTAAAAAGGTGATGGCATCACATCCTCCTATATGTCTGATATCATCCTACCACTGTGGCCTTTGGTCAATAGTTACACTCTGCGAGCCCTGCCCTTCCCGTCTCTCAGTTTATTAACCCAACAGTTTTCCTAGAGGCGACTCCTGTCTTTCCTTTTCAACTCTCAAACCAGGACCTGTGGGAGGGATCACACGCACATACGTAAACACACGCGCCCAAAAACCAGACTGAAGTTGCAAAAGAGAAACCTTGGCAAACAATACTGTAGCAAAGGTCTCTGCCTCGACTTGAGGGAGCCGCAGCAGCGAGCAGCCACTCTCGCAGTCAGATAGAGGAACTATGAGCCGAGCTCTGCCCTGACTTGCATGGTGATAATGCTTGTTGCTTGAGGCTAGATTTCACAGCACGCTTCAACTGGCTCGGCTTATCAGACCTCAGTCTGAATACCAAAACTTGACAAAACACTGAATATGGCTATCCTACTCCCTCTGTGACAGCCTCCTCAAGGATAGATTTTTCCAGCTTTCCATAACACTCATATGCCCAGGCAGACGTCTCTCCACAGGGACTCAGTTTTTAGGTTAAGACTGTGTTTGTGTAACCGGCCCGCGGGCTCTTAAAATATTAGGTTAGATCCATGCCGGCCATGTTGTTAGGTTATCACCTACTGCACAGGTTCACATGAATGACACCTTACTGTGAGATCCCTCATTCACTAATCAAAACGGAAAGTAAACACTGAAACCTCTTACTTTCTTTTTTCACCCCTTGAATCAAAATTTGAATTTCCTCACATCTCAGTTTTGGTATCTCTTCAAACCAAACAAACCACAATAATATGAACAAAAAAGTCAGGCGTTTAGGGCGAACACAGTAACATACTAGGGCTGTGTGTTGGCAAGAATCTGGCGATACATATCATGATACAGGGGTTACGATTCAATATATTGCGATACATTGCAATACTGTAAGCAAGGTGATATATTGTGATTTTTAAAATATAATTTTAGGAAAACTATCATAACATAAAGAACACAACATCATATGCATAAAATCTGAGTAAATGTGCAATCAGAACAGTGGGAGAGGGATGTTCCGATGCATTTTTTCCTTCCCAATACCAATTCAGATACCTGAGCATGCGGTATTGGCCGATAACAAGTACCAATCTGATACCAGTGTGATAAAAAAACATTTATAATTATTATTATTATTATTACTACAGCTGTTTACTACTGACGACTACTACTAATAATGATTTTGAAAAAGTTATGCATGCTTTTATCACCACACGTCTTGCCAAGCCTCTTTGTCTCGCCTGCAGCTTGTTCAGAACACGGCAGCTCGTCTTTTAACCGGTCCACGTAAACGTGAGCACATCTCTCCTATTCTGGCTTCTCTTCACTGGCTCCCTGTGCGTTTTAGGATTGATTTCAAGATTTTATTATTAACCTAGAAATCGTTAAATGGGCGAGCTCCAACTCATCTCTCAGATCTTTTAAAACCACATCTTTTATCAAGGACACTCAGATCCACTGACTAGTTACTTCTGACTGTCCCGAGGTCAGAGTTAAAGCTCAGCGGTGACCCAGCCTTTTCAGTTGCAGCTCCAAAGCTCTGCCTCCACATGTTCGGCTGTCCCTCACACTGTCTGTTTTCAAATCAAACCTCAAAACACACTTTTATTCCTTGGCTTTTGCCTCGGCATGAGAGTTGCCTTTTTTAATCCTTTTTCCTTTCCTATTGGTCTTTTATTATTTTAATGTCCTGTTGGTTTTAAATTGCGTTTAGTATTTTATTGTGTTGTTTTTATGGGGGGGGTTTATGTATAATTGTACAGCACTTTGGTCAACATTTGCAGTTTTTAAATGTGCTTTATAAATAAATTTGGATTGGATGTATGGATGTGATGTGATTACTATCTTTGTTGTATGGCCTGGCTCAAGTTAAACCCTTTGTAAAACATGAACAAATACATACAGAGAATGAATGCAATAGAACTTTCTTTTATTATTCAATTTGTCAGTTATATAGAACATAAATAAATCAGTGAACAGCCTGGATGCTAATTTGTACTGCAGGGTGCAATATTCACACACCCTACTATGGTACTGCCACTCATCGAAACGGAAGCCTTACATACTGAACATATCGCTGTTTTACTTGTTGGATTTTCCACTGTGAAATATTGCCAAATGACTGACATTTTCCTCGCTCTGACTACCGTTACACTCTCCACTAGCACCGCACTGTTGCGGTTTGTTATCGTTACGTGACAAACTACCTGCAATCAGTTCTTCTTCGCTGCTCTAGAACAGTAGTTGCCAGTGGCAGCCATGATACATCCAAGGCGACAGCACAGTGAAGGCTACGGTTTTGGAGCGGCGAAGAAGAATTGATTTCCAGTTAAACATGTTGATTTCTTTTCTGGGATAATAAATTATGCTATCGGATCGGTGCATAGACTGACGTACTCGCCAATACAGAATTTTGGGCAGTATCGGACGCATTTCCAATACTGGTATCGAACAACTCTACAGTGGGATCTGCATTTGCATTTATCACAGACCCTGTGACATCCAACATCATAGCACTACTTTGATAGGGCACATACACTGAGAGGGCGCATCTCTTTGCAAATGAAATAAAGTATTGACTGAGTTCATCCTTGCATGTAAATTATTAATTAAATATCAATGCAGTATCTTTGTGGATTGATACAGTATCACTACACATGATATCGCGATATTCAATATTTTCCTACATACTGTGTTGTTTTATTTAAAAAGAAGTTACTGGCACATGCTGTGGAGTCTCTTGAAAAACAGTATTTGTTTTCATCAGGAAACTATTTGTGTGGTCAGAACAATATGGAATGAAACATGCACTAGAGAAATGACATCTGCCTGTGGTCACGCCGAGAGTGACAATGGTCCGTTCACCAACTCGACACAGCGGCCGGGCCTGGCAACAGCGTGGCAACGCGCTAATGGCAGGCTCCCAGTCGAGCGCGTTGTGATGCCACACTGTCTAAATTAAAAGCAACAGTCTGGGCCTTGGCAGCGCGGCAGCTCATCCGTACAACTCTGACTGATACACACTATCTTCCTCTTCAACTTGAAATGCCGAGCCTGAAGCACCTGTGGTAAATTCCAATAGAGCCTCAGTCTGCGTGGGTTCAAGTTAATGTGCATACTAATGTTAAATCAAAGTCAGCCTGATTCACTCTAAATGATTTATCATAGAAGTGGATTAGCCAACAATTAAAGAACGCCACGGCTGAGCAGTTCGAGCAGCTGCTGCCAGCTCATCAAAGTTAACACGTTTTCAATGAGAATCCATTGTTCTCATCGCTGACTGGATGAGACGGCAAAACATAAACAACTATAACAAGTTATGGCTTCAATAAAACACACACGCACAAACAATATGATGTAAGATACACAAACAATACAATGCAAAATGCACGAGTCTAGCAACCAATCCTTTAACTAAAGCTGCAATGATTAATCAATTAATTGTCAACTCTTCAATTAATCACCAACTATTTTGCTAATCGATTTTTCAGTTCGAGTCATTTTTTGTAGAAAAAAACCCTCTAAATTCTCTGATTCCAGCTTCTTAAATGTGAATATTTTCTGGTTTCTTTATTCCTCTATGACAGTAAACTGAATATCTTTGAGTTGTGAACAAAACAAGACATTTGAGGACGTCATCTTGGGCTTTGGGAAACACTGATCAACATTTTTCACCATTTTATAGACCAAACAACTAATCAATGAATCGAGAAAATAATCGACAGATTAATCGACAATGAAAATAATAATTAATTGCAGCCCTACCTTGAACGTACAGATAGTTCAGGTTAAGGCAGGGCAATATATCGATATTATATTGATACCGTGATATGAGACTAGATATCGTCTTAGATTTTGGATATCGAAATATGGAATAAGTGTTGTCTTTTCCTGGTTTTAAAGGCTGCATTACAGTAAAGTCATTTTCTGAACTTACTAGACTGTTCTAGCTGCTCTATTATTTTATCCACTTATCCACGTCATTATATCCACATTACTGATGATTATTTATCAAAAATCTAATTTGTGAAAGCACCAATAGTCAACCATACAATATCATCACAATATCGATATCAAGGTATTTGGTCAAAAATATTGCGATATCTGATTTTCTCCATATCGCCCAGCCCTAGTTGAAATCCACTGAATTCATTCTGATTCTCAGCAGGAAAAACTTTCAAATCAAATACATGACAGAAATGAAATCATAAAGCCAGAAATGTTGCAGACATATGATGTCATTCTGGATAAACCGACTCTGATTTAGCAAAAATATCAACCATCATTTTCACTTGTACAATAGAGCTTGTAAGCAAAACATTTTTAACCTACTAAACTATTTAAAACAAAGACAGGAGGCATTGAGACGGGGGCATTACATAAACAAATGAGTTGTGATTTTGTTAAGGTCTTCAGTAAGCTACCATTCAGTGACGTATCATCTATTATAAAACTTGCTTTCAAGCGTCCATATTTCAAATGCTCCCAAAGTAGGGAGAGATAGTATATCTATAAAAGTCATTAGGTAAAAGCAGCAAGTCTATTAAAGTTTGTTTTTGAGCCAGTTCTCCTCAAGGCAGGACATTTCAAAACATAAAGGCCTCGGCAGGAAAGCCTTTTACCTCCCGTCTTCCGTCTAGACAGCCAGAGACGATCTGTAGCTCTTAAATCCATGCTCCAGCTAATAAGCCCTTATAGGTTATCCATAAATCAGAAAGCTAATTCTCAAGTTCAAAGCTAATAGTGCAAAAAGGGATAGCGTTAGACCATCATCTTTTAATTCTGGTTAAAAACCCCGCTGCTAAGAAAATTACATTACCTTATCTGAAGGAGAAAAACTCAACAATGTCTTTCTCCAATTACAGAACTACTCTGAAATTATGTTATAAAAGTCACGACTGACCATCCAACCATCTGGTCAGTCCATCAAAACTGAGAACAAGGTCAACACTTCTCTCACCGGCAGCAATCACATATATATATATGACATCGCTAGACGCACAAACAGGGAGGATTCGATTGCGATCGACTGAGGCCGCAAATCTCAACAGCTTTAGATTTGTTAGAAGACGCCCACGCAGCCTAACACCTACAGAGCAAACAACTGTAAGCTCTTCATCATTTTATGGAGACTTATTTGTTATTTATTGCATAATAATACAAAGTGGAAGTTGTGGCTAAGTACATGAAAACTGTTTTCACACGACCACAGTGAGTGCGAGCCTAAGTCTTTATGTCTTCAGTGGCTTGAATGGCAGCTCCCTGAAGAAGACTTGAGGTCATTATAATTATAGTAGTGCTGCTGCTTCTATGGCATTATAATCATTATAAGTACATTATTATACAATATATATAAGAACACACAACATCTAAACTTCAGGGGTTGCTATACGATGGTCCAAATGTAGTCATTATTATAACAGATTCAATTATTTAAGTCCCGCTCCACTCAAAAATGTGTTTTGCTTATTGTAATACTCGGGTGTTTGAGCTTCAATGTGCATGGTTTGACACTATAAGTTCTGTTTTCACATTCAACAGTGCTCACCTTAGATCTGAGTTCACAAAGTGTACGTACGAGCATGGTTTAAGACATCACAACTTCTTTGGGAGTCAATCGTGGCCCAATACGCAACTTACACCATACTTGCCAACCCTCCCAATTTTCCCGGGAGACTCCCGTTTGTCATTGCCCTCTCCCGGGAACCCATTCACACCTTTTTTTCCATTTTCTATTCTATGTCATCTCAACCTGTTTCTGACCTGCAAAGACGTGTCGTCATCTTTAAGATATGCCCTCATTTTTAAACTCTTAACTGCTAAAAAAAACATTTGCACTGAAACATGAGACATGTGGCACTATATAGTGAACAACAGGAGGTCTATTGGTGTCTGGAAGAGCCCAGTAATACATTTGTGAAATCATAATTTTGTTGCTTTTTGTGAGTTGATATAAATGTAACTGATTGTTTTAAATATATATGAAATATAATATTATCTCATCGCAGGCCTGGATCTGGATCGTGGCAGACTTTGTGATGTCAGCAAACATCGCATTGTTGTCCAAAGAATCAATATAACATTGTATCATGATGAAACTTGTGATTTACACCCCTAGTGCCTACATCGCCCACAATGCAACTCAACCACCGCCAGTTCGGTCGGAGATCCGGGTGTGTTATTCTATAGTAGCAGATAATGTAGCCTCAAGCCGCTATGCTCAAGCAGAGCTCAAGCCTCAAAGAGAAGAGGGCTACAGAGATCTGTAAACCACACTTCTTTCTCCAACTCCTCACATTTGTTTTCATTTTAAAACTTGGTGTCTTCAGCAGCAACCGACGCCGACTCTAGAGACATCACTTGAAGCAACTTATGAGATTTTGCGCAGCCCTTTAAGAGCCCCAAAAGGTTGTATTCATATGTAGTGTAGCTACCACAACAGTGTTCCGCAACACCTGTTAACATGTGTAAAATAAAACGTAGTTCCCCTTTAACTTCCTGGATTACTGTTATTGGGCAAGGGCATCAGTTGGCCACAAATGTGTGATGTTGTTCATGTACGCTGCTGTCATTGAAAATGGCCACATGCCCGCTCATTAAGGAGACCTTGCCCTGAAATCTAATAAAGCTGCGGGGTGTCATTATGGATGCAAATAACGTAAAAGCAGTCAAAGCAGCAGTAAATTAAACTAACAAGTTCTTCACATACTGATTTCAATGCTTCATTTGAGTCACGAGCGCAGCACCTCTCTTCAGGATATTAAAATTAGGATGCCATCCTATTAAGATGGTGTCACAAATGCACCATTAAAAGATGGTGTTGATACGTTAAGCCCCATATTATCCACATTTCCCTGTTAGCTGGCAAGATATAATTGATATTATCAGAAACCGCGTGACTTCTCTTTCATCTCAACATGTCGTTGCTTGTATTTGGGCACAGCATGGGTTGACTAATCGGATTAAAAGTGTAAGACAGGGTCCGATGGCATTCTAAGGATTAAGTACAGTGTTAGTGACTCCTGCCCCGTTACAGAGACGAATGGCGGGAGAAAGGCACAGTCTACACAATCACGTTGAACGCCATATACTGGGATCTTAAAGGATTAACACATAGAAAGTCCTCAACATCAGCTGCTAAAACAAGGTCATATAACCAAGTGGGTAGTGTTTGTGCAGCAGAGCACTCCATACCGGCCTGCATTTTGTGGTTTAAACCTGTTTTTAGTCGCAACAGAACTGACATAATGTCGGTGAAAGGATCCAGGTCAGAGCGAGGTATTTTCAGTTCCGGGCTCTGATTCACACATACTCAAGAAAGACTATATTCACTGTCCACACATGCAGGGTTTTCCTCTTGTGTAACGCATCTGCTGCACACCAGGAAACACTGTCTGTAATAGTGTTTGTAGCCTGTAAGCACAGATTTAACGGTGAGTCAGTACCAATGATCAGCCAACCTGTTCAGACAATTAAAGCTGGGGTTGGCAAGTTGGAGCAAATATGATGGAGAAAAAGTTATTTTTATAAAACGGTCACTATATCCTGACAGTGGTGCATGAGACAGGTAATATGAAAAAAATCATGTGCCTCTGTGTCCTCCGGTGCTCCTAATGGCATCTGCAAAATTTCACAGACCGGAGGAAAACAACCAATCAGAGCTGGGGCCTGTACTACGAAGCGAGTTCAACATCCCCAGGGTATCTTCTCGTTATCTGGCTTCACTAACCCTAACAAACGAGATCCCGCTAAGCGGTCCTACGAAGGTGGTTATCAACTCGGTAAATCAACCCAGGGTTTCTCAATCTGGTCGTGAGCGCGTTCACATGAACGGGGAGGTGTTTGCAACATCTGACCAATCACAGACATGGACAAGTCCAAAGATATGCAGACAGACAGACAGGCAGAGCGGCACATTTTACAACACTATATTAGACGAATACGAAGAAATTAAACACTTAATCCAGGCTAAAAGTAACACAGTTGAAGCTGCCAAATGCAGGAAGGACAGCTGGCGAAAGAAAAAACTCCCGACGTGTGAATGCGTAAATTAACAGTTATTAATTTAAAAGAACACTAAGATGTACTCGTCTAGATATAAATAGCTTTTGAAATGTATAATGGATGACTGGATTACACCTAATCGTGGCCAGTATTATGACTATTTGAACCTTCTTTCAGCTGCGCCCCCCCCCCCTCACAGGCGGTGTAAAACGGACTCAAGAGGAAGTTAAATAAATTAGTATAGAAATATAATTCATAGCGGTAAATACCCACATCCTTCCTGCATTTGACAGTTTAAACTGTGTTGTTTTTAGCCTGGATAATGACTGTAACTTCTTCGTATTTGTGTAATATTATCATAGGATCCACGCACTGAGCTCTGATTGGTCAGTAGGCGGTGCTTTTATACGAGTTGATCTCTTATCCGGAACATAACCTGCTCCGGAGCAGGTTAGCTGTTCAGCATGTGTTACCATGGTGATCTACCCCGGTAAGAAGTGATCCAACTTCGTAGGACGGAAAACCCAGAGTTAACCCTGAAGTTACCTCGCTAACCTCAAATCCTGCTTCGTAGTGCAGGCCTCTGATCTGGAGCCTTGCCGTCTCTGAGCAGCTGTCAATCACTCACAAACTCCAATCAAACGGTCAAACTAGGCAGCGCTGATCAAATATGAATCATTATTCTGTTACTGTATTGCCTATTTCTCGCCTCAAATGTTTTCAGAAACATCTTGTAGTGTACTGTTTCGCTGTAAAATTACAAAGTTTGTGACCCAGCCGCCGCCGTTGAGATCAGTTGAGGAAATACCAAGCACCGGCCCACCAGCCAGAGCAAACTTTCTCATTTTACAGCTAAACAGTACACTATAAGATGTTTCTGAAAACATTTTACATAAGAAATAGGCATTAGAGTGACAGAATATTGATTCATATTTGATATTTGATCGGACTTTGTGAGTGATTGAGCTGGCTCCGTTGAATGAACGCTCAATAGAAACGACCGGGGAATGACCTGTGATTGGCCAAAGCCTCCTGACACGGGCTAGATTTCTTAAGCCTAAAAACAGAGCCATGAGGAAGTGCAGAAGTCTATTTTTCTCTTAGAACACTTGAATTACAATATGCCGGAAAGCTTATAATGGTATTTTTGCGCAATGATGCCAAAAAAAACCATCCTAACTACTGCTTTACTGCTTTAACCCATTACAGTAAAACCTGAGAGGAATTTCTCAGAGCCTACAAGTTGATTTGCCTTGAGGGCGTGGCGGAGGACTACCTGATAGCATGAACATGCATGCACAGCAAAGTAAGCCCACAAATGTGACAGGGCCACACCTTATTTTTGCAAGCCATTGCATTAAAAAAAATGGAAAGGAACACAAAAAAAAGTGCTTAATGTCCTGAATAAGATAGACAGACACAGTTAAGCCCTATAGCGTAGGGTTAAGTGTAGCCAAGCGACACTGACAAACCCCAATGTCTATGCAAATCCTGTCCTCTTATCTGACATGCATACAGTCCCAGCAGTGGCTCCCATGTGGGGCCCTACAGGAGTCCTTGAGGGGGGGCTGCCAGGGACCTGCCAGCAAAATGAGGACTCATTTAAGTTTCACTACTACTTCCACAAGTCAGCTCAGTGAGGTTAAGTACAAGAATGACTGGTATGCTCATTGAACTCTTGGCTCTTTTCCATTTTTTTCCTCACCACCTATTATGGACAGTTATACAATAAGTCATATATCTATAGGACAACAAGGAGGGTGAATATAGAGAAGAAGAAAAAAAGTGTGTGGAAAAACCCAGCTGGGCAAACAGTGTCCATGCCCTCCATGCACCGACAACAACAATAATAACTTTCCCAACTTCACAGCCCTCTTTCCAGTGAAGTTAGTTGGGAGTTGACTCGGTGAGCTTCCCACCAGCTAAAAACACAAACGTAGCAGCAACATCTGAACACTCACCGACTCCATACTTCTCTTTTTTAGTGGGAATCCAGCGGGTCATTTCGGGGGGAGAGGCGTAAAGTTGTCTTAATAAATAAATAACTATATACAATTGGTATAAACGAGGACGGGCGGTGCACTCCTGCTCGTCCTGAGCTCTACAGTTCCGCCATCATGGCTTGTAAACGGGGGAGGAGAGAGAGAGAGAGAGAGAGAGAGAGAGAGAGAGAGAGAGGAGGCGCTCACTGCTGGGAGGACAGGACAGAGAGAGGAGGAGAGGCGTGAACTGTGAGAGCTTCACAAACCCCCCAAAACAACAACAACAACAACAACTCCACACCACACCACAGACATTTTTACATGGGTCAGCAACCTGCAGCTCTGGAGCCTCATGCGGCTCTTTAGCTCCTCTCTGGTGGCTCTTTAGCTCCTCTCCAATGGCTCCCTGTGGATTTATAAAAATGGAAATGAATAACTGTTTTTTTGTTTATATTTGTATTTTTATTTATCATTGTTGTAGGTCTATGGTACGACAAGAGTATTAGGGCCACATTGAGGAGAAAAATAAATAAATCGGAGATTTTGAGAATAAAGTCATAATATTTTACGAGAATAAAGTCATAGAATTATAAAGTACAAATTTTACGTGCTATTTTCTTTTTTTCTCGTAAAGTTATGACTTTATTCTCATAATATTACAACTTTTTTTCTCGTAATGTTAAAACTTTATTCTCATAATTTTACAACTTTTTTTCTCGTAATGTTACAACTTTTTCTCGTAATATTATGACTTCATTCTCATAATGTTACGACTTTTTTCTCATAATATTATGACTTTATTCTTGTAATATTATGACTTTATTCTCATTATATTACGACTTTATTCTCATAATATTACGACTTTTTTTCTCCTAATATTATGACTTTATTCTCATAATATTACCACTTTTTTTCTTGTAAACTTCTGACTTTTTCTCATAATATTACCACTTTTTTTTCGTAATATTATGACTTTATTCTCATAATATTACGACTTTCTTTCTCGTAATATTATGACTTTATTCTCATAATATTACCACTTTTTTTCTCGTAAACTTCTGACTTTTTCTCATAATATTACCACTTTTTTTCTCGTAATATTATGACTTTATTCTCATAATATTACGTATTTTTTTCTCGTAATATTACGACTTTATTCTTGTAATAATATGACTTTATTCTCATAATATTACAACTTTTTTTCTCGTAATATTACGACTTTATTCTTGTAATATTATGACTTTCTTTCTCGTAATATTACGACTTTATTCTTGTAATGTTACGACTTTTTTTGTAATATTATGACTTTATTCTGGAAATCTCCGATTTTTTCCCCTCAATGTGGCCCTAATACGCCGTAGTACATTTTCACTTGGGCCCTCACTGTATTAGACTTATATACTATATACTTAGACTATAAACTGTGTTACCTTCATCACAATGCTCAAATGTTTTGCGGCTCCAGACAGATTTTTTGTTGTTGTTTTTTGCCTACAATAGCTCTTTTGATAGTAAAGGTTGCTGACCCCTGATCCAGGGGAACCTCGTCCGTGAAGCTGCAGTTTTTACCCTACACTTCAGTCAATCGATAACTGTAGCCATATTCCTCATAAATCCTCAAATGAACTCAAATTGAATTCAGGGAAATTATAATGAGACTGACCTGTCCTCTCATTTTGCTTCAAGGACTCCTGATGGGGTCGGCTCCACCACTTTTAGAAACACACCATTAGAAAATCCAGAGGAGAAAAATTAATTGAAACCAGAGTTATAAATCACAGATGTGTCATAAATAAGTTATTACCAAGTTATTGTTTTTAATTTAAAATGAGATTGAATTGCAAACACCATGCTGCTGCTCACATTGACTGCTCTAAAGGAGACCTATTGACAGGCTCTAGCCCTTTTGGTGCCCTAGGCCAAATTTGGATTTGGACCGCAGAACACCGTGATTAACCGAGACTTGGAAACCTCTCCTAAACCATATTGAATCTCTAACCTCCTGGTTGTGACAACTGAGCCTCTTTATTTTTTGTCATTGTTTTCATTTTTAATTTACTTTATATATTTTGTGGGTATGTGTGTATATTGTATGTGCTCTATTATTTCATGTGCGTAGTGTTTCACTAATTTTGGTGTCACCGCTGCTTTAAGTCTTGTTGTAACTGATGTCATTAGTGTGATATTGGTTAATTCCTTTTTTTACTGTTGGGGGTCGGGAGGGAAAAATGAATGAAAAAATAGAAGACTACTCATTTGCTCTGGGAGTTACATGCCTTGCAATGTTCTTCCAATTTAAAATAATTTTTAAAAAAAGTGAAAAAGGGGTGAAAAATGTATTTTTATATTTCTTTCTTTATTTGTTCATTTGTTACCTCAATATAGAAAACTACGCATGTGTTGTACCCCAACGATATGACGTAATGATGACGCGTGACATCTCCTATTTTCACCCTCCTTGCCGCCTGTATGACCTATGCCTTCAGCTGGCCCTGCCTATTGAGCATAAATGGACTAGACCTGGGACATAATCATACTCACATAAGGGCTATATTTGAAGTAACTGTGCAGACTATAACTGCTCAGAAAAGCAAATGAAAGTATGACAAGACAATTGTGTTAAACTTCAATGAAACTATTGACTTTAATTTGAATGTCATTTCACCACGGCCAGTATTTCACAAATAACGCCCACTGCCCTCCATTCCCTGCACAGTGAAGTAATTTACAGCTGCTGGCTGCGATCTGGTAGTCCACTTAGCCTTTTGTTTGCCCATCATGTGTGTTTTTTCTGCTGCCACTGGTCAGCCAAATGGTGCTGTCAATAATGTTCAGTCATCCAGTGCTTTTGTTGTTCCCTTTGGCAGGGTGATATGTCCATTTTTCCCCATCTATTGTGATGTGGGTGCTTTAAAACACAGCTTGTGATGAATTAGTACTAACACAATACAGCACAGTCTGATTGACAGCTATTATTGAATAAAAAGGACAAAGCTATTGAACATATGGCAACTGCAAAACAGCATTGTGAGAGACGTTTTACTGACCAGACTATAATCACAAAAACAGACATTTTTAAAAAATGATGCCTTTAGATAATAACATTTTTGAATTGTTGCCTTTTTCCAACACATAGTTACACAGAAACATAAATATGTAATTTTTGTGTATTTACTTCCGGCTCTGTGTTTAACAAACCTTGCACAACAAAAGGATTCAAACACACTGACTGAGCTCATCCTGAAAATCAGGTACTAGACATGTATTTTGCAGCTACATGTAGAATTTCCAAGGTTATGGCTTGAGCTGTTCCACATGATTATTGTGACCTATTTCTGGCTGCGCTGCATAAGAATTTATTGTAAGAGGGCTTCAAATCTGCCCTTTTCACCTCCGATTCTCTTTATTCCTTTGGCAAAAATCTCTCACTCGTCTTATCAAATGTGAAGAGTCCCTTTTGGGCTATAACTGTAAAAAGTTAAAAAACAATCAAATGTGCAAAAAGGAATACAATATTGCCATCCCCTGACTGCTTTGTGCTATTGCATACAATAGACTGAGTAAAACATCAAAGATGTGTTGCATTTTGTTGTGGCATGGCTGAAACTATTACTTCCCCCACAGAATCTTTAAAGAGAAAACATTAAATTCAGATGGTGTGCTGGTGTCGGTGCGTGCATGTCCCGCATTAGTGAGTGTGACAACTTGACAAACAGTTGAACTCTAGAGTTCGTCCGCAGTTGAATGCTCCATAAGCAGTAGGAATAGACAGGTTGAGTCTTCCCAGGAGATCAACACTCCCCTCATCTTCTAAGTTAGATCAGATTGAGTGTTACGAGTCAGACATCCTTCTATTAGAACTTCCTGACTAGGTGCAGCATTTTAGTAATGGTGGTAAAAATTGTCTAACCATGTGCGGATGTGAAAAAGTAAATAGAAACAGTTGCACATGTGGATACAGAACAGCTGAACGCAGGGCCGGCTCTAGCCCTTTTGGCGCCCTGGGCGAAATTCGGATTTGGAGCCCACCCAGGGTAAACCACAACACACATCAGACATTTGTCCATAGTTAATCGGGATTAATCGCAAATTAATCACACATTTTTTATCTGTTCAAAATGCACCTTAAAGGGAGATTTGTCAAGTATTTAATACTCTTATCAACATGGGAGTGGGCAAATAATGCTTGATTTATGTATATATTTATTATTGCAAATCAATTAACAACACAAAACAATGACAAATATTGTCCAGAAACCCTCACAGGTACTGCATTTAACATTAAAAAATATGCTCAAATCATAACATTGCAAACTGCAGCCCAACAGGCAACAACAGCTGTCAGTGTGTCAGTGTGCTGACTTGACTATGACTTGCACCAAACTGCATGTGATTATCATAAAGTGGGCATGTCTGTAAAGGGGAGACTCGTGGGTACCCATAGAACCCATTTTCATTTACTTATCTTGAGGTCAGAGGTCAAGGGACCCCTTTGAAAATGGCCTTGCCATTTTTTCCTCGCCAAAATTTAGCGTAAATTTGGAGCATTATTCAACCTCCTAAGTCAGCTATAACTTAAAAATTCTAACCTAATTAAGACAGAAATTAAGATTTTTATTTTCATTAATAACTTTTCACAACAATTTACACTTTTATTAACAAATAAGTGCAACTGGGCAGATGAAAAGGTGTGAGAAAGAGAGTTACGGGGCTGGAAATTGTATTTCTTTATTTTCTTTATTTATTTGTTCATTTGTTACCTCAATGCAGAAAATGAGGGCCCCCACTGACCTTTTTAATTTTAAAACTATTATTATTTAATTTTATATTTCTTTAGAGGGCGACCAGCGCCCCCCAGAAGGTGGCACCCTATAAGCGACAGCCTATATGGCCCTATGCCTTAAGCCGGCCCTGGCTAAACATAAAGACTGATTGCTCTCACTTTCTGTATGAAAGTGAAGAAGTGTTGTAGTTAGAGTGGGCTGTAGTTATTGTTGATAAAAAAAAGAGATGACGCTACTGTTTTTGTCTGTTTAATTCGCCTAAGGGCTTCTCACTGTGACAGACAGCTGAGATAATAATACATATGCTCCCTATTTACCATCCACCTTCCTACACTGACTCTCGAGCATTTGATTAGCTTGTGAGCGTACATGCATGAGTGAATATGCCTGTGCGTGTTTATTTTTATGGGATGCACAAAGACGAAGCACATCCAGCATCCATATGTATGAAATGGACTATTTGAATAAAGCTTGACCTGACTTGACTCCGCCGTTATTCAGTGGCTGACTTCAGTGGCTGACATTAAACTCAGGGAACTGTGATTTCTATAATGTGAGGAACTACCATCCTCCAGAGACTGCTGAGTGGTAGTAGAGCTCTAACACGCCGGTTGTAGCCTTCAGTGAGGTGTTCAATTCCTGAGATAAAAGCAGACAAAAGGCCTAATGGATTTATGGGTCCGCTGCCAGGATGCATGACGCCAGAGGCAAATTGGACCTCAGCGTCCACCTGGCTGTCTGGCAGCAGAATCAGGTAATAGCCTGGTCCTGCAATGTTAGGTCAATGCGCTATCTGGGCACAAGGGCGCAACATCCTCGGGCAGATTTGCTGTTGACTTTTTGGTGCAAGTACATCCAAACTTTTCTACAGAATGTTATATAAAAGGTTTGGTTCTTTAGTGCTCGCCACATGACGTTATATGTGCGTCACCATGCAGGGTCACTGTAATGCTGCAAGCTGTCAATATTTTTCTTTACTAATATCCACACCTACATGATGCGATATATTTTTGTGTGAGAGAGGCCATATAAAGTGTTATTTCACACAGAAAAGGTCTCACTTGCAGCTCAGCCTGAAGAAATACAGCCATGACAGCAGGAAATATATAGTGTTAAAAATGCGTGTGATCACAGAATCAGTCTTCTGCAGGTATGTTCGGGCTATGGCACATTTATATCCACAAGTCCAACATCTCATTTCCAGGTTGTGATGCATGAGAAAGGATGTGCCCGGAGGCTCCCACATTTGTCTCCATCTGACTCAGTGAAGCATCCTTTGTACTCCTGTAGTGGGCACACAAGGCCATCTGAAAACTGTGTACACCAAGACAAGCGAGCGTCTATTTTTAGAGCGAGAAAGAGTCACATTTTTTAAATGAAATAGTCTCAGTGTGCCGTCCTCCAGGCCGATGCGTAGGCTTGTTCGACGGAGCCTTTTTAATTAGGTGATTCTCTGAGATCAGCAGAGGGAGCCACAACTCTTATCTAAGACTTCCTTTTCTTTGTGGATAGACAAAGCGTGGCTGTCTGGCAACCAAAAAGGGCAGACTGCGGCGTGACCACCCTCTCTGTCTGGACCGGGGGCCTTCGCAGTCTGGGAGGAGTGCACACACACACACCTAACAATTTAAAACGCATATCCAGGATGACAAGTGCTTCTCTCAAGGTGAAAGTATCATCTTTTCAAAGGCGTGGAAAGCTTTTACTCTGGTTTTTGAGTCTGTTTTCCCAATATTTATTAAAAGATTGAATGCAGATATATGTTTTTCTATTGCAGGATCCTTCTGGGGACACTAAAGTGCAGCATTTCACCCCAGCATCCATTTGGTTGTAAACTTAAAGGGGAACGCCACCCAAATTAAGAATTCCAATATATTATTTCCATTGCTTAGTAAAGTTCAGTCAATATTTGTGAACATGAGCAACTCTCTCTCAAAGCCATGAGAGATGTAAGTCTCAAACTTGTGATGTCATAGGGTATAAAGTCTGGAGCTGCTCCATAGACAATGAATGGGAGGCTGATTTTGTGGATCCACAGAATGTTTATTTTCTTTTTTATACTCAAATGAGCTTTATTCTATTGTAGTGTTCTCAGTTGTGAAACAGAAATTGTACCCATATACTCAGAACATCCCCCTGGGTGCTCTCAATGTCATCTATAACATCTCTCCCCATTCATTGTCTATGGAGCAGTTACACACTTTATACCCTATGACATTACGCATTTGAGTTTTAGAACTCTAGTTTTGGAATTTTGGAAAGACTTGTTCATGTTTACTGATATTTTTTGGACTGTCTTAGACCATAGGAATAACATTTATGAATTTTGAAAATGAGCGTAGTTCCCCTTTAATGTTATCATGTGAGTACACAACAAAAGCCAATAACAACCTGTGTTGCTGCCACTCTGGTTTGCAGATCAGATTTCTGACATTGAGTCCAAAACAGTCACTCATTGTATTCTGTATCCTCCTGAAATGAAATATGCATAATGGAAAGCTGATATTCTTTTCCTTATGTCGACAATGTTTCATGACTCTGGGACCAAGCCAGTTTTTAGACAACGTGCTGTTAAATTCTAGAAATAGATGATGTCAGCTTTTTCCCATACCTGACAATGAACAATTGTAGTATATTTGCACCACTAATTTCTTTGACGCATTGACGTAACTTGTGATTTTTAGGTTGTAGCAGGCTCAGTTTTAAAGCTAGAGTGAAGATACTGGTATCATATGAAACTAGAGAACCTAAGGAATCAATTGGTAACAACCATGTCATACTAGCTTGAGGAAAAAACTGTCATGGCCATTTTCAGAGGGGTCCCTTGACCTCTGACCTCAAGATATGTGAATGAAAATGGGTTCTATGGGTACCCACCCGAGTCTCCCCTTTACAGACATGCCCACTTTATGATAATCACATGCAGTTTGGGGAAAGTCATAGTCAAGTCAGCACACTGACACACTGACAGCTGTTGTTGCCTGTTGGGCTTCAGTTTACCATGTTGTGATTTGAGCATATTTTTTAATGCTAAATGCAGTACCTGTGAGGGTTTCTGGACAATGTTTGTCATTGTTTTGTGTTCATTGATTTCCAATAATACATATATACATACATTTGCATAAAGCAAGCATTCCCATGTTGATAAGTCTATTAAATATTTGACACATTTTGAACAGATTAAAATAAAGGTGCAATTAATTTACGATTAATCGCAATTAATCATGGACAATCATGCAATTAATCGCAATTAAATATTTTAATATATTAACAGCCGTACCTAGAATATGCTATTGACTTTGGAAGCTTCCTGTGGGAGTCAGATCTAGAAACTTTTATGCGAACTATTTTAGGGGTAACTGTACAACACTGATACTTTTTTACAGGAGCTGCTGCCGACATCTCCTGCTGTACCTTCAGCTCTTTGTTTTTCATCAAAGCACCGTTCGTCTGGGAGGTCTCAGCGGGGCCTCAGTGATGGGCCTCTTTCCCTCTGACATAGTGTGTGCCCACAAGAGGAAGAGGGAGTTATAAGATTTATATACCAGTCCGTTCACAGCCCCAAATATGACAGATGAAACAGGGGGTGAAACTCAATATCTGAGAGATCAAACGCGATAAAAATAATACAGCTTTCCTTTGATATGCTGCGTTTACTGTGGTTGCTGCCCTGACACACACGCTGCACGCACACACTCGCAAGCCATAGCTGTATGCGACACGAGTGATACATTATGAGCACCTGAGGGAGTATCTATAAATCCTGCTGGTGGTTTACTGTATCTATTGTAAAGAGCTCTGTCACTACTTCAGCATTCTGTCTGCAGGGTGGTTTGTGTATTAAAATCCAGCCCGTGGTAGTACATCACCAGTGTACTTCTAAATCAATAAGAAAACATTTACCGTATTGCTATCTCTTTGAGTGGTGAATGGTGTGAGCAAGCACAGCCAAATCCTTGGCAAAGTGGAATTTCTAGTGATTAAATTGAGTGCTCCTTTGGGCTGGGTCCGTCCTTACTGTATAGTGTAGCAACAGAAGGAGGAGGATAATAGCTCAGGGTGGGGTAAAGTGAGGACAAGGAGGATGGAGCAGGAGAGCAGATTGCATACAGTTTGGGGCCACAGATGGGCCAGAACACGTACCACATGTAGAAAAAGTGAAGTTATGCGCATATGTTGTGCAATATTTCAAAGTGTGCTTCAGATACACATCCAGAAAACACCTCCTGTGTTTGTGTGCGTGTGTGTTTGGGGGTTCATTTGTGAGAGCATCTCTGCAGATGCCTAAAGGAAGCCCCCGGTCTCTCCACCTCTTCGCTGGGTAAAAAAACAGTCTGTCCTCTGTCAAGGTTTAGTGCAGCAAGATGTTTTTCTGCCTCTCCACTCTCTCTAATTCCTCCTCAACCTCTCTCTCCCTAATGAAATAATGAAATAGCTCACTCTCCTCCTCTCTCTCTCTCTCTCTCTCTCTCTCTCTCTCTCTCTCTCTCTCTTGCTGTCCTGTGTGAGTTGACACTTGGCCAGATTCTTTGGTGCAGCAGACTAGCTGAGTCATAAAGGTTTCAGTGCGCCCTGATTTATAGACAGTGATGTGGGTGAGGCAGCAGGAAAAACACCGGTGTCAGCTCACTGATCACACACTGAGACTGTATAGGCTCATTGGGGGCAGAGACGACCTGCTGACTGGAGATAAAGACAAAAAAAAAACGCCAGTGTAACTCTTACTTGGACTGTGGTTTAGCAAAGTCAAGAGAAATTTAATGAGGTTTTATTGGCAGGTCATGTTGAAAAAGTGAAGCTTAATATTGTCTGATATGCTGTGATTTTTGTGTGTTTTTCATGCATTTAATCAGTCAGTTTGGTTTGGTGTATTTTGCTTAAAGAGCCTAAAGCGATCCAGACTTGCTGACTTTACTGGTTTGCTGCAGCCCTCCCTTCCAGTCAATTGTAGACTGATTTATCAATATGGATAGAAGCCGAGGGCTCTTTGGCTGCCATCTATGTGCTTTTTCCATTAACCTCCATCGAGAAAGTAACATCCTGAGTGAAATTAGCGAGTAAAACTATCCATCCTCCCTTGTGAGAGTGAGTCACAGAGCTCAGACATTGAATATAATTTTCTGCTAATGTGTTTATTTGTGCTAAATGTTATTTGATCTGACATTTCATTGCAGCCGTTCCTGTTGGTAATGAAAAGCCCGGGGCCAGCTCTGGGTTGACAAGGCTTCAAGGCTTTATTGGAGTTCAACACAGCACATCATGGATTTAAAGCACTAAGTGAGGATTCAAAGTAAGGCATCTCATAGTGGGTATTGCACATACAGACGGTCGTATACAGGCATGTGTCGGTGACAGTAAAGCACAAAGGTGTTAGGGTTGCAAACAAATCCAGTCACATCCTATCCCCATCAGTTAATTGATTAGCTTTTATAGCGTTTTCATGTCTTTGCTGGTACAGTTTGCGCACATGCTGTTGGTCACTCAAGTTAGTTCACCAACATGTTTCATTTGGTTTGAATTAGACAGATATCTCTGTACAAGCACCGGAGAAGGTATCATTTAAAGCATTTGAATTTAAACTTTTTTCTCAGTTGTTTTTCCATTTTTCTCTCCGGCCTCCACCTCCTCTTGTTTTTCAGTTTCCTTCTCATCCTGCTGCTTCTCACCCTCTTCGTCGCCCTCTTCCTCTTTCTGCTTGGCGTCCTTCTCCTCTTTTTGAGCCGGGACCTCCTCTCCTCCTTCCTCCTCATCTTCTTTTTCTCCATCCTCTGCCTCACCCTCTTCATTTCCAAAAGGGGGGGGATGAAAGTTAGAATTAATTTACTACACACATGCACACATCAATGAAACAAAATAACAACACTAACCTTCTCCATCTGCTTCTTCCACTCCCTCTTCTTGTTTTTCCTCCTTCTCTACTTCCACCTCCTCTTCTTCCTCCTCTTCTCCCTGATCTCCCTCTGCCTCCTCCTCCTCTTCTTCCTCCTTCTCTTCCTCTTCCACCTGCTCTTCCTCCTCTTCGTCTTCCTCATGAGGAGGGCTGGCCTCCGCCTGCTGTGCTTGGCTCGCGGATATTGTCTCCTCTGTGGAGAGTGATGAAGTATAGAAGCGGGAGCTCAGCAGGTATGGAGGTGCGGAGCTCAGCAGGTATTGAGGTGCAGAGCTCAGCTGAGACTGCGTGGAGAACTGGGATCTTCCGTAGGACGGAGTGCCGTACATGGCTTGGGAGTAAACGTTGAAGGACCCCGGTCCCGCCACATTTAGACGGTTCTCTTCTCCTTCAAGGAGCTGCCTAACAGAATAATACACACATCACATCATGTAAACGAGATGCTGAATTATTGGTGTTGATGGCATCCATTTAAATTACAGCACGACACTTACCTGTAGGCTGCGATCTCAATATCCAAGGCCATCTTCACATTCAAGAGGTCCTGATAATCTTTCAAGTAGCGAGCCATGTCATTCTTGTTTGCCCTCAACTCGTCCTCCAGTTGACTTATTGTATCCTGTATAGAAAAGATAAAGTGACATGTTAGTGGCACATTATGGGCTGGATGCAAATTGCGTCTCAGTTCATCTTTGGGGTGTCATTGCATGCTCTATGACTGGTCACACTGGCATTAGGACTCATCTCAACTGCCAAAATAAATTCATTTTTTTCACAGAAAGAATATTTTCAGCCTTGTTCACTTATTACTGTCTGTTACATACCTGCAGTGCCGAGATCTCAGCACTCTGTTTTTCCTCCACGTCCTGCAGTTGGTTCTCCAGAGCTTCATTCATCCCACGGCAGGCATCAATCTCCAGCGTCCTGGCTTTGAGGAGCCGGCGGTACTCTGCAACCTCATCTTTGGCGTTGCGTGCGTTGTCCGTTTTGCGAGAAGTGCCCACTGTCATCACGTTCACCTTGTCGCAGAACCACTCTTCGGCTGATTTAAGGTTGTGATGCGCCAGTTTCTCGTACTGGGCTCTGATGTCACGGAGAGCGCCGGAAAGGTCAGGTTTGGCGATCTCCATACCCACCGACACTTCTGCGCTGTAGTGTATTTGGGCCTGCAGCTCTGCAATCTCGCTCTCGCAGAGGCGCTTCAGGAACTCCAGCTCTTCCAGGAGGGTCTCGACCCTTTTCTCGAGCTCAGCCCGGCCCAGCGCGGCTTCATCTGCCCCCTTCCTGGCATCCATGAGCCTGCCCTCTGATTCCTCTCTTCCGAGCACTTCGTCTTCATAGCGTTTTTGCATGTTGCTAAACACATCCTCCATCTGGTCCCTGTGGTCCTGGGCCGCTTGCTTCTCGTGGCGGGCCTCTTCCACAGCAGCATGGAGCTGGCGGATCTCATGCTCGTACAGGGCCCGAAGGTTGGACGGCTCCGTCTGCCTCTGCCTGAGAAGCAGGAGCTCAGTCTCCAGCGACTTGTTCTGCTGCTCCAGCTCATGGACCCTCTCAATGAAACTCACAAAGCGGTCGTTCAGGTCCTGCAGCTCAGCCTTCTCCTGGGTCCTTAACACTTTGAACTCAGAGCTGACCTGGGCTGCTTGGTCGAGGCGAAGCTCAGTGGCGGCTGCAGACACTGGAGCGGAAAGCATGGAGGAGTAGCTGGAAAACGCTCGGGCGTGCGTTGGATAACTTCTGCGTGAAGATGCATAGGAAGTCATCGGGGCGGAGTGGCTGGAGTAGGCAGACCTAGATCCTATTCCTCCTCCGGCTCCATATCCTCCAGCTCCATATCCTGCACTGCGCACAGCCACTTTCCTCTTGTAAGTAGAAGGGAAGTACGGTTCAAAGCCGATGGAAGCCATGACTTGAGATAACGGCCTGCTCTACGTCTAGGAATGTAGCTGGGTTGACTGCACAGTGAATCTGCATTACACTGGCTTTTATAGAGCCAGTAATGACTGTGACGTAAGCTATTTTTTTTGCAGGCATGCTGACAGAAGGAATTGATAATGGTGCCAGCTAGCCAGTCTCAGCCAAGGGAGAGATGGGGTGGGGTGACTGAGGATGAGTGTGGGGGATGGAGGAGGCGGGGATAAGCGGTACAGCAACAAGGGACTGCAACGGAGAGGGTCAATGAGGACAAAACAGTACACTGTTACTCCTGAAAACTGCAGAAGTTGTTCCAATAAATCCTGACTAAGACATAATGTATCTGTCATGTAACTGTACAAACTCTTGAAATACTGCCTGATGGAGGAAGGGAGGAAACTCTGCTTTGCGGTTTTGTATCATCAGTCTGCTGTGTTAGATAAGAATATTAATAACAATATTACTATGATCTAAGTATCACAATTAAATTTCACAACAAGCTAATCAGCTAGATATCAAACAGTTTGGTCGATTCTATAATTAAAAAAGCTCCACCTTAATCTCAGAGAAAACCATTTACTGGATTATAAAATAAAAGTTTGCCATCTAGTGGTTGTCTATTTACCATACAGGTTACACTGATATACAGTATAAGAAATTATTTTCAGGTACCCTACCGAGTTATTCCCTTATTTAGTCCATATGAACTGCATATTTAATAAACCCAATGTCTCACAGACTATAGTAAGGCTGTGCCCTGATGTAGGCCTGTGTTGTTGCATGATTTAAAATTGAAAAAAGAAAGAATATTGTTCACAAGTTTAGTTTATCAGTGGAAAATGTTGATCTTTCTGAACAGACTTGTTTAGGGCTGCAGAAAACATACTTGAACAGTGAAAACTGTATTTTTTGTAACACCAAATATATGCTGCAGCCGTTATAGATTATATATTTTACAGTCTTTAATGCACATTTTTAGGTTATAATTTACAGTCTTTAATTAATTTGTGGTAAATGCCATTTCAGTGCTATGCTGTGTATTAAAAGTATGCCTATAAATAAATACAGATTAATCTATACTTTAAGAGAATGTTTTAAAACAATTTTGACAGGTTTGAGAAAATTGTTTTCAGAATTGCCAAATGCACAGGTGGAAACAAAATAATAAATAAAATAAAATATAAAATATAAAATATAAAATATAAAATATAAAATATAAAATAAATAAAATTAAATAAAATTAAATTAAATAAATAAATACAAATAAGTAAAACAGTTTTGTCTATATAATTTCAATAATTACTTTGGTGTTTTTATATTGCATTAGTAACTTAAAAGCATTTACCTTTGTGGTAAATGACATTTCAATGCTGTGTGTGTATTGATACTGTGGTTCCACCAATATCATAACATCTGATTCGTCACATGTATACACCCTTCAGCGTATTGACCAATGAGCGACGACCTTACTAATTGGCGGGTCGCAGTGACGCACATGACGCTCGGTAACGTTAACAACAACAAAGAAAGGATGCTGAATCAATAAATGAAGTTTCTAACTTGCTCTGTGCTTCACCTCCACTCATGACCGCGGGGTTTTAAGAGTCCGCTGTCTTTATAGTAGTAATAGACACGTTACAAATGCGTTTAAACCGGAGAATGAACGGTAAGTCAGCCTGCTTTAGTACAATAACGTTAACGGTCAGCCGGTGAAACGCTAGCTAACGTTAGCTTATATAATGCTAATATCAGCTAACGTTAGCTAGCTGAGGGAACAATGTGAGCTGTTAGTTAGACAGTAAACATGTGCTAGTCTGTCAGGAAGCTGTACGTACCACCTGCTGTCTGGAGTTGTGTTGTTAACTAGTAGAGTTTTATACTTTGCTCGGGACAAACTAAGCTAAGAGCTGAGCTAACCATGCTAAGTTTTGAGTGGCATTTTGTGGTTAGCATTAAGGTTCGCATACTTTTTCTTTTTACTTCTAGTACGTACTGTTTCATACAGTACGCATACTACCTACTGATAACATTGCACCTTGAACTTTGACCCTCCTGCTCATGTATCCCCTGCACAGAGGATTGTGGGTCAGAAGAGCCAGAAAAAGCATGCTGGCTTGCATACTGCAAGATGTGACCTGGTGCAGTATAGGACATCATCCTGGTATTTTTTGGCATACTGCATTTGACATATCATGTATTTGGACATACTAAATATTTTTATGGCATACTAAATAGTATGGTAGTATGGGTATTGGAACACACAGTACTTACTAAAGGCACAATGTTATGCATACTGCATGCAACATTACACACCTGCAGTATGTACTAAAAGTATGCGATTTGGAAAGCACCCTAGCTCTCGATTAGCAATTGTGTCAAGTGATAACAGTTGACGACAGCAGGTTACTTTGCTCTTCTCTCTGTCAAGTTGGGGGTCTATTTAGCCAGATAAGCTTTCACATAAATACACTCAACACTACACAAAGTGACTGAATAATACAGGGGCTTTCACCTGACATTGGTAAATGAAAGAATAGAGTGAGTGACAGTCTGGTGATGGGACATACATACATACATACATAAATAAATACATACATATAGATAGATAGATAGATAATTGGTAACTTTATTGATCCCGAGGGAAATTCAAGTTTCCAGCATCACAGTTCCATAGTGCAAAACATGTTAGTAAAAAGGCAGTAAAAAAGTTAGTTGTGCAAAGTACAAAATACAAAAAAATATACCAGATATAAAAATACAAGGAGATGAAGAAAACTTAAAACTGAATATAGTGCAGGGTAACAGCTGTGATACACGACTATTAAAAAAGTGAATATAGTGCAGAAGAGACTGTTAAAAATTAATATAGTGCATTATTATCTGTCCTCCATATATGTGGGGTTCTCTATATGTTTTTTAACGTTACCGTTACATTTTCTTTCTTGTTGTCTTGCCTGCTTTGATCTTCCTCTATTTGTTTGGTTTCCATACATCTCTATAGATACAATCAAAAGCTACAAACCCTGAAGGTGGAAGGTCCTCTTGCCACATATTAAAATGGTAAGGCTTTTAATTATTGAGTGCATCCTTGGATGGTTGCTGTTTTGTATCAATATACCTTACCACTATTCTGCACTTACTAGCTCCACATCCTGAGTTATACTGTATATATATATATATACTTGCTAAATGTTTGCCTCTTTTTCTGTGTTTTATTTACAGATTCGCATAGCAGCACTAAATGCTGCTTCGACAGCTGCTGATGAGTCTCAAGACCCCTTGAGAAGTAACAAGAGTCGGACAAAAGAGGCTCAGGTATAATATTAGGCTTACCCGCCGCTGCTGCATATGTTTTCCTCTGTAGATCTAAATAAGTTGTCTGATTATGTTTCTTCTATTTCTGTCTGCAGGAAGCTGAGGCATTTGCTTTATATCACAAAGCTTTAGATCTGCAAAAACATGACAAGTTTGAGGAGTCTGCCAAGGCCTATCATGAGCTTCTCAAAACTCCACTGCTCAAAGAGGTAAAATATCCCACAGTATATAGTCCTGTCAAGTAGAGGTCGACCGATAGTGGATTTTTAAAGGCTGATATAATAACGATAGTTTGGAGCAGGAAAAAGCTGCTGATATCTTCTTATCTTTAGCAGCAGCTTAGTCGGCTACCTTTGCATACACCGTTTTTAATAAATCAGTTTTTTACCACTCCGAATTTAATCATTCATAAGAGATATCTTGAAGTGTGATTTGGTGGATTACATCTTTGGAAAATGTGTTTATTTACAATTGGCGATGCGCTGTTCTGTGGTGTATGACTGGCCAGGATCACTTCTGTTGCGTGTCCCGTTACGTTGTTACTTTTTTTCTCCCCCTTTACCTTGACTTTGTGTATGGAGCCTGTTGGTGTATGGAGCGCCGATTAATTGGCCGAACCGGTTAATCGGTCTACCTCTACTGTCAATGCCATAATGCTCTCACATAATCACAGCAGCACACCCTGTTTAGTCATCAAGGAGGACTATCACTTGTTTTGGTGCAGACCAATTTTTTTCATGATATCCAGATAACAATTCTGATTTAAAGTCCTAAAATTCAGTTTCACTGATTATAAACTATTTACAATATGCACTACAAATTTGTCTTCGTAGTAGGACAAACACTGCCCACGTACAAGAGCTGTATGTGTTATCATTCATATTGCTTGATGGCCTAAAGATGAATCTGCATTACACTGTGTTTGGTGCCAACTTTGATGTATCCTCTAATATTCTAGGCCATGCCCTCGGATGATCAGAAAGTGGGTCTCAAGCATCCCGGGCTGATGTTGAAATATTCTACTTTTAAAAACTTGGCTACTATGACTGCGTTGCGGGATGATCTGAAGACCGCTATGGAGTTTTATTTGGAGGTAAATCAAATAAAACAGTGCTAGTTTAATCATTCTTGGCATTTCACCGCGTTGTTTATCTAAATGTTTTAAAGCACATGAATATCACTGTGGTGAGTTCTCAAACTATATGTTCTGCTCTGTTCTTTTCTTAGGCAGTTATGTTGGATTCCACTGACGTGAACATGTGGTACAAAATCGGTCAAGTGGCTGTGCGGCTGGTGCGCATTCCTCTGGCTCGACATGCCTTTGAGGAGGGATTGCACTGTAACCCGGACCACTGGCCCTGCTTGGACAACCTCATAACTATTCTCTACACACTCAGCGACTACACCTGTATGTAATGCATCCTCATAAGCTCTCATTACTAGTGCAAGAGCTCAAGTATAGAAAGAAAAGTAACTATCATCTGCATACATTTTTCCAGGCTGTTTGTACTTCATCGCCAAAGCCCTAGAGAGGGATCATTGTTACACCAAAGGCCTGGTGTTAAAGGAGAGAATCTTCGAGGAGCAGCCCTGTCTGAAGAGGGACACGATGCAGATGTTCACGAAATGGTGAAACCAGCTCACTTTTTAATTCCTCCATCTGTTAAGAATGTGCTCTAGCTGGAGCTCTATACTATCACGTCACTGACGAACCGCTGTGCTGTGGATCATTTGCAGTGATATGTCTATTCACTACGTGGAAGTGGAATTGGAGGAATGCAAATCCATCGTGGAAGAGGCACTGGAGTTACGGAAGCGCAGACAGGCTCTCTCTCACGTTGAACCAAAGCCTGACCTCGTCCTGATTCAGCCCATCCGCTGCCTTTCGTGAGTTAGCTTAAATTTGCTTATCACATTTCAGCATATGTTGTTTGTTTTTCTGAGGATCTGAGGACCAATTAATACTAATAATAATAAAGATAGAAAATACAGAAACAGGTTATACTTAAATGCTTGATGACTTTGAAGTAATTGTTTTCAGGGCTCAATTTTTTGTGAACCCTTTGTTAACCTTTTCTCCCGAGGGTCCTAATATCTGGTTTAGCCAATAGTTATTTTTTTGCAGCGAATCAGTGACATCTCCTCTAATATTAATGAACTGCTGTTGTTGTATTTCAGATGGAAGCATGTGGGAGAAAGCCTTCTTGCAATGTACAGACATCAAACCACATGTGAGCCACCACGCCCGAGCCTTGGCCGCAGAATTGACTTGTCAGAGTACCGTGACCCAAACTTCCTCCAGAACCTCCCCCAACCCAGCAGCCCTGTCAGTATGGTCCAGACCGCCGTGCTGAGCAGCAGCCCCAGCTCATCCCTGCCGCCGATGGCCCTCCCTGAGCCAATAGTGCTGCCCCAACCCAGCACCCAACCTCAGATTACCCCCGCCCAGACCACCGTGGAGGTCACAACTTCTGCTCCCCCTGTCGGTTAGTTGTTTATAAAGAGAAGCTAATTATTATTTGCTTTTGAAGCCGCTGTATAGCTAATATTCTGTAAGATTTAATGTTTTTTTATCCTACTGTATGTTCACAGTGACAGCAATGGACGTTTCACTCACAGATAAAGTGAAGAAAGCTCCTAAAAGGAAACGCGCGGTCGAAGATAGTGGGGAGACGGCCAAGCGACGCTCGGCACGTGTTCGAAACACAAAATGCAAGAAGGAAGAGAAGATTGATTTTCAGGAACTGCTTTTTAAATACCTTCCTTCCAGGTATCTTACACTAAACCTAATATATAATGAGGGCTGTCAATCGATTAGGTACCACATTTAGCATAAAAAATATGCTCAAATCATAACATGGAAAACTCAAGCCCAACAGGCAGCAACAGCTGTCAGTGTGTCAGTGGGCTGACTTGACTATGCCTTGCCCCAAACTGCATTTGATTATCATAAAGTGGGCATGTCTGTAAAGGGGAGACTCATAGAACCCATTTTCATTCACATATCTTGAGGTCAGAGGTCAAGGGACCCCTCTGAAAATGGCCATGCCAGTTTTTCCTCACCAAAATCTAGCGCCAGTTTGGAGCATTTTTTAACCTCCTTAGCAAGTTGCGTTAATGGGTTAAAGAAATTAGTGACGTTTTGTGGTAACAGTTTATTATTGCGTTAACTTTGACAGCCCTATATATAATACATGAATACATAGCTCGTTATAGTTCTGTTAATATAAACTATTTTGCTGATTTGTCTTAGACTAAAGAAGTTTGACCCTGATAATGATGACGAGAGTCTGAGTAATCTCGATGCGCAGTGTGACGGGAAGCAAGACATGCAGCCTCTACATGGGAGTTGTTTGCCTGCTGACTCGGTTGAATACATGGAATCTGGTATGTGGTGCATCGTGGATATGTTTTTACAATACACTGTTGTGCTATGTTGCCGTTTCTGTCGTATTAAAAAACTGTGCGTTCCCTTCTGTAGAACAACAGGATGTCCACAACTTCCTGCTCAATAATATGACCAATGGCGGTATACTGGACGTGATGATGCGCTATCTGAAAGTAGTGGGTCAGAAGTTCACCATTGAGTGGCCTCGCGGGCTGACTGCTGTGGTGCTGGAGGTCTATCAGAACTGGAGGAAGCACAGCAGTGGTCTTCCTAACCCTCTGCTTCGGGACTGCAGTAACCAACACATCCGGGTAAGTGAAAAGTCCTTGATTACTTGAATTTTATTGGTGTGTCAATAAAGATTGTTTTTAGCGTGTGCAACCACAATAACCTCTAATAAATGTCTCTATCTGCTACATGTACAGGAAATGCTGGCAATGAGCTTAGCATGCATGGAGTTGCAGTTGGAGCAATGGTTACACAACAAAGGGAAGACTGGTAAGTACCAGTGAGCTAACCCTCATCATTTCTGATTGGATTTGGACAAAAGGTGGTTGATTGATGCATTACAGTATGTTACCCAGAGGGGTGCTGTAATGTCTGTTACTTTTCCGTTTCATATCAAATGTGATAAATGTCATTGTTGCTTATTTTGCATTTTAAAAATTGGACTGACTGACTTAAAGGGGACACTGCAATTACAGTTCTAAACAGGATAACATTCAGGATTTGCTAAATATTGGAAAGTCATTTGTGGGGAACAGCATGTTTACACTTGGCTTGTTATATTTTTTTCCTTGTCTAGTGTCTCCAAGAAGAAACAGCATTGGTCCCGGCGGTGATGCAGCTGACTCAGAGTTCCCTGGGCAGCACTTCCAGAGTGATTTGTTACTCCTGGCCTTGGGTTCATCACAAAGAGACCTGTTTGAGGAGCACTGGCTGGACGTCATGGTGCGCGTCTACTGGCTCAAGGCACGATTCTTGGCCCTGCAGGTAAAGTCAATATTTTGATGATTGTTTTTGCCTAACTTTGGATTATATGAGTCCTCTCCCCCTCAGGTCAGCCAGATGTGACTTGTAAGTCTGTCTTTCTTGTCCTTTGTCAGGGAGACATGGAGCTGGCCTTGGAGAGCTATGATGTCTGTGTTGGCCTGTTGCAGAGCAAACCAAAGACCCCCGAAGGGAAACATTACACCATCAGCCTGCCTAACCTACGTGTAGATGCAGCAATCTCTGTGGAGGAGGTCAGTGAGCTTTGTCTTTTTATCAATATAACCTCTTTTTCCAACATATTATTAATAGTTATTAAAATGAAATGTCCATAACCCATTTGTGCCCAGACACTATATTTAGTATGATAAGGAAAATGCCATAATATTTGTTCTGATTAGTCAAAATTCTTGAAATTTGGCACTGACATACTTTAAGCTATACAAACAGGACGACTTTGACATTTTTAGATCACATGAAAAATCACACTTTTATTACTAGTCAGGATTTTTGAAAAATTAGGAAAAATACTAACTGTGTTTATTAAATGTTTTCTATTTGAAAGATATTTTCACACTGCATATGTGTGCATATCTTTGATATTCAACTTGTTATGAGTTCATAGATACCAAATACTTGATTGTGCTCCTTGTAGTTTCTGAGATACAGCCATTTTCTTATCATACTATATCTAGTATTTGGACACACAGGACTACTGTTTTTTCCTAAAATATAATGGAGTCTATTGCAAAAACAGTAGTCCCATGAGCCCAAAGAATAGTAGTATGATAGGAAAAACTCACTTTTCAGCCAAACTGTTTGACCGATTTTGAAAATTTCTTCACATTTGTACTTAGAAATTTCAGTTGTGGGCACAAATGGGTTAATGTTCTCACAAGTTCTAAGAAGAAAATGTTGCCAGTCCATACTTTGAGATACCATTAAAGAATGTGTGATATTCTAAGTAGCAAAATAATTCAGTAAACGGCACCGTTATTCTCTTAATTTCTATTTTATTTTTAGCAATAGTAAATTATTTTTAAAAACAACTATTAGCAAGTCCCTTGAAGAGCTTCTAGCTGTTCTGACAGTGGGTTTCTTTTGGGTTTCCTCTATCCCCATGGACAGATTGACAAGAGGCTGAAGTCTCTGGAGCGTTGTCAGTCTTTGGAGGAGATCCAGCGTCTCTTTGAGTCTGCAGAATTTGATTCTGTAGTGCGCCTGCTGCAGCCCACTCTTAATTACGGTGGCAGGAATAAACCTCTGGAGTTTGTAAGCTCAGCACCAGAGCGGCCCGCTCAGCTGATGCTACTGCAGGTTAGATATGCTACAACAATATCGATTTGAACTTGTACATCTTTTGAAATGTGTGATGGTTGACAATGGTTCTCTGAATTTGGTCTCTCTCTCTGGCCTAGAACTCGCTGTTGAAGCTGCAGGACTACCAGCAGTGTTTGGAGTGCAGCGAGCTGGCTCTGAATGAAGCCCTGCAGCAGCTCAACTCGGCTCCAAACAACTCGCCCCCTAGTAAGGAGGAGTGGGTCAGTACCATTGGAAAGTTGCTGGATGGCACTGAGGTCTGCTTCATCAAAGACTCAGAGCTTCTAAGCAACGTCCCCCACTTTTCTAGTATGGCTCGACTGGCAAACAATCTAATTCAGGTAAGAAGGGAGCCAAAGACAACACCAATTTTCATAAACAAATTGACACTAATGATAAGAAACCGATCAGCCTCTATGGAATTACAATTAATTGTGTGGTTGTTTTTTTTATTTTCAGCTGATTGATATGAGCATGAACATTTCCGACGATCCCAAGGAGCCTTATTTCTTCTCGGTTCTGCCTTGGATCATCCTGTACCGCATTATCAAACACGAGGAGGCTGCTTTTAACTGTATGCTTCGACAGCATATATCTGTAGGGGATGATGAAGGTTTGTTGACTTCTTGTTTTTATGCCTTCAGTTCTCCCTTGGTGTTTCTGCCTTGGTAGTTGTTACACCGAATGACCCTTTCAAGTCTCATTTTTAGATGACTCAGACACTCCCATGCTGCCCTCCTCGCTGATGCTTCTGAACACAGCTCACGAGTATCTTGGCCGCCGCTCCTTGTGCTGCAACTCAGATGGCGCACTCCTCAAGTTCTATGTAAGTTTGTTTGTATACTTCTCTGCAAATACTGTCTGACCAAGGCTAAATAACGCTTCAAACTTACGCTAAATTTTGGCTAGGAAAAATTGGTATAGCCATTTTCAAATGGGTTCCTTGACCTCTGACCTCAAGATATGTGATGTAAATGGGTTCTATGGGTACCCACGAGTCTCCCCTTTACAGAAATGCCCCCTTTATGATAATCACATGCAATTTGGGGCAAGTCATAGTCAAGTCAGCACACTGACACACTGACAGCTGTTGTTGCCTGTTGGGCTGCAGTTTGCCATGTTAGGATTTGAACATATTTTTTATGCTAACTGCAGTACCTGTGAGGGTTTCTGGACAATATTTGTCATTGTTTTGTGTTGTTAATTGATTTGCAATAATAAATATATACATACATTTGCATAAAGCAGCATATTTGCCCACTCCCATGTTTAGAGTATTAAATACTTGACAAATCTCCCTTTAAGGTACATTTTGAACAGATAAGAAATGTGTGATTAATGTGTGATTAATCATGATAAACTATGGACAATCATGCGATTAATTGCAATTAAATATTTGAATCGATTAACAGCCCTAATTTCTTTCTGTTAGTGTGACCTAAATGTATTTGTGTGAACACTATTTGAACAGTTTGAAAGTGCTTTATTCTTACGTTTGGTGTAGGTCCAAGTTTTGAAAAAAGAGGTCGCAGCCTCGGCCACCAACGACTCTCATCCCTACAAAGAGGAGTTGGAGATGGCCCTGGAACAGTGCTTTTTCTGCTTATATGCCTACCCCAGTAAGAAGAGCAAGGCCCGCTACCTTGAGGACCACTCATCTCCACAGGTCAGTCACTCAGATGCTTCTAAAAGTCTCTTTGATTTAGTATATTCTGATTAGTTTCATGAACTTGAAGTGACTGCTGCTCGGAAGTTAATCAATTTAGGTTCATACTAAAGAAGTCAATCTTAGCTAAGCTAACCAATATATTATGTAATCTAAAATGTAAAAACAAAAAACTCAAAATGTGGCTGAGCTCCTATTTAGATAAAAGCCAAAGGGTGTTAAAGAGGCGGTGAAATAGTGAAGAGGTGGTGAAAACGGCTCAAGGCTTTGACTAATTGGTATGATTTCTCACATGTGTTGGCAAACCGACATAAAGAGAGAGTTTGAACAAGAGCAGACTGCCAGTGACGCAAACATGTGCCCTCACTGACCCTCGCACAACACAGAGGAAGTCTGCTTTATCCATTAATGCTGTTTTGGCGGCTTGTAAGGTGCGCACGTCTGCTGTCATTGAAATAAATTGAAGCCCTGAAATGGCATTAAAGCTGGAGTTGGCAGATTGGAGCAAATATGATTTTTAAAAAAAGTTATTTTTATAAAATGGTCACTATATCCTGACAGTAGCCGAGCTGGAGCCTGCCGTCTCTGAGCAGCTGTCAATCACTCACAAACTACAATCTAATGGTTAAACTAGGCAGCGCTGATCAAACATGAAACAAGATTCTGTTACTGTAATGCCTATTTCTCGCACAAAATGTTTTCAGAAACAACACAACATTGAGAGTGATTGAGAGTTGAGAGAAAAGCTAGATTTGATCTACATTTTAAAAAATCAAATGAAACTCCGAGACAATGTCATAACTAATAATATTGTGAGAATTTAACCACTAGAGTGACTCATGACTCTGTGATGTTGTGTGGACACGGCCCCTTGTCTGTTGTATTTTTGTAATGCATGTGTCCAGCCACCAGGGGGGTGTCATTCCCACTGTTGTGTGTCAGTGCATTTAGATGGCTGGCATCCTGACTGTAATTATGTAATACCACAGTGCAAGAGGAGGAGAGTCCTCAGGAGACCTCAATGCCACTAATTTGCTCCAGTGCTGTGTGTTCCATTCTAATACAATGGTCTATGACACTAATGTTTCCTGTGGCCTTATTCTGTGTTTTGCAGGTTGAGCTGCTGTGGTGTGATGCCCTCTTCATGTTCCAGTATTTCAAACCAAAGTCACTGCCCGAGTTTGACAGCTATAAGACGAGCACAGTGTCTGCGGAATTAGCCAATCTGCTGCGGAGGTTTGCAGGCATCGCCCCCACGAGTGACACCCCCGTCCTCACCATGGATGAAGTGGCAGCCTACATTGAGGGCATGACAGAAAAGGTCAGTCAGTGGGCCCGCACTGAATGTGAAGAACACCACAGACTCAGACATGCTAAATAGTTATAAGCGGGGCTGTCAATCGATTAAAATATTCAATCGCAATTAATCACATGATTATCCATAGTGTATCGTGATTAATGGCAAATGAATCGATCATTTTGTATCTGTTCAAAATGTATCTTAAAGGGAGATTTGTCAAGTATTTAATACTCTTATCAATATGGGAGTGGGCAGATATGCTTGCTTTATGCAAATGTATGTATATATTTATTATTGGAAATCAATTAACAACACAAAACAATGACAAATATTGTCCAGAAACCCTCACAGGTACTGCATTTAGCATAAAAGATATGCTCAATTCATAACATGACAATCTCCAGCCCAACAGGCAACAACAGCTGTCAGTGTGCTGACTTGACTATGACTTGCCCCAAACTGCATGTGTTTATCATAAAGTGGGCATGTCTGTAAAGGGGAGACTCGTGAGTACCAATAGAACCCATTTTCATTCACATATCTTGAGGTCAGAAGTCAAGGGACCCCTTTGAAAATTGCCATGCCATTTTTTCTCGCCAAAATTTAGCGTAAGTTTGGAGCGTTATTTAACCTCCTTCTCGACAAGCTATTTTGACATGGCACCAATTGATTCCTTAGGTTTTCTAGTTTCATATCATGGCAGAAACGCTATAACCTAAATAATGTAAAGTTGCATTAATGTGTTAAAGAAATTAGTTGCGTTAAAACAAATTTGCGTAACGCATTATTATCACGTTAACTTTGACAGCCCTAATTTTAAGTCCTGCTCTCTCTTTATGTCACTCTCTTAACTTTGTTACTTTGTGGTTTGTCACTTAGAACCATGATTTTATTAAAGAAATGTTGAATTTTGATCTCTTTAAGGCCCCATGCCTTCCTGAGGGTAGTGCTCCTGCACCTCCAATCATTAATGAGATCTACTACCTGCTGGCTGATTACCATTTCAAGAACAAGGAGCAGTCCAAAGCCATCAAGTTCTACATGCATGACATATGCGTGTGTCCCAACAGGTAGCTCATTTCTCTACATTGGTGTCGATGCTTGTGCACATTGCAAAACATCTATTTTTGTTATGAATATAACAAATAAATGTGTAGTTGTTGTCATCTTGTATTTTACAATAATACATCAAGTGCAGTGACTTTACCAGTAACACGTATCTTTCCTCAGGTTTGATTCCTGGGCAGGTATGGCTTTAGCTCGGGCCAGTCGTATTCAGGAAAAGCTCAACTCCAATGAGCTGAAAAGTGACGTTCCGATATGGAAACACTCCCAGGCAGTGCTCAACTGCTTCAAGAGGGCCCTGGAAATAGACAGCTCCAACCTGTCTCTGTGGATCGAGTACGGTACTATTTCATATGCGTTGCATACATTTGCTTCGCGGCAGCTCAAGCAGTGGCGCAACGAGCTGCCCCCAGAGGTGGTTAAACAGGTGAGGCTCATGTTAACAGAGTCATCTTGTTTCTCATCTGTATTCCCTGTCACTTCATGTTAAGTCCGCGGTTTTATCATGTGTGAGCTAAACAGATGTCACATCCGTCCTGTCACTTTTGCTCGTTCCACACGTGAATTTGTTGTAGAGTAAATTGATCTGTCGCCCTTGAGCTGAATTACTCATGAAGGCTCTGCTGTGTGTGTGTGTGTGTGTGTGTGTGTGTTGTTTCAGATGGAAGAAAGGAGAGACACCATGTTGCAGACGGCGTTCCAGTGTTTCCAGGGTGCTTCCCGTTGCGAGGGTGACAGTGATGAAGAAGAGTGGCTCATTCACTACATGCTCGGGAAGATAGCAGAGAAACGCAAACAGCCTCCAGTGGAATATCTGCAGCTTTACAAAAAGGTGAACAACTTTAGGGTAAAGAGTGCTACAGGAATGAGTCCTAAAACCTGGAAATGAGTTAGCATTTTAGCACTTCTGTAATTCTGCCGATTGCATTTACACTGCGAAAATAACATGTAAGTATCATAAAGGTGTGTTTGCCATAGAGTTTATTTTCTGCAATAATCCAAAACCCAATGGAAAAAATGTTGTCAAGGGAACCAGGGCTTTACAGGCCAGGGTTTTACCTGATAATCAGACAATAATTTATGTGTAATAATGAACTTTGTTGCTGAGGTGTTTATTTATTCTGGCGTCAGATAAAATTTGTCAAAAAATGAAAGAATGTTAGCTGGAACCTGTGTTAAAGGATATCTTAAAGTGATTTCAACTTTTGTTTTCCACCAGCCTGATAATTGTTTTCTTGATTGTAGTAGTAATACTGCTCTCTCACACGGCAAATACAGAAATATAGGGTACAAGCTTAAAAGGAGATTTACTTATTACATCTTCCAACACCATAATACACACTGCAATGTGACCTGCATACAGTGTCTGATGTACAAAATTTCCCGAAGGTTGAAGTCTTGATTTAACGACACCATATTTTTTCATTATCTATTTTTTTCCCTAATGAAAAACTAATATTTCTGAGTACTTCAGTCTAATGGGCAACAATTTATAGAAGTCAGTGAGGCAAGTTGGGAAAATGTAATATAGTTGTCATGATGGTAAAAACCAAGGAAATGATAACCGTTGTTGAAAGTAATTGGAATAATCCTTCGGTTGATTGCAGACATTTTTCTTGCTCTCCCTGGAGTTGTTTCATAACCCGCCTACAGAAACAAAGATTGCTGCCCTTCCACCCTCGCAAGATGTTTTTTTTCCGAGAGAGAACAATGTATGGAGTTAGTCATCGCTCTGTTCTGATTAGATCAGTGGAGGCAGATGAACCTGTATGAAACACAGTGTCATGGAGGTCAGCAGAGGATGAGTGGGGCGGTGTGAGCACAGTGATCTCTGATGTCGGCACACATGGCTGTTTTCTACTCCTTATTGCACTCCTTCCCTCCATTGTAGCTGTTAGTTTGTATTGCCATATGATTCTGTTGTGTGTTGGTGACTCTCTCCTCTTTTATATTTATAGGCAGCACACTATCTGCATGAAGAAGCTGCTAGGTACCCCCGGAAAATCCATTACCATAATCCTCCTGACCTGGCCATGGAGGCCCTGGAGGTAAATTGCCTGTGCCCGGTAGCTCAAATAGGCCCTGTTCAAACCTGGCATTTACATGCATCCTGAGTGATCCGATCACAAGTGGACAACTTTAAGTACGTCTGTTCACACCTGGCATTATAATGCGTCTCCACTGACCACTTGCGATCGAATCTCACTTACCCGCTCTATATGTAAATAAACGCTTAGTAAACACATGGCTAATACAGCAGACGTTGTGACGTTATATTACGTGAATGTCAGTAGTGATGTCCCACATATTCGTTGATTTGGGTACATTTTATTAACATCAAAATATTATTGTACTGGCGGTCCACGGGGATCTCCGTGCCGCCGAAAGGCAGCGTGGTACAGAGCTTCAGTAGGCCGGGGATGAGAGAGCGCAGGCGGGCGGGCGGTTGGGCGGTTGGGCGGTTGGGCGGGTGGGCGGGTGTCAGTTCCGTGCAAAGCACCGGAACAAAAACGCCAACACAACAGTGACAGTGATAATAATGCACTTTGTGTGCCTAGTCTGATAGTCTGTAGATATGTAGCCTATAGATAAGATGTATTTTAATAAAATACAGACAGGTTACAGTAGTGCACAGAAGCCGTTTCCATGCTGCCAGGCAGACTAGTGCCCGCATCTGCCTGTCTACTCAACTGAGGAGCTGTGATCCCGCGGATCCAAGCAGGACGTCGGTTGAGTAGGCGGTCCTTAATGTGGTCCAGGATGTGGTCGCGTACACACTGCTAAAAGAATGTGACCATATGCGGCCCAGACCACTTTTGATTGTGGTCTGAGCGATCGGATCTCAATCGTCCTCAATGCATCTTGAGTGGGTTCACACCTGTACTTAGAGCTGTCCACTTGTGAGCCGATCATTCAGGGCGCATGTTAATACCAGGTCTGAACAGGGCCATAGTTTCTAGTTGTGTCACATTGATTGTGTTACGTGAGATAACTGAAAGCATTCACATTTAAAGACATTGTGCACATACGTGTGGACCATTACACGTTTTTTTTCTTTCTTCTAGTTGCATTTCCGTCTCAGTGCCACCACCCTAAAACTATTAGAGGGTGATGTGTCTGATCTGGAACACGAGCTCTTGTTCAGGATGCTGGTTGAGGCTGCTACCGGGCCATTTGCCAGGGGCGAAGAGAAGAGCATGCCAAGCATGCCTAGATCCCTTGAAAAGTAAGCTACAAAAATATAACCCAGCAGTAATTACAAAAAGCATTTCACGGCTGAACCTTCCTTCTCAACGTTGCTCTCGATTCATTTTCAGGGAGAAACCCCCCTCCCTGATGGACGAAGACTTTAATTGCTCGCCAGTTTGCATAGGGAACGTCCTCAGCTCCTCCCATCCATCAGCTGCCACCCCAGGTCTGACATCCCCTCCTTACGTGGCCCCACCGTTTGACCATGATTACGCCAAACGCAAAACACTCCGACGGCAGCAGTGGCAGCAGCAGCGGCATGAGGAGCAGCAGGCTGATGGTACAGTCCCAGTCCTAGACACTGTCTCTGGGGTTGGGCTCTTTGCCCTTTCTGCACTGGGACAGAAGGCCCACTGGGGAGTGCTGAGATTGCTAATCACCATGCTTAATGGCTTTGGTTTCAGTTACAATGATCCCCACGCACTGGGTGATTGGGATGTGGTGAAATGGGCAATATGGCTACTGATTATTTGACTAATTTGCTATGCCTGACAAAGCAGCAGTGTTGAAATGGATAGATTAGAAGATTGAGTTTTGCAGAGAGCATTAAGGCCTGTGTCTGTGCGTATGTGTGCGTATGTGTGTGTTTGTGTGCGCTGAAATAACATTCATTTCTAGTCACTGCTTTATTGCTGGTCTTATTTTCGTCCTTACCAATCATCTTGCCTCTCCTAATATGTTAAAGTTGTTGCTTTGTTGTAACTTCCCTAAGCCTAGGGAGAGATCGCTGCACATTCTTAATGATCCTGATTGTTGCTTCACTGTGTGTTGGTTAAACAGAGCGGTTTGCGTAGTCAGAGATCCCAGGTGCTAACCCAGAGCACTGCTAATATGTCCTGGTTACACTGAATACATATTTATCAGCAAGCACCTGCCTTATTAGTATGACCTTTATTTGATCAGGTAATTTATTGAGATTAAGGTCTCTTTAGCAAGAGACCCCTGAGTAGAACAGAACAAATGAGATCCGAGATGACACAACAAACCAGCCACATACAAGCACACAATCACAGACATCTCTCAAAAGGTTCACAATTCAAAGTTTAAATTCATCCAATTGGATATTGTGTTCAAACCAGTTGAGTTACTCTGCATGGCGATGAACAAGAACGTTTTCAGTGTTGTACTACCCACATAGAGGTGTGTATTTATTTCCGCATTAAGCTGGATGTGAAAGTAGAAAATTTGTGTTTTTGAAAAAACGACTTAATAGTTCAGTGCGGTAATGTGTTGGATGTATATCATTGCTTTCAGTAATGTACATCTAGCACAGTGTGTACACAGAGCACATTATCACTGACCTTTTGACTCAAGCACATTGGCCGTCTTATGTAAACTCCTGTAGTTGCAGTGTTGCAAAAATATTTGTCTTTGTTTGGATTGCAGAGATGAGACTTAGAAGTATGAATGTCTGAGAAAGCTTCAGTGGTATTTTATTGTGTCGCCGAGATGTTAGAATTAACAGAAAACAGCCACATAACTTACACATTGATTTTAAAGCAGCCTGGATGTAATTTTCCAGAATTGTAGTCAACATTTTCAATAGTTGCAACTCTGTATTGTGAAACAGGCCGAAATGCTGCTGGGAAAAAACAGTCCTGACCATTCTCTCCATATAACAAAAGCAGTGACATCTGTTCACCCTCCCCATGTGTCATGTTTAGCTTGAATGTGTAAATAACGCAGCCATATTGCCCATGTTGCCAGTTTTGTCACCCTTTCCAGATTCCTTCCTACCTACCTACCTGCCTGCTACCTCTTTTGCCTGCTTGCTTTTACCACCTGCTTTGCCATTTTTATATGCATGTAGTTCTAATGGGGTGAATGTCTTCACGACTGGACAGAGTCCGTCCTTTTATCACACTTCACTTAATTGTCTGGTGTATCATGTGGTCACATTTTTTATTTGAGTTTGGTGTGGGCTGAATTTGACAGAAAGTCTCTATTTCTATTTCAAAATCTCTCGTGAATCATGTGTTTTCCACTAATTGGACGTAATTCCCAATTATGGCCAATTAGTGTGAAAATGCCAAGTCGAGAAGAATGTGGCCGGCCTGTTATTGGCAGGTGAAAATACCCCACCATGCACATGTTTGCTTGTAGGCGTCCAATTTTTCTGGCTTGAGTCCTCAAGGTGACCGAGTGTAGGGCCTGATTCAGACATGCCTTTATCTAATCATTATCTGGGAAAATGCTCCTTTTATGATCTCCTGTTCATCATCTACACCGTAGAAGTGTTCTTTCCGGACCATGTGCTGCTTTATTGACAGTAAAATAGGACATCAGTTATGAGGCAAAATAACAGTAGCCAGCCAAGGGGATTTCCCAGGGCTCTGAGTGTCTCAACTGCTTTGCTGAAGAGGCAGCTCTAGGTTATATCCACTGATCATATCACAAACCTTGTTTTTTCAGTTTAGGAGAGAAATATTGATCTTCAGAAATATTTGCACTGCACTTATAGATATGTGTGTCTGAATCAGGTTCTACATTTTCAAGGGGAGTGGCATTCAATCTGTATTCAGAAAGCTAAATGAAGGAAAATGCAGATTTATTTTTTTTAATATAAATTCAGAGATATTGATTTTCTTGATTCCATTTTAAAACCAGCTCCCCATATCTTCAACAGCCTCACCAGAGTTTGACCATGCTTACTGCCTGCCCAGGTCTGCAATGTGGCTGGCTTCCCAGAATGGTACTGCTCTTCAAACCCACCAAACTCTTTAAGAGGCTGTGTTTTTAATCCAATATGAGGTGCATTCTTGCACTGAATACGCAGTTGTAACTTTGCTGTTAACTCATGACTGTGAATCTTTTTTGAAAAGTCCCACGTGTGCATTATTCACTGAAATAGCAAAAGCGTATTGCCCTTCTGATTCTGTTAGATACAGTTCCCTGCCAAGGACTTTATTTTTTTGCTGAGGCTGCACAACATGGCAATTAAGAGGAATGCTGGCATTTTGGTTTTGGACCACTTACAAAAACAAACCATCTCTCCTTTTATAACAATGCGTCATTAGGGATGCACTAATTAGGATTTGTGGCTCATGACCTATTCTTGTTTCATAATTGTATTTATTTATTTCCCCCCTCCACATTATAACAGTTTGGCATTTAAAAACAAGTCGCCAACCAACAGCTTGAGAAAAGCCTACACAGCATGCACATTTTGAATAATTGGTTGAAATTCATACAATGTAGTAATCTTAATATACTGACCAATAAAAGATTGTCCCACCTGAAATTACAGTATAATCAGTTTGTTAAAAGAAGTACGTAAAGCCCACTTTTCAGACAGAAACAAAACATTTCTTTATGTGTATTTATCCATCATATCCCCAAAGGCTGAAGTCATTTGATTTGATCTGGGTCCATGCAACTGACGGCATGACCCATGATGTTTTTCGTTTTGGCAGAGCGCAGTCAGGACAGTGAGGTGGTGATGCTCTCTGACTCCAACTCCACCCAGGACGCCTTCACAGATCCCACCAGCTCACAAGACAGCAACCACAAGCCTGCTTCTGGGAAAGCCAGTTCATCGTCATCGGAAAGCACGACCCCTGTGAAGGATGGACAGTTCGCATCTGAGGACACAGGTACACTCGGGCTGAAATGACTCATCTTTCCTGGCTGCTTTTACCTGAACCAGTACTGTAAAGCTGAGACTCTTGTAGATCCAATGAGCCCAACTGTATTCATGTGTGATGATGTTAGTCCCCATAGTAGCCATTTCACATAGATACCATTTTTTTAAAAACTTGACCTCACTGTATAAAATGACCTGTGGTGACCTCTAGGATAATCACAGCCTGAAACTTTACAGCCACAAACTAGAAACCTAGGGCATTCAGAGGCTTTTTCTTTGGTATTCGGCAATGTCTTGGTGGAATTATTGATAATTTTTATACATTTTATACAAATCCTACTTAAGCATCACGTGGAGAACCTTCTGGCATCCAGACGGAAGAAAAAGCTATCCAGGAAGTAGTAGAAGCTGTCGTGGTGATGCTCCCCGAGGCTTCAACCCCCAAGGTCTCTGCGGACCCTTGTCCTCATCCTCTGCCTGTCCCAGTCACCCCTCCAAAGCCGGCCGTATGTCAACACGCAGCTCCACAAACCCCAGCCAGCGAGGGAAAGAAGAAGCCAGACCCCCCCGCCGAGGTGATCGAGGTTCCCAAGGCCCTGCCCACAGAGCGCGGCGACCAGAGGCGAATGCTGGTGGAAATGTGCGTCCGCGCGCTCTTCCTCTGCCTCGGCCGCTTCCCTCAGCACTACAAGAGTCTCTACCGCCTGGCCTTCTTCTACTCCAACAGCAAGACCCATCAGGTCAGTCCACCCCTGGTAATTGATGATACTAGTCCATTCTCATTGCATTCCAAAGGCCAAGTCATCCATTAAACCTAAGCGATAAACCTATAATCAGTATCCCCGTCATTATTGGTGACATTTACAGAAGATGGGGCTTGCTAAGAATTTCCTCAAAAGACACATGGACCTTTTCGCATTCATTATTTCAGGGATAAGTATATCAGAGCTGTGATGGCTATTTGTTTTGGTTTTTTTTCCTGGGATTTTCTTGTGGGTCTGTGGCTGAGCTCTGCAGTAATACACGAGTTGCTGAAACAGCCTGTGTTGGCTATAAGGCTCTGTGGGCAGAGGTGTGCGTGGGTGGTAGCGCAGTGCTCTCTCAGCCAGTTTGGCACAGGGAGGTTGCGTTGAGCTTTCCTCTGGTGGCATCCTTCTGTCGGCACTCCATTCGTCGAACCTGTTAATACAGCCCATGCCCCTACTCACTAAGGGTGAATTGCATATGGAAAGGTCCAAGCTCTTTTATATTTTATGCTTGGTAATATGCTCATTTGACCTCAGAGTACTATATGTGCAGCATCATGGGTTTTATGGCTCCCAGTGGTAATGTCTTCCTAATTTGCTACAAGACTGAAGAAACCTTTTTTTTTCTTCTTTATTTTATTATTAACAGCTAAAATTAATAAGTTCAATTAAAGATAATTCCCTTGAGGCTCAATTAAATGCAGAATAACTTTTGATGGAGGCTTACACGGGTGGTAAGGTTTCCCTCAGTTTTTGCCACCCAGCAGAACTGGATGAAAAGCAAATGCACCCTGGCAGTGACTCGATGACACAGTCAGTTTGATGTGATGCTGTTGACACAGGTTGCTTAGCTGCAACCACAACCCGACACATCCAGTGTTAAAAGCCTCCGCGCCCCTTTTGTTCTCAGGAAAACTGCTCCATTCACATCGACTGACCAGCTTTATCCTCACTCCAAAGATGGAGGGAGAGGGAGTCTGTAATGTCATGCTTTAGCCTACTGGGTTTGTGAAAGATAACATGAAGTGGCGTTAGCTTGCTATCTTTTCTAACAGGGCACTGGTGTAGACACTGATTTGTGAGTCATCACGCTGTGAAAGGAGGTCTGCATTTTCCTGATTGCAAATGAGCATAATTTTCTCCTTTTCTGTTTTAGAATATATTAAATACTGCACGCATCTGTTTGTTTATCACATCTGTCAATCTATTCTGATGAAGGAGGGGTATCCCCTCGGTTTTCTCATTAGGGATTCTGTTGTGTGTGTGTGTGTGTGTGTGTGTGTATATATAAATATAAAAGTGTACATTAAAATTCATGTGTTTTTCTTTCCTCATTTATTTATTTCCCGCCACAGAACCTACAGTGGGCCCGAGATGTGTTGCTAGGAAGCAGTGTCCCATGGCAACAGCTGAAGCACATGCCAGCACAAGGACTTTTCTGTGAAAGAAACAAGACAAACCTGTTCAATGTAAGTCAGTTCAACATGTCTGCATGTGTTGTTTTTGTCCCTCCTCTCCACGTCAATACGTTCCCGCACATTGCTTCATGCATTATAGAGATACCTGTCATCACTGGATTTATTGGCAATCCATTATAGTAACACCAAATAGTTAAGATCTCATTAACATTACATGCGGCAGAAAACATTTACATTCTTGTGGCATAAACAAAGTTGGTGTTGTTTCTCAAAGTGACTTTCAAGGCAAGTATTGCATGAAAGAATTGGCTTGGCGATGAAGATTCAGGCATGCCTGAATGAATTAGTGGAAATTTCTACTTGTAATCTAATAAATGAATGTATTATTTTAGCAACGCTCACAGTACCTTTCAGGGTATTGGCAAGTAAAAAGAAAAACTCTACAGCTATAAGTTGATTAGAATTTATTCAATTTAACATCTGTAGAACCAGATAGCTGAGATCAGAAAGACATACTGTTTAGGGCTGCAGCACCTGTGTGTGTGTGTGGGATTACATTGGGTTTCTTGGTAAACGTAAAAAGGCAGAGTGATGCAGTAGCCATCACAGGGCTGGGATATTCTTATCTGAGGTGTTAAGCATTGTTTTGTGGCTATTGCACATTGGCCAATAGCCTGCATAACTAGAATAATTTTTTTCCTATTGCAAACATACAAAATACCTGTTTCGCACACCCACAGAAGCACTGTTCATACATCTTCCAACTCTAAAGTTTAGCTTTATCATATTACATAACTGCACAGTAACAGCTAATGGAGACTCCCAGAGGAAGAACCAGGGAAGCACTGAAGTGTGTCTTCCTCACGTTTGTGACTAATGAGCTGTCTGCGTGTTTGTTGTGTGCGAATGATTGGCGTACTACAGTTAGGTTTACCCTTTTCACACACATATTATTCACAAAATTCAATTGGATGCACAAAAAACAGCCCCAAATATGAATCACTAGATGCATGCGCCGCTATAAATGGAGTTGCACAGTGGGAGATTGTTGAATTATCTGCCTCTCAGAATTACAAGGCCTCCGCTGGGTTCCAGTGGAGGAGATTACTGTCTGAATCTGTCATCTGTTCTGCATGTCAGTTTATTTAACTCTTTTCACTTGAAGCAGATATTATGTCTTTTCAATGGCTTACTTTTTGGATTTGTCCCTTGTGTGATTTGTCAAAGCCTTAATGCTCTCACTTTTGTTACAGAGCAGATAGAGTGTCACATCATGTCAGCATCACATATAAGTCACTTGTCGGGGCATATTTTGGTGGTGCACATTATTTTGGACATAGGCTGTAGAGTCAAATGCCGACTCCAGAAGGCTTCTGGTAGCAGACTGTGAAAGTGATGTGGGCCAGGTCTGAGCTAGAGGAGAGCTCTGCAGCGCCCTGGCTCCCACTGGGCTCTCACAGAGCCCCGTCTGGAGGCAAACCTGCCACCCTGGCATGCCAACTGTTGGAGCTTTACTGTTCCCTTCGAACGAAGCCCTCTCTCTCTCTACCAATAATCAGACATGCTTGGTTTCATTGAATCTATGAGTTCTCTGGGCAGTAAGTACATAAACAAAAAGTTGCTGAAACACATTATATAGCCTGTATTTTCATCCTTCATTTTGTCAGCTTCATGAGAGCGACAGCGGATAATGTTTTTTTCAATTGTAGATGGATAGAAGGGCATTGTTCAGCATACAGTTTTTGCCAGGTCGAAGTGGATTTTGAACCAGAACCCTTCAAGCCAGCTTTTCTGAGCCGTATACTTTAGGCAAGTCAATCTCAGCTGACAGCTGCGTTTGAGCCTGACTAATCACTCTTTGATAGATATATCGTATGTGTTTGACTCATCTCTCCGGTGACGGAATGACCAGCATGAGAGCTGCCACAAATTAAATATATCAAACATATCGTACCTTGATGTCGAGGAGACTTGACTCTCGGCCGCGTACGCACCTCGGTGAGGCTGTTGGTGGTGAATACTAAGTTCCCTAATGTAGGTCATGATGCCCTACTTTTCCTTCTTGCTTTGGCTGGGCTACATTAACTGGGGCCGGCATAAAGTAACCTATATATTGCTGTTTAGAAATGATCCAGATGAGGTTGTGTTGCATAATTTATTGGTGTGGTTGTCAGCGTGAGTGCTCTCTAGGAGGGCCTGCTTACTTTTACACCAATGATAACTAATAATTAGGGCTGTCAGTCAATTAAAATATTTAATCACGATTAACCGCATGATTGTCCGTAGTTAATCGTGATCAATTGCTAATTAATTGCACATATTTTTTATCTGTTCAAAATGTACCTTAAAGGGACATTTTGTCAAGTATTTAATACTCTTATCAACATGGGAGTGGGCAGATATGCTTACTTTATACAAATGTATGTATGTATGTATATATTTATTATTGGAAATCAATTAACACAAAACAATGACAAATATTGTCCAGAAACCCTCACAGGTACTGCATTTAGCATAAAAAATATATGCTCAAATCATAACATGGAAAGCTCAAACCCAACAGGCAATAACAGCTGTCAGTGTGTCAGTGTGCTGACTTGACTATAACTTGCCCCAAATTGCATGTGATTATCATAAAGTGGGCATGTCTGTAAAGGGGAGACTCGTGGGTACCCATATAACCCAATTTCATTCACATATCTTGAGGTCAGAGGTCAAGAGACCCCTTTGAAAATGGCCATGACAGTTTTTCCTCACCAAAATTTAGCATAAGTTTGGAGTGTTATTTGGCCTCCTTTTTCTAGTTTCATATGATAGCAGTACCTTCACACTATTTTTAAGAGGTTAATTAAAAATTGCAAGTTGTGTTAATGCGCTAAAGAAATTAGTGGCGTTAAAACAAATTTGCATTAACACGTTATCGCGTTAACATTGACAGCCCTAATTATAATATGTCACGGTACAGTTTATTGCGATATATTATTGGTACACTGACATTTGTATTGTGATACTAGGACATTTGGACTCTGTTCTGCCACTTACTGGCTGTTTGACATTTTAAATGATGGCATGTTGTTGTTTTTGAACCAGTGTGCAGGTTAAGAAGGCTCAGACTCTCACTACTCTACTTGCTTGCATTAAAGCTCTCCATAATGCATTAAATAAATCCAGCTTATATCGGCTTTTTGAGGAATTACTTGGCTATTTTATATCTCCCTCTTTTTGTAATTTTCTATAGATATTGTGATGTAACAGACCTTTGCAGACTATTGCAAAATCATCTTGTGCTGAAACATTGTCATCATTGTGGGCAGATTATTGTAATGTAATATTGTAATACAGTTATTCCCAGCCCTTGTAACAGAATATCAAGGCTGAATGTAATGAAACTGGTTGTAATGCTGCTGTAACGACAGGCCCCTCTGGCTGCTCAGGACTACTGTGGTCGTGAGGAATCCCTCTGTGTTCACTCTGGCACGGTGTTGCCTCCTCCTTCCTCCCTCCAGACACACACACACACACACTCTTGCTTACATATTCTTCCACCCACTCACACGTCCACTCTCGACGAAGCTCCAGAGAAAATGGATGTCCTTGTTGCTACATTTCAGAAAAACATAAGTCCATCCTGGTCTGGTAACTTTTCGGAGAACATGTTTTGAACTGATATGTATCTAAGCATTCATGTTTGATTGCTTATAGGCAGGAATCAATGTCTTTGTTATATTAGGTGAGGATATTCTTCTGGGGAACAGTTATTGCTTGCCACGGTTTAATGTATGACTCAAACATTTGTGTGTTCAGCTGTGCAATGTGCTGTAGGTGGAGCTCCACTCAGGAGAACCTTGTTATTTTTTTTTTCTTAGGGGAGGAGTGTTGGACCAATGAACACATTTTGTAGAAGTAGATGTTTTGATTTGCACGTTGGAGGGTGAAAACTGGCAGTGTGTTTTCCATTGCCTTCTTCTGCTCTCTGTTCACTTGAGCTTGACATTTTTCAGCAGTGTTTTTTTCCCCTCACTCACACAACAGGAAGCAGGAAAAACAAGGTGTGTTTGCTTAGTATGTTTATGGTGGCCAGCTGGAGAGACACGACCAGAGTTGAAAGAGAGGAAGGGAAGAAGGTGAGGGCTGTTGTCAGTGTACCGCTGGCTGAGGAAATACTGTGTGTGTGTGTGTATGTACACAACACAATCTTATCTGTTCAGACAGCACTGTTCTTCAGCCTGTGTTTCTGTGGTTAATGGGGGCTTTACTTGTACAAACCTGTCCTTTTTTTTCACTCAGGTTTTTGGTTCTTTTTCACTATATGTGTGCCATCCTCTTGATGCCTCCCACTACGTTGATGTGGTAGAACCGAGTTCATTTTTCAGCCAGTCTATGTTCTCTTGTTCTTTTCCTGTTGCTCCGTCTTCAGGTTGATCACGCTCTACCCCTCCCCCTGGCTCTTATTCGCTCTACTCATCTCCCCTCCGTTGCACTCGTTCTGCTTCCTCATTACTCTCTCTCTCTCACTCCTCCTGTTTGTGTGTGTATTGTGTGGGTGTGCACTAATGGGCGGGAGTTTCTCCGCTTGCCTCCGATTGGCTGGCAAAGGCCTACGAGGATTGGCTGTACGCTGTGTATAGTGCGAGGGAAAGGAAGGGAGGAGGTGGGGGAGAGAACTCCAGCAGGCTGGGGTCAGGGGAGAGCTGAGATAGAGTGCGTGGGTGTTTTTGTTTTGAGATGGCAGGGTTTGAAAGCAGGAGAGGACCGAGTCGGCTTGTCTGTCAGTGGCACACTGAGCTTATAGGCCCTGACTCCAGCGCTGTTTCTCCTCCTGCCAAGGCAGCTGCCATTCTCCTCCTCCTCCTCCTCCTCTTCTTCTGTTCCTGTTCTGCCGTGTGCAGCTGTGCTTCCCCCTTCTTCTCTCCTGCAGCTCTCGCTGCCCTAGCACCCTAATGCAGCCCACCCCTTGCTCTCTGAGTGTGAGCCTCTTTCAGGGTGGAGGCACTTCCAGGGCTGCTGGTGCTGCTACCGCCAGCAAGAAACTGTCCAAAAGAATACTAACACAGGCACCGTGGAGTAGCTTTCTTTGGTGATGGTGAGTCGCTTTCTCTCTTTCCCTCTGACTTTTTACAAAATCGAGTGTGTGAGCAGAGTTCTCATGTCATTTTCTGAGAGTTTGTGTTCTACTTAAGAGTGTGGTCTTTTTAAATCAGTGATACTCTGGTTGAATGGTGCAGAAATGCAAAAGAAAATGCCTTTAAGTAAGTCCTCCTGAGAGTCTTAATTGTTCAGATATCTGCATGTACGATGCAACAATGTAGAGAAGATTGTAGAAGGATGTAAAATTACACCACCCACCTGCCTGGTAGCACTAGCAGGTAACCAGCCATCTTGGATTTTTTTTTTAATCTTACAATCTAAAGCTGTAGTTGTCTGATGAAATAGTGATAATGTTGTTACCAGTAACCTGCACTAGTGACTGCTGGTTGCTACAAGACACATTAACACTCAGTTTGTGCAACTTCCCTGCAGTAAATAAAGTTTTACTATGGGTCATATTTTGGGCCTGTGCATTTCCTGTCACTGAGGGCATGTTGAGACACGAGTAGATGAAGTTGATAAGACAACAGGTTGAGGATTTTCCCCCAAATGTTGTTCAGCAGACAGACAGCATTTTTGTTTTGGCTCAGGCTTTCACGCAAGGAAGTAGAGTCACTGCTCTTCATGCTCTTTCTTTGTCATGCTGCAACAGTACTCCTTTATGCTGCTGTTTGTAATACATGAACAAGTGACTAATAAGGATTACTTAATGATGTGACGCGTCCACGGTCTAATTGTTCTCCTCATCCTTTACAACTAAACAGAGAAACCCTTTTGAACCTGAAAATGGTTTGAAGAAAGATCTGATTCCATTTGTACCAAAGGCTCCTCTTGTCATGTATTTATCCCTTGCTCATCCCTTGTTTTGCTATGCATCTTAATCCCTGTCAGATTTTTGCATTATGTATTGGCCACATCTGCCAAAGCCGCTCTAGATATCAAGCATTGGTCATATTTTCTCTCACAAAAAAAGATGCTTAAAATCATTGCAGTTAAAGTCTTACAAATCTGCTTTAGCTGTTGTGCTACAGCATAATCTGTGTAAAGCCATGGCTCTGCTTTCCCTAAACAGATTTGCTGTGGTTGGATGGGTCTCTGATGAAGAACAACTCTCCTCCATTAGAGATGTTTTTCTAAGTGTGCGGAGCCCACCCCCTCATCATACTTGTCCCGTTCCTGTTGGAGGCATTTGCTAATCTGTGCATTGAAAGGTTAAACCCTTCCCAAGCCCTGCCTGATTGCATCATATAATAATAAATCTTCTCATTTTCACGCAGGCATCGGAGCCATACACTTGTTCTTCAGAGTGTTTTGTTGACCTCTAGATCTGAATTGGGATCAAATCACCAGACTGATTTGGCTCCTGTATCATCTGAGCAGAAGAGGTTTATTTGTAAATTAATCTTAACTGGTGCCTGTAAACAAAAGTTCAGTAGCCCTCATGAACTTAAAGTTAAGGTCAACTGAAAAATCCAGCCCAGTGTTGCCACATCTTTTCCAATGAAAGTAGCTAGCAGCACTAGCTCCAAAAGTCGCTAAATCTAGCGAGAAAGTTACCAAGTCGGCAACACTGCCAGTCCATCCCTTCAAGCCTCCCTCCAAAGTCACTCCCCCTAAATGATTCTTATGAACGTAAACAACGAACATGGCTATTGTTAGTACTCACAATGTAGAACTGCAACGATTAATCGATTAGTTGTCAACTATTAAATTAATCGTCAACTATTTTGAAAGTCAATTAATCGGTTTGAGTGATTGTCAAAAGTCTTCTTAAATGTGAATATGTTCTGGTTTCTTTACTCCTGTATGACAGTAAATTAAATATCTTTGAGTTGTGGACAAAACAAGACATTTGAGGACATCATCTTTGGCTTTGGGAAACACTTTTCACCATTTTCTGACGCGAAAACATGAAAACGCCAATGGCCCTATCTAGAGCCAGTGTTTGGTTTTTCTGTTCTGGGCTACTGTAGAAACATGGCAGCCGGCTCCATGAAGAGGACCCGCTCCGTATGTAGATATAAACGGCTCATTCTAAGGAAGCAAAAACATAACAATTCGTATTTACAGGTGATTGAAAACATACTTATTAATATTCTATTCCATTTCTGCCAGTAGATCCCCCTAAATGTTACACACTGGTCCTCTTAAAGTGAAAAATACTTCCTTGACTTTGGATTTTTCAAAGGAAGTCTTGAATGTAAACACAAGAAGCTTGGGTTCTCTGGGGTGAGTTACTATATTATGTTTTAGATGGCCAGATTTGACAGTTTGTCAGTGAGCTCTATCTTGTGAGCAGGCTATAAGCCCGTCCCTGGGAATGTGATTTGTTATGATGGCTTCATTTTGCCTCTCTTTCCTGCTTTGTTCCTCTCCGGTGGCTTTGAAAATGTCATCTGACAATCTGGAGCTGCCTGTTAGGAGGAGCGCCACGCTCCCCAGTGCCTTCAGCAGCTGATAGAGCCATCTCATTTGCTTTGTTCCATCCTGATATGGTCATCTTTGTTTTCCCTCACTCACATTTTCTGAGGCCAGAAGCTGTACCCTGCGCCATGTGCTATGGGACCGTACGTCCACCATCTGCGCTCGCATCGGTAGCTTCAGAGTGCAGAACCTCGCCTCGCTTCACCTGCTGAGAGGACATGTGCTCACAGAAAAGGTGGACTCGTCCATCAAAAAAACACCTCATCACGCTCTCTGCAAAGGAGGACTGTGTTTGCTGGCAGCCAGTCTGCTGGTCTGTTGCGTTGCTTGGACAGACCTGAGCATTAATGAGCCTGCCTATCATGTGTGCCCAGAGAGAAAGCCACCCCATCCCTCCCTCCTCACCTCCCACATGGCCAGCCAGTACGCAAGATCTCTCCTGCAGCCTTCCCATCCCCTCATTAGGGCTTTCTTGTTTGAATGCCATGTTTTTAACTCTCATTAATTCCTTTTGCTTTCTCCTCTACTTTCTTTCCTCTCAGTTTTTCCACGTCTCCCTGTTGATTGTTTCCGTGTGTCATATACTCCTGGAGTAGCAGCAGAGAGCGGTCATGAAAACATAACTTTCAGAATTTCCCAAATTAGCCTGTTGGCTTGGTGTCCAGTCAAATGGGAAACCAGTTACATGTACACAGCTCCACCGCGACACCTTTTGGCCTCCTTGACAGATTTGGAATTATATTTGTAATTGTTTCAAAATCGAATTCCTGCTAAAAAGCCACGGTCACACCCACGAGTGTGTTTGTGCCACGTTTCACTCGCAGTTTGTGGAAAAACATAATATTTTGTTTTTAGCCCAGTCAAACTTAACTCCAGCTTCTTCTTTTTTTCTCTCCTCATCTTCTTCAGGGCATCTGGCGTATTCCAGTAGATGAGATTGATCGCCCAGGAAGTTTTGCATCTCATATGAACCGATCCATTGTCCTCTTGCTGGAGGTGCTGTCTCAGCTCAAGGATCACGATACTCTGGTGAAAGTCTCTTTCATGCTGCAGAGAACCCCTGACCAGGGAAAGTAAGGACACACTTGTTTGATACTGCGATTTTTCTTCTCTATTATGTATTTGTTCCATGACCTCTCTCCTCTTGCTTCTTTCTCTGCCATGAAGGAAGTATTTACGGGATGTTGATCGCCAGGTTTTGGCCAAGAGAGCATTTTTCCTAACTGTAAAAGTCCTGGAGGACAATCTGAACAGTCTCACAGGGGTAAGGAAGCACAAATCACTACACACACACACACTAAGAGCTGAGAGCCGCTCAGCGTTTTGGACGTCTGGCATGCACCCACTTCATGTTTTGACAGGTTCTGTTCTCTCTCAGGTGTCGGAGCAGCTTCACAAAGCGCCTGCGCCCTCCATGGGGGAGATGACCACAACGGACGCATCCAACAGGCCCAGTTCAGAGGACGGCAAACATGCGCTGCCTAAGAAGCCTGGGCTCACAGAGGGAGTCTGTGCCACTGACACAGGGCCCAGGGAAGCCTCCCAGGCACAACTCACCCCAACACCACCATCCATAGATAAAGGGAGTAAAGTTCAGGAGATCTACCCTGGGAAGGTAGAGACTGCGGGGAGTGAGGGGCACAAAGCAGGGCCAGAGGAACCGATGGAGATGGACACTGGCCACTGGAGGAGGCCCGCTATTACCACGGACTCTCAGGGCAACCAAACGGAGGCCGAGACCTCCCTGAGTGTTGTAGAGCCCCAGCAGAAAGTTACTGACAGCGGCCGGACACCAGAGCTGTCTCTAGAGGAGCTAAGTATCAGTTCCAGGCAGCAGCAGCTCCAAGCCTTGGCACCCAAGGTCACCGTGGCAGCCAGCGGGACTGATCAGGGGTTACTACGAAGGCCAAACAGGAAAAGGAAGCTTCTTGAGGATGTGGAGTCCGGAAAAACGTTACTGCTTGATGCCTACAGAGTGTGGCAGCAAGGCCAGAAAGTCATGACATACGACCTGGCACGCATCGAGAAGATCATGTCAGAGACTTATATGCTCATGAAACAGGTAAAACCTCTCCAAGATGCACACAGATTATTGTTGCAAGTATATGCGCCGCTGTCATTTTTTGTTATCTTGCAAAGTCATGCATGCTTTATAAGAGCCCTCCTAAAATACATTGGACTTGGGAAACCCCTTTTCTAGTTGAATTAGTAACGCAGCACCCACTGTAGAAGAGGGACTTTCCCTCTTTCAGTTTTCAAACACTGTGACGAATCCAGCTCTTATAGTGCGGTTTTGTTTTTACTCTCAGTAACCCAAATTCAACCTCTTTGTCTTCTGATGTTACTCCTGAAACAGGCTGCTGACTCTAAAAGTAGCCACCCTGGGTATTTTTAAAATGAAATGGGATTTTTTTTTTTTTATTACATGCCGTTACAAGTAGGTGGGGGGGAGCTGCTGTGGATCAGTCATTGTTGATTTTTTTGATTTTTAATTAAACTTGTGAAATTGATGCAGCTCATCACTTAAGGCTGCACGGTTATGGCCAAAATGATAATCAGGATTATTTTAAATCAATATTGTTATCTCGATTATTCATTGATTTTTAAGGACACATTTAAATACATTTAAATAAACAGAGCACTGCTTTGTGCTTTCACTTTCAAGTTGTGCTACGATCCTGCTAATGTACAAGTCTTTGCATCAAAATAAAACTTAAAATAATGTTCTTCACCTGAATTCAGTGCATTATGAGCAAAACGAGTAATATACAGTATATTTCTCTTCTATGCTGAACTACAGCCACAACATTCAGGAAAGTTTCTCACAGGCTGTCATGCCACATGTGCAGCGGCATGACCGCTCTCCAAAAGTGAAGCCAAACATCTCGATCACCGGCTGGTGGCTGGCTGTTAGTTCAGGAAGCGCTTGATTTAGATTTTAGATATAGATTTATTTATTTATATGTAGCGGAGTTTTCTATAAACGGAGCACGCATTTTAAACATCAATATCATGTTCATTTAATTGTGGGAAGTCAAAATCGTGATCACGATTAATATTCGATTAATTGGGCGGCCCTATCCTCGCTGCATTTTCACAATTCATTATTTGCAGTGACTGGCCCTCGGGTTACATTTTGAACGTGCTGAATCAATTTTTTTGTGTCTATGTCTGCCAATTTTTGCTCCCATACAAAGACTATATTGAACGGTGAAAGACTTGTATGTAATGGCTGTAGAACTGGTGCCAAAAAGTTGTGTAAGATGTGTAGTGCCATCACAGAGACGAAGATCTGTGTGTATTGCAAGATTATTGCTACATTTTTAGGTCTATTAGGTTATATGTATTGTAATGTATAGTAACTTCTGGCTCCCCGTAGTACATAGTAGAAGCAGGGAAAGGGCTGCTATCTGTAAAACTATGCTTATTATGTGAAATTCATCACATTATGTTAACCTTCTCCTGTGTGGGAAGTGTTAAAGAAGCGAGGAGTTTCTTCATATCTCTCTAGATCAAAATGTTCCTCGGTTGTTGAAAGTTAGTCCAACCTGAGTGCTTTCTATGGCATTGGTGATGGAGCTGCAGAACAGCCCACATCAGCTTATATAGCCATATTGAGCTCACGATCAATGTTGGCCCTACAGAAGTTGCCATGTCATTATCTGTAACGCCAGAGAGCTGTAGCTGGAGTGGGAGGGTAGTAGGCGAGGGACAGCTGAAGAGGAGAAAGAAGAAATCGGAGGAGATGGGCCAGCTTCAGCAGCTCTTTTTGTTGTGTTGTTTTTTTAGGTGCTTTGGTTACAGCTAAGATTTTTTTTGTTCCTGTGCTCTTTAAGAGACAGCAAGGAGAACATTTTCTCAGACACACCCGTAAGAGAGAGTAACCAGAACCAGCCACGACATGTTTCCTGTCGTCAAATGAGCTGTGCAATTAATACGCCTGAACGTTTTCCAGAAGCATCTTCTGCTTTTGCACCTACTTGCACTAAACTGCAGTGGTTTTGTGGTCTGCTGCAATGCACAGCTGCATGTGGTTATAGTTCAGATCTGTATCTTGCATCTTTTGCATCATGGCATCCTCACTCTTAAGGTGGTAAATTTCAAAAGAGCCACTAAATTGTGTGTTCTAGACAGCATTTTCTGCCATCCGAATGCAGTATGTCCTGTCACATTAAGTTATTGGAGATGTCTTGTTGGAATTCGTCACATTCTCATAGTAATAATTATACGATATTGATATGTCATCACTGGCAACTGTATGTGGTTTGACAAGGAGGGGTTTGCAGTGAGCTAGACAGGAATTGAAAGCGGAGGGCTGTCCTCTGTGATGCACTGAAGCTTGACTCAGTCCATTTAACAACTGGCGTCATTTGAAAACTAGAATGAGGCTGCTGTAAAATCCCTCCCTTTGGGGGTCCCTGAACCGCAGCATACAACAGACTGCTGGAGGGAACATAACAGCTGTGTGAACAAGATTACTGCCAAGTGTACGACGTTGGGCTGCAGCTAAGCTTGCTAACTGCTCGCTGCACTGCCCTTAATGTGAACCTTTCTTTACTAGTGTTATGATCAGAGGCAGAAGACATCCCACTGGCTCTGATACACCATCAGAAGAATTTGTTGTTGGTTTGGCATTAGTGTAGAGACATAATGACTAATTTACCACGGTGTGTACACAGGACAGGTCACCTCAGAAAGATATGATGAATTTCCAGTAGTACACTCACTGCTCCAGTGCTGCATGAGGAGGTTTTACTAAATAGAAAAAGATGTGTGAAACGATTTGTGCAATATAACCACCAATGAGCATATGTAGCTCTGCCCTAATGTCCTCGTTCTGCCTGTTCTCCTGTCACAGGTTGATGAAGACGTAGCTCTGGACCAAGCTGTGAAGTTCTGCCAGATACAGTTGGCCACTTCTGCCCAAAGACAGGTAAAACACTTTTAACTCTGCATGCTCTTCTGCCATCTTTCTGCTACCTCTACAATGTGTCTCCCCTGTGCATTGTAGCTCATACTGACCTCTGAAACTAGAAAACCAATGGGAATCCATTGGTACCAACCTCGTCATACTAGCTTGTCACGAAGGAGGTTAAATAACGCTCCAAACATAAGCTACATTTTGGCAAGGAAAAACTGTCACGGTCATTTTTAAAGGGGTCCCTTGACCTCTGACCTCAAGATATGTGAATGAAAATGGGTTCTATGGGTACCCACGAGTCTCCCCTTTACAGACATGCCAACTTTATGATAATCACATGCAGTTTGGGGCAAGTCATAGTCAAGTCAGCACACTGACACACTGACAGCTGTTGTTGCCTGTTGGAAATCAGTTTGCCATGTTATGATTGGAGCATATTTTTTATGTTAAATGCAGTACCTGTGAGGGTTTCTGGACAATATTTGTCATTGTTTTGAGTTGTTAATCGATTTCCAATAATAGATGTATACATATATTTGCTTAAAGCAAGAATATTTGTCCACTCCAATGTTGATATGAGTATTAAATACTTGACAAATCTTCCTTTAAGGTACATTTTGAACAGATAAAAAATGTGCGATTAATTTGCTATTAATCTCGATCAACTATTGACAATCATGCAATTAATCGTGATTAAATATTTTAATCAATTGACTGCCCTAATTTAAACAAACCATACGTCAACAGGGAAATAAAAGCCTCGCCAACCAGGCAATTACGCTCACAGACCGCTATAAGCTGGCTGGAGCTTTCTCTGGAGACCGGTCTCGTAGACAAGAGGCTTTTATTTCCCGGCAGTCGCCGGCTTACTGTCACGGCAGTTTGTGGAGCTTCTAAACTTCGAAGACGTTGGCGCAAATGTTCGATTCCCCATCAATTTTCGTAAAACTGCCAATATTCAAAATCTATACAGTTAATTTCATTCCTCAAGAAGTCTCAGAAGTGAATTTAGTGATGAAATAGCTAAAAAAAATGTAATAGCTAAAAAAAATGTAAAAAAAAACTTGCTGTTTTTGGCCGCTGTTGTTGTGACCACAGACCCGTACCATTCCAGCGCTTTGCATTGTGGGATACAGTAGGGGAGGTAAACTGGTCCAATGCGTGATGGAGATTTTTCCAAACAAGTACGACATCCAGTTATTTTTGGCATACTGTAGATTTTACTTTTGTTTGCCTGCTGCATACTAAATGCTACATTTTCGCCAAATCAGTATGTACTACTAGTATAGTATGCAGTTTCGAATACATGCAGTCTTGCAGAGTAAAGATTTGATGATTTAAGGCTTTACTCAAAACAAGTTTAAGATTCAGCAGCAGTATTTTGTTTTGTGACTTGATGAACACTGTTTTACGTAGCCTTTAAACGAAAGGCAAAAGAAAATATCCAGTCATGAAGTCATTATAACGGCAGGTAAAAGCTTAACCGAGCAGATAATATCTGATAAGTTACAACCATCATGGCACTACTCTGACACACTAAAGTCTGGTTTCCATCATATCAAACTTGTGTTTTTACCAGCCAAGCTTAAAAGATCTATCTGAGGTGTCCCGATGTTGTACACCCCACCCAGCTGCCAATCTAAGCAGGTTGAATGCTAATTTTACTTGTCAGCTATTTGGCTTATAATAGCAGGTTTGACACGCAGCATCTGTAGTAAAATGTGCTAAACTGATGAGTAACTTCAAGTCTATCCTGCCTCAGCCTGCCAGTGCTAAATATAGCCTAAAAGCGAGGTGTGAATGCTCCCTGTTGTCCCTTCAGCTTCACTCTGTAGTTGCTAAACTTGTCATCGTTTCAATTGAGCATCGGTATGCATGTTGCTTATTTGCACAAGCAGTGTGCATATAATTTACCCGGCAAAATGACAGCATTATCTATAAACATTAAATATGTATGTCTAATTGTAGTTCTAATGGGTTCAGCTAAACCAACTATTAGCTCAGCTTTGTCTTCAGTACTCATATTCTTCATGGAATCATTAGTTGCTCTGCCTCCATCCTGTGGCGCCAGTGGCGGTGACTCCCTCTTCCTCGCATCCCTCCTCCTGCCCACACAGTCGACAAGGGTCTCTCTGCCCACATCCTGTTGTCACGGTGATGTTCCCCCGAACCTCAGGCTCACAAGAAGTAGCTGTGGGCAAAATAAATCTCTGTTTTCCTGATTCACTGATCGCATCATCTTATTTTCTGCATGAATCTTTTTTGTTGTCTTTGTTCATTTTTGTCTGTGCATTCGTTTGTCTGATGTTCACGCATAAACACACGACACAGAGATAATGGTGCAGATGAGGCACAGAACTACAAGCCACATTTCTCAAATGTGTGTGGTTGGAAATCAGATTTTGTTTTTACTGAAACAAGTTGTGTGGGCACTTTTGAAATCAGGTTCCAGTTGTTTATTTACATGTATAAATCTCCCTAATATCTTGATGCACTTTGTGTCCACAGCAAATGTTTTAAAATGCTTGTGTTGTATTTAACTTCCATGTTTATGTGTAATTATTGTGCCACCAGCTCATGTCGTGGTTTTCATTTGGTTGCACTTGTAGTGGGAAATGTGAGCAGGCACCTTGGAGTTCTCAGCTCGAGAACATGAGACATTCTTGCCTGCTTCTTACAGATTCACACATCCCTTGAAGCCCCCACAAGTGCAAAGCGAGATCTGCTCGCGTAGTGCTGAGCCGCAAAAACTGTATGTGTTGTAGGGCTGTGTATTGGCAAGAATCTTGTGATACAATACGTATCATGATACTGGAGTAACAATTAGATAATTGCGATACTGTAAGCAAGGCGAAATGTTGCAGGTTTTCTTTTTAATTTAATTTTAGGAAAACTGTCCTAGTATAAAGAACATACCAGAAATATACACTATTCTAGAATGGGCAAAAACAACAAATATATACTGCATGCAGAAAAAACTATATGTTTTTTGCCCAAAACTGCATGTGATTATCATAAAGTGGGCATGTCTGTAAAGTGGAGACTCGTGGGTACCCATAGAACCCATTTTCTTTCACCTATCTTGAGGTCAGAGGTCAAACAACCCCTGCAAAAATGGCCATGCCAGTTTTTCCTCTACAAAATTAGCGTAACTTTGGAGCGTTATTTAGCCTCCTTCACAATAAGCTAGTATGACATGATTGGTACCAATTGTTTTCTAGTCTCAGTATCTCCACTTTATCTTTAAAACTGAGCCTGCTACAACCTCCGAAAGATCGAATAGCGGTCGGGCCCGACTGCGGGCCAAAGCATGATAAGGCTACATGACCTGTGCTCTTTGTTACGGCCACTGTCTGATATATTTTCATAATCTTTTTGCTTTCTACTCTCTTCTTGGGGAGATGGTGCCGCTCTTTGAGAGACTGGATGGAGGTACTTCATTAAAACACTCCAGTGTCACCTCCTGTATATCAGCAGACTTGGAAGAATGCTGACTCGTCATAGGAGAATATGGCTTCATAAAGGAGCACCAGTGTCAGTCCCTCCCTTTTGGGCAGGCAGTTTAATTAAAATGTTCCGTTGGCCGGTCTTTCAAATGCGTTGGAAAGATGACCGAACCTGTACGCGACGACTACAGCTGTTCTAATCTGATTTAAAGCCCAATCTCGCTAATTGCACAGAATCATCTTTCATTTCATATTGTGAGACCTCTGCTCGGCTGCCAGCAACCCACTCTCACCACACATAAAACACTCGGGAGACCTACAGACCGGCCGCACGCTATGTGCTGCAATTTTCTCAGGTACTGTGTTTTTCTGAAGCACACGGTCCAGCTGACTTGTTGGTGTCTTTGTTGGCGATGTTTAATTCATGAGATATGAATCATCAAAGCTGGCTGTGGAGCTGCTGCATGCCTGAAGCTGCCGTGTGCCGCTCTGCATTGAGCTGAAGGATCTGTCTAAGCTTTCTGAGGGCTACTCTTGTTTGTTTGATTTGCCTGCGCTGTGCTGTGTGAATCCCGTGGGGAGCTCCGTCATACACTGCTGTTATTCAGAGCACAATTTGACTTAGACTCCCAGCAGAGAGCCTGTTATTGCCAAATTATCTTGTGCTAACATAGTGTATCTGTCAAAGGCTGCTTGTCGTGTGTGGCTTGTGAAATCTTGACAAAACTGGAATACATTTAATAATCAAATTTGCCTCTGACTTAGAAGCCCTCTCCGTCGCAAAGTTGTATAATTTTTACGTGCCTGCATAATTAATGCAGTTCAATTCTGTGTATCCTAGTAACACCGGATGTAAAATAATTTCTCCAGTTTGTTAAATGTTGCCACAGTTCAAAGACTGAAGAGCTGGGATTAAAGGCTTATAAAGGCTAGTTTTCATCCCAACTTTTCATCTGTTTAAAATTGAAAACTAGAGAAGGTGTATTCATTTATTTTAACCATGCTCCTCGGTGTTGCCATGACAGCGGCTGTGGGAGCAGGGCGGCTGTTGTCACAGGTTGTTTGTGCAGCTCTTGTGTTTGTAAGTGGTCCTCAAAAGGACACACAGGAAAAGTGGCTCAGAGGGATGTAGAGCTGAGCTCCTCGCTGGCACCCAACAACACAGAGTCCAGCACACACGTAAGCCTCTGAAGCCCCGGGGGGGATGACATCGCAACTCCGTAAAGGATTTCATTACTTATGGGAAAGACCCTAGACTGATATCGCTGATGTGTTGTTTGAAAAGTGCAGTGGTATCGACTGAGAGAGATTCTGTCTCCAGGGGAGAAGGATGTACGCTTCTCTGAAATCTACCTGAGCAGAGGAAGGGTTAACGCTACAGATGGATCCCCAAGGTCAGTCACTCACACCTCCTCACGACCAATGCTCTTCTTCTTCTTCTCTCTCCCAACAGTCTGCCGGCGATGCCCCGACCACACCCAAGTACACCAAGGACCACCGAGACATCTTCTTCCCCGCCTCCCTGCCGACGCCCGTCCTGCTCAGCCACACCGCCTGCCACCCGCTGTCCGCCCCGGAGGGTCTAGCCAAAGTGGTGTACGAGCCCCTGAGCAAGTTATCCAGACCCCAAGCCTCGGGCTTCCACGATCAGCCGCAGCACAGGAGAGCAGCTAGCCACCCTGCTGCAGCCATGGCCTTCCTACCACACACAGGTACAGTGGCCTCCACTCCCAACATCACTATACAGTTGTTTAGTGTTTTTGCCACAATGTCATGTACACACATATTAACACAAATGTATGCGTTCTCTGATGCTTGGAAGTAGGGTTGTAACGGTATGAGATTTTCACGGTACGATAACCATCTCAGAAAGTATCACAGTTTCATGGTATCAAGGTATTACACTGTTATTGTTATTGTTATTGCTAGTAGTAGTAGTAGTAGTAGTAGTAGTAGTAGTAGTAGTAGTAGTAGCAGTAGCAGCAGCAGCAGCAGCAGTAGTAGTTACAAGGGCCTTAATGGAATGAGGACAGAATTATAAACCTGATTAAAACAAAATATCATGCAGCTACAATATGTTATATAACTTAAGAATGTTAGTTTACGTGTTACCAGCAGTAATTAACTACTAAATGAAAAATAACATCAGCTGTGAGCTTTTAAAATACTGTCCTATGACTATTATCATCTACTGTAGGTGCGTGACAGTGCAGCCAGACTGCTCCTGTCTGCATCTTTGACTCACCTTGATACGGTTACAACCCTACATGGAAGATTTTAGAGATAAAAAAAAATGCTCTTTTGCAGTTCAGTCTGTGAAGATCCTGAAAGTGCTTTAGTCCCTGTGACCAGCAGGGGGCGCCTGTGGACTTCCACAGATCTGTTACATAACAGCAGACTCTGACTCTGGCTGGCCTGCTTGTATTTTTGCCTTTTGGGTTTTGTCAGTTCCCCATCAGGAGTTTTAAAAAATCGGTGTTCTCCAGATTGTGACTCTTTTTCTGAGCTTCTGGAGGGGTTTGGCATAATAATCCTCATAATGAATAATCTGGCTTGCTGTTCATCGCATGTTTAATATCTAAAGATGTTATTCCTGCACCCAGTGTGTTCAGCCTGAATTCACCTGATAAAAAAAACTCAACCTGTGAATCTTCATCATGCAGTATTTGGTATTTTTCTTTCTAGTTATTACATGTAATTATTATGTAGAAGGTTCTAATAATCATTAGATTTCTGTATGATGATAGTGGAGCCATTAGAGGGCAGTAAAAATCATTCGGAGACACTGAAGGCAATCCTCTTGTTGTTGAGGCAGCTTTCATTTCAGATAAGTGCTCAGTAAGTGAAGCTACTGCGTTTGGCTCTCTTCCTGTTTATGGTCACACGCTTTTTACTGCAACCTCTGAAACCGTAGCCTAATTTGACCTCTTTGATATTCGTAGACATCTTGCAGGCAACAAACTTGAAGGTAGATGTTGTTTTTGACCCTGAAGAGTATTGTATTACATGGACTTTACCCCAAATCTACTTTAAATCGAGCAGAAACATCTAAGCTCACAGTACGCATTTCAGAAAAATATACACATAAATGAGTCAAGAGTTAATATGAAATCATGTAATGAGTAAACATTTCCCTCCTCTCATACAATAATTCATATAAAGGCAAACATTACTGATAAAAAGGCAAAAATTCTACAGCATCAGAAGTCAATACATATTTGTTGATGTCTTCTGTTTGCAGCTGGTGACAACCTTATGTCTTGTTTTTGTTTATGTGGCGCTAACATTTTCTATACATTTAGACATGCATATATATACATCTATCTATACATTTATGATGTGTACTCTTGACAAAATCAGTTACTGTAAGGCTGCTCTGCAAATGAATTTCAAAATACAAATATGTTTTTTGTGAGTAAAAAATCCCCTCAAGTGCAAAGAGCTTTAATGAATTAGCTGTCAGGCAGAGCGCTCTGCAGCACCGCAGTATTCATCTTGTTTTTGTCCTTAATTAGAAAAACCACAATGCTGCTTCACAGCGAATTTTACAGAGCTCTGTCTCAGGTTTGCCTGAGTCCATCTTATCACCTATTACAGCATCTGGACTCTGAAGGTCATGTGACAAGCACATGTTTCATCATAAATCCAGTTTACTGAAAGTGTCTATAACCAGTAGCTGCATATTAGCAATCTGTGTGGATCTGTGAAGATTTCCTCAAGTTCTTAAAGTTGGATGACCTTTGAAAGTGTTGCAAATTCATACAGATACAACTGCACTCGCAGGTTAGCATAAAGCACTAATGGTTCCCTTGTCAGCATTAGATCATTTTTGTATAGCTGTCTAATGAAGGGAACTTTAAAGTCCCCATCAAAGAGACGTTGCCAGATAATTGTCTGCCAAATAAATGCCAAAATGTAAAGAATGATTTAATGGTATTTCTACATCAGAATACTTACGTCATCTTTACTTAATGTGTCCTTGAAACTGTCAATTCTTCATTAGGTGTTGTGAATTTATGCCACAGGGGACTTGATGACTGCCACAGAAATCCTGCTGCGATTATCTTTGTTGGCAGGGGATCCGATCATTAATTATGTGTTTTTGTGAAGAATTACTAGGGCTGCTCAATTTGGGAAAAAAACATCTAATTGTGATTATTTTTGACTGATACTGTAATTGCAATATGATATGCAATATTAGAGGGAATTATCATTTTTACATCGTTATGCTCATTTTCATTAAAAACACATTAAAATGATTATGGTGTGATTTTCTTCAGGGATCTGTACCAAACAATGATGTTTTCTTAAGTCTGTAGAATATGATGTGTAGGCCAGGACATCTCTGCAACATGACAATATGTAATTTAAAATGGTATTTTGACATCCACTTTAACTAATATTGTGCCTCCTGCGATTTGAAAATTGCAGTGGGTCATATTTTGATAAATATTGGATTAATTGTGCAGCGCTGAGAATTGCAAATATTGTAAAGCTGCCAAATACTACAAGGGGCCCACGGTGCTGATGTAAAGCTTTAACATGTGTTTTGTTTGTGTATCATTTGTGTCCACAGAGGAGCGGGAGGAGCCCTCAGAGGGACTCGCGTACCGACAGCAGGAGTCACACCTTTGTCAGCAGATGAAACTCGCCACCGTCTCCCAGGGACAGGAGTCAGCAGCAGGCTGGTTCCAGGAGGAAACCGCCACATGTAGCACCGCACAACCTTGTTCAGGTCAGAACTGATGATATTCCAACATAAACATATAAACTGTACCTAACATGACTTTCAGTGGCTTCATGTGCCTTGAAGTTGTTCTAATATTTAGAAATGTGTTGTTATTTTTCCATCTCAGACCAGCAGCAGTATGCCAGCGATGATCAGTCAAAACTTCCAGACCCCAGCCGAATCCGCTCCCGTGTCCCACCCAACATGCCAAAGCTTTACATCCCTTCCACCGTTACCAAGTTCCCACCAGAAATTACAGTAACACCTCCCACACCCACCCTTCTCTCCCCCAAAGGCAGCATCTCAGAGGAAACCAAACAGAGACTTAAGGTAGGAAGTTTGCCTCTACATGTGTGTTTCTGTGTGAGTGATCATACATGCATACATACATACATACATACATACATACATACGTGAGTGATCATGTACATGCAACTCTTTAAAAACGTTGCATGATCCTGTTTTAAATCAATCTAAAATAAAAACACAATAGCGAGAGCACTCATTCTTTTTGCAGCGGAAAGCTAAGCTTCTGTCTTTCCTGTCATCATGTTGCGTTACGTTCGGAACGGTCAGCTCGTAAAAATTAGCATATGTCCCAGAAAAAAAAGTACATAGTTGAAATAATGTTAGTTGTGTTGAGAAATATTTTGTTCATGTTTCTACATTCATAATTGTTTGGGAAAACAAATATGATTTGAAGATACTCCAAGAAATGACATCACAATAAGCAAAAAATATCAATGTAGGCACTGGGGAAATGTTTCTTTTGCAGATTAAACTATCAATACACCTTTGCACTCTGCTCATAAAAATGAGCATATCTCAAAAACTAAAAATATACGTAGTTCAAATAATTTATGGAGTTTTAGAAATATTTTGTTCATGTTTCTACATTTAGAAATCTTTTGGATCAAAAGGTTTTGTATGTTTATTTTGTGAAATTGTATCCAAAAGCATGTCATATTTTTTTATTTTTTTTTTATTTATGACACAATTTCAATACTTTTATCAATTATTATGATTAATTGTCTTACATAATCATTTAGCTTAGGTTGTACAGCTTTTAGGGATATAACGCATGAAAAAACTAACTGAAAAACATTAAGATACTGACCTCAATGATGAATGAAATTACATCACAATAAGCAAAAATACCAGTGCAGGCACTGGCGGCCCATTTCTATTGCAGAGTTCAGGTTAAAGTCCTGACACACCAAGGCGACGGTCGCCCGTCAGACAGTTTGGGGCCTTCGGCGAGCATCTGTCGCCCTAGTTTTCTGCGGTGTGTCCCACACCGTTGGCTCTAGTCTGTCTGTGTCTGAGGTTTTTCGGCTGATTCAGCATATTGAATGCAGCAGAAGAAAAACGGAAGTAAGGAAAGCAAGTCAACGAGTAAAGTTGAGATGAAAAACACAGAAGGCTCTTTTAATTTTTCCTTTTCATCTCATCTGATCATTCTCATTCTGATAAGTCCTCGGTCTTCCGGTTTCCATTTTTGATTGACAAATACAGACTACCGCCGCCTGCTTGAGTGGAGAGTTATTTCATCTCACGCAGGCGCAGAACGTACGTGCTAACTGGCCGTAGGCCGTCATCTTTTCGGTGTGTTCAAGTGCAACTTGTCAGCCAAAACAAAGGCGACGTGAGGCGACGCAACAGGCGGCCTTCGTCGCCTCTAGTTCTCTAATATCGGGTTGGTGTGTCTGGGGGCTTTAAACTGTAGCCTAGTCTAACACTCAACTTGTCCCCTGCTGTCTGCTCCTTTACAGAACGTCATCCTGTCATCTCAGTCTGCAGCCACAGTCAAAAAGGACACTCTGAGCCAGCCGGCGCTGGAGGTGCAGGAGACATCCAGCCAGGAGTCGTCCCTGGAGAGCGAGTCGGACGAGGAGGACGATTACATGGACATCTGAGGCGCCGACGGCCTCGCGTGTACGCTGAAACTGAACATGGCCTTTGGTATACATCACTGCAGCTGTCTTTGTTGATGCTAACGCTCCCTCACGTGCGTTACAAAAAAAAAAAGCACTCCCAAACTGAAGAAAATGCAGTATTCTCATCACCTGTCGTGTCACCGTGTCGCTCTGCTCGTCAGCCTCGATGGTGTAAGACAGACGACGATGGCTTTAGTCTCACAGCATGTCTGTAATGTGCCATTTATGCATATCACACATCGAGCTCTCCTGCACCGCCACCGTACACTGGATCCGGCGAGAAAGACTCTCAGCCTTTAAAGCCAACCAGTCCCGTGTTTATGCATCTTTTTTTTAATGTTGTGTGCTAACTGTATCTCCAAGCAGCAGCTAAATCCTCGCCAATCTGAGGTGCCTCAGTCTGGACTGACGCTCAGCAGCACATACCTGCAGTCCACCACTTAGATCACTTACGTTGGCATGGTAATTTCATCTGCATCGGTACATAATGTATTTCAATCAACACAAAGGTGAAATGAGGACAATCGGCTGCATTCGAGGTTCGTCCGTGGAGCCTCACAACCTGTAGCAGATTGGAAATGTTTACACTTATTAACGTTTGGGATGTTTTTCAGTTGGCACTTAACTTTGTGCTATTTTTGTATTCTTGTAATATTTTGTCCCATATATATGTATATATATATATATTTTATTTTCTTTCGAGTGCATTTGTAGCTAAGAGGAACAGTTCTTACCAGGAAAGATGTCCTGTCACCAGCACTGATCTGAATGATACGGAAAGAGGTTTCAGTTATTATGAATTAGCTTTTGTACATATCACAATCCAAATATCCTTTCCAATGCGTTTGGCTTTAAATGGGTTGAGTATTAAGCTGGACACGTGTGTGAGAGATGTGTGAGAGTGTAAACATTAAGGTGAAGGTCACTTCGATTCCAGTCAACTCAGGAAGGGACTCGCTGTGAACGGTTGCTTCACGTGATCGCTCCTGATTTCAGTGGAATTGAACTGCATGCCGAGGAAGACTTTCTAATATAGATGCCTTTCCATTGAAACCGTTTTGGTAAATGTGTCACAATTATAGCTCAACTCAGAGGAAGACAACAGAATGTTTTTTACAGATTGTTTTCTATAAAAAAAAAGAGAGATATTTACTGATTTATGTTTCTTGAAAGCTGTCTACAAATAGTTTTTAAAAAGAACACAAATGAATAATTGTAAACTATCGCCCTTGATATCAAAAAAAAGTTTTGGATTATTTTTTGTTTGTTTATTTTTTTGGTGTAACATAGTGTTTTCTATTGTTCTTCTGGGAATGTACCACAGCTAAAGAGCTTGGCCCGGTTCCCCCCCCAGCTCAGGCTGCAGGAGGGGAACTGTTCTCTCTGTCTGGACTGAATGCATTATAGATGTCAAACCAAAAATATATTTGAGAAACACATATTTGTTCTGCGTGCTTCTTCAAATACCATCCAGATCATCTGCATAACGGGTTATCAACATGGGTCCTTGCATCAGGTAACTTAGACCTCCTGAACTTTCTGAGAAAAACTGTAAAGCCCCATTTCCACCGCAGGAACTTTCCCCCTGAACTAAGAACCTTTTTAAGAGAAAGTTAGGTTCTGCTGTCTGCCTCCCGACTCATTCAAAAAAAAAATTAACTAATAGCAACGGGGAAATGACGGCTTTATCCACACAGCTTGAGTTACATCAATAAATTAATAATATGAATTAATATGAACCAGGAAAATAAATTTGTACTCATAATTTGACAGGATTTTACCCTTTAGTTCACTGCTGTAATGCTTTAGAGTGACAATACTCTTGTATCAAGATCAAGTATATATGTATTCCTAAATTTATTTTATTTCATTTTCCAGGTTTTTAAGAGAGACCTAAGCCAAGAGGGCAGCATAAAAATACATAAGGGGGCAACTACAAACGAGTATAAAGAATATCCTGTTAGGATGTCAAAGGAGAATGTTAAATTGAGCCACTTAGTTTTTAAAATCACAAGACCCAACTAGTGAGGTTTGGTTTTAACGTTCATTATGTCTGTCGTTTCATATTAATTTCTGAGAAATCAGCAGGTGAATCCTGGACGAGCTGGGACGTCTGCATGCCTCCAGGACTGTTGGAAGACATTCAAGTATTCTGGAAAGAGTAAAGGTGACGGTCACTCACTAAAACACCACACATGGGCACAACATTTTAACAGTGACCGCTAATTTATTTACAGTCAAGTTTATTTTCTGTGTGTGTTTTGACTATGAGACCGAAAACACATTATTTAAATCGGTAACACGCTCTTTGTGTTACTGATTTGTACTTTGCGTTTCACACTCCACACTTTATCGTGGTTTCCTTTGGCTGATAATTAAACACTTACTGTATAAACTATATATAGAATAATAATAATAATAAAATTGATAATAAAAATAAATAAATAAAAATAATAATAAAAACAAATACATTTAAACAATTATTTTAAAGAGAATAAAAAATAAATATAAACTCAATTTTCTGCCATATTAAACTGCTCTTAAAACTGCCAATTAGTAAATCCCTCAGGCTAATATGAAATTATAAAACCACCTGACAAATGTTTTATTGCCGGATAGTCAAGTCAAATCATCTTTATTTATATAACCCCAAATCACAAATTTGCCTCAAAGGGCTTCACAATCTGTACAGTACACAACACCCTCTGTCCTTAGACCCTCGATTCAAGTGAGGAAAAACTCCCCCAAAAAAACATTCAACAAGAAAATAATAAAGTAAAGGCATTTGTGAAATCTATCTTGCTTTTAAATCATTTTGAAATCTGAAAAAAAGCATCCTCTTCCGGTGGAGCTGTTGGCTCTCTGACTCCTGCAGCCGCCAGACCACCCCGCTGACCACATTGACTTTGTGGTCAAAGGGCTTGTACACCGTGGTGTGAAGTCTCCGACACGAGGGAAGTCATTAGTCTTCATTAGCAACTTCCAGGAGTTTCTTATGAAGTGCTGTGAAGTTGTCATTTGCCCCCTTTGCCAGGCAAGCTCGATTTGAGGTTTGTTTTCTTATGTGGTGGACCAAATGTGAGCTCGCCCGGCCCCTAGTCGCTGCATATGAGATCACAGTCACTCCAGAGTCAGGTCAGGGATGCCAGAGAGGATAATGCAACAGATTATTTTCACAGTAAAGAACTTTGTTTTTTATAATCTCTGCAAGGAAATTGACGAATTTGCCTTTACCCTAATAAAATCTGATTGATTAGTTTTCTTGTTGAGAAAAACACAGCTTGGGTGTTGTTTGTATGCAGATCTTTAGATTAAAGTTCTCTGCTGTGCCATGAACTAGACATGTCAATCACAACACAGCATCTCAAAGCAGATAAAGTGAAATTAGAATCGACCTGTTGTCAGGTATTTCCCCCGCCATGTGAGATTGTTCGGTCTCCTGCGACATCGTGTTGTCTCCAGCCACGGGGCTGCTATCTCTGCAAACCCCTCAAAGTGGCCAATTAAGCATCAAAAGGGCATGCTGCATGGCTAATGTGAGCGAAAGGTGTGAGATTTCTCGTCAGTCCACTCCGGGGGCTCTTTATTGGGCTGCCGGAGAGCCGTCTGATCCCCGGGCCCTGGCTGTATATTGGCAGCTGTTAACTGTCGAGCACAAGGGGGATCGGTGCAGTTAAAGCAAATGGCCAAAAGACTGACACCTGGGAGGTGGAACATCGCTGCCAAAGGTGATCCAGGAGGAGTAGACGCAGGAAGGGAAGCCACAGTGGAATCAGGCACGAGATATATGGGGAGGAATCAGCTGTAGCTGAAGATATCTAAAGGATTCCTGCTGCCATCCCTCATTAGTTACTCTAAAATGATATTAAAGGGGAACTACGGCCATTATCAGAATTCATACACGTTATTCCTATGGTCTAAGACAGTCCAGAAATATTAGTAAACATGAACAACTCTCTCCCAAATCCAAAAACTAGAGTGCTAAAACTCAAACTTGTGATGTCATAGGATATAAAGTGTGGAGTTGCTCCATGGACAATGAATGGGAGAGATGTTCTAGATGACACTGAGAGCACCCAGGGGAATGATCTGAGGATATGGGAACATTTTCTGTTTCACAACTGACAACACTAAAATAGAATAAAGCTCATTTGGGAATAAAAAAAAGAAATACAAACATACTGTGGATAGTCACATTTCTTTAATTTTTATCCTTCATGGTTTTAGTCTAGTTTTACTGTAGTTTTAGTCACCGAAAAATAATTGATTGATTTTAGAGAAAATGTTTTCTCTCTTTATTTTGTCAGCTATTTTTTTTTTTTTTTAAATCTTAGTCCTTTTGAGTCATCAGATTATATTGAACATTTCTGTCATATATCTTATTATCTGATGAAAACCACAGGTTGAATGATTAAGAATGCAGCTTTGCTGTTATTTCGAGTCCTCCTGAATGACTGCGCTCATTAGTGATGCACGGTTCAGTCACACCCACAAGGTCCATTATGAGAGCCAATCTGCACCGCCCAACATGTAAAAATATGCGTTACTCAACCACCCTAACCCGACCTGACCTGCAAACCGCCAACTTTATGCATTATGGTAGCACAGCTGTAAGGATTGCGGTGTGAGACAAGAAGGACAGAGACAAACTGAGTGCCGCCGAGACAGAGTGAAGGGAAGAGATGGTGGAAGGTGACAAAAATAAAGAGAGATTTTGGTAAAGTTTTTATGTTTTTAAACTACATTTTAGTCTCGTCTTTTTTCGTCAACGATATTGCATGTTTGATATCGTCTCTGTAAGTGCTTAATGGCATCGGTGCTGTCTCATCATCGTCTCGTCTTAGTCATGGAAACAAAGCTCGTTGACGAACATATTTTGTCATAGTTTTCGTTGACAAAATTAAAACAGCCTCCCATTCACTGTCTATGGAGCAGCTCCAGACTTTATACCCTATGACATCACAAGTTTGAGTTTTAGCACTCTAGTTTTTGATTTGGGAGAGAGTTGTTCATGTTTACTTATGTTTTTTGGACTGCCTTAGACCATAGGAATAACGTGTATGAATTTTGAAAATGGGTGTAGTTCCCCTTTAAGTAGCTGCATTCACACAGTATATTTACGGCCTTGAACAAAATCCACCATGTGTTTGGTTTGCAGTGCTTATCAATCTTCTCCAGATGACTTCCCTGATGTGTCATCCAGTCCAAATCGCCCCCATGCTGGCTGTTACATAAGGCTGTAATGCCTCCCGGTCCCGGAATTTGTCCCCAGGCCATTCACCGAGGCCTTCACCAGTCACACCTGTCACCTCCAGACTCAGTGCGTAATGGGATTGACACTGTCGCTGCTGAAACGTACACCTCAGCTCAGACACCGACACACTCCGCTGCCAGACCCGCAGTAGTGACTTGCAGCAGAGAATTTATCATCGAAATCGCTGTAATTCTCGCGGCGTCATCCTCTTAAACACTCAGCAGAGCCGTGTGACCTCTCTGCCCCGTGAAACAGTGGAAGGGAAGGGAGGTGGGGGGAGCTGAGCTAAGTGAGGAGAGCCACACTGAACCTGTGATTAATAACTCCTCGACAACAGTTGGTTTCACATGAGGAGGATAAAAACACATCGCACTTCCTCAAGGCCAATGTTGTGCCACAGAGGAGGGTGGGGAGGTGGTCCCGCATCAGGACATTTAACATGACTAAATGATCTCTGCATCTTTAAGTGCATCATTACAAGCCGAATGTTATTATCCTTTTTATTCTACATCGACCTGCGCACAGGAGCCCTAAAGAGGGTCGTCAATATGTTCACACTGAAGACTTTCTAGCAGTGAACGTCTCTCTTTTTGCTGATTCTACAGAGTGCCGTGCTGCGTTTAAGACTGTGGGACCAAACATTGCTTTTTAAAAAGACCATATATTGCATGTGGTTTTTAGTATTTAAACTGTGAATCCTTTGTGAATGGGTGTCAGGGAGCTCACAGAAGACATTGTATGCAGCACGCAGACATGAGAATACAATGATAAATGTGAGTGGAAGTGGTGCGTCTGTGCTAGAAAAAGAGGTTGAATGAGATGTGAAAGTCCCTTCAATTCAAATGTTCATGTCAGTGGAAACAAGAGGGGGGACTGTGGTTTAATTTTGTGCCTCTATGCTAACGCTCCGCAGCGTTTTGCATTTGTTTTGCCTGCGGTAGCGTGGCCTATGAATGACAACCGTGGATTTTTGCCTGGATGTGGATGGTGGGAGGAACGGCCGGGGTTGTTGTGGCAGCTTCTTTATTCTCAGACCCCTCCTGTCCCATTCAAGGCCGACTTGGGCTCGTGGTGCTAACTGGCTGTTAATTGCCTGCCTACACACAAGGCTTTCTCCACATGCAGAAACCAGCTCCTTCAAGGGAAACTAGCCTAATGAGATTATCTATCAGAGCATGGGCCTGTCTAGACACCCCAATACACAACCCCCGCCCACCCACCTACCTACCTCTGCATGCAGAGGACGCCCCCAGGTAAAAGTTACCTGCAGAAAGAGTCATTACGTCATTATGGGTTTATACCCACTGCGTAATTTCTCTGATGGAGAAAGCTGAGAATGTAGAGAAGAGTAAAAGTGATTGTATATTTGAGGTCAGAACATTTTCTTTTGTTTGTTTTTTTATCTAATTTCAGATCTCTGTAAAGGGCATGTGCAATAATAAGTGTCAGAATAATAGTTCTTGTAGGAGCTATTTATTTGTTGTTGGTATTTAGTCGTTGTTTTACTAATAATAAGTAGTATTGTTTGATTTTTTTTATTGTAGATATTTACTTTATTTAGATTTTGGTAATTTTCTTTTGCTCGTTATTTGTTTAGTTTATTTTTCTTGTTAAGTATATGTCGTATTTTTGCGTAATTAGTACTTTGATTTCTTTTGTTTATGAATTAGGTAAAACTGTGGGCACCCGCGGTTATTTAGGTAGGTAAACAGATAGGACCAGCATGCATCTGGGGTGCGCTTATGTTTTTTTACCAGAACAAGAGAGGCAGCGACATCCATGTTTTCTTTGTGCTTGCTTTTTTGGATAAATAAATCATCAGAAACATACATTTTGCATGGACAATGGACTCTTTTGCCTGCATAAACCTAAAAAAAGTTAGATTTTTCCAACAAATGGCTACTACAACAGCTCCTCCAGTGAACACAAACACACAGGACTCTCTCATTTAAACCTATCCTCCATTGTATTTCTATCAGCTTTGTTAAATGTACTATACTGAGTATTTACCACATTGCACAAACACACTAAATGCCGTTTTGGCGTTTGGTTATGTCCGTGTGAATGAATATTTACTCAGATTCTGGTGCCGCCGCGAGCACCCCGATCCGCAGCAGGGAAGTGCGTCCATATTTGTTTTAAAGTCTCTTAGCAGTTAATAAAGGTGCATTTCCTTCATCCCCCTTCCTGTGGGGACGGTATCAAGGCTCTGTTAAGTCTCTTTGATTTCCAGCACCCTCCAATCACAGCAGGGCCTCTGACTCGTCATTGTGCCACTTCAAAGCCTGGGAATGGCTCTCTTGACCCCACCCACTCCGGGGCTCCCCTTAAAAGTCACGGTCACCAGTCCAGCAGGACTTATGGTCTGTGAGATATCTGCTGCAACAAGACTGATCGACCTTCTGACTCCCTGAGCTGCTGGATTTCTCTTTTTTTTTTACACACGAGGCAGGAGATCAGAGCTGAAGGAACACTTGGATATCACGAATACTTGGATTGCTTATTGGCCCTCAGTGCATGAAGCTTTTCTTGTGCTGCTTCTGCTGAACCAGAACAATGCAGTCCATCAGAGGTGAGTGGCTGAGCTCTTCAATCAATAACTCCAATTTCCCAACCCGTGTTGTCTTTAGCTGTTTCTTGATCCTATCCCTTTTTACTGAAGCGTGTGGCTATGACGATTCACTTTTAGACTTGAAGCCCAACTTCAGCGGCCCTCCTCCCTCCTCCATGGCTGCCGGCCCTGATGCCTATCTCCAGGGCAACATCAGGATGACCCTGGAGGACCCTGAGCTCTGGAAGAGCTTCCATGAAATAGGAACAGAGATGATTATCACTAAACCGGGCAGGTGAGATGACAGAACATATCAAAAAAATGTAATGCAAAATGTTTGGAAAGTATTTTTTCCTCACATGTCCCCTTCTGTGTTTTCCAGGAGGATGTTTCCACACTGTAAGATTAACCTGTCCGGCCTTATTCCGTGTGCCAAGTACATCTTACTGGTTGACATGGTGCCTGAGGATGGTTTTAGGTATAAGGTAAGTTATTTTTCCTTCACTTATGAATGAGTTTCATATTGGTATCAGACATTTTTAGTCAAGAAAAACTTACTTTTTAAAGTAGCCTTGACTTCCCACAGTCATGGCTTTGGCTTCACATTTCCCTCACTGGTTACCAGAACCCCCAGACAAGACAAGACATCCCCTGTTTATCACCTCCCCCCCGCCCCCCTGACATTGTACATCAAAGGGTGCTATCTCTTCCTGTTTTTCTATCCCCTGCTGGGAGCCCACTGTACTACCCCCTATCTCTGTGGGTGGTGCCGGCCAGCAGTCACTCTCCACACCGTCGTCTTCCTCTCACGCTGTGTGAAGGGAAGAAGATGAAAATCACCTTTCTCTGTGACTGACTGATCTGTCTCCTTCCTCCAGTGGAATAAAGAGAAATGGGAGGTGGCGGGGAAAGCGGAGCCCCAGCCTCCCTGCAGGACCTACCTCCACCCCGACTCCCCGGCCCCGGGGAGCCACTGGATGAAGCAGTCCGTCTCCTTCCTCAAACTCAAGCTCACCAACAACACACTCGACCAGCATGGCCATGTAAGTATAAGAGCACTCGAAAATGGGGTGCTTAACTTACCAAATGATATCCACACTGCTTTTTTTGAAGGATAATTGAAGTCCTTGGTGGACTGGTACAGAATGGATGCTCTGCCAGCGGCGAAGTGGATACTTGTGTGCTTGAAAACAGAAAAAAAAAGTGATCTGAATTAACCACCCTCTTCCTATCTGCAGATCATTCTGCACTCCATGCACAGCTACCACCCGCGCTTCCACATCGTCCAGGCGGACGACCTGTTCAGCGTCCGCTGGAGTGTCTTCCAGACCTTCACCTTCCCTGAGACTTCCTTCACGGCGGTCACAGCATACCAGAACACCAAGGTCAGTCTCTCTCACCGCAAACCTAACAGCTGCCAGGAAGTCACACATTATTGGGATTTTAACTGATTTCCCCGCCTGCAGATTACGAAGCTGAAGATCAACCACAACCCATTCGCAAAAGGTTTCCGGGATGAAGGCACTAATAAAAAAAGGTGATTGTCAAATTAGTCACATGCAGGTAGTGATGATAACGGCTGGTTGCTTTATTGGAAGAATGGAGGCGCATCTACAGATTTCCTTTGCGGTATAGAAATTAATGCAATGACCCTGACCTTCCTCTGCAGGCGTTCAAGCAAGAACCCAACCTGCCTGGAGAAGCAAGCTAAGATGTCAGACATTTTGAACAGAGACTCAGAGGAGGACAGTCCACCAGGTACAGTTTTAAAACTCTCTTCCTCCTGTAGTACCTTCTTGTCCTGTATCCCCGAAGCTGATCGGATGATTTGCTTCCTCTCAGATTTCTGCCGGTCATCGTATGAGGGTTACGACGGAGAGGAAGGAGACCTGCCCAAAAGGAAAGAGGCTGACGGCGTCAAAGAGGAGGGCTACTCCCCGTGGGCTGCTGAGAGGGAGCACAGCGTGAGGACTGAATCCCCCGCTGGGGCTGACCCCAGAGACATGTACAACACAGAGCAGCTCGTACCAGCTCCGGCTTCCTACCAGCCGTACAGGTGAATACTAGTAAAGTTAAAAAGTGAAGTTATGCAACAAATAAGCATAATGTCGTGATGAACAGACCTCTGAACGCCTTCTTTTTGCTCTTCAGGTTCCACGAGTACGGAAAGTCTCCCTCTCCCTCCTCCAGCGTCGGCAGCAGCAGCAGTGGATCAGGACGCAGCAGCTTCGAGTCCAGAGTCCCCGACGTCGCAACCATCCCAGATCACGAGTCTTCAAAGCCCCGCACACACGAGGTCGGCCCGTCCCCTTGCGGCCCGTCCCCTTGCGGCCCGCAGCACCTCCCCGCCCCCCAGGACTACACCGGGGTCCTCAACATGACCATGGCTCAGGCCGGCAAGCCGGGGGTGATCGGCCACCACATCTACAGCCCGTACGGCGCCGAGCAGCCCTTGGGCCAGTGGAGCGGCCCCGGCGCCGCCCAGTATCCCCCTCCTCACCACCTGACCACCGACTACGCCACGCAAGCCGTGCACCACGGCTATCACCATGGCAACGTGGCCGAGTGGAGCCAATACCCGCTGTTCTCCTACTCCTGCTGGTGAAGGAATCTTAACTGACTGAGGGTGACTTTCACCGATGCTGCTGCTGCTGCTGCTGCTGCCATCTTACCAGAACACTGACCCAGTGCTCACAGCTATGAGATTGCATGCCCAGACGAGACTGAGGGCCAGAGACCTGCCCTGCGACAACAATAGAAAAAGTGAAAGATGAAGAAGAAGTGTCGCTGCCTTCTGTTCAGCCTGGCAGGATTGAGACTCCTCCAGTGATGCTGACTGAAACCACAAAGTGTGCTACGCCATGCTGTTTGATTGTTTAATTGTTGGATTGTCTATTTATTTTGTATTTCATCTCATTTCCCAAGTTTAAATATTATTTTTGTAAAAAAAAAAATTTGTGTGCAATTTATGTATGTCTTCAAATTGTGATGTGATCTGAAAATAAAAACCTACTTAAAGTAACATGATTTGATGTCCTGTTTGTAGGGCTGTCGCGAATACCTTTTTTTTGGGCTTCGTTGAAAAATATACGAAGGTATTCGAAGCTTTGCGGTGTGGTGTGGCGTGGTGTGGCGTGGCATGGCACATTGGGCGCAGCAGGCTGACATGTCCTTCTGTCTCCATCTCCCCCCTTTCAGTGCCACTGCTGTACACACACACACACACACACACACACACACACACTACACGCAACAAACAGTGATATACGTCTGAGAATAACTAATAAGAATTAATGATGAATATGAATAATGTGGGATTATTCTGTATTTCATGGGCTATTTGGGGATTTTTTACTTTATTATTACATACTTATATAAATTTTTTTTTTTAAAACAAAGCATTCAAATACTGATTCGGAAGTTGATTACCATGGCAACAGTTGAACCTCCGAGCTTTCGGGTCAGCCTTACCTGTTTGTGTTTCTGTAGTTTACATATAACTTTTGGCTTATCCTACTATAATAAAAAAAATTTATTTAAACATAGACGGATGATGTAAATAATACCTCCTATTACTCATTATGCTTACATTAAAAACAAACGGTGATACTCAGTTATCATTACCGACCCTCTGATTCGAACCCATGCCTTCATATCCGGTTGTACGAGCCATGAAGTTGCAAACTTCCTGTCTGTAATTTAGTTTTTCATCCAATGAATGAATGAATGTATTGTGTGTGTTTGTGTCTTTGTTTGCGGCTGCACATCTGCATGCTTTGTAACCGGCCAGCTCATATAAGCAGAGCCTCCTTTGGTGGCGTTTGTTTGTATTTGCTCTTTGTTGACGTAACGAGGGCCACTCTGTAGTTTGGACAGGCCCAGCATGCATTAAAGACGTTGTATTACTGTGACTCCGGCTCACCTGCTGAGGTTTACCCACCGGCATCATAAAGCATCGCACGACTACCCGTTCTCCATCTCAATGAGCCTTGAAAAGCATGAAAATGGGGGGGCTGTTTGGCTCCTTTTCACAGCTGAAAAACACAGGCTGGGCCCATCGCCTCCACCCGGGTGGATATGAGCTGCTAATGACTGTTGTAAAGTCCAGGGGGGGGAGGAGGAGGAGGGGGAGGTCATCCTTCAGGAACAATCCTGGCGTGGTGTGGAGTTTACTCAGTGTGATTTATTATCTAGGAGTCTTCTTGAACCAGTATGTCCAAGATCAGACTGTATGTAGCAGCACACATATTCATTTTAATGAGGATGAGAAAAGAGAGATCTGTACAGGAATCTGTTCTGCTGCTGGGTGAGAAGGTCAGCGTGATGACGTTCAAGAGATATTATGAGCTCATATCTCCTCCAAAGAGGATTTTTGATTAAACCCAATAAAGGTGAAATCATATTGTAAGGAACTATGAAATTAAAAGCATCAAAGACAAACAATACAGAGCTTTTTACCACAGGATCATAAATAATAATACATAGGGGGATTTGTCTTCACATCATTTATGCATATAATCTGTATTTACAGACGAAACAATCTACAATCATTGTCAGTGCACAATTTAACTTGCTTAAACTCAGCGATGTCACAGGACTATTTAGATGGCAAAGCTTTTGGTAGAATTATTCAACAAGATATTGTCACTATATTGTAATATAATGTCCTAGCGGTGTAGCTGAAAATATACCATGGAAAAAAGTTTAGAAATCGCCCTTTAAATACTTATAAGGTGAGAAAAGTCAATTGAGATTACTCCTTAAACCTGCAGTAGGCAGAATGTTTTTGGCATCATTGTGCAAAAAAATCCATAATAACCTTTCAGCATATTGTAATTCAAGTGTTCTGAGAGAAAACTAGACACCTACACCTCCTCATGGCTCTGTTTTCAGGCTTTAGAAAATCTAGCTGTGACGGAAGACTTTGGCCAATCACAGGTCATTTCAGAGAGAGAGAGCGTTCCTATTGGCTGTTCATTCATCGGAGGCTGCTGTCAATCACTTGCCAAATCCGATCAAATGGTCAAACTAGACAGCGCTGATCAAATATGAATCAATATTCTGTTACTGTAATGCCTATTTCTCGCATAAAATGTTTTCAGAAACATCTTGTAGTGTTCTGTTTAGCTGTAAAATGAGAAGGTTTGCTCTGGCTGGTGGGCGGTGCTTGGTATTTCCTCAGATGATCTCAACATAGCTGCTGGGTCACAAACTTTCTCATTTTACAGCTAAACAGTACACAACAATAGAAATAGGCATTACGGTAACCGAATATTGATTCATATTTGATCAGCGCTGCCTAGTTTGACCGTTTGATCGGAGTTTGCGAGTGATTGACACAGATTATGCACTAGTGTCAGGATATAGTGACCGTTTTATACCAATTCTACCTACTGCTGCTTTAATTACTATCCAGCTAGATAAATGTTTTTAAATACAAAAAGGATATCAATACTGACTTAGCGAATATTTCATGATGTGAACTGATGTACTATCAAAAATAGATTGTGATATAATTAATACATTTTTCATAATATGAAAACTGTGATTTTATTCACAACTTTTGTATTAATGTACATTGTTTTACAATGTGTTTGTAATTTATTATAATAATAGTGGGCTTGTCTATTGTGTGTGTAGGTAGGCTCAGGTAGAATTATGACTACAGGATGTTAAAAACAACGTGAAACCTTTGTCAACCTTCTTCTTTTAGGGGGATTTGTCATATAGCCTGACCTTTAACTCCATTTCTTTATATTCAAATATGAATGACTGAAAGAAAAATGTCAACTTAGTCTGATACTCAGGCGGAATTTGTTAGATAAACCATTTTTGTGTGTATAGACAAGGATACAGTATAGGCCTATATAGCAAACCAGCATGTTCTCATCCCAACTCGTCACATACTGACGCTTTGTCAGCACCGTTGGCATCACTTTTCGGTTGCAGTAAACACATTCTTAATATTGTGAATTAAACAAAAACACGTCTGTACTTCAGTTAATACATTTGTAACATGAAAATGTGACTTGACGTTGTGAACGCAAGACACGAACGAACAGCTGATTGTAAAGTGAAAGTGAAATGTAATGCACGGGATATGAACAGTGGTCTCCTGGATGAAAGCCCTGTGTTTGTTGGACCCATCCACCTCCACATACGTCACTTTCCCCGTACGTTTACAGTTTGTCGCAGATGGGTTTACGTTGTAGTTAATGGAAAGCCTGGTGCGTCGCATACCGGCGCCTTATTTGGCAGTATTGAAGGCCGGCGGCCGCAGCAAAGCGTCTGTATTTGACGTCAGCAGCTGCATCAAAGGAAGCATCATCAGTAGTATACCTGTCCTTTTTGGTGAAATGCTACCACCAGATAATGTTATGCTGATGCTATTTGATCATCTACGTCACAGTGAAATGGTGTATGTTGTGTAATATGATGCCTGAACATGTTGCACTCACTGTACATGTCATGTTGATGTTGGTTGGGGCTTTCTGTAAACGCCTAAAATGTGTAAATGTGTAAGCTATACTGTGTGTGTGTGTCTCAGGGTCACAGGGTACAGCAGCCTGCCGGCTCCGTAGATGTCCAGGAGGATTATCGTCCGTCACCCAGTGAAAAGGAGCCGTTTGAGTCCAGATCTGCATCCACAGGTGACTTTCTTTGTTCTCCATTGACCTCCTGTTCTCCCACACAGCAGGAGAAACAAGAATGAAAGCGCTTAGAGCACTTAGCAAAATCCCCTCGACACACACATCCAACAACTCCGCTGGGTTTAATCTGCATAGCTCCGCATCAATGGGTAATTTGGGGGCCTTTTAATTGCCCTGATAATGGTCCGGCAAAGAGCATCAGATCGACCTGCACTCAGATGCCCGTAAAGGCCGCTGACGTGGTTAAGTGCGTGACATATGTCTTAAGTATCCCCCGGATGCTACTGCAGCTTTAGAATGAAAAGACGCATAAACGCAGCAGATTGTTGATGCTGGATGTCCAGTGCTGGTGTCAGCACATCCCACCAGACAAGTAGAGGTGGTGGGGGCTGGCACAATAGTGTGAAACAGAGAGGGAGGAGGTGAGGGGGGGGCACTCACTTAGGGCTGGCGGGGGGTAACAGATGTAGATGAAACAGCCTTGGAGAGGAAAGCAGCAGTCAGCCTTCATAAAGCTGATGGAGTGGAGGGGCCAAATGGAGAGGAACTGGTAGAGACTGGGCGGAAATAAAGGGCACAAGGCAGCAGCCGCCGCTGACAGCAGTTCAAACAACGACGACTTTCTATTACAGCAGCTCTAAACCCCAACTAGTGGCAGCGCAAGGATTTTAGAAACATTGGTATCACTTTATGATAACCATCATTAATGAATGGTAAATTGTTAGTTAATTAAACTTACTTAATAGTTATTTTACTGTTTACAATTAAATTATAATTAAACATGTTTACTAATTATAAGTAATGCTAAAATTTCTGTTATTCTATCATAAGTTTGTGTAATATGAAATAATTAGTTTATAAATTATATATTGTATCATAGCTGATAGGAGGCAATAACAATTAGAATCCGATTATAAATTTTTTTTACACGGCTTTGTTGAATACTCGATTCTGATTGATCAATCACGGTGTTCTACGTTCTGTTATTTCTTTATAGCAGACCGTTGCTATGTATAACAGACCGTTGCTATGGGCGCAGTTCTGATGTCGGACTCTGACGGACCGTTTTTGTGTCAAATTATTTTATTTCTTAAGTAAGTAGCCGTGTAATAAGCGGGATAATGAACAGCTACCGAGTCATTGTTGTGAAATGAAATTGATAATAAATAAATAAAATTACGTAACAAAGTGTTAAAAATATACGTGGTCCATCTATCTATGTAATATTTATAGATGTTTTATAAACAATTTCTTAAAGGTTTAAAAATCATTTGGTAATCATTAACTTAATATAGTTTATTAAAATCTTATAATGCGTGCAACAATAAATTGTTAAAATAACATAAATTGAATTATTATTGAATTGTTTAACAGTAAAATAACTATTAACTAACGTTTAATAAACTATCAATTTACCATTAATTAATGATGGTTATTATAAAGTGTTAACGGAACATTTAGGTTATGAATTGAGGACCACACCCCAATTATTTGGTTAGCTGTTTAATTATGTTTCCTGCAAGTTTTATTTAAATAATGCCGTTCTTTCAAGGAACAGCTGCTTATAAACAACAAACTGAGCCTTTCAGAGCTTTGTTTCTAATTCATTGTAATTAGCACTAGACTCCAGGAAACTGTTTAGGAAATAATAAGGGAATTATACACCTGTAAAATGAAGCATTGCCATTTTATTTCCCAGCCTTAAGTGTTTCAAAGCCCTCTTGACGGATGGAGAGATACAAAATCCTTTGATTTTGTTGAACTAAAAGTAGTAACGTGCACACATGACAAAAACAATATATTACTATCTTTATTAAATCTCAAAACTTATGTCATGAACAGGATGCTAAGTTTGCATAATCTTGTGAGACAGTGTGTTCTAATACATTTTGTTTGTTCAGAAGGAACAGACTTGTTCAATGCCAGAGGAGTAAAGGATACACAGTGGAGCGGGTGTCATTAAGCTTCTTAAATGTTTCTATTAAACAGCGCAACAGTGAACTGAGGCAACAAGCAGAAACAACTCGGCCAACAGAAATATTCTAAAACTACTCGTCATTGTGCTCTTTAGGATACAGTAATTGGGATAACTTACACAGTATGAGAGATCAATGAAACGAAAGTGACAACAATTGTTTTGGTTTTCAAAAAACAAGATTTGACGTTCATAAATCATATACAGACATGGCAACATGTTGTGAGCTGGCACCAGCGCCTCATCATTCAGGTACAAATCAGGTTGTTTTTTTTAACAAATGATGTCGGAGGCACAATACCTAAGGCTCATCTCCATTCACAGAATATACTGAAACATAAAAATACACACAAGCTCAGGATGTAACCACAAAAACAAGGCACAATGTTAAAATGTAACTTAATACTCAGTAGTTTGGTGGGGAAGACAACTCCACTGCAGTAGCTGCTAAGGTGGAGATAAGAACTAAATTATAAAAACAAAAAAGTCAATAATAAATCTTTAATCCTCAGAAATTAACAATTTAGTGAAAAGCTAGTCATGCATAGCCAGACCCATATCCACAGCCAGACTTTTCTCTGCTAAAGAAAGGCTCCACACATTATCATTCTGGTATATTTCTTTAAACCAATCACGATCGTCCTGGGCGGCGCTAAGCACAGGATGCAGCAATGGTGCCCTTTGCAAAATATATAGTGCAGATAGCGGAAGGGGAGGAGAATGCCATGTATAGAGAGGTGAAGTCCCTCCCCTTCCGGTGGACCCCATGGGACCTTATTTCGGAAAAAATATGAACGATAGTCAACGGTGAGAGACAAATCAGCCTGGGAGCGGAAGAATGAACGAGACCAGTTGCTGTTTGTGAGTACATCCCAGTAGGAAACACACAGGCATCGTAGCTTCAGTGAGACAGACGTCCCTTACGCGACTTTTGGGTGTGTAGTCTTTCTAAATTATGTATTTTCAGTCTTATACTTAAACAGTTTCACAACAAACTACGACTTTCTTGACTTGCAAAATTATGTTTTAAATTGAAAAACCTCATATGTGAGATTCATGGCTCAATTCAAATGTCTCTCACGGTTGACTAGCGTTCATATTTCTTCACAAATAAGGTCCCATGGGGTCCACCAAAAGGGGCGGGACTTCACCGCTCTATAGCAGGCTTATACCCACAGTCTACATCCGGTGAGTCAGACTAGCTAAAAGGTAACCACTGCCTGTAAATCTCTGAAGTTTAAACCTAATTTCATGTCAAAAATTCTTTAAAAAAACTAGCCTAGGGCCGGCTGCTGCTGAGAGTTCTCCATATTACCATGTTATTGCATAGCAAGTGGTCTTCACTGCTTCCTGTCACTTGAAGATATAAAGGATATCTCTGATAAATGATGCAGAGGCAGCTGCAGTGACCGGTAATAATGAGGGATCAGTGACAAACAGTAGCAGGATTCATAGGCGGAGTATGATTATCTAGGAAGAAATTGAAAAGTAACAAAAAAGTGTGCAAAAGCCCCGAATGACACTTTGGTTCAGAGGCACTCAAAGTGGTCCACGTGCAAAAAGGACACGATGCTGCCAACAAAAAACAAACATCCACCAGGTACTTCAACATGCTGCATGAGATAAGTGCATGACAGTCTCCAGTGCTCAGACATTCAGTTCATCACAGTTGCTGCTTCAATCCTCGCTAGAGTCGTCAGAGTTGTCCATGTCCACGTCCTCCCATGAGGCCTTGGTGCGCTGCTCCCAGCTCCTGGCCTGGGCAATCACGGCAGGGGGCATGAGCACCACGCAGGCCGCCATGCCGGAGACGCGCTCCTTAAACTCCGTCTCGTTCTCCCACTCGTCTGCGTCGGGGTTGTACACGTGAATGTATTTCATCCTGTTGCTTTTGTCGTGGGAGCGTCCTCCCAGGACGTAGATGAGACTGTTCAGCACGGCGATGCCGGGTTCTCCGTGTCCCGCGGGGAGGGGGGTCAGTAAAGACCAAGAGTTGGCTTCGGGGTCAAGGCATGCCACCTGGAAAAAAAAACAAAACAGGAAACAAATTATGCTGTTTCATAAATGTGCGGTCCAAACAGTAATAACCTCTGTCAGAAGACACTGCTCGGACTCATACTTAATTCAATGAGACAACTACTGGCTTTTTAGTTCAAAAAGGGGCTACATCAGGAGGTAAAATAAGCTTAGACTAAATAGACTACAGAATATTTTCTCATTTAAATTTGCAAGACAGAGAGGAGTGAGGGGAGATCAAGAAGACAGGACGCTTTGAGACAAACAAAAAACCAGGGCTGTCAAAGTTAAAACGATAATGCATTAACGCAACTTGCGATTTTTAGGTTGTAGTGGGCTCAGTTTTAATACAGTGAAGATGCTGGTATCATATGAAACTAGAAAACCTAAGGATGCCGTTGGTACCAGCCATGTAATACTCGCTTGTCGTGAAGGACGCTAAATAACGCTCCAAACTTACGCTAAAGTTTAATGTAAAACTGTCAAGTCAAGTCAGCACACTGACACACTGACAGCTGTTGTTTCCTGTTGGGCTTGAGTTTGCCATGTTATGATTTGAGCATATGTTTTTATGCTAAATGCAGTACCTGTGATGGTTTCTGGACAATATTTGTATTGTTTTGTGTTGTTAATTGATTTCCAATAATAAATATATACACAATTTGCATAAAGCAAGCAGATTTGCCTGCTGCCATGTTGATAAGAGTATTAAATACTTGACAAATCTCCCTTTAAAGTACATTTTGAACAGATAAAAAAATGTGTGATTAATCACGATTAAATATTTTAATCGACTGACAGCCCTAAAAACAAACAAAAGGAAAACAGAAAAAAATAAAAGAAATATGTCATAATACAAGAACATCTCTATGTCGTCCATCAGGCACCATTATAAACTGAATGACGGTTTACCAGTGTAAACACTTCCTTCATTGTGCAGCAATAAGCACCACTGATGACTTGTGTGTGACATTGTACCTTCAGGACATCCCGCCGGTATCCACGCTGATCATTGCTTCCCCCGATAACATAAACGCGTCCATTAACAGCAGCCATGCCGTGCCAGGCGCGCTCCACCGGCCCCTCAGCACACGCTGTCCAATGATTGGCCATGGGGTCAAAGCAGTAGGTCTCTCTGAGGTAAGCATTTCCTCTGCGCCCGCATGTTATGTACATCTTCCCATCCAACACTGCTCCAGCGTGGGCGTAAACCTGGATGGGAGGTTATAGGGTTATACAGTATATACCTGTTTGATAACAGGGAAGCCCCATTACCAACACACAGGTGGGTATGTAGCTCCATCATGTGGATGAAGGCAGTAATACATGCATTGTTTTCATCTCACCTCTCTCTTTAGGGGTGATACAAACTCCCACGTGTTGGTGCGCGGGTCATAGCGCTCCACTGACTCCAGCTCACTGCTGTAGTCCCGTCCTCCGATGGCATAAATATGGTCACCCATGACACAAATACAGTGGTCAGCGTGCTGCTGCTGCAGGGACTGAATGGAGCACCAGCTGTTGTGGCGAGGGTCGTATCTGGGAGAAATGGACCAAAACAGTGAAGGAAAAACATGAATTCAGCAGGAAGAAATTCTGAGCTCAAAGTACAGATCAAACACTTTAAATTGAGTGGATCTGAGAAACACTCAAAGTTTAGTTGTTTTTTAATTGATAATGGATTAAATCATTTATCAAACTCACAATCACTGGTTCCAGCTGCTCAAAGTTTTATATCAGTGTAAACTCAATTTCTTTGGATTTTGAACGGCTGGTCAGACAAAGCCAGCAATCTGAGAACATGTTGACATGTGAAACTATTGCCTGACATTCTATAGACTAAACTCCGATCAACACATCAGGTGGGCTTACATATCAGCCAGTATTAGCTTATTTCAAATACACCTGTATCTACAAATGTGTCAGACTGTCAGATGATATGTAACATGTGACTGCAGTTCAGAAATTCCACAGATATGTTTGCTGTAGCTACGAAACAGTGACGCCATCACACCAGAAACCACTGGCTTATTTTTCGTATGTTAAACGTTCTGCTCACTAACTTAAAATGTTTGTTATTTGTAAAAAATAAACTAATATTGGTCGGATTATTCTTTTATCAAAATAGTTGCAGATTAATCAATCAACTAATCGATTATTTGACTAATCGTTTCAGCTCTAATAAACATAAAACAATGAAGTGAGGAAAATAATCAACAGATTAATCCATGAAGAAAATAAGGTTGCGTCCATACTAACATACTATTTAGTAAATTTTTACACATGGTGAAAATATGGACGACATGCACTCTTCTATATTTGGTATTTCACACTGAATGGAGTGCAAAGTCATGTTGTGGATGAAAAAGGAAAATAAAATAAAAAATAGATAAAACTAAAAAAAGTTTGTGAGATTTTTAGTATGTACGCAACTTAAGTATGAAACCAATAGTATGTGAATTGCATAATATTTCCAGTGAAATATTACAAGCGCTGGATACTACGGCGGCATAAATATCCCACAATGCAAGGTGGTAGTGACAACAACGTTCATAATAGATGTTGACGGACTGTTCTATAACGTCAATAACGCTTTGATTTAAGTGTAAGTGTAAGATTTCACTTTGCTAGGCGTAAATATTTTTTGAATTAGTTCAGACTTTATGATTCTCACATCCTTTGGTCACACGAGGTTGGCAAAGGTTACCATGGTTACACGTCTCCAACCGGCAAGGAGGCGCTCAGGAAGTGACAATGTAAATTACTGCTCAGTGCGTCCGGAAACATACATACTACTGTTTATTCACACAAAAGTATGTTGAACGATAGTACACATATTGGGTATGTAGTGCTTAGTATGCGATTTCGGACGCAGCGTTAGTGTTTCAATCCTAGATTGAACACAATTTAAATCCACTCTTTTAAAACTGAATAAATGGGATGGCATCTCACCTCCAGCAGCGGGTCTCTGCACGAAATCCACTGGTGTTCTTGTCTCCTCCGATTAGATAAACAAAGTTGTTGAGCACAGCGATGCCCTGGTTGGACATTCGGGGTGCGTGAGCGGCGGTGAGAGTCCTCCACTCCCCCCAGCTCGGGTGGAACACCTGAAACAAATGCTCGCTCTCCGTGGGGAGGGAGCTGGAGGTGAACATCCCCCCAAAGCCCAATATGCAGTGGAAGGTGGACCGCGGCTGGGTGAGAGGACTCTGCAGGACGGGCTGCCAGATCTCCTGCTCGTGATACCGCAGGGCTGCTGACACAGAATCCTTCAGTGGACACTGGTTCAGTCTGCCGAACAGCCTCTGCAGCACTTGTTTCTCAATCAGGCAGAAACGCACAGCGTCGAGCATCTTGAGATTGTCCTTTGGGTCAAAAAAGATTAAAAAATGAGTTTCGGCCGCTAATGCTTCGACAAAGTGTGAGTAAAACTAAAGCATGGTAAAACTAAGCAGGTATATATAGTGTGTATCTGATGGAGATGAAGAGTACAAAATGCAGACGCACCTTGGGACTGACCTGCAAGTACACCTGGTCAGTTTCCACCTGCACGGGACTGTAGTGGTAATGAAGAGCCGCCTCATACACCTCGTTCTCGCTGTTCACCTGGAGCTCGTCGCTGCTCAGCGCGCTGAAGACTTCATCCTTGGGGAGCTGTCGGTACACATCGGTGCGAGACAAAGTCTGGATGTTCGTGAGGATGTAGGAGTGGACCCTGGCATTGAGTTGCTGCAGTGCATAGAGATCAGCTAGATTGTGCACCTCTAAAATGTTGCTCTCGTCCAGCCAGGAGAAAAGGAAGTCGCAGCAAAAGCCGATGACAACCTCAAGCTTTTAAAAACACAAAAAGGACACAAGGTTAGCTGAAGGATATGCCACAATGAACAATGTGATCTAGCAAAAGAACTTACCTGTACTAGTGTGGCAGCTATCAGAACTTCCTGCACACACTCCAGGTCTAACTCAATCTCTGAAGTGTAGATGTAGTCAAGTATTTTTTTCATGGCCATGTAAGATACTCCATGAATTGGGATCTCCTTTTGCTGCGCCTCGCGAAGGCCTCCAGCAAACATTCCCCTAGTGGAGAACAGTGAGACATTGTTAAATGGCTTATGTTACGGTAACCTGGTGGCCCAGTGAAGATAAGATGCATACCATGTGGCCACAACAAACTTTCTCATTTTACAGCTAGAGAAATAGGCATCACAGTAACAGAATATTGATTCATATTTGATCAGCGCTGCCTAGTTTGCCCATTTGATCTGAGTTTGCGAGTGATTGACAGCTGCTCAGAGAGGGCAGGCTCCAGCTCCGCTCTGATTGGTTGTTTTCCGTCTGTGAAATCCTGCAGATGCAATTAGGAGCATCGGAGGAAACCGGAGGACACCGGAGGACACCGAGTCACATGATTTTTTTCAGATTACCTGTCTCATGCATTACTGTCATGTTGTTTGCCTACTGCTGCGTTAAGGCCAGAAATTACCTGAAAAGTGATTTCTGTACCCATCACAAAACCTTCATATGATTTCAACCAAATCTTTGTTGAATATACTGAGCCACAGTTGTTATCCCTTCAACAAAAAGCATCTCTGTGACGGGATGTTAGTGCCTTATCTTTACCTACTTTTAGCATTATAATGGGATTACAGGGTTACTTACTAACAGTAGGCCAAATACGCTTCCATCATGACCCGAGTTAACCTGTAGCTTTCGTGGACGACAAGTGTGCAGGGGGGGGAGGAAGATGCTCCCTGCACAGTAAGCTAAAAACCAATACAAAGTACAATACTTGATTTCACATTCAATACACCTATCTGTATCACTCCTCTATTATGTCACTCATAGCTGACTGAGGACCTCAGTGATTGCGTCTGTGACCTTTCTTATGTTGTCTATGAAAGCTACAGATTAACTTTTGATGGAAGCAGACACGTAAACACACAGAAAGCACAAGTAAACACAAACTTCAAAGTGCACCTAAAATGTGCACACTACTGCTGATCATATGACAATGACGATAAGCCGCAGGGGATGGTGTGCAAGACGAGAAACAACTGGACTCTACACCAAGCCTTGGCTGGGTCTTGTGACACCCGACGCATTGATCAGAATGTGATAAAATCAAAAGAACTTTTGTGAAACAGCTTGACTGGGGATACAAGTTTGAACGGACATGCTCCTTTGCCTTTCTGCAAATACATCATGAGACTACAGAGCTGTAGCAGATCCACCAGAGCAGCATCGAGTGGCACTTGTAAAGTTCAATTCTGAAGAACATCTTTTGCTCAGACAGCTTTTTCTGTGAAAAGAGCGAAGTCTTGGAACTCGCTATACCTGATCACTTGAAATCTGCTGCAAACTTTACCACCTTTAAGAGAGCAACCAAGCACTATGAGATAGCTGTTTTTAAGTTGTCTATGTACATTGTATTGGTCCCTATTAAATAAACCACGAAGAAGACATTTAGTAGTCATGGTCAATGGTGTGCATATGAATACTGCCTGCTCTATCTATCTTTAAGTTACTGGTATCTACATGTGTTTAAACACGAGTGAGTGTTGCATGTTATTGTTGATACTGTGACACAAAAACTAATGAAATATGGAAGTGAATAAAGAAACGTTAAGCAAACAAGGAAGTTGCTGTTACTGTGTTACACAAATCCTGAAACTAATGAAATATGTAAGTGAATAAAGAAACTTTAAAAAGCAACAAAGGAGACTGTGAGCTGTGAGTTTTTACCTAAAATAATATCACGAGAGGCTGCCAGGAGTATACGGTGGGCTTGGATGGGTCGACCCTCCACCAGCAGCACCACATCAAACAGGATGCCACCCTGTCTGAGAGTCACACTGAGTATCTACTAGACTGATGGAGTTGTGCTTCCAAAGTGTATTTTGAAATGAAGAAATGCTCATAAGCAGAAGGTCATTATTCAATGTTAAAAATTAAACTGCCAGTGTACAAAGGTGTTCTCATCCAACACCCAATACCTATAAAAACTAACTAATTGATTTCACTTACATGTCAGTGATGTTTTTGTAGAAGCCCATGCTTACAAGTAAATGTGGATACATCAATTTGAAATGAAAATTGTTCTTAAAAAAATAATTGTGTGCAAAAAAACAAGACTTGAACATATTCAGCCTATGAGGAGAGAGGAACATCTAATGAATTGCCTTTAAAGCAAACAAGGAAGACTGTGAGCTGTGTGAGTTGTTTACCTAAAATAATCGCAAGAGGCTGCCAGGAGTATACGGTGGGCTTGGATAGGTCGGCCCTCCACCAGCAGCACCACATCAAACAGGATGCCACCCTGTCTGAGAGTCAGCAGGCCGTCCAGCAGGCAGCAGAAATGGGTTGAACTCTTGTAGGTCTGTCGGCCCGGGCGGCCTGATGAACCAGCAGCTCGTCCTCCCATCGCACTCAGCTTTCCTTCCTCAGCCATGGCAAGGAACTGATGTTCAGGCTTCATCACTTGTTTTATCAGTCTAGTACTGGCACCATATTTCTTCACATAGTTGTTATTAAATTCAAGCCATGTAGAGAAACGACTGGCTGCAGCCAGCAGATAAAGAAGGGTGGTTACGGTTGCTTAGTAACGTTACTGCTTAGTAACGTACTGCTTAGTAACGTTACGGGTCTATAACAAGTTATAGCTTAATATACAAAAGCTATTAGCGAAATTATATAGTTACACACGTCCTTCCGTCGACCTACTGCCTGCGCTGTCAGATAATGTTAAGTTAAACGGGACATTCAGCTAGTAAGCTAACAGCTGGTTAGCATAATATCTGATGAAGCTAACGCATTATATATAAAAACAGCAAGCTATAGACGCTTAAAAACAAAAACAACTGCACGGAAATACCTCCGTGTGCGTCCAACAAACAAACAAACCGTTTTACATTATAACAGTTTGACGCCAATGTGTAAACGACTAGCTGTTAGCATGTAGCAGCCTGATTTTTTGACAGATCAAAACAGGTCTGTTTACTTTTTGGTGTCAGGCGGTGAGCTCGCACCTGATTGGTCCGTTGCTCTGCGGTTGTCCCGCCCACTTTCTAAGAAAGGGGCCAATCAGAGACGACTGTCTGACACACTGTCACACTGCAGGGAAATGATAATGTGACTGTGTTTCAGTTTGGCTACATAATAAATGTGTTTACAGTGTGCAGAACTAGCCATTATTTTCTTTTTATCCCTAGTTTGGTTTCAGATTATTTATATTGATAATATAAGTATTTTGTTAAACAAATGTTTAGATAGTGTGACTCTTTCTGTAAACACAAGAGGATGCTGTTTCCTGTCTCAAAGGCCATTTCTAACTGGTCTCTGCTGTCACACTGCATGCCATTGAAATACACCAGCACCAGAGGTTGAAAGTAGTTCCAAGTACATTAACTCTGTACTGTAGGCTATGTAAGTACAGTTTTGAGCACTGTTTTGCCAGATCTTGCGAGAGAAACAAGCAACAAGGTCTATAGAAACAAGCCCAAAAGTAGCAACTTTATATTTAATACACTTAATAGATCCCACTTCTCAGCTTTTGTATTTTCTTCATTTGCACTTTGGTTATATGTTATATATTGCATGTCTGAATGCAAATATTTTTACATATTTCTTATATTCTCATGTATTATTTGTATTTGTATTATTTACTTATATTTCTCTACATATATTGTGCTATATACTGTAGCATTATGTACATAATTTACATGTTACATACTCCTTTATTTTCTTGCATTCTTGATGTTTATATAAGAGCAACTGTGACGCCCCAATTTCCCCCCCAGGCATCAATAAAGTATTTCTGATTCTTTTAAATAATTTAACACATCTACACTGCCTTTCAGGGATAAATTATTTATTTAATTGTATTTAAATAATTTTGCATTTCTCAGTGGCTCCAGTTATTGGTCATTGAAAAATGCTAAATTATTTTAATTAAATTAAATAATTTTGCATTTTTAATGGCTCCAGTTACTAGTCATTACACAGACTGATTAACAACACATCAGTAGTTGGCAAAGGACCACCTGAACCAGATACACAACAATAATGCAATAATGATATTGTTGCATGAATAATTAAACATCTTGAAGTGTCTTTTCTTTGTTATTAGAACTTTTATTTCAGATACTTCAATGCATTTGATAGAGAGTACTTTTTCTTTAATATAGGACTTTAACTTGTAATGGAGTACAATGTGGTATTGCTTTCTTCCTCCACTTGTTGGCACAGTTCACCTATTTCAAAACACAAAATAGCAGTGAAAACACTTCTATCGAAAGTTTATTTAAACAAGAAATATACAACATATCTTTGTCTTTAAATAATACATTTACGTGACATACACAAAAATAATCAAATGATAGGAAGAACTTTGATATGTCAGGTCTTAAACAATTATTTATCATTCTTGCCAACTGTTTGTTGAATTTCTTATTTACACCCCTCCAATATTTGGTCTCCATCCGATCAGACACTTTCCAGATTGATTTTCCACTGTTTGATAACTGCATGAGCTGCAAGATAGATTTTCTAGGGAAGCCAGTCATGATGCTCTTTTTTATAAAAATCGAGGCTTCCATATTAGGTTTTACAATCTCATTCATCTTCTGCCGAGGTTTCAATTTGCATATATCATTTCCTGACACGTAGAGTAGAGATTTTTTCCACTCGCCAAAACACCGTTGGAATAATCCATCACTTGATTTATTTTCCAGTCTAATATACATTGCAGTGGAGTGCACAGGGGGGGAAAGCTCCCCTGGCTTTTTGTCTTGGGTGCAGAAATGCCCTTTTCAAATAGCAAATCATAACTTTTTTTCCCTGACATATCTGTCATGCGGCTGAAGAAATGCCCTATAGTTCCTGCAAGTAGTGGAGCCTATTGCAGAGCCACTGATATACTGTATACCTGCTGTGACTCCACCAAAGTTAGTTTCTCTATTAGTCAACTGGCAGGAAAATAACTATTTTGATGATCGATCAACTGTTGTATTTTGAAGGGAAAATTCCAGACTGTTCCTATTCCCATTTCTTTGTTTTATGCCATAGTAAACTGAATATCTTTACGTTTTGGAATTAGTTGGATAAAAAAAGCATTTGGACCTTCGACTTTAGGAAACGTGATGGGCATTTTTCACTATTTTCTGACATTTTAAAGACCAAACAATGAATTGGTTGATGGAGAAAAATCCTTTGTGGATTATAGTGGTAGGAGGTAGTATATTTTTGGCATCATTGAGCAAAAATTCCATAATAACCTTTCAGCATATTGTAATTCAAGTGATCTGAGAAAAAACTAGACTTCTGTTCCTCCTCATGGCTCTGTTTTCAAGCTTTAGAAAATCTATTTTTGTTCTTATTGGCTGTGCTCCGGTCATGTGACCTGAACTTGACGTTCCTTCACCAAATTTCACAATGGCGGCGGCGTCACAAACTTTCTCATTTTACAGCTAAACAGACACTACAAGATGATTCTGAAAACATTTGAAGCGAGAAATAGGCATTAACATAACATGATATTCATTCATATTTGATCAGCGCGGCCTAGTTTGACCGTTTGGTCGGAGTTCGCGAGTGATTGACAGCCGGCTCTCATAGAAGGCAGCTGGACAGCTCAGATCAGCTCTGACTGGTTGTTTTCCTCCCGTATGTGAAATCTTGCAGATGCCGTTAGGAGCACCGGAGGACACAGAGGCACATGATTTTTTTCAGGTTGCCTGTTTCATGTACTACTGTCACGATATAGCAACCATTTTATAAAAATAACTTTTTGAAATCATGTTTGCTCCAATCTCGCCTACTTCAGCTTTAATCGATCTTGAAAATAATTGTTAGTTGCAGCCTTATTCACAAGCTTTTTTTTTTTTAATTATCCACAGTGTTACAATGGTATTAGTCATAACCCAGAAAAATATATCAGTAATCAGACACAGACAATAGAGCTAATGCTGAAAGTGAAATTACCTTTTCATTTGTCTTTGTTTGATTTCAATTTGCTAATGGTGCCCATATGCATTACCAGAAAGATAAATCTTGATTACTGACTTTTATTGGGAAGTTTTCTAATGTGCTTTTATTTTCTAACAAGGTGTCAAACCTTCTAAGAAGTGAATATCACACAAAGATACACACCTCACCTTTTAAGTGCTCAACATTTAATTTAGAATCATTTTCACACATAACTTGTTGATTTGGACGACATAATCACAGGTACATGATAAAGTTTAGGAACGTGTTTGTGCTCCTGTTGTTGTGACGTCAGTCAGTGTCAAAGACTGAAAGCATGGTTTTTGCTGTTGTTAGACCTTCTTGGAGGTCACGGAGAGCCTGGCTTTGCCATTATTGAGAGTAGAGCATTCCAGGACATTAGCGTTGGGGCCGTCTCCTCTCATCAGGAGAAGGCTGTGCAGCAGGCGCGCCGCAGGCTGGAGGAAGAGATGACAAAGAAATGAAAACAAAGTGGGCGGCATTTACAGAATTAACTGTCAATCTATACGGGATGTTGGCTACAGCTGTTACCAAGAAATGAAATAGTCCAAGACCCTGAGCTTGTGAACATCCCTGTAACACGAATTCTGCAACTGCTAAGATGTTTAACCACCAATGAAATAATTACTGAAGGAGATCATCTTACGGTGCCAAGAGTGGCCATCCTGTGATAAGGAGAGTTAGTGAGGACACAATAGGCTGTAACAAGGAATAGTGCAGTGCAGCAGGTTGCTGGAAAAATAAGCAAATGTAGCAGCCACGCTCCGCAGCATGTTCCCAGCCCAGTCGCACAGCAGTTGGTGAAATAGTCAACCTGGGAAGTATAAACAGTGGTGAACGTCGCGTATAGGGAGGAGGTCAGGGTGGATCGGTGGGTCAAAAACACAGGACATTCCCCCAGGACACCGGTGTTTGTGTCCCGTGTGAAACCTCAAGTTAAAGTTGATTTATTTGTCACGTAACTTCTGTACTTATGTTACACAACTTGTGGTGTTATTTAAACCCAAACCATGATCTTTTCCTTAACCTAACTAAGTAGTTTTGTTGCCTAAGCCTAACAAAGTTGATCTTTTCCTAAGTCTAACTAAGTAATTTGTTGCCTAAGCCTAACCAAGTCGATCTTTTCCTAAACCCAACTAAGTAGTTTTGTTGCCTAAACCTAACTAAGTAGTTTTGTTGCCTAAGCCTAACCAAGTCGATCTTTTCCTAAACCTAACTAAGTAATTTGTTGCCTAAACCTAACCAAGTTGATCTTTTCCTAAACCTAACTAAGTAGTTTTGTTGCCTAAACCTAACCAAGTCGATCTTTTCCTAAGCCTAACTAAGTAGTTTGTTGCCTAAGCCTAACCAAGAAGCACGAAAAATACATTGTTGAAAGTCGTGCTGAGTGTCACGAAAAAAAAATAAAGGGAAATTTGTGTCTATGTACACAAATCAAATAGATTACATGCATGAACTGCCGTGAGACTGTGTTTCGTCTCCCATATGCTACATGATAAGAAAGGAATCTGGCAGACCAGAGGACAATCCAACTGATTAGTTTGGGACAGTACAGCTCCAGTGGTGCCATTCATTGTGCTCGCACCCCATCTAAGATGGTTTCCATGCCAACTACCTGCCACCTTTAGTTTGGCACAGGGGTTTTGACAGGCAAAGTATGGCACTGAACCATCATTGTTACTTGCACACTTGGCATATAAGAGCTGAAATCTTAATGTGCAGCCTGTCTATATATAACCTTTTCTTTAATTAGTTTGCGTGTTTACTGTAGAGTCAATAGTAAGGCAGAAACTGTGAAGCGTGTGAGGAGTGCGTGTCAAAATATAAAAAGAATGGGAGCAGCATGAAATGAACTGTGTCTACTGTATTATATTCACACTCCCCGCTCTGTGATTCATGCGGTGAATGGAGGGTTGTAAAGTGACTGAGGTGCAGCCCTGGCAGGTGCAATTTTTGCTGGGGCTGCTCGGTGATTGTGAAGCGAGCAATCAATTTCCCCCTGCACCAAAAACCCTGTAACACAACAACTTCCAGCGCTGCTGTTTGATGAAGCCTGCCAACCGTCTTAGTACAGCAGCCACTGGGTGATACATACTGTAATTCTCCTGAAATGATCAACAGCGGGAGGTCATTTACACTGCCACGGGATTTGGACGGATCCGCCTCAGTATATTTTGTTGTGAATATGAATCATTTGTGAGAAATTACGATGGCACGCCACAGTGGGATTAGAAAAATTAAATGCAAATTTTAGTCTGTATTCAGTAAGGAATCTGGATAATTGAAATTACATGGGGAAATATTGACATTTATTGTTTGATCATAATGGCAACTCCCAAGTCAGCTAAAGCAGTGTTTTTCTGTGAGGTCACAGTCGTTGGTCTTGAAAAGGCTGAGAGATTATCCTGCCTCACTGGGGACTTAGAGACAACAAACCAATGTTGCTGAAATATTTAAGCATCCCAACAATATGTTCTGCTCTACAGGATGCAAGGATTGTCAGTTTGTGTTACTATAAAGAAGAAAACACAGAGGAAAATCAACCAATTTGAACCAGTTTCATGCATGTCGTTGCAAATGCTCATCCGTCACTGCTCATTTAAAGATTGTGAAAGGATGGACAACCACTTAATGGCTTCTTGTAGAGGAAGACAGAAGGTGGATCTTTTTCTTGTATTAGTAGAGCAGATAACCTCATGTATTGTGCATTTTGTGGCTAAAGCATGAAACATTCTTCAGTGTTTCTATAAACTATGAGGTTAATTTTCAGACGTGGAGGTATTTCAGATTTGACGTCTATAGGCAGACTATAGGCAATTTCTTCACTTTTTCGCGGGCATAAAGGCGATGCTGACCTCTCAAGGTCACCAGAGGTCAGATACAAATTGCCTCCATGTCTAAAATTAAATCTTGGGACATACTTGCCAACCCTCCTGATTTTCCTGGGAGACTCCCGTTTTTCATTGCCCTCTCCCGGTTTCCTCCTGGGGTCACAATTCTCCCATATTTCTCCCAATTTATGGCAAATTTTCACACATAACCCGTGTCTAGCACTGTACAGCGGGTATAATCTCTACTGTTTCCACCCTGACGACAATAGAACTACACCAAATTTCGTTCCCCGCGACACAGTGCAGTTTGAGCTCATGTTCAGCGCACATCACTGCGTACAGCGCCCAAAGTTGGGCTTTGCTCGACGCAGCGAAAAAACGTCGTGGCATAGCGCAAGCCATTAGAAATCATGGCGCTCAGAGCGCAACGGTGCCGTTGTCACGTTGTGTCTGAAAGGGCCTTCAGTGAGTGAGAGAGAAATGAAGAGAGCTAACTGAAAAAAATAATTTCGTGCTGTGCTCATAAAATGCTTATTTGCCCCAATACATGGCCCACACCACACGTGGCAGGAAACTGGCATTTCCCAGTGGAAAGTATTACACAAGACAGCAAGCAGAGACTTGATAGCACCAGATAACTCGGCCGGACTGCTTTGACAGCTGCTCTCAAAGGGAGAGGTTTGGTCTGCGTCGTGTACCACTTGCCTAGACTGCTAATGGAATATCAGAGGCGATGGAACAAGCTTTATGCCTCTGTCTCTTCACACTGACGTGAGATGATTAATTTACATTATGCTCATCGAAGCATGATCAGTATGCATTTTCTGTGAGATTTCAGAAACACAGCCATGTACAAAGTAACCCTGGTAACTGCCATCCTCTCCAACACTTTGCAATAGGCCAAGTAGAGTGGGGCTTATGGTAGACCAAATTCTAATTGGGATAAAGCTAAACTGTGGCCAATAAGAGTGGGTGGTTGGTCATATCTGCCATGTGTCAGTGGATTTGGACTCATATTGAACAAGGCTTCTGTGGATCAATAGCAACCTGCTGTCTTCCCTCTATCGCGTTACGTTCCCTCTGAATTCAGTTTTCACCTCTTGCTGTTGGGATGAGGGCTATTTTGGGGTGTGACATCTGCCGTCTTGCTTGCTGTGACAACGTTAGTGTATATCCTGAATCATACAGTATGTCGACACGGAGGAACACCGAGGGAGAAGCGTGGAGGTAAAAGGAATTGTCTGTGAGATGTGACTGGAGCTGAGTGGAATACTTATGTGGCTTTAGAAAGCAGGAAGGACACGCTGAACATTTATATGAATTAAAGGAGGAGGGTCAGCAGGTCTAATGCTCGCTGGATTGATTCTACCTTTCGGTCTGCTAATGCAATTGTGTTTTAATAAACTCCAATCTCAGGCTCCTCTCCAGCTCTCTCTTTCCTCTCTCTATGTCCCTATTGCTCTTATCCCTACTTTAAATCAGTTTATTCCACTGTTCTAAGTTTATTTTTTTGCAGTAGCGCATACCATAATTGAAATCAGTTTTTATTAGCTTTGTTTCATTTCATACTTGGCAGACTTTATGGTCCAAAACTGTAACACTAAGTTTCCATTTTGGTGACTTGGAAACATATTAATGTGGATAAATGTGGTGTCAAGGTTTGTAGGAATAGAAATAATACAGTTTGGGAAATAGACTTATTGGCTTTCTTATTGGAGATTTAGATGAAGAAATTCATACCACTCTCTACCTGTATGGTAATATGAAGCTAACAGTTGGTTAATTTAGTTTATAGCATAAAGTGTTGCCGACTTGGTGACTTTCTCTCTAGATTTAGGGGCTTTTGGAGCTAGTGCTGCTGGCTACTCTCATTGGAAAAGAGTTGGCAACACCGGGGCTGGGTTTTTCGGTTTAATCATTTTGAAAATCTAACGTACTCTTGATAGTTTCTCAGCATTACCAATTCTACCTTTAATCCATGCAACTCCAGGGTCTGAAAGGTGAAATCAATGCTGAAGTGCCTTAAACTTGCATTATTTCTAATAGCCAGCAGGGGGCGACTCCTCTGGTTGCTAAAAGAACTCTGATTGCATAGAAGTCTATGAGAAAATGACCCTACTTCTCACTTGATTTATTACCTCAGTAAACATTGTAAACATGAGTTTATGATCTCAATCTCTAGTTTCAAGTCTTCTTCAATACAGCATGATGTTCATTTGGTAAATTATGGTCCCATTTAGAGTCAAATAGACCATAAAGCAGGGTATGCTTTAGGGCGTGGCTATCTTGTGAGTAACAGGTCGCTATACCACGGAGTTGTCTGTGTTTTTAACCCTTTCCTAGTGTGTTTTCAGTTCATGAAAGTTAATTATAACCTCTTTTGGTTGCCTAAAAATGTCTTATTCAGCGTTTGGTTGTACTTATCTCCACCCTCTCATGTCACTTCTGGTTGCAAAACACCAAGATGGCGATGGCCAAAAACCAAGATGTCAATGGCCAAAATGCCGAACTTGAGGCTTCAAAACGGCAGTCCACAAACCAATGGGTGACATCACGGTGACTACGTCCACTTCTTATTCTATACATAGTTTGTGGTTAGTAACTAGTCTTCCCAACACATTACAAGTACAAGTACAGTGGGTTTTTATACCTTTTTTCCCCACTGAAAACAGCTGTCTACTACAGAAGAAAAAAAAATGTTGATGAGAGCAGTGAGACTCAATCAAAACAGTTAAGGTTTTGGCTGGAAATACAACAAAAATGAGCTGAAAAGGGATACAGCTAAAGCTCTGTAGAGTTGAGGGGAACTGCAGAGTTGGGTGATAATTCTCTGTGGGTTTGTCACTATGAGCAACCACTTTCAGTTTTACTGAAAATGAATTGTGTTTCTCTTTAATACTCACCAGCATTACCACCACCTGCTCCCAAAAGTCATATATAAACAGAGGAGCATCAGGGTGAGCTTCTGTGTCAGATGTGATCTGTGCGACTGATGGGGGTTGTTTGTCCTCCACGGGTACCTGAGGTATTGTGGCATTTGTTCTTGGCCGGGGTTATTTAAAGCCTCAGGGGATTTATAGGACTGTGTCGCAGGGATGGGTTGGTCAAGGATCACTTCAACTTGGTTCTTGAAGGGACTGTAATATTGCAGGGGAGATTGTCCTTCACTCAATGTGTAGCTCCCTGTACACAATGCGTATGGATTTATGGCTGCAGTGAGAGCAGGTTGAAGGGGAAATCAAGCGTCATGATCGATGCGGTTTCTGTGTTTCACTGTTTGATTTTGGATGATGAATTAGACCTCGGCCATGTTCAGATTTTTCATTGTTAGCTGTTAGCTTTTCACACAATGACAATGTTGAAATAGCTTATAAGAGGGGTGTGAACAGTGGACAGATCAAACGTCAGAGTCGTGGTTCAATTTTCTTTCTTTCTTTCTTTCTTTCTTTCTTTCTGTCTTTCTTTCTTTCTTTCTTTCTCATACACAATATCAATGATATCAAACAGAATACATATTGCATACAACACACATCACGAAAAAAATCATAAATTATTCATGCATTCACATATACATCACAATAAAATATTGATTAGAATCCTGGTCAGCATCTCCCATTCTCAAGAGGTACAAATAGACTCAAAAGCTGCAACACCACAAGTATATCTATATAATTTACTAGTAAGTACGTATAACATGTGCAGCTTTTCCTTCAATCTGTACATACATGTATGCATAAGGATCCTTATCACCACCTACATATGGGTATATTTACAGCCTACAAACCAATATATAGCTCTATAAAATGTTGGCATACAATAACATTCCCATGGCGTTAAGGTTAGTGACTGTCAATCTTTTCATTCTCATCTCTTTATACTTACACCAGTGGGCTATACTCAGGAGCATACAGTAATCTCTGACAGACCTTGACCTAATTTTACAGTAACACATGTGCAATTTACATACAAATATGGTACCCTGTGTTAATATTTACAACATTGTCACTATCAATATATCGTGTTGTATATCACCATTATGTACATACAGTGTACTGTATCTCTATTATCCATGACTGTAAGAACTCAGGGAGTCATTTTCTATGCTGGTATTCATCAATACTATTACAGTAAAACATTTTTTATCTTACCTACTGCTACTAAGTGGCAGGAAGAGCATCACTTTATTTTGCGGGCATAATTCAGCATGGATATGATATGATTTTGTTCTGCCTTTGTCTTATTTTATTATGATCCAACTTTCCTTTCTGTTCATAATAGGGCTGCCAAAGTTAACGCGATAATGATGATGTGTTAATGCAAAAAAAAAAGCAAATTAATTTTAACGCCACTAATTTCTTTAATGCATTAACGCAACTTGCGATTTTTAGGTTGTAGTGGGCTGAATTGAATATGAAGATATTGGCAACATATGAAACTAGAAAACCCAAAGAATCCATTGGTACCAATCATATCATACTAGCTTGTCGCGAAGGAGGCTAAATAACGTTCCAAATTTATGCTAAATTATGGCGAGAAAAAACTGGCATGGCCATTTTCAAAGGGGTCCCTTGACCTCTGACCTCAAGACGTGTGAATGAAAATGGGTTCAATGGGTACCCACGAGTCTCCCCTTTACAGACATGCCCACTTTATGATAATCACATGCAGTTTGGGAGAAGTCATAGTCAAGTCAGCACACTGACACACTGTGTTTATGCTAAATGCAGTACCATTGAAGGTTTCTGGACAATATTTGTCATTGTTTTGTGTTGTTAATTGATTTCCAATAATAAATATATACATATATTTGCATAAAACAGCATATTTGCCCACTCCTGTGTAGATAAGAGTATTAAATACTTGACAAATCTTCCTTTAAGGTACATTTTAAACAGATAAAAAATTAGTGATTAAATTGCAATAAATCGCGATTAACTATGGACAATCATGTGATTAAATATTTTAATTTATTGACAGCCCTAGTTCAGACACTTCACAATAGAAATATATGACCCCATTACTGTAATAAACAATAAAGACTTTGCCATGCACAAAATTGAACAAATTCTACTGATGCCATAAGTTACAATCAATGTTAGATGTTAGATAAGTTGTATTTATACTTCTTTCCATAACTCATTATAACGATAACTGTCACTATCTGAACTCAAACAAGGGTCTATGACTAACTTTTCAATCCTCGATCCACAATATAACGGCCCCTCTCACAGCAGCATGAAGTATTCCTTTCAACCAGGTTTAATAATATATTACTAAGGTTCCTCTTGCCATCACAAAATATTTCACAACGGGGTCATAGGCGAAACATACTGTGGTTTCTTTGTGTGTATTTTTACTGGATCTTTCGTTCTTTCTTTCTTTCTTTCTTTCTTTCTTTCTTTCTTTCTTTCTGTTCCCCCTCTAAAACAGGACTGAACAAAGTGTGAAGTTACAGAGAGCCGTACACCATTTATTTCTTTGTTTTGGCTGGCTGGTGTTGAAATCTATTTTGAAGCCTCACTGCACAGCGGTATTAAAGGTCTCTTAAAGTGAGAGTTTTTTTTGTCAACACAAATAAATCATCCCAAAAACCAGCTACAGTATGGGTTTAAAAATACAGAGGAATAACTGCTCCCCAAATACCATTAAACATGGATATGTGGAGCTACAGCAGGGGAACAATTCCCTCTTAATAGGGTACGGTACTATATTGATTTACACAGGCAGCGACACATAAAACTATTAACAAGTTTCCCACAAGAAACGCTCACAAATGCCTTATGTAATACAAGTCTCTCTCTGAATCCAAATATGGACATCGACTCCCAATATGTATTGTGTAAATGGACACAGGAGGGGAGTTTAAACAGTTGATAGAGTGTACCGAATAAAAGAAGCGATCAAAGAGCAATCAAATATTTCTTGCGACAGCGAGATAATGTTTCAAAAATGTTTGGGACACGTTATCTGGTCTTGTTCTACCTTATCACCAAAGACGAAACACAGCTCATCTGCTTTCTGTTTGCACACTCTGTGTCGCAAATGTTTTAGAAACCGTGTTCCCTTGTTCCATGAGAGAGGTGTTCTTCCTTTCCAGATTGCATAAGCTTCTCTGGCCACTCTTGCTGAACACCCTCGAGCCCATCGACTTGTCACTTATCAATCATAACAAAAAATGGTGGACACACTGTCAAAAAAACCAATTTCATGGCATCATGGTGCTCAATTGTCTGGACATTCAAGACTCTAAGAAATGTCTTCCTCTCTCCTTCCGTTAAAAAAGCGCCAGTTGAAAGAAAAATCTAAATGTGAGTGACAGTAGTGGAGATTGCACAAGGGGAGAGTTACAACAGCCGTTCCACATCTCAATATATTGAATAGTTGCTTGTTTCGAGGCAACACATCCAGTCCTGCAGTGACCCAGTTCCTTTTCAGCAGGAATGCTGAAACGCTGCTTTTATCTGCAAAATATGTGCATAGATTAGATGTCGTCTTGAGTGACTTGACACCCCGTGTCCCTGTGTCAAGTAAACACCCACAGAGCTGTTGTTGCTGGTGGCAAGTCATTTCTCCATTCTGCCTCTCAGACAAACAGCTATTACTGTTCTCTCTCATGCAGCCTCCACTTGAAACAGGAGTGTGTGGGGACAGTGTGAAGAAGCCGTTAACAATCTGTTGCACAAGCAAGAGAGGTGTAAAGAACGGGTTTAAAATAGTTTGAGGTGTTATCTGCGGAGGGATCAGGACTGAGGTTCTAATCGTGATGCTGTTTTAGTTTGTGTCGACGCCAAAAAGTTATGCAAAGGTGCATACTGCAGACGCAGAGAGAACCTGTGTGGTTAGTTTGGGGTATGCACTAGTAGATTACACATTGATAATGGGTTAATGATCTTTATAACAGAAAGAGAAGCCAGTTCATGGTCTTGCAAGAATGCATGCACATATCAATCAATAGCCATCAATATTCATTATTTAATTCAGGCTTCTTTTTAGATATGCATCGTAATGTTTTGGGTGACAAAATAAACTTAAATAAAAGAGGAACACAAGATGATGTATGTCCAACACAGTCTCATGATCCAACACAGTTTGAAATAGCCACGAAATTGTATCTATTTGATTCGTGTACATACACAAAATTCTCTTTGGCTTAGGCTTAGACAACGAAACTACTAAGTTAGGTTTAGGAAAAGATCGACTTGGTTAGGCTTAGGCAACGAAACTACTTAGTTAGGTTTAGGAAAAGATCGACTTGGTTAGGTTTAGGCAACAAAACTACTTAGTTAGGTTTAGGAAAAGATCAACTTGGTTAGGCTTCGGCAACAAAACTACTTAGTTAGGTTTAGGAAAAGATCGACTTGGTTAGGCTTAGGCAACAAAACTACTTAACTAGGTTTAGGAAAAGATCGTCTTGGTTAGGTTTAGGCCATAACCCGTTTGGGTTAAAATAACTCAGGAAGTGCTGTAACTTAAGTAAATCAACTTTGACTTGTGGTTTAGGGACACAAACACCGGTCTCCTGGGTGAAAGTCCTGTCTTTTTTGACCCACCTATCCACTCAGATTACCTCGCTACAAAGTCCCAGATTTCCTCCCTACGCTCTCTTTATACTTCTCGGTTCACAATTACGTGGATTACATACCAATTGATTGCGTGCTGACCATCATGGAAAAAATGTGTGTCTATGTACACGAAGTACATTCAATTTCGTCACTATTTCACAAACTGCTGTGCGACTGGGCGGGTATATGTTCACTGTAATCATTACAGTGCAATGGACACTGTGTTTGTTCTCTTCAACAAACACATTATCCATAAAAGCTTTGCAGCCACAGAGCAGCTCGCAGGGTGTGAAAAATTAACAAAATCTGTGTCTGAATTTCTCTCTGAATTTATCCACAGCTAATTATGCTCTACACAGTCTTGATTTAAAAATGTCTCCCATGTTGAAAGAAGAACACGGGCAGGCATGCGTGTAGGCCTAGTATAGCAATTATACTAAGCCCTATGGGAATTTTAAACATTGCACTGAAATAATACAGTGATATAACAGCAGTTTCTCACTGGGGATGTATGAAACTCGCCTCAGTATGAGAAGGCTCAGCATGATGCCTGATTATGGCTTCTTTTTAGATATGAATCGTAGTGTTTTGGGTGACAAAATAAACTTCAATGAAATAGGAACACAAGATGATGTATGTCCAACACAGTCTCATGGTCCAACACAGTTTAAAATAGTCACAAAATTGTATCTATTTGATTCGTGTACATACACAAATTTCTCTTTGTGCGTTTTCCTACAAATGTCCAGCAACCCGTGATGCACGTGTCAATTTCCACTCCAGTCTTTTCAAAATAAAACGACTTAGTTAGGTTTAGGAAAAGATTCGCTTGGTTAGGCTTCGGCAACAAAACTACTTAGTTAGGTTTAGGAAAAGATCGACTTGGTTAGGTTTAGGCCGTAACCCGTTTGGGTGAAAATAACTCAGGAAGTGCTGAAACTTAAGTAAATCATCTTTGACTTGTTTCGGGACACAAACACCGGTGTCCTGGGTGAAAGTCTTTTTTGACCCACCCATCCACTCAGACTTCCTCGCTACGAAGTCCCCGATTTCCTCCCTATGCTCTCTTATACTTCCCTGCTCACAATTACGTGGATTACATACGAATTGATTTGAAATTATGTGTCTATGTACACAAATCAATACATTAAATATTGTCACTATTTCACAAACTGCTGTGCGACTGGGCTGGTATATGTTCACTGTAATGGACACTGTGTTTGTTCTCTTCAACAAACACTATCCATAAAAGCTTTGCAGCCACAGAGCAGCTCGCAGGGTGTGAAAAATTAACAAAATCTGTGTCTGAATTCTCTCTGTTTATCCACAGCTAATTATACTCTATACAGTCTTGATTTAAAAACATTCCCCACGTTGAAAGAAGAACACAGGCATGTGTGTAGGCTTAGTATAGCAATTATACTAAGCCCTATGGGAATTTTAAAACATTGCACTAAGATAATACTCTGCTCGTCTGACCTGTTCTTATTATCTGTACCTAAGGTCCGCACAGAACTAGGTAAGATGGCCTTTAGCTATTCCGCTCCCTTCTCCTGGAATACACTGCAAGCTAAGTTGAAACTGGGAAATCTGATTACTTTTGATGAATTTAAAACATTAATGAAAGACCTAGAAGAAGCAGAGTCAATCGGGAGCTGTCTGTGTTTCTGAATATTTTCACTTTAATGTTGATGTGTTTTGTATGATATGATGCTATGTATTTATTTTGCATTTGTTTTATGTTGTGGCGTCAGAAACTTTAATGTATGTTTAAATGCTGCTGTCTTGGGCAGGTCTCTCTTGCAAAAGAGATGCTTAATCTCAACGAGTACTACCTGGTTAAATAAAGGTTAAATAAAAAAATTCAATAAAAAAAATACAGTGATATTACAGCAATTTCTCATTGGGGATGTATGAACCTCTCCTCAGTATGAGAAGGCTCAGCATGACGCCCGTTTTCTCAACACACTAAATGAATCATCTAGTGTCGCTCACTAACACATTTGAGGGTGAAGTGCAAATTTCCAATAACTCAATTCCCCCCCCCCCATTGGCCCTCGTGAGGGCGCGTGCCTGTGCGCGCGCGTGTACGTGCGTGAGGAGCGTGCCAGTGAGAATTTATTATGTAACAACGTGTTCCCAATCACATCCCTCTCTGCCTGAGAGTCTGAGGCATAAGGTCGCTTTAAGAGATATCTCAGTTCCTATCAGTGATCCTGGCAGGACACCTCCTCCTCTTCCTCCTCCTCCTCCTCCTCCTACCTTCCCCTTCGACCAAAAACTCTTGTTGTGTCTCACCTGATGCAAAGCAGCGCTGGACGTCCAGGAGGAAACAACAGCTCGGTAAGAAAACAATGGCTCATTTTGACATCTAATTGAAATAAAAACAGCATTTCATGCACCTTTTTTTTTTTATTTGGTTGGAGGGTTACCTGAAAGTAAGAAATATTATATTTTCCTATAGGGTGTTTTTTTTTAATCATGAGATAGTGCGACTAATATTTTTTTATATATTTCTTTATCGGTTCTTAAAGGTGTGTATAGTGAGTTTTACGCACGAGCTGGTATGTTTGATATCCCTGTGCTGTCAGGCTGTATAGTAGCTCTTCTGATAGGATTGTCTTTTTACTTACTGTATTCTCCTTATATAGCAGATGCTCAAAGTGTAAGTAGGTGGTAATGAGTGATGGGTTTCCCCATCTGGACAGGAGAGCAGTGAGCACACACATACACGGTGGTTGGACACACTGGAGGACAGAGAGGAGTCTCCTGCACCTGTCCGGAGCTGAGAGCAGACAGACAGCTACAGACAGACAGACAGACAGCTGCAGACACACAGGGTAGGTAGGTAGGTAGGTAGATAGGGTGCACATATATATAAACCACTCTCACACTTTGTCATCCCTTCATGCGTTTTTCATCCGCCTGGTGCGTGATGCCAGTGGAATCATTTTTGCATGAGCAAATCCAGACCTGTGTGTCATGTCAAAGTGGTTTAGTGAGGTGACTGGATGAACGATGTGATTTTTAAAAAAAAATCTTATTTACAATATATAAAACCATTTTGAGACAAATCCCCATGAGCTCTAATTTCTTTGTTTTGTTTTTCTTGCTTCACAGTTAATACCATACGATACGATACAACTTTATCGTCAGTTTGCACTGAAATTCATTTTGCATCCATAGCCAGCTCAGTTTGAGAAAAAGTACACATACAATAGACATCCTGTTACCATAGACAGACAGACAAGTAAGACCCATCAGAGAAAAAAACAAAACACATCACAATTATTCATACATAACCCATTACAAAATGACCATCTGTCCTCTGGATTTACATGTCTTTAGCAGCACAATTATTATTTAGCAACAAGATAGTAATTAATAATAATAATAATAATAATAATAATAATAATAATAATAATAATAATAATAGTACATTTTATTTATATAGCGCTTTTCTAAAAACTCAAAGACACTTTACATAGATAAAAAGATCATAAAAGAAGGACATCATAAAAAGGATAGTATCCAAGGCTGTTTCTTTGTGTGCAACCTGCAGATAATGTGTATAATTTATAGTAAATCTTGTGTCAAATACTAATAATGTCTTTAGTTAAATGCCCTTTGGACTGTCCTTTAGCAGCAGACACAACATAAAGCAATGCGTCACTTTAAGTGTCCAAATTCTGCCATAAATAATCAGCTTCTGGCTGCAGCATGGGTATGATAAATGGTATTATCTACCGTACTTGGCTCCAGGTTCAAGTGTGTACTTTTTGTTATGAATACTCTGGCTTTAATCACCTCAGATGAAGCAGCGCGTTATAATGGGACATTTCTGCTCATCAGAGAGACAGCCACAAGCAACTATACGTGCTACCTGTCATTATTCGTCATCATTAAGGAGTCCTCAATTAAAAATGATAACTCCTTTAAATCCTGTAGATTTCATTCTGTTTGCATAGCTGCGTTGCAAAACTCATTTCTGAGGAATTGAGCCGTGGGACAAAACATCTTGGTTAATCAGTACTGTTTTTTTCAATGTGCTGCGTGCACACACACACACACACACACATGCACACACACAGACATATGCATGTACGTGCACATTCACACACACTAGTCAGATGGTCTTGGTGTAGCGAAATTGTATTTCTCTTCTGTTTTCCAGTACATTAATTTGTAGAAGATTTTAAGGAGCACATGTACTTTAGAATCCGAGAAGCCATTGTGAATGCTCAGTGGCGATGAGAGGTGTCTGTTCCTTTATGGACAGAAACAGAATAAATTCCCGCTGTCAAAAGGGGAGAAAACAGTGAGAGGGAATGATTGTCTCTGAAGGAGCAGTCATTATCGCGTTATTGTGATGGAAATTTAAATCAGCATGCCATTATAGGGATGCCACGATGTCGGGATCTGTGCTGTGTTCTTGATGGTATGCCATCAGTGCATCATTTCTTCTTATAGCCAGTCCTGGAGGAGATAGAAAATCAGCCTCATGATATCTGCATATCAACATTAATTATTCCCTTCATACATTTTTGTTATACTGAATGTACTGCCAGTGTATGCATAGGTGAAACTGGACCACTAAACACACCAAAAAGACACTTGTGGAATTACATCAAAGGAGCACTGTGATTTAAAAACCTGTCCCGCTTCAGTTTCTGCCACATTTAAAGATGACCTATTATGCCTTCGTGCTTTTTCCCTTTCCTTTAGTGTGTTGTTACTCTGTAGGGGAGAGTAATCCCCTTTGGTGTGGACTTCTGGCTTTGTACATTTGTAGACCTTTATATTTATATATATACTGTATATTAGGGCTGTCAACGTTAACGCGATAGTAACGCATTAATGCAAATTCGTTTTAACGACACTAATTTCTTTAACACATTAACGCAATCGATCTTTCAGAGGTTGTAGCGGGCACAGTTTTAAAACTAGAAAACCTAAGGAATCCATTGGTACCAACCATGTCCAACTAGCTTGTCTCGAAGGAGGTTATATAACGCTCCAAGGTTATGATAAATTTTGGCCAGGAAAACTGGCATGGCCATTTTCAAAGGGGTCTCTTGACCTCTGACCTCAAAATATGTGAATGAAAATGGGTTCTATGGGTACCCACGAGTCTCCCCTTTACAGACATGCCCACTTTATGATAATCACATGCAGTTTGGGGCAAGTCATAGTCAAGTCAGCACTCTAATACACAGACAGTGTTGATGCCTGTTGGGCTGCAGTTTGCCATGTAACGATTAGGGCATATTTTTTATGCTAAATGCAGTACCTGTGAGGGTTTCTGGACAATATTTGTCATTGTTTTGTGTTGTTAATTGATTTCCAATAATATATATATATATATATATAAATATATATATATATATATATTATATAAATAAAGGTCTGCAAAGGTACAAAGCCCAAAGTCCTCACCAAAAGGAGTAACTCTCCCCCGCAGAAACGCCTTGCTTGAAGTCCCGCCTTTTTTTCCGTAACGTAGTGATGTCACCAAGTAACACATTTGCATAATACCTGCCTGGCGGCTAGTTTGGCATGCCCTCAAACAAAGCTTGTTAGAGCGGAGCTGGAGCAGAGTCCGAAGAGTTTGTTTCGGTTGACCAATCATAACTGCTCACCCAGAGCAGACTGGGCTTTTCGGGAGGAGTGGGGATAGAAGCCCAAACAGAGCGTTTCAGACAGAGGGTGAAAAGAGGTGCTGCAGCACAGCCGCTATGAGAAAAGTAAAACCTTTTTTTAACATTAAAGCATGTAAATGAGTGAGTTGAAAATTAGCATAATAGGTCCTCTATAAAAGAAGTCTAATGATGAAATGAGCTTTTTCAGCAAGTTAGGGTAAATTTCTTTTTATGCAGCAGTTTTTATGGGAGCAGTTTTTCAATTTGAGTGACAAACCAACCTCTTGATATCTCAATAAATTTAGAAATACACTTTTCATGACTTGAAGTTTCTTTGAGGTTACTCATTTCATTTTCTTTCTTTCTTTTTTTTCCAGGCAGCAAATGAAGACTGATGTTAAGATTGCCAAAGATTAAGGATGATGGAAAGCTGTAAGAAAATGCTAATGTTATTCATGAAGTAATTACAGCAGGTGTGACACAACAAATTAGTTCAATTAGGCCTCTGAAGTGAGCCCAGGAAAGCCACCATGGAGCTGCAGCAAAATACCAATCACAACCAAGCCCAGTGGAAAGAAATACCGTGGGACTCCACCGACGACTGCTCGCTCTCAGTGAGCGGCACCACTTTCCTCATCGTTGCTTACAGTACAGTTTTGGCTGTGGGTCTCATCGGGAACTCTTGCCTGGTGTTTGTTATCACACGGCACAAGGAGATGCGCAACGTCACCAACATCTTCATCACCAACCTGTCCTGTTCTGACATCATCATGTGCATTGTGTGCCTGCCGGTCACTATTATCTACATGCTGATGGACCGCTGGGTCCTAGGGGAGGTCCTCTGTAAGCTCACGCCCTTTGTCCAGTGCATATCGGTCACCGTTTCCATCTTCTCCCTGGTCCTCATCGCCATGGAGCGCTACCAGCTCATTGTCCACCCGACTGGATGGAAGCCAATGGTGGGCCAGTCCTACTTGGCCGTGGCTGTCACCTGGATTGTGGCTTGCCTAATCTCGGTGCCTTTCCTCTCGTACAGCGTGCTCGCATTGCCTTTCCAGAACATGAGCGTCCCAATCAGTGATCACCTGTTTTGCGTGGAGCGGTGGCCGTCGGTCCAAGAGCGGCGAGCTTACACCACCTCCCTGATCGTCTTCCAGTACTTCCTCCCTCTCGCCCTCGTCATGCTCTGCTACCTGCACATCTACCTGCGCCTCAGGAGGAGGAAGGACATGGTGGAGCGCGGCAGGAACGCCACTCAGAAGAAAAACAAAGGCGCCGCGAGGATCAACGCCATGTTGATCGCCATAGTGGTGGCATTCGCCCTCACCTGGCTCCCTCTCAACGTCTTCAACACGGTGTTCGACTGGAACCATGAGGCCATCCCGACCTGTGGCCACGATATCATCTTCTCGTTCTGCCACCTCACGGCCATGGCCTCCACCTGCGTCAACCCCATCATCTACGGTTTCCTCAACAGCAATTTCCAGAAGCAGCTCAAGACCACCCTGTTGCGCTGTCGCTGCTGGGGGGTGACGGAGCGATACGAGAGCGTCCCGCTCTCTACTGTCAGCACAGAGGTCACCAAGGGGTCAATCTTGAGCAATGGATCTATCAGCAACAATACTTAGATCTGAGCCTTTTCAGTGAAGGAAACAAACACTACTGAGTCTTCCTCAGCCCTCATTGTGTCATCCTTTGGAGCTTTTCTTGCTTCGTTGCGTCCAAAAGCGAGGCTGACATTTACAAAGTTATAAACCTCACTAACAGCAGTCCGGAGAGAGCCGACTGAAGACACTTAACCAGCATGGCGCGATGCCCTCGATTCAGTATGAGGTCACATGTAAGAGGAAGTAGATAACAAATTGATGGTGCAAAGGTTGGACAAGTTGAAGAATTGTAGGGCAACTGAGGGCACTTTACATGACCACTTTTGCAGTCTGTATAGTCCCTTCTCCATGTGCTGTGGGCACATACGAATGAAGAGACAGCATTTAATGTGGTATACATCTGTCGTGTTTTCTTTCTAAAGCACTGGGATTGTCACATTTCAACAAACATAAACTGCTTATGTTTTGCTTTTCACACTTTTACCTGCTTTAAATGTGGACAATGGGACCACCTGAGAGAACTGAAAGGACAAAGGGGTTGGGGAACTGCAAATGTTCTTTTCAATTTAGTTGTTTTATATTAATAGTGTCGATGAAAATATCAAGAGATTGTAAACTGTGATGTGTTAATGACTATTGACGGAGTGGCTTATTACGTAACTGAAGGAGAGGACATTAGTGCATTAAATGTGGATCCGGCGTCCACTGAGACAATTTACTAGCATCATCTTAATGCGTTTATTATTACCTAAAATCACCACAAACGATGTAATGCTCTTTAACAACGAACCTTGGCAAAAGCTATATACAATCCATGCTGTCCGCCAAGGTCTGCGCTCCAGTGTATTATGCGTGTGGGATGTTTTTTTCACAACAAATGTGCCATTCAGCAACCATATATCAAGTGCCATAAAACAAAATAAAAGAGGCAGTAAAGGACTTTGTCAGAGCCGGGTTCTCCTGCTGTATATAACCTTACTAAATACATGTATGGCCTGTAAACAATGTGACACAGTTATAGTTTATGGTGTGGTATAGGGAATAAAGAGCACTGTGTAGCAGCATAGCAGATATATCCTGTTGTAAGTCACTTCTCTTTGTGGTAATAAACTGAATTAAAACATTTACTAACATTTACTATTAAAGATAATAATCTTTAATGATATGTTGTAATATTTGGTTTTGATGGGTCGCAATTTTGACGGTTTGATCTTCAAATCTTTTTTGGTTTTTGTTTGCCAAACTTCCTGTCTGCCTTGCTTTCGGAGTATGCGTTATTGTAAATAGATACAGAATAGATTTTTCGCTGTCACCTCAGTTTTTACCAGATAATTGATTGGTCTTGAGTCTCCCATTAATATGGGATAGGCAGTTTTTTTTTGGCATCATTGGGCAGCAATTCCATAATAACCTTCAGCATATTGTAATGCAATTGTTCTGAGAGAAAACTAGACTTCTGCACCTCCTCTTGGCTTTGTTTGCAGCCTTTAAAAAAATCTTTGAGTCAAAAGACTTTGGCTAATCACAGGTCGTTTCAGAGAGAGAGAGTGTTCCTATTGGCTGTTCATTCAACGGAGGCAGCTGTCAATCACTCGCAAACTCCGATCAAACGGTTAAACTAGGCAGCGCTGATCAAATATGAATCAATATTCTATTACTGTAATGCCTATTTCTTGCCTCAAATGTTTTCAGAAACATCTTGTAGTGTACTGTTTAGCTGTAAAATGAGAAAGTTTGCTCTGGCTGGTGGGCGGTGCTTGGTATTTCCTCAACTAGTCTCAACATGGCTACTCTGATTGGTTGTGTTCCTCCGGTCTGTGAAATCTTGCAGATGCCATTAGGAGCACCGGAGGACACCGGAGGACACAAAGACACATGATTTTTTTTGGATTACCTGTCTCATGCACTACTGTCAGGATATAGTGACCGTTTTATAAAATAACTTTTTTTAATCATATTTGCTCCAATCTTGCCTACTGCTGCTTTAAAGGCAAAAATGGTAAACTGAGATCAGACATTTCCACTTTAGGAAACATTGTGGAGTGTGGGATCCTAATTCCCCAAAGATTATACTGCCGTGGTATTTGGTGTACAGGGGGAAAAAAATATCTTCTACACAGTCAATATTTCAAAATCTTTGCTTCTTTCCGAGGTCAAATTCAGTGTGCTGCCTCCGTGTGCATTATTCAGAGGGATGTCTGAGATCACAACACATTTTAGATGTGCTTGTAGTGTTGAATAAATCAGTGTTGTGTTTGCTGCCTTAGATTTTAAACAGCATGGGGAGGGTAAAAAAAAAACAGAGATCAATGGGAATTGCACTAAATATTCATGCCGTGGGAACGCATGTTAACAGTTATACTTTTATCCATCTCAAAGAAGAAGAAGAGGAGAGGGCGAGATTGTTGCTGCCTTTTAGCTGTCGTGATGATGGCGGGAGGTCAAGTGTAGCATGTTTTTACACCTTACAGAAAGCCAAACTTGTTTTTGACTCGACACACAGCCTAACAAACTGTTTTCCGAGGGCAATTTAGCCCATAAAAGAGCTCTCAAAGGTCCTTGTCGGCATAATTGACAGTGTGCTTCCGCTGCCTTTGCCGGAGTTGACCTTTACAGATTGCCAATCCCCTCTCTTCTTCTATATCTCCTTCCTCTCACCTGTCTTTCCTTTGAAAACGCCACCTGAACGAAGCGGCAGCGTTCATTTTGTTTGGAAGAAAGGACCCAGGACGCCGGAGGTGCTGACGTACTCCAGCGACACTTGACAATGAGTGGAGCTTAAATGACGGCGTTTTACATTGTTACCCCAGTAACTGCTAAGGGGCTATGGGCACAATGCTGCGCTATGACATGAAGCTCGGCTGAAGACAGACACTTAATGAGTCCACAGGGCCAGACTCTCCTTGTCGGTGGAGCAGTTCCAGAAAGATTAGCATCTTGGCTCTCTGCATTTTCATTTAGAGAGAGAGATTCTCTCCAGATCACAGGAACAACATGAACCACATAGCTGGCGAGAGATTTTCCTCAAGCTGTTGATTTCGGCGTTTAAATTCTCTTCTGTCAATTTTTTTTTTTGCCTGCTTTGCTACTGTATGAAAAGGGCATAATTCACCCTGTTATTGCCCTGTTCCCATATCGATAGTTATAATAATAGCTTTCTGATGCTCTGTAGAAAGAAAGTCCTTCCCTTATGTGTGAATTAACGCTGTCAATCAATCGATTGTCCATACTTAATCTGAGTAATCACACTTTTTTTATCTGTTCAAAATGAGATTTGTCAAGTATTTAATACCCTTATCAACATGGGAGTGGACAAATATGCTTGCTTTATGCAAATGTATCTATATATGAGGGCTGTCAAAGTTAATGTGATAATAACACGCTGAAAGCTGTGATAAAATTTTGTTTTAACGCCACTAATTTCTTAAATGCATTAACGCAACTTGCTATTTGTAGGTCGTAGAAGGCTCAGTTTTAAAGCTAAAGGGAAGATACGAGTCTCTCCTTTACAGACATGCCCACTTTATGATAATCCCATGCAGTTTGGGGCAAGTCATAGTCAAGTCAGCACACTGACACACTGACAGCTGTTGGGCCTCAGTTTGCCATGTTATGATTGGAGCAAATTTGTTTATGCTAAATGCAGTACCTGTGAGGGTTTCTGGACAATATTTGTAATTTTTTTTGTGCCGTTAAATAAATATATACATACATATGCATAAATTCTGCCCACTATTTTGCCCACTGCCACGTTGATAAGAGTATTAAATACTTGACAAATCTCCCTTTAAGATACATTTTGAACAGATAAAAAATGTGTGATTAATTTTCAATCAATATTTTAATTGATTGACAGCCTTAGTATATATTATAGGAAAGAACCATTTTCAAAGGGGTCCCTTGACCTCTGACGTCAAGATGTGTGAATGAAAATGGCCATGACATGGCTATGTTTTTAGAATAAAATTTAGCATAACTTTGGAGCATTATTTATACATATTTAGTCATGGTTGGTACCAATGGATTCTTTAGTTTCATATGATACCAGTATGTTCACTCTAGCTTTAAAACAAAGCCTGCTACAACCTTAAAAATGGCAAGTTGAGTTAATGCATTAAAGAAATTAATGGCATTAAAAACGACTTATTAACACGTTATTATCGTGTTAACTTCGACAGCCCTAGTGTGATTTCTTCTCCCCAGCCAATGCTGAATCTGCAGGGTCCATAATGAGCCTAAGGAATCGTTCTATAAGTTACAGTATATATGGTGTCACAGTATAGATATGCTACAAAAGGATTTCTCAGCGGGAAGTCTTGTAATGATGTCAGGCAAAGTCATGGGCTTCGTGCATCTCTGATCCCCTTGTGAGAAGGAACTAATCTATTTGTTCTGGCAGATGAAAAGGTCAGTAGGAGTAGGATTGCTGCCGCTGGAATCCTAATCATGGTATTATACATGTTAACATCTGTAGGGCGCAGTGAAACTGACAGGTAGCTCATCGAAGGGTCAAACACATAGATCAGCTCAGTCAATATTCCCTCGTTCTCTTTCTATTGAATTGCCCTCATGGTTCCGCCTCAGATCTGTGAGGGCGGGTTTTTATCTCAGGGAGCATTTCCTGCTTTTACCTGTTTATTACCGTAGTTTAGATATCATAACAGTGGGGATGTTGTGTCAGCCCGCTTATCAGTCAGACCTGGGTTACACACATGTAATGAAGGATGAATTCAAAGCAAAACAGTCTCCGCTTTTGAAATAAATCTAGAAATCTCCATTGTATACTGGAAGATATTCCTGGGCCCCAATTTCGTCTGTGTCTTCTGTACTACTGTAATAACACAGACACACACACAAACACACACAGTTTTGTCTTGCATAACACAAGCAGACTTGACAGCCAGGAATAGAAACCCGCTAATTGGTGTCGGCCAGCTTTTCCTCAGGATTTGGTTTAGTGTTTGCATGCTTGTGTAGTCTTCACAAAAAGAAAAATAGGCTTAGATAGATACAGTAGATAGATACTGTAGATAGATAGATAGACATTTTACAATAGACAAACAAGAAATTCTTTCATCTCTATAATCTTGCCCTGACAATTTGGGATCTGGCCTCTGCATCTGACCTTCCATTTTCTTTGATCAGAAGAAAGGAGGTAGACCACAGCCTGCTTTAGTTGCCTGGTTACAGCTTCCTCAGGGGTTTCAATGGGTTTCCTTCAAGCTGACACAGAGCACCGAGCTATTAAAGGCACTTTATTAAACGCCGACAGAGGCGCTACGCCAGGCTGAAGCAGTTCCAGTGGAACCGGCTCAGTCAGGCGGTCGTCATGCTTGAAAAGAAGGACGACAAAGAAAGTGAGACATAACATTTATTGCCGGGGATGGCACTACAGTCCCGTTCCTTTTGACTTGGTGGTAGAATTGTAAGCAGTCACTGTGAAGTAATAGGGAACAAAGGCAGTATTAGTGCTCATTTCTTGTCTTTACAGCAAATATGTAACTGGAGCCAGGAGATGGCTATCTTAGCATAAACACTGGAAACAGTGGGTGACAGCTGTTTGAAGGTTAAAAAAACAGCCCCTCTAAAGCTCACTGATTAACTAGCATATTATGGTCTAACTCATGTATTTAAGTCATACAAAAAGGAAGGTGTGAAAGCGACAACTCAACGTTTTACTGGGGGTTATACTTGATTATGATTTTGGCTGGGAGCATTTGGCAACCAGTGGAGACTCCAAGAAATTTTGATCCCAGCCAAAAAATAGTCTTCCTGTAAAATAGCAGATTGGCATTTTACACCTCGGTTTTTGTATGGATTAAAAAAATGATATAAGACATGTTGACCAGTGCTTCAGAGGTGCTAGTAGGTGGACTTTGTTAACTTTAAGGCCCAGACACACCAAATCGACTTTAAGAACTAGCGGTGATGAAGGCCGACTGTTGCATTGCCTCACGTCGCCTTAGTCTTGGCAGACACGTTTCACTCGAACTCACTGCAAAGCCTACAGACGACGGCCAGTTAGCACATACAGTACGTTCTGTGCCTGCATGAGAGGAAATAACTCTCCACACCGAAAAATCTCAGACACGGGCAGACTAGAGAAGACGGTGCGGTAACACACCGCAAAAACTAGGCCAACGGACACTCCGCCGGCTTGGTGTGTCGGGGCCTTTGGACAGAGCCAGCTTGGCTGTTTCCGCTTGTTTCCAGCCTGTATGGTAAATTAAGTTAGCTGGTGGTAGCTTCATATATATCATGCAGACAAGAGAGTGATATCAAATGGGAAGAGATACCACTCTCCAGCTCCATATTTAGACATAAGGTCATATCAATCTACTCATCTAACTCTCGGCAAGCAAGCATATAAGCGTATTTCCAAAAATAATGAGCTATTCCTGTAATGTAATTAGCTTTATCTGCTGACAAGTCAAAATGTCTGCTGTCAAAATGCCCTATTGTTGATTCATCCTCACAAGTTTAGGGGCCAGAGGCCTGCAAGCATTAAACACACAACATTTATTGAGACTCCACTGCTGGACTGCCTCAGCACTGAGGTGATGGCCCAATGTTCTCTTTATTAGTTCAATCTGTTCTGGTCTCAGTGAGACTAACTAGAAGTGCACATTGCTGCTGTGGGAGTAGCCTACAAGTTCATCTGGGTGTGTGTGTGTCTCCAACAGGTATACTCTGTTTGAAAACATCAAATGCCCTACTGATCTTGTCTAAATCTATACTCTTTAATAACTTAGGTTAGGGTTGCTTTGATGTTTCCACTTTAAAAAAACAGTAAATAACATTCGCTGATATGATGTGTTTGAGTTTAAAATGGAGGGTAAATGAGCACTGAGAGTTTATTGTCCACAATGGTCCCAATCATCAAGACCATCCAGATCAGTTGATCTTAAGTAAATATTTTATGACCTGCTGTGCTATTGCCTTTTGTATATTAATCCCTTATCAAATCACTTTCAATAAAGGACAATACTTGACCCATATGGTGTCAGGTGTATGTTCAACAAAAGTGATTTGCTATCGTGCGTGTTTGCCGAGTAACAGCAGAGTGACAGACAGATTGAACTACTTTGAAAAACACACTTTCCATTGAAGATAAGAGCGTAAACTCCCTATACGCTCGTCAGCAGGATATTACAGGCTGTTGTATCACTGTCAAATCTCCATGATGAATGAACTTCGATTTGTTATTCAGTTTGTTTAAATTCCATACGCTATTGGCAAACACACATGTCGCCTGGTCAAACCATTTTCATGTTGCTTATCCAGCCGTGAATAAGCACTTTTATAATCCAAAGGAGATTGTGGAGTGTGCGTGAAACAAGCCAAGCAAGCAACGCGCTATTACAATACAATAAATTGGCTTCAGACACATGTCCTCATGGTGAACAAACACAATAAAGTGCTGTAAATTTTAATAAGTATTGACCGGATCTGATCCAGCCTTATGGACAATAGTGTAGATAAAACCTTAGCAGCAATCAGAGTGATTGACTAAATTTGGTTTTTATGGCACATTATTCTAGGAATCAGACCAGCAGTAAAACATTACAGCGTTGAAGCAGTAGAAACTTCAAGGATGCAGTTTCATGTTGTTTTCTAGTGCCACCTGGTGGCGTAGCACTGAGCCACTCAAATCTCAAATTCATTAACCTTTACCACTCCACTCCTCTTTTTCATAGACCCGTTTTTGTCTTTCTTAAGGGGGGACAAGGGTTTTTTTAGGGGGAGATAGCAGGTCAGCAGTATATTGCACATAGAAGTGGTGTACATCATCTGAAAGCTGGGAACCTGAAGATTAATTTGAGATCAGTTCAGCACTGTGTGTCAAGCTGTTCAAGTAATAAATCAGAAAAAAAAAAAAAATGATTGATTCATTTAATTAATATTTTACCACTGGAGAATTAATAAAAATGAGCAAAAATCCCTCCAAAATACCACATTAAGACACAGAGACCGTGGAGAATACCACAGAAAAAGCCTTTGATTGCCCTAGGTCTCTAGTTTGTGGCTGTAAAGTTTCATGAGGCTGTGATTATCCTAGAGGTCACCAAAGGTCATTTTATACAGTGAGGTCAAGTTTAAAAAAATGGTGTCACTACAATGAAATGGCTACTATGGGGACTAATATCATCACACATGAATACAATTGGGCTCATTGGATCCATAAGAGTCTCAGCTTTACAGTGATACCCAATTTACACAATTCCAAGATTGTTTAGGGCAAAAATATTCAAACAACATTTTAGAATAGGCAAAAATAACACATTTTTACTGCATGCACAAAACTGCATGTTTTTTTTTTATTTATCCCAAACTGCATGTGATTACTCTAAAGTGGGCACGTCTGTAAAGGGGAAACCTGGCCATCCTATTAATTGATTGAATTCCACCATATCCAAGGGGAGAGACCGGTGATCCATGAACCGGAAGCAGTAACATTTACTTATTGAACAGTTTTTCACATATTTTTGAGGGAGACTTGCATTTTGTACTTTTTTCCACCAATGCAATGAGCCCTTCACAAGACTGAATGAGCCCAATACACCTGAAGGATCCAAAGAGCACCTGTATGTGATTACCACAGAGACCCAGCAGCGCTTCTACTCCATTGTCTTCACATTAACTTAACATTACTCTGCTTGGAACATAAACCCTTGAATATTCATTGAAATCGGTTGAGAAATGTAGACACTATTTTGCTTTTTAGACAGAAATATGGCAGCTCCCCCATTCACTTGTATTTGTTTACAGGCCACTCTTGCCCAGTCCAATACGGCGCCCTCGTTGACGTACGATCGTACGATCCAGAGGCCAATGCGGCGTCCATGTAGCCAATCACAGCACAATAGGGCGGGACTAGGCAGAAAAGTCTTCTAAAAACCGCTAGGGTGTGGTCTCCCTGTTAATGTGGGGACTAGCTGTAAAAGCGTAGTGTAACATTTAGTGTATCCATGAGTAGTAGCTAACTCCTTTGTGTTATACGGCTAAGTTTTCGTCGAGGTAGCCTACTGTGTAGTATGGAGTTGGAAGCCCGCGCAGAGCAACAGACCGCGCACCGTGTGACTGGACAAGCACAGTCACATCTCTGGGAGACTTGCCATTTCCCTTCTTCATCGCCACTGGGACTAGTTTGGACGTTTTCTACGTCGCCACTGGGAATTGTACAAAAATGGTACTATAGTTTAACATAGATTTAACCATTTTTAATTAATACAGGACTTTTATATACTTGTAATTAAGTATTTTTATATTGTGGTATTGCTACTTTTACTATGTAAATAATCTGGATATTTTCACCACCTATGCTTTTCTTACTGTGGCATGTCAAATGTGTTCTGTGGAAAAAGGCCTATTAAAAGCACAAGAGTTATTGATAGACATCTCCCTCACTCTCATGTTAGCTTTGTTTCACCTCTTAGAGCGGGAAAAACTGCATCTTTATCATTTCTTATAAAAGTCTGGTGACCTCATGCGATTTCATTTTATTCAACCTGAGCAGAGGTCTAATCAAGAAGAATTAGGTGAAGACACCTTTGTGGGTGCACAGGGCCTTTAAGTACTTATCAAACTGGAGCTAATATTGTTTAAAGGTCCCATATTGTGCTCATTTTCACGTTCATAGTTGTATTTTGTGTTTCTACCAGAACATGTTTACATGCTGCAATGTTAAAAAAAAAACTTTATTTTCCTCATACTGTCTGCCTGAATATACCTGTATTCACCCTCTATCTGAAACGCTCCGTTTTAGTGCATTGCAACGGAATTGCATTGCCTGGCAACAGTTTGGGTTCATGTTTACTTCCTGTCAGCTGATGTTATTTACATACACTGCAACAGGAAATAAACTGGGACACATTTAGAATGTTTAGGTTTAAAACCGTGTAATGCTCTAAATATTGTATATTTGTGACATCACAAATGGACAGAAATCCTAACGGCTTGTTTCAAACGCACAATTTCTGAATACGGGCTGTGTGTATTTCTCCGTATATTGAGCGTTTTGATAGTTTAACAGTATTTATATAGCACTTAAACCTGCTTTATAATGTAAAAGACCTGAAAATCTCACTTTTTACAATATGGGACCTTTAAAGCTACTCTAAAAGACATGTTAAGCCTTGGTTCCTCCACAATGGGAACACTGCTTTATACTTAAGGGAATGGATGAATTTCTCTGACTTCCTGTGATTGCCTGGGTCCAGACCTTTCAATCCACTTGACAGCAGATGTACAAGGCTGCAGTGTATTTACTGCCACTGTGTGATTGTACTTGTAGCTGAACACTTGATGTACATTTCTTTCTTTTATGTGTTTAGGAGAGTGCGGGATAATGATGCTATTCAGAATGAAGGCTACATCCATACTGTATGTGTCAGCTGCAGACATGGAGGTGCATGCAGACAAGGCCTTCTGTTAGCTGAAGGAAACAACAGGAGGCTGACGTCTGAAGCAGTATGTTAAGAGATGGAGGAGGGTCATAGAGGGCTTGCATTGGGGGATGGACACATCTCAGGAGGTCAGACACCTGACGGAGCAAGGTGTCCACCTTTTTCCCAAAAGCTCGCCTCAAAAATGAAGAGGAGATTCTAGATCCTCAGAAAGAAGTCAAAGGCAGACAGTGATGGCAAGGACAGCAACTCTACCCTTTGACTGACTTCAACGGGAGAGCAGGAGAGAATGATTTTTGTTTACTCCTTCTTTTCCTTCATCTCCCTCCTTCACTTCCTTCACCCTTCCTCTCCTTCATCCTCCTTCTGTGACCTATCTATCCTCACTCTTTCATCTCCCTCCCTTACACATCTAATTTTCCTCTATCCTTTACCCATCTACTCTTTTCATCTTTTATCTCCCTTAATCATCCATCCATCCTCACTTCGCTTCCTCAACCACCTATCCTTCATCTCCTACATTTCCTCTCCTTAAGCTTCACTCAATTATAGGGGTGTCATGATTCTACAAATCCACGATTCCATTTGACTTTCGATTTTTAAGGTCACGATTCGATTTTCGATTTAAACATTTTTTTAGCACGGACAGGTATGCCATTGTTAGACTATGGAGTCTTGATTCATGTGTGTGTGTGTGTGTGTCCCTTTTATTTTCTCTTTGTGTCCGATTTCTTTTCTGTCTGTCTGTTAGTGTCTTTTGTGTATTTTTGTTTTCTGTCTGTCTGGCTGTGTCTTTTTTGTTTTTGTTTTTCTATCTGTCACAGACAGACTGTGTCTTGTTTCTTTGTCTGTCTGTGTGTTTATTTCCTTTTCTTCCGGTTCATCTGTGCCTTTTTTCTTTTCTGTCTCAAATTCAAATAAGCTTTATTGGCACGAATGTTCAGGATACATTATTGCCAAAGCTAAATTACACACATTATTAAATAATACCATTTTACTTAAAGGGACTGTTTGTAAGAATCAGAAATGCTTGTTAACAGCGACACCTGTGGCCAACGAAAGTCAGCGTGTGGCTCGCGCTTGTGCTCGCTCTAAATAGACATGAACGAGCATCGCTCAAAACAGTGAGGCGACACACGTCAGCTAAAACCACAATATCACTCTATATTTCACCTGCTTGGCAGTAATGTTAGCTGACCAGACGAAGGTCTCAGACATATTTAGAGGTAGAGTAGAAAACTTTTAGTAAAGTAGAAGAGTCTGTAGCATGTATTTCGGATTTGTGTCAAGCAATAACCACAACGATCATGATATGCAAATCAAATATTTATTGTAGAATCAAGTAATCATCATTTTTTATATGTTCTGTGTCCTTTTTCTCTGTCAGTAACACTGCCCTAAAAGAGAACAAGAGATTAAACCTCAAACTTTATCAGAACAGAGATCTTAACCTCAACGAGGCTGCCTGATTAAATAAAGATTAAATAAAAAAAATTAAATAAAATGAGGTGATAGATGATGATGATAGATGCATCAACTGAAAAAATATTAAACACAGAATTGCAAATTAGCAAAACTTACAAAAAATCCTTTCGCTCTGTAAATGTTGGCAAAAGGTGATTCCTCTGCACAACCCAAAACACTGCAGGGTGCGTCCACGTGTGGAAATCCCTCAACTAGCTGTTGAAGAAAGAAAACATCACAAGTTGGGCTGTCAATCCATTAAAATATTTAATTGCAATTAATCGCAGGATTGTCCATAGTTAATCGCAATTAATCACACATTTTTTTATCTGTTCAAAATGTACCTTATAGGGAGATTTGTCAAGTATTTAATACTCTTATCAACATGGGAGTGGGAAAATATGCTTGCTTTATACAAATGTATGTATATATTTATTATTGGAAATCGATTAACAACATAAAACAACGACAAATATTGTCCAGAAACCCTCACAGGTACTGCATTTAGCATAAATAAATTTAGCGTAAGTTTGCAGCGTTATTTAGCATTCTTCGCGACAAGCTAGTATGACATGATTGGTACCAATGGATCCCTTAGGTTTACTTTCATATAATACCAGTGTCTTAACTCTAGCTTTAAAACTGAGCCCGCTTAATGCGTTATCGCATTAACTTTGACAGCCCTAATCGCAATGAATATGTGCAAAAGGAGAATAGGAAAGAGGGACAACCAATACTGAGGAAAAGTGCGAGGAGCCGTGAGAATGATAAATACTTACAACATTGCCCAGCGTGTCTGAAAGGCTGTCCAGATCCCTCTTCCCTCCTGGGTTCAGTCCATATGACCAGTGCTGACAGCGGCCATGTGGCAATACCGCCCCCACAAGTAGCAGCCACAGTGCCAATGCTTTTGTAGACATGCTGGGGAGAAAAAAGCTTCATATGGTACATATAAGTAGGCCTGACCCAAATACTTCGAAGCTTCGACCATTGCCATGGTAATCGACCTCCAAATCAGTATTCAAATGCTTTGTTTTTTTATATATATTTAAGTATGTATTAATTATGTAGAAATCCCAAAATAGCTCATGAAATAAGGAATAATCCCAGAACGTTATCCATATTCACCACGAATTATTATTAGTTATTCTCAGTCTGATATCGCTGTTTGTTTTGTGTAGAGGTGGGTGTGTGTAGAGTAGTGCGGCAGCAGCATTGTCCCGAAGCTTCGAATACCATAGAAAATTTCTCACCCAAGCTTCGAAGCCCAAACAATGGTATTCGGGACAGCCCTACATATAAGCATGTTACTTATACTTTTTAAAAAATGTCTTTAGTACCCCAAACACTGACATAGTTATCGGTCATAATTAACACTTCCTAGATTTACAATCATTAGCCCACTCTGAATCTCTTACCTTCTGTTCATACGGCAGACAGGCTCCTCTGATTTGTTCTTGTCTGTCGTTTTTTCTGAATCCTGCTGCACACTGTATTTTCCAAGGTTTATATAAGCCTATGCTGCTTCCCTTCCTTTTAACCCGACACTTCACTACAGGGGGTCACAAAGTGGGTTTAAGCAGCACTTATCGGCGACCTACAGAGCTGTTTACAAGATTACACATGCTGTGTGATTTTTGCCCTTCCACAAAAAGAACAAGTTACATGGGATGACAATTTTCAGCTCTTAACCTGTCTGGCACTTTTATGTCACAATTAGGGCTGTCAATTGATTAAAATATTTAGTCGCGATTAATCGCATGGTTGTCCATAGTTAATCGTGATTAATCACAAATTAATCACACATTTTCTATCTATTCTAAATGTACCTTAAAGGGAGATTTGTCAAGTATTTAATACTGTTATCAACATGAGTGGGCAAATATGCTGCTTTATGCAAATGTATGTATATATTTATTATTGGAAATCAATTAACATAAAACAGAAACCCTCACAGGTACTGCATTTAGTATTAAAAAAATATGCTCAAATAATAACATGGCAAACTGCAGCCCAACAGGCAACAACAGCTGTCAGTATCTCAGTGTGCTGACTTGACTATGACTTGCCCCAAACTGCATGTGATTATCATAAAGTGGGCATGTCTGTAAAGGGGAGACTCGTGGGTACCCATAGAACCCATTTTCATTCACATATCTTGAGGTCTGAGGTCAAGGGACCCCTTTGAAAATCGCCATGCCAGTTTTTCCTCGCTAAAATTTAGCGTAAGTTTGGAGCGTTATTCAGCCTCCTTCTCAACAAGCTCGTATGACATGATTGGTACCAATGGATTTGTTAATGCGTTAAAGAAATTAGTGGCGTTAAAACAAATTTGCATTAAGGCGTTATTATCACATTAGTTTTGACAGCGCTACTGCAGAGTGAATATCTTTGGGTCTTAGACTGTTGGTTGGACAGACCGAGCAATCTAAATATGTGAATTTACGCTCGGAAATTGTTCACTATTTCCGTGCGTTTCATAGACTAAAATGATTAATCAAAATTAATGGCAGGCCGATTTATTGATTCGATTGATTCGATTGATTATTGCGTGAACTTTGACAACCCTTGCCATAGTTTTAATGTACAAATCAATCTTTCATTCAAAACTGAGGTACTATAAATAATTAAAAATCAGATGACAAAAAGTTTTTCTTCTTCTTCATAGCAGTTTATTTATAACAGTCATTCATGGAAATATATTTCCACAGTCGAGTGCAATAATCATAGAAAGGGAGACCTACACCACTCCCTGTCTCAAACACAAATCAACCATTGCCCCATATTGCATTCAGCGAGATGTATTAAAATAAATAACCATAGCTCTTCCATTGATTTTCACGCTCCAGGTGAAATACACAATATGATTGCCTTCATGATTCATTCTCACAGGCCGGGTACCTACTCTTGAACTGAGTGAATAGTATTGCATCAGAGCAGCTTTGAGCTACAGCAAGAGAATCTTCACCAGTCGAAGACGAGTATAGCTCTTCACACATGCAAACGGACACTGTCCAGTAACTGAAGTGAGATCCTTGACAAAACACCTGCCTACTCTAATGATGCTTTTTTTTTTTTTTGGAAACACTGGATTTGATTTACATTAAAGATTACAAGCACCAAACATTTTGGTGAAAAGGTATAACATGTTACAAGTTAACATATACTTGTGCAAATAAGTTTGAAGCATGATTAAGTGATATACATTGATACATGGAGCATGTTTCCAGGCAAACCCACTTTGACAACATGTGAAAATGGCTTAGCAAACCAATTTTTCTCCGAATAAGAAACTGAAGAATAATGAATGTCGTACATAAACAACACAATAAGCAGTGCCACAGTCAAATGCATGCAATTGTGGTTCACTCGCACACCAGATTTAAAAAAAAAAAAAGAGGTAGATTCACAGAGCGCAAAACAAGGGGAAGCTTTTTAAGAGCACAACATTTAAAAGTAGGAAAGGAGAAACCTCACAGCTATTAATCATGTATTGCATACCCAAGCTGTGTCGCATAGTTTCACGGTGCACTAACAGCACTTTTAGCCTTTTAGACTGTGCTATCGTTATGGCTTTGGCTTGCATTGCTTCCTTTATCATATGTTGAATCCAGCAAAAATTAAGTTACATACTTAAAAGTGTAATATATGACACAGTTATTGGTAAGTGACACCTTCTATTTTTTGCTACAGCAGCATTCAGTGAAGCTCAGGGCTCTGAGCTTGACTGGACACAGATAATCTGATTTTGACTCCCATTAACACGTCAAGTAATATGAAGTGGATATAAATTATGTAGAACATTAAATGAGTATAGTCGTTGGATTGCATCCAGACACACGTCTACATACACGAGGAACATTATTTTGTTTTGGTGATATATGCAGCTGAACATTTAAAAACATCCTACCATACAAACATACATAGACAACCCTGAATAAATTCTAGTGCAAGATATTTAAAGCTAACATAATATAGGTGGAATGCCAGGGATGTGCATATAACTACCTGTGCTACAGACAGGTACTGAGAGATTGAAAGTAGGGGAATATATTGTGGGAGAGGCCGGAGGGAAAGAGCAATAAAGGAGCCAGCTGTGACCCCACGCTGGACACCGGTGTGAGTTATCTGACACTCTGCGACATGTGCAGAGGGGTCAGCATCTCTTCAAAAATGGCTCCTTTCACATTGGACCCCCTCAGGTTGGCTTCTTGTAGATCACAGCCGGACAGGTCGCAGTTCTGCAAAAAGGGCAGCAGAGAGAAAACAGTAGGACGGAAGGAATAAATGAGTCGGGTGAAAAACCTGCAATGGAACTGGAGAACTGTAATGTATTATAAATGTTTACAGGAGCAGGTTGAGAAAACATACACACGCTTGGTGACGATTATTTTCATTATCAATAAATCTGCCTGTAATTTATTTGTATTAATCATTTTAGTCGATGAAATGCTCGAAAATAGTAAACAATTTCCCTAAGCGTAAATTTACATATTTAAATTGTTTGTTTTGTCCAACCAATAGTCTTAACGTTACGTTCACACCAAGCGCGAAGTGAACTTTTTGCGCGGCGTCCTGTTACGTTTTGTAAGTCTCCTGATTGGATATATACATTGATTACCACATGCACACTTCATGTTCACAAAGCTAGTGCTCTACTTTGAGCACAAGGTAAAGTCCACCCAAAAACGTGCTAATCTTACAGTCTGGCAAAATCAAATTGAAATCTCCAACAATTTTATTTACTTGCAAAATCAGTCTCAATCACAAACAAACCTACGGCAGAAAAAAACATTCAATTTCAAAGATAAAAAAGATTGAATTCGATGTACCCATTGTATTAACTGCTTGTTTATCTAACTTTGCTGTAAATAAGATTGCCAGCTGAGTCAACATGAGTGTTTTCAGAGATAATCCCGTCTGATGGCCCTGACTCACCTCCAGATCAGTTCCTGCTAAAGTGGCTCCCCGCAGGTTACAGTTCTTCAGCTTTGCATTTTTCAGAGTGGCCACACGCAGGTTGACGCCGGTCATTTGGCTTCCTTCCATGTCAACTCCTTTCAGGTTAGCACCTGATTACGAAAACATTTGGTTAAAACATGACTGTAAATAATGAACTGCCTCTATTTAGTTTAAGAGTTGTGATGGATTACCTTCCAGGTTGGCCTTCAGTCCAGATGGATCTTCAAAATTGCATCCTTTGAGAGAAGCTCCCTCTGCATTGGAACAGAGCATCTTCACCCCTTGTAAGTTAGCACCCTTCAAAAGACAACAAAAGCATTCATTATGTTCTTGTAAGTTCATGTTGAGTTACAGCCTACAATATATGTATGTAACGTCACCAGACTGAGGAAAGAAGAGTCTGCTTATTGTTCTTTTAATGAGGTGAATGTGAGAGGTGTGTGCCGTTGGCAAACATGTTTAAGAACAGAAGGGCCCTTCCTCCACACAACTGAGGGGGCAGCAGGTGTGAAATGGCCAAAAAACAAGTCCACTGTTCACCAGCAGGAAGGCCAACAATTAAAAATATTACCAAAAAATGACACACAACTTTGACAGAAGAAGGAAATGTTCGCTTTCCCACAGTGAGATTTTTGAGAACACTCTGCACACTTACGCCTCGTTTCCACATAGCTCTGTGTACGTATGTGAGTCAACCGGTTCATTCATTCAAAGGTTCATTCATTCCTATGTGAACCTCTGTGATCTCCGATGTGTTTGCAAAACTCCTCCTTTCGTTTTTTTTTTCGGTCTGTAATTTGCTTAGTGTTGAAAAAATGTGACTTTTGCGGCAGATAACAGACAGACCGTATAAACAGTGCAGTATAAAAATACTGATTTATATCTATGTAGTAACTTCTCTCCCATATCTGTGGTGGTGTTTCTATCTGTAAAGAGACGCATTTCCTTGCGTTGAACGCTAAGGGTCGTAATCTGTACGAACACAAAACAAAACCCTGTGGAAGCGAGGTGGAAGCGTATGTCTTCTGATACTGAATCTGCACGTGGATCATTTAGTGCTGACAAGAAAAGAGTTTTCATTCTCACATCCAGATTGGCTCCAGAAAGATCCGCCCGCTCCAGATTGGAACAGCACAGGTTGGCGTGTGTCAGATTGCAGCGGCTGAGATTAGCCATCTTGAAATTGATGTAGCGCAAATCAAGTCGGGACAGATCAGCGCCACTGAAATTAAGACCCTAAAAAAACAGTGAGAGTAATGGTGTCAAAGATTAACTTGATATGGTGACATGATGAGGTGAATTAATCATTTTTCTTTTAGCTGTACCTGACAGCGGAGCTCTGATTTGGTGGGTGTTGCCAGAAGAAAACGGACAAACTCCTTGCGGGAGAGGGGAGAGTGGTCCTCTGGTGGCTGTGTGTTCTGTTTTAAAAGTAAGCATGCTGTTAGTCACGGTGCATTCAAGGGAGAGATCGCTTTTACAAACTGAAACATTTACCTTCCACATGTCATATTACCTTGATTGCTACTTCCAGCTGTTCAGCAAGTTGCTCGATTCCAAAGAACCGAGCCTCCTCGAGGACACCTGGAAGACATTTAGGACAAATTTGATCCAAAAATGTTATTGAATGACCCTCCTCGGGGTGATTCAGACAGACGCCATCGTTTAGGGTTCGTCAGGAAGCTTACCTCGTATATTTATGCCTTCATTGATAATGAGCTGACCGTGTCTCAGGTAGTTGAGTATTGGCTCAAAGTATTCAGGGCTGCGGTCGATTAGGTAAGCCCCGTGCTCGTCCTGCTTGTTCCCCCACACATCTGGAGCAAACACAGAGGTTGACAAAGCACATTCGAAACAACGTTAAACAAAAAATGAAAGGTTTACCGATTGGTTAGTCGGCTCTAGAGCCGTAACTTACCTTTCTCTCGAAACATGTGAGCAAGCATACTCTCTGGCTCCTTGCTGACCAAAGTGCTCCTGAACACAAAACAGACACATTCATACAAAGAAAACAATGAATGGAAATTTAACTCTCAACAGAGAAACACAAAAATATACACTGTGGTATAGCAATAACAAGTCTTTTATGATGTGTTTATTACTTGTGAAAATAGCCTTAAAGGGGAACGATGTGTAACATATGCCTCTTGCATGTTACGTTAGATACACAATTTCAGCTTTAATAAATTGTCACTGTTAATTTTTTTTAGTAATTTTACCTTTATTTGATAATCGTTAGGTGTACACATTTGTGTTATTTTCATATTTTTATGTGGTTATTTTATATTTAATATTTAATACTCCAGTATCCATGGTAACGATGGAGCTATAAAAGCTTGTCACTGGGGGAACAAGTCAGACCGGGCTTGTATCTCCCAGGTGAACGGATGTCCTGAAATCCATCTTGAATCGACTCGGTTCATTGGAGTGTAACGTAAACCAGTCAGCCGTTGGTCTACAATCAAACACAACGCAGAAACTGTTGCCTGCCACCGCTATCAGCGGTACAAAACAAAGTTAACGGGCCGTCATGAACTGTGTATAGAGGAAGCTAACAGAAGGAAGACCTCCCGTTACATACACCCATTTTCCTACGTTATTCCTATGGTCTAAGACAGTCCAAAAAATATTATTAAATATGAACAACTCTCTCCCAAAACTAAAAACTAGAGTGCTAAAACTCAAACTTTTGATGTCATAGAGTTTAATGTGTGGAGCTGCTCCATAGACAATGAATGGGGAGAGATGTTACAGATGACACTGAGAGCACCCAGGGGAATGTTCTGAGTATATGGGAACATTTTCTATTTCACAGCTGACAACACTACGATGGAATAAAGCTCATTTGGGTATAAAAAAAACAAAACAAAACATCCTGTGGGTCCAAAGAATCAGTCTCCCATTCATTGTCTACAGAGCAGCTCCAGACTTTACATCCTATGACATCACAAGTTTGAGACTTACTCCTCTGGTTTCTGGTTTTGAGAGAGAGGAGCTCACGTTCACAAATATTGATTGAACTCTCCGAGACAGTGGAAATAAGATATTGAAATTCTTAATTTAGGTGTTGTTCCCCTTTAAAGGTCCCATATTGTAAAAAGTGTGATTTTCATGTCTTTTATATTATAACGCAGGTTTAAGTGCTTTATAAATACTGTTAAACTATCAAAACGCTCAATATACGGAGAAATACACACAGCCCGTATTCAGAAATTGTGCGTTTCAAACAAGCCGTTAGGATTTCTGTTCATTTGTGATGTCACAAATATACAATATTTAGACCATTACACGTTTTTAAACATAAACATTCTAAATGTGTCCAAGTTTATTTCCTGTTGTAGTGTATCTAAATAACATCAGCTGACAGGAAGTAAAGATGGACCCAAACTGTTGCCTAGCAACGCAAGTCTGTTACAGTTCCGTTGAAATGCACTAAAACAGAGCGTTTCAGACAGAGGGTAAATACAGGTATATTCAGACAGACAGTATGAGGAAAATAAAAGGTTTTATGAACATTACAGCATGAAAACATGTTCTAGTAGAAACACAAAACACAAGTATGAACCTGAAAATGAGCACGATATGGGACCTTTAAGAACACAGATACCTGGTGGTGGTGAAGGGACGACCACCAATATTAAGGGTCAGCCAGTCACTGTGTGCTCCATGCTGATCAGATGCAATCTTGGCTTCATTTTGAGGGTCTGTGATATATAAAAAAAAGAGAGAGGAAAAAGTGTTTGTGAGCCATATTCACATTTAAAACTGACAGTGGACGGGAATAAAGTTAAAGTACTCATTCATTACACCATATATGGGAAAAATACCAAAAATTGTTTTACACAAAGATAAATATTTAATAAAGATTCTCTTGGCAAGTAGTAAGAAAGCCATAACTCGAAAGTGGATGCAGACTGATCCTCCAACATTAGACCAGTGGCGGGGTATTGTAAATGAAATATATTGTATGGAAAGACTCACATTTATTTTAAGGCTTAAATTGGGGAAAAAAAGTATTGAGTACTGGGAAAAAATGGATTGTGTGATTAATTTACACCGTTGATTGAAGTGTGACATTGTATATTAAGATGTATTTACAAAAATGTACTGAGATCTGACATTGTAACACCCATGATGACCTCATGTTCTTTGTTCACAAATAAAAAAAGAGTATTAAAAAAAACAAAAAAATAACTGGCAGTGGATGAGAATCACAGCAGCACTCACCAATAAATGGATCTCCTTCTGACACATACAACACGTCGTCATCTCTGTAATAAAAACACAGACAGGTCACATTAAGTTGCTCATAATGATATTCATTATTATTATAATAATTATAATAATAATAATAATAATAATAAAGATTATAATAATAATAATAATAATTATATTATTATTATTATAACTATTATTATTACTATTATTATTTTTATTATAGTGAGCTTACCTTATAAGGGCAATGTCATCTATGAGACCACCCTTTCCATTGTATAAAGAGGCAGCTTTGATTCCTAACTTATTGCTTGCTACTGATAATAAGTCAGACAAAGTCCCATACACTGCTACAACCTAGAAAAGAAAGAAAAATATGTGAGTTGTTTGGGATTAAAGTGGAAATAGGTCACTTTAATCCTGCCTAATACAAGATTAATGAGTTTCAGTTTCAGTTAGGTTAAATGGACTTGCATTTATATATAAACAGTTATGTTTATCTTAAAGACTAAATGACCTTGACTTCATATATATTGTTAATACATAGGTAGGTTACAGTGTTATTAGTTTCCAGCTATAATGAAACACGTATGTTAACAGTGGAAAAAGCCACCAGTCATTCTGCGGCCCCAGATCCTCAACTAAAACAACCTTTATACAGTCATTATTACCAACCTTGCCATTCTTAGATGTCCCGTTAACAAACAGGGTAACTCTTCTCATTCTTTAGGCGCTTTGGTTTTAAGTGCTTTAGTACAATTTCAACAGTAAACGTGTCGTTTTGTTGCCAGCTGTGAAGCTTTGAGCTGGCTGATTGAAGCTGGTTTAGCTACAGGAGCTGCGTCAGACAACAACACGAGACACAAGGTGCCTTCAGGAGCTAGCGGAAAAAACAGTAAAATACTCCCAGCAGCCTCGGGTATATATGGTAGTTCAATATCTTTTATTATTCCCTCATAATAATTTATATTTGACAAGATGGGTGGTAACGAATTTGTCTTTAAATGTGATTACTTTTTTGTGTGTGCATATAATATATATATATATATATATATACATATATATATATATATATGTATATATATATATATATATACAGATTAATGAGGTAAATTCATGTGCTCCCTTGGAAAAAATAACCTATGCTATAAGAGGTAGTCCACAGCTTTTCTATAGGATATGGGATCCATGGATCACTTATATAGAATCTTCTTAACCTTTCTAGGGTATTTACTTAATTATTCATTATTATTTTCTACGTGCTTTTTTTCTACATTTATTTAATTAATTAATTAATTAATTAATTGATTGATTGATTAATTAATTAATTGATTTAAGGTTTCTACCTTACCATCATGAACTATACTACTGTAGTACTTATTACTTTTAATTCTAACTAACTAATTAAATTATTTAAAAAAATATTTTTATGTTATTTTTTCTGTAACTTTACCTCTGGGGCTGGGAAGAAGGCTGGACCTGTCTCTGTGTGGGAGTGGGAGGCGACGTGTATGTGTGTATTTATGTATGTACATATTAAATGATAAATGTAAGATATAATTTGTTTTGTTTTATGGCACCGGTGTTATGTTTTGTTATGTTTGTTATACTATGTTTGGGGGGAAAAAGGAATACAATTTTTTTTTTAAAAAACCTTGTACCTTTTGTATATGTGTAAACAAAAAAAATCTAAATCTGTTATATTTATTTATCAGCGTATCACATACATAAATTGTATTAATGTCAATGTAGGACACTAAAGGAGCGCTATCGCAGGTCCTTCCTTCCTGCAGCTGTCAGACTCCACAACCAGCACTGCTCCCAGTAGACCACTTACACTTACACACCAAAAACCGACAATAACTGCACTATACTGTATAATGACTGTGCAATATCATTATCATTATTACTACTAAGGTGTAATTCATACAGTGCAATATATTCAGGTGTAATTTCATATCATTCTCACTGTGCAATATCATTTTCCACTTGTGCAATTTTTTTAATAGTCTGTTTATTGTCAATACTGTATAAACTACTCTTATTTTCCTTCTATTTAAATGGTTCATATTTTGTTGCACTTTGTTTAGCTCTTTTTTTTTACTGTGTTAGCTGATGCATCTTGTTTTTTGCACTATCCACTTTGCTGCTTTACACTGCAAATTTCCCCAATGCAGGACTAATAAAGGAATATCTTATTTTATCTTATCTTAAAAGAAACCTAAAAGATGAGTCATATATGCTTAATCAATTAATAACAATATGTATGAGTAGGTTTTGGGGGTTATATAAATAATTTAAATGATCCGTTGCACCAATAATAATAATCATTATTGTTTAAATATATAAAAGTTAGGCTATGTTTTCCAAAACAAATTAAATCCGAGAATCCAACTAAATCAGAGAGCACCTGAAGGGGTCCTTCTGACTGCAGCTCTGCAATTGGTCGGCGCGTTCACACGTGACGTGGGCGCGCTTGTTTCATGCACCGGGTTGTCTGGTGCAAAGTTGTCAACCAACCAAAGAAGAAGAAACACGGAACTGACAAACAAGCATGATGTAAATGCATGAAAAACTAGCTGCAGGTTTGAATCAATCTGGAACTTTTTATCCTGTTTGTGCACATTAATACAATGACGTCTGATAGACACAGCTGCTCCTGTTGCTCCCATCCAGCCTCCGCTCCCAGTGTTCACCAGACCTTGAGTGAAATGGATTTTGAACGAGGTTTGCATTCATGTGGTGTCTGAGTTGTACACAATACAGTATATAACTGCAGTATATACCGTTCATTAAATGGCATGGCTAACATATTTGCATTCCTGATCTGTCAGTGATGTGCATTGATGTGTCATTCTTCTGTGCAGGTATCTGGTCTGCTGCAATGGATGGAGACTTGGAGAGGGTCAAGTCTTTGGTCCAGAAGGGCACAGATCCTAACCTGAGAGACAAAGCTGGATACACAGCTCTGGTGAGTTTGCTGGGAAGATGTTTTAGCTGAAAGCATCCACTGTTCTCATGTATCTAAATTTGGTAACACTTCATTTTACAGGTCTGCAAATTCCATGGTAATTAGGTGATAATAAGATTTGGGGTTTAGGGTCCCAAGGTGTAGAACAAAGTGTTCCTGTAACAGCTTTGTTCCAGCTGCAATTGTTAATTTAAATAAGTCCTTGCAGCTTTTGCACATATTTATGGAAAGTTTATCCCTTTTCTCTTTTATTGTGTCTTTTTTGTCCTGATATTTCAGTGTTTTTTTATATTGTTCTTGTGGCCTTTTTTCTTTTTGCTGGTCCCAGTAAGCCTTTGAGTACTCTTTGTCATGTTTTTGGTATGTCTGTCTCTTGTCTGTGCTCTACCTTATTGTCAATACAGATGTCATTCTCTATTTTTGCTGCAAAACAAATCTACCTACTGGTACAAATAAAGTCACCTGAACCACCTGATAAGATAAGATATTCCTTTATTAGTCCCGCAGTGGGGAAATTTGCAGTGTACAGCAGCAAAGGGGATAGTGCAAAAAACAAGATGCATCAGCTAACACAGTAAAAAAGAGCTAAACAAAGTGTAACAAAATATGAACCATTTAAATAGAAGGAAGTATAAAAATAGAAGCAGTATATACAGTATTGACAATAAACAGACTATTTAAAAATTGCACAGTGATAATGAAATGAAATTCCACCTGAAAATATTGCACAGTATGAATTACACCTGAGTAGTAATGATATTACACAGTCAGTATACAGTATAGTGCAGTTATTGTCAGTTTTGGTGTGTAAGTGATAATTAGCAAGTATTTGAAATTGATTTGGTATTACTGCCAAATTATCCCAATGTTTACCTCAAAATTGATCAAAAATGACTTTATTATAAACATTATTTAATAATGATATACTAAAATAGCATATAATCGTTAAAATAGGGCCCAAAACTAATAGAGGACACTTCTGATCAGGCACAAATCTCACCATTTTGTGACTTATTGTCTACACAAGCATCCTCTGTTCATACCCTATGGGCAAATGGGTGATAGCGAATGCTAACACATGTTAATACAATCGTCAGAGTGAGTGAGACTTTTATTTGCACATGGGAGATCAGAACCGTCTGTAAGTAGCAATATATTATTTTTTTGTAACTCCATTATTATTATTATTATTATTATTATTATTATTATTATCATTTATTTTTTGTGGATTTATTTAGCCCTTAACAAGTAAACTATCGTAAGGCAGCAAAACTAATGAAGTTCGACTACTGGAAGTATAACAATTTTTTTGTTATGGTAGCTAATGATTCAGGGATTTTCTTTTTAAGAAATTTCAAATAAGTTATTTGCTAATTATTATCTATTTATCAGCAGATATGGAAATAAAGCATATCAATAAACTTTGTATTCTTTTCCTGGAAAAGTATTAAATAAATTACCAGCTTTGGGAAATTATTTATGTGTAATTATTAAATAATGTTTATAATAAAGTCATTTTTCGATACATTTTGAGGTAAATATTGTGGTAATTTGGCAGTAATTCAAAGAAATTTCAAATACTTACTATTTATCACCTCATTACCATGAAATTTGCGGACTTGTAAAATGAAGTGTTACCCTAAATTCCTGCATAATTTTTGTATATTTTTATCTCAGCACTATGCAAGTCGCAGTGGTCATCATGCCGTATGCAAGTTTCTTCTTGAGAATGGAGCTTGTGCATCTCCCCAGACACCGGGCGGTGCCACGCCACTCCATCGATCAGCTTACTGCGGCCATCTGGATGTGGTTAGACTCCTGCTGCACCACAGAGCAGATCCAATGCTCTGTGATGACGATGGTGCATCCCCTTTACATAAGGTACAGAGCTGCCAGCAATAACGTAATAAAAGCATTCCAGAGAGACAGTTTGATGATCATTTAACCTGTATTTTATGCTCTGTTAAATGCTTGAGCAGGCTGCAGAACGGGGTCACATAGAGGTGTGTCAGCTGCTTCTGGAGCACCGTCCAGCACTCTGCAGCCAGGTGAACAAGAGGCTCCAGCTACCCTTCCAGCTGGCACCGCAGGGAGATCTGCAGGAGCTCTTAAAACCGCCTCGGTGACGACGGACGCACTGCATCTGGGGCATACTGACCTCAGACACATGACATAAACTCAAAACATACTAGGTGGGGTCCGCTTAAATCAGGATTAAGCTCATTTGGATTGACTACGTTTTGCGGATTTTTTTCTCAATTGAACATTGAAGAGCCACTGAATGAAACTAAGAGCATGCAACATTACATTTTCTAGCTTTGTACAATAAACATCCTGTTTTTGATTTCTAGTTTATTGCTTGTGTAGTAATTACACCTCTTAAGCCAGGGCTGGCCAAAGTTGGCCCGCCATAAGGTTCAATTTGGCCCACCAGATGTTCTAGCATTTTGTTGTGTTTTATTTTTTTAATTAAAAGACCCGCGGGATTGACGGCAATCCTGACCAATTTAACTGTCTTTCGGAGGCTGTAGCAGGTTCAGATTTAGAGCTAGAGTGAGGGTGCTGGTATCATATGAAACTACAAAACCACAAGTCCTAACCTAAATCCATCGGTACCAACCATGTCATTCTAGCTCGTCGGGAAGGAGGCTAAATAATGCTCCAAATAGGCTAAATTTTGACGAGGTAAAACAGGCAATTTTCACAGGGGTCCCTTGACCTCTGACCTCAAGATATATCACTTAATCATGCTTCAAACTTATTTGCACAAGTATATGTTAACTTGTAACATGTTATACCTTTTCACCAAAATGTTTGGTGCTTGTAATCTTTAATGTAAATCAAATCCAGTGTTTCCAAAAAAAAAAAGCATCATTAGAGTAGGCAGGTGTTTTGTCAAGGATCTCACTTCAGTTACTGGACAGTGTCCGTTTGCATGTGTGAAGAGCTATACTCGTCTTCGACTGGTGAAGATTCTCTTGCTGTAGCTCAAAGCTGCTCTGATGCAATTCACTCAGTTCAAGAGTAGGTACCCGGCCTGTGAGAATGAATCATGAAGGCAATCATATTGTGTATTTCACCTGGAGCGTGAAAATCAATGGAAGAGTTATGGTTATTTATTTTAATACATCTCGCTGAATGCAATATGGGACAATGGTTGATTTGTGTTTTGACAGGGAGTGGTGTAGATCTCCCTTTCTATGATTATTGCACTCGACCGTGGAAATATATTTCCATGAATGACTGTTATAAATAAACTGCTATGAAGAAGAAGAAAAACTTTTTGTCATCTGATTTTTAATTATTTATAGTACCTCAGTTTTGAATGAAAGATTGATTTGTACATTAAAACTATGGCAAGGTTTGTCAAAGTTCACGCAATAATCAATCGAATCAATAAATCAGCCTGTAATTATTTTTGATTAATCATTTTAGTCTATGAAACGCACGGAAATAGTGAACAATTTCCTAAAGTGTAAATTCACATATTTAGATTGCTCGGTCTGTCCAACCAACAGTCTAAGACCCAAAGATATTCACTCTAGAGTAGCGCTGTCAAAGTTAATGTGATAACGCCTTAATATAACTTTGTTTTAACGCCACTAATTTCTTTAACGCATTAACGAATCCATTGGTACCAATCATGTCATACGAGCTTGTTGAGAAGGAGGCTGAATAACGCTCCAAACTTACGCTAAATTTTGTTGAGGAAAAACTGGCTTGGCCATTTTCAAAGAGGTCCCTTGACCTCTGACCTCAAGATATGTGAATGAAAATGGGTTCTATGGGTACCCACGAGTCTCCCCTTTACAGACATGCCCACTTTATGATAATCACATGCAGTTTGGGGCAAGTCATAGTCAAGTCAGCACACTGAGATACTGACAGCTGTTGTTGCCTGTTGGGCTGCAGTTTGCCATGTTATTATTTGAGCATATTTGTTATGCTAAATGCAGTACCTGTGAGGGTTTCTGGACAATATTTGTCATTGTTTTGTGTTGTTAATTGATTTCCAATAATAAATATATACATACATTTGCATAAAGCAGTATACTGTCTTTGTCCACTCCCATGTTTATAAGAGTATTAAATACTTTACAAATCTCCCTTTAATGTACATTTTGATCAAATAAAAAAATGTGTGATTAATCATGATTAACTATGGACAATGCTATTAATTGCGATTAAATATTTGAATCGATTGACAGCCCTATTAATTAACTATCAATTTACCATTTATAAATGATGGTTATTATTAAGTGCTACCAAATGGATTTGTGCATTGTGCTGCAAACACCAGCGTTTGGTCTCACTGCGAGTGTTTACTTTGAACATGTGGCATGTTTGACAAAGCAGTTTGTATTAAAACTGGAGGCCAACGTCTTTGCCCGTGTTGGGTTTGTTTGTTAAACTTTATCTGGTGTATTTATGTGAAGTGATCCTTCCTTGCTCTGCTTTTTTACATATACAGCAGCAGGGGGAGCTGTTGTCTTAAAAGCAGCATGTGTTGTTTTTTTTGTCCAGTATAAACCATGTGAATTAGCTGGCAGCTCACACACAGTGACCTCATTCGATCCTTCCAGTACACACACTGTTGGAAAACTAAACGGGGTAACTGTTGGAAAGAGAGAAAAGCATCAGTGTAGCTGTTGCAGCTGATAGTAAGACCATCATGGATCGACACCACTGTTTATGCCACCTTACAGGGTCATTGATTATTAATTAATTAAACACAACAATAGATCTTTTGTCTAAACTGCTGATGATTCCAGGTAATTTTTACACATTGGTATCATTAGACATGTTTTAAAATGTGATATTGGTGTTATGGGACACTCATGCTCAACCTACATATTTTGCTTGTGACTTGTTGCTCTCAGCAGCTTCTACTGTACTAGTTCTATGTCTCTGAGTATTTTAACAAATATTTGGGACCTGATGCTTCTGGTGTAAATCATTCACACTTTTCCACACTGAGAGCAGATGTTGGTGGTTCATAGTCTTTGTAGTTTTGGTGAAGTAACAACCTCTCAAACCACACAACTGTCTACCAACCTGGAGCTCCAGGTGTCATTATTTCCGTGGTTACAGATACCTCTACGTGTATCAATGTGACCTGTAATTAAAGATTAAGCACCATTAAATAATAGCTTCACCATCACACATTGTTGATATGTATTTCTAAAGAAACCTGCTGTGCTGTTTTTAGCTTTTGTGTGGCCACCCTCCCTGAGATAACTCGTCCTATCTTTAGTTAAGGCAGGGCAGGACACATTAGTGAGTTGTTTTTTTTAAAACCAGTATTTATATGCAAAGGGACACAAAGGATGAATGCCTGAGGGTGAATGTTGATATTTCCATATCTACTGAAACAGATGGAAATATCCATCCATCCATCTGCAACCGCTTATCCCGTTAGGGGTCGCGGGGGGGCTGGAGCCGATCCCAGCCGACATTGGGCGAAGGCAGGGTACACCCTGGACAGGTCGCCAGTCCATCGCAGGGCTGACATAGAGACAGACAACCATCCACACTCACACTTACGGGCAATTTAGAGTCCACAATTAACCTAACCACAGTCTTTGGACTGTGGGAGGAAACCGGAGTACCCGGAGAAAACCCACGCCAACACGGGAAGAACATGCAAACTCCACACAGATGGGTCCCAAGCCGGATTCGAACCTGCAACCCTCTAGCTGTGAGGCGCCAGTGCTAACCACTGCACCACCGTGCAGCCCAGATGGAAATACTTTCAAACTATTGTCTCATATACTTACTTATTCAAAGCATGTTCAATAAGTAACACATGCACATACATCCACAGATGTGCCCTGGCTGTTTGCACCGTGTACTGCACTTCTTCTGCGCTCCTGCAGTCCGCTCAAACACGACCCAGCGTCGGGAAACCTCTCGCTGCTGTCTGAGGAACTTTCATTGGGCCCGCTGGTGGGCGTCGTTTCCAAACTACCTTCAAACCACATCCAGTGCCGTGACTGGAGGGGTGCCAGGCCACATCTGGAGCTCATTGCAGCTGACGCCACACAGCACAAGGAGATGGGGTGTTTGGGAGGGTGGGTGGGGGTAGATGGGGGTGATTTTAGCTCGCAGACTAAGCCAAGAGAGCTGTTTACGCTCCGTGACAAGTTCCTCCTTCCACGCAGCTGAGGAGCTGTAACCAGGATCACCCATTTTGAGTGCCACAAGTCAGTAATAGCAGGGGTTTGCTCAGCCTTTTTTTCACCGTGCTCACTGACCAGACTGGCTGGAAGATATCCCTTTTTTGTTTCCTCAGTGGCAGGAAGAACAAAGCACATAATGCTATTTGAATCAGACCAGTCATTTTGACTGGCACACAGACTATCACACCCGCCCACGGCACCTTCTGATTGTTCCCTTGCCAGGTTCTATGTAACATAATCAAAGTTGATGTCTGAGATTTGCTAGCAGTGAGCGAGGTAATGAAAACCCTCTGTGTCACTCCGTAAAAGCGGAGGAATATTAAAGGGCCTCTTTCGTTTTTGATAATTTATCACGAGCTGGTTTGAATTTGAGCGCTGCTTTGCCCCCTTTATGTGGAAACAATCAGAGACTGGCCTGTGGTGGGTGAAAATAAGCAGGGGGGGAAACAATCCACACTTTTAAAAAGGTTTATTTCAATTAACTGCGCTACTAAACTCGTTTTTTGTCAGTACAAATGTTACGACAAGTCAAATCTAGAGGGATACCGTGTGATTTTTAAGCCTAGCTTTTGAGAGCTTTCTCGTAATGGGAGGACTCCACAAGATGAGGAATTTGGATTACAGCTCTGTTTAGTGAGATTTATTTGGAAAGCAATGAAACTTCCTGGCCCTGGAACCCACTTCCACCATAATGAGCCCGAGTTAAACCAGGACTGGATGTTGTTTCCCTCAGAAATAGAAGGTGGTCTGTGTGCCATGCTTGCGTGGAGAATTTGAAGGCAGTGCTTGAGACTTTATTTTAAACACGGTGGATGATGAGAACAGTTTGTCCTCTGTGTGTATTTCTCCAGTTTGATAATTATGTTTAAAGCAGCAGTACAGTAGGTAGAAATGAAGCAAAGACTAATTAGACTAATTAAAGCTGCAGTAGGTGAGATTGGAGAAAATATGATTAAAAAAGTTATTTTTATAAAACGGTCACTATATCCTGACAGTAGTGCATGAGACAGGTCTGAAACAAATCATGTGCCTCTGTGTCCTCCGGTGTCCTCCGGTGTCCTCCGGTGCTCCTAATGGCATCTGCAAGATTTCACAGACCGGAGGAAAACAACCAATCAGAGCCGAGCTGGAGCCTTGTCGTCTCTGAGCAGCTGTCAATCCCTCACAAACTCTGATCAAACGGTCAAACTAGGCAGCGCTGATCAAATATGAATCAATATTCTGTTACTGTTAAACTGAAAGTTTGTGACCCGGCCGCCATGTTGAGTTAAGTTGAGGAAATACCAAGCACCGCCCACCAGCCGGAGCAAACTTTCTCATTTTACAGCTAAACAGTACACTACAAGATGTTTCTGAAAACATTCGTGGCAAGAAATAGGCATTACAGTAACAGAATATACATTCATATTTGATCAGCGCTGCCTAGTTCGACCGTTTGATCGGTGTTCGCGAGTGATTGACAACTGCCTTTGTTGAATGAACAGCCAATAGGAACGTTCTCTCTCTGAAATGACCTGTGATTGGCCAAAGTCTCCCGTCACGATTTTTTTTCTAAAGCCTGAAAACAGAGCCATGAGGAGGTGCAGAAGTCTAGTTTTCTCTCAGAACACTTGAAATTACAATATGCTGAAAGGTTATTATGGGATTTTTGCCCAATGATGCCAAAAATATTCTGCCTACTGCCAATTTAAGATGTAAAGTACACTAAATATTTATATATAATTCACCATTCCATTGTGCCAGATGTCAATTATCTCCATTTTGGTGATATGGATGCTTGTTTTCACAGATAAAAGGGTCATCTGGTCCTTATCTTTCCCGTGTCCACCTGTACAAAACTAATGCCATTCTCTTGCCTCCCAGCTGCCCTGGCAGAGCCTGAGCTGTCGGAGTTATCACGAAGTAATCAGGTAAATGGCTGGCAGATGGGCACACATTAAGAAGTGGAGTACCAGACTCTGGCACGGAGGACCGCCCCACTTCGTCTCATCTGCATCGGGGATATCGGGGAAGTGGGAGTGTGGTGGGTGTTGGGTGAGGGGTGAGGGGGCGTGTGTAATCAAATCTACGGGAGCTGCTCCTCCTCAGAGATGCTGCATAATCCAATTTAGGCCCACTCCCACTTCAAAGCAGCATGTTGTCCGCTGGTTGAAGTGATGTTGCAGATCTTACGCTCCCATTTTCCAGGTCAGCGGGTGATGAGAGCCATGAGTCCAGAGGCCACAGCTCAGCTCTTCCAGGCAATCAGCGCCGGGACTGTGGGAAATGTCAGGCTTATCAGGTGATCCAGCCAAACACAAATCGGGACCATGTGATACATGCTTTTTTTTAGATCTAATCAACATACTCGTTAGCTTTATATTTTGATCTTTTTTCAACCACATTATAGATCTTCCAGTCATTTTATTATTGGATATAGAAGCTATGTCAGCAGGATTTTGGGTTCCTGCAGCCACACTTGGACCAAAATTCAACCAACACATCTGGATAATGTCACAACTGGCGACCATAATCATGATAAAGTTTCCCCAGGAAATTGTGTTCTGTGAACATGCTGTGATTTTTCTGTTATTGTGGGTACATTTGAGGAGGAAAGTTTATTTTCCCAGATGTTTTTTTTTTTTTTGTCAGACTCTGCGGTGGATGGTTTCTTTTTATTGATTATGGAGATGTAATCTTCTCAAAAGCGGGGCCAGACAAACAACCCATAAGCTGTACCACATGAGTCAGAGGACAATTAATGAAGCTTCTGGGATTGTATATCTAGGTCCCATCACACCAGACAGATTATTAGGTATCATCTGCCAAATGTGCAGAGGAACTGTCTGCTGTGTGTGCCCCTTGTTCAGTGCTAATTGAGCTCTTCTAGCATGACGTTCATATGCACATGTTGACTTTTCCCCTCTATAGTTTACAGCGAAAGCTTAATATAATGCAAGTTTTTAGACAATATATTCCACAATTGTCAGTAAGGTTGTTACATGAAGATAGAGCGTTTGAGGAGATAACATAAACCGGAACAGTTACCCAAACTCATCCTAAAAGTACTACCTTAAAGCGCCTGTGCTCAGTATTTATATCATAACAATGGATCAAATGATTATGTATAATGGGAAAGGACTTTGAAAGATAATCGTGGTGACGAATCCACAGAGAATTATCACCCGACTCTCTAGTTCCTCTCAGCTCTATGGTGCTTTATGACTTCTTTCGTAAAAACCTTACTGATTTTACATAGTGGAGCATTTAGCAGAGCCTCCAAATATTTCCCTCAGGAGTGGAGACCAAAAACAGCCAAAAGGAAAAGTGAGTGAATATTGGATTTATATTCATCAGGTGGGCAGAAACATGAGTTCTAATGTCACATAATATATGTATCTGCATCATATTCAAATTGACAACTGTTTGCTAACAAGTTTGCCATATCAACTTAAAGGTGCTCAATATGATATTAAGAGCATTAATATAGCAACAAACTATTTGCAATGTAAAGATATAGAGAAGTAATGTCTACCTGAGCAGAGAATAAAGTCACTCTCCCTCTGTGTGTGTTGTAATACAAGCTACTCTGTGCTTTGTTGACATAGCCGGGCCGGCCGCGCGTAGCGGATTTGATTTACTTATAAAAAGAATGCATTGTTATTGATTAAACTATCCAAGGGCATATAAAGAAATTAAAATAAGCACCACCTCATCTGATTAAAACAATAGAATGCTATTTAAACATTAATTTGTTGGTAATAATAATCCAATATAATAATATGTAACAGAATGGCACTCACACAGGGGCTATTATCTGCATTATAGGTATTTTTGGTAATATTTTAAGTACATTTCGCTGATAATACTTTACTTTTACTTCAACATTTTAAATGTTGAACTTGTAATGGAGTATTTTTGCAGAGTGGTATTGTTATTTTAAAAAAATGCTTTCAAATAATAAATGATCAGACAAAAGCTTTGGGGAACTGGATAAAACTGACATCTTTGATTTATAGTTATTCATTCATCGTCAGAAATGAAGCATAAAAGGCAGACTTCATGTAAAGACAAGATCCCGCAAGCCCTCATTTTGTATAACATACTTCATTGCATTCAGACATGATGGGAAATGTAGTTGGACTACAATAGAGGCGCAGAAGTAAATAGCTGCATTTGGTGATGATTATTCACACCTAAAACAATGCCGCTGACACCACATTTGTTAAGAGCTCCCCCACAATACCAAACAGCAAAATATTCACAACCGTAGTGACAATACTCCCATTCAGTGTGAACGACCGGGGAACGCAACACCGCGCTGCACGTGTAATTGAACAAGATGGTTACGCTGATGAACTAAGACTCATAGAGGCACGCCGTCCCTCTGTCAGCAGGTGCCCAGCACACACTGGCCCATTCATATGCGCATTCCTGTCTCTCCACTCGCAGCCCAGCAGGTTCCTCCCGGCCACTCAGGACAGGGGCTGACGCACACAAAAGGGTCTTCAATCTGCCTCAGACAACAGCCAGCATAAAGGCCCGGAAAGCCACAACAGCGTTATGTCAAAGAGTAGGCTGGGGGTGGTGAGCAGAGTTTGGGGGGGCCCTGTGTAGAACAGGGGCACTGCTGATGGATGGATGAGGGCTGGGCTCAAACAACGTAGTGGAAGGCCTGTCTGAGGGGGTTTTTTCTGCATAAAGGAAGATATTTGTACTTGCCCAGTAACAATGGAATGCAAACACGACAAGCGACGACAATAAAACACCACTTTGGGGCGATGAAGAAGCTGCTAGGGAAATCATCATGCAAAGCAGATATTGTTCACTCTGAGGATTGCAGGACTCTCTGTTTGTTCTCATGCTGATGTGTGGCTTAGCCTGCCTTCAGTTTGCTTTTGCATAAGGTGTTCCTGGCTTTTAACAGTGTCCGGCACATTTCCTTACGCTGAAAGGAAGAAATGCCCCACCTCATCTTAAAACAGACTGTGTTTAGGTTGAGCTTTTGTCAGAAGACACAGCGAAGCGAAAATTCAACTGACGTTAAAGCCTATAGTGCTGGTCCTCTATCTCTGTGACATGATTTCATCCTTTGCAGTTAAAAATGTTTAGCATTTCCTCACAGATGAAAAGTAGCTGCGCTGTGTAATTATTAATAAAAAATCATAAACTTTATGCCTTCATTTTATAGCCTTTCAGTTAAGCCCTGTCGGTAAGCTCGCCTATACTGTATGTTTGTTGAGCTACCATGGCATGTACGCATCACAGGGACAGGTTAATGATTAATGACAGTAGCTTTTTCAAATTAGCCCCACATAATACAATAAGTTCTGCTTTCATTCTCTTATGCAGGGTTTCTCAAACATTTTGGGGTCAGTAACCCCTTTAAGGACCCCCTCATAATCGTAACACTAATTAAGCATATGCGTATTACCGTTTGTACTCTTGGCTGCCATTGGAACTATTTGTATTCTTAAACTTTTCAAACTAAATACTGAAACACATTTCAATTTGAATCGTATTAATACCACTTTGTTTTTCCCTGATATTTTAGGTGCTTTGAAATCACACGTTGCTTAGTTTGGCTGGCTTCATGGCTTCGTTCGCTAGCACCTGAAGACACATGACGCATTTTGGTCTCCCGTCGCTGTTCTCAATAAAACCGAACTCAACATAACTGTCGTCATATTTTCTCAATTTAGATAGTTTGGGCTTAGCGTCAGTTGATATGGACTGATTCCATATTTCTTCATGCTCGGCAGCTACCTATGTGGCAAATAGCGTGCTACAGGAATGAGTCCTAAAACCTGAAAATGAGTTAGCATTTTAGCACTTCTGGTTCCCTCTCCTGGAAGTCAATGGATTTTAGTTAGATGCCTGAAATAAGGTCTGTGGTTAACACAAGCTTAAGTGATTTTAACGTTTTGTTCTACGACATAAAGTACATCAATAAATACCCCACTCGTGAATTTTTAAGCCTTTATGTGTCTTCAAAAAGGTGGTTACTAACAAGTGGCTAAATTAAACTATTTAACGTCATCATGCTGACTTGTCAGCCTTTACAGCCTCGTTGTGTATACTTACGTTCATGCGACCGTGGTGTAGTTAGTTTATAGCCTAACGTTAGCTCTTTACTTCTGGAGATTGCATTCACACTTCAAAACTCATAGAAGTGTTAAGAAATTTGTGAAGATTATCTTGTTGAACAAAAATGTGTAAGTATCATAAACGTGTGTTTGCCACAGAGCTTATTTTCTACAATAATCCAAAACCCAATGGGAAAATCCCATTGGCTTTTTGTCAAGGGAACCCAGGGCGATGCTAACCTCCTGGTTGGCCTACAGAAATACGTCATCCCTGGAGCACTATGTAAGCTAAGCTAAGTAGTAGCAGGGACGTTTCATTGCGTGTGAGTGAAGTGAATGATTCATGTCAGAGTTTAATCAATGTTAAATCAGTTTAGCCAAAGCTAACATTGGTGGGGGTAATGGACACAATATGCTTGTTTTATTGGTGCAAATGGTCCCCATCTGTAGGTATGCACTTTTTAATGATGCAACATCATTTTATAATTTATAGCAAATTATTTCGCGGACCCCTGACAGAGTGCCACGGACCCCTGGGGGTCCCCGGACCCCACTTTGAGAATCACTGCTCTTATGTGTGCCAGTGAACCAGTATAGAATTATAGACAGTATGTCTCCCCTCTGCTGCTATAAACAGCCAAAGACCATCTTTTATTGGTTTGCAATTGTTTTTTTTCTCTCATCTGTTTTACACAAATTTTACCACCCAAAGCTGTCCCTGTTCAGACTGGGAGTTTCAGATATATCAATCTCGTCCTATCATCAGAGGAAAACAATAAGCAACCGAATGAATAAACAATCACCACATGTTATGACTTCTGCCAAGGCTTTCTTGTCCTCTCTGTAGAACGTTTTTTAAATCATAAACAGCCTGTTGCACATCCCAAGGGAACTCTTTATCACTGAGACAAAATGAAAAAAAATAAATGTCTGTAAAAGATCTGGAATCAAACTGCTGTTGCATCAAAGATCCTCTCAGTCGTGTTATGATGCTCGTAAGAATCGTAAGATGTGGCTGAGGGCAGCACACGCATGTTTAACTCTCACTATTAGTTGCCCTTATAAACACGCTTGGTTTTTCTCTGGTATGTATGCGGTTGTAAGATGCATACTCCATCTGCTACATAGTCAGCCGCTCTCTTTGAAGCCGCAAGTTCATTTCAGCTCAAAAGGTTTGTTTGAATATTTTAAAGCAACAGTTTCGGACCGAAATACACCGATCTAAACATGTAACATAAAGACAATTTGTCCTTTGGCAGTAGTCAGTCATAACTTTAAGCAATAGCTGAGATTTTGGGAAATATGCACATTTGCTTTCTTGCCAAGAGTCTTGCCTACCAGCATCTTTAAAGCTCACTAATTAAGACTTTAAAAACCAAATTGTGAAGACAACACGTCATTGTGTTATGTGTCGGACTACTTCTTGTCTTATTTCTTATTTCAGTCGCGTAGCTAGGTTCCTGGCAACCTCATGGTGACGACAAGATCGAGGAGGTCACTGCACCCGGCCAAAAAATAGTCAGATAACACTCGTCAGACCACACAGCCGCTGTTTTCACTCTTTGTGCTAAGCTAAGCTAACCAGCTGATGGAGGTAGAGTCATTGTTAATGTACAGATATGAGAGTAGTATATCAATCTTCTCGTCTAACTCTCAGCAAGACAACTAGGCTAATAACCATTATTTCCCCAAATGTTGAGCCATTCCTTGAAAAGAGTAGTCTACCTGCTTAACATCGGACTAACTAACATTCTCAGACTCACAATGGACAGTTTTAAGAAGGTCAATATGACAGAATCAGAGATATTGGCTTTTTTGTTCCATGCATTCAGCTTTCTTGTCAAAAAAAGGCACCTACATTACCCATAATGCAACTTGACCACAGACGGTTCAGTCAGAGATTTGTGGTGTGTTATGCTAGTAGTGGCTACTGTAGCCTCGAGACGCTTGTCTCAAGCTTCACTGAGAGGAGGGCTACAGAGGTCTGGTCATGTCTTTACAACCAGTTTAAAGTCCAAAAGTCAACATTTATTGAAAAAAGATATATATTCATTTCCTAAATTCACAACCTGATTTTATCTTATGAAATATTCTGCTTCAATCCATATTTGTTGATGTTTAGCCTTTCAAAAAAAGCCTTTCACCGCGGTCAAAATTCTATGTGATCTCCCTCTTGCCTGGACTCAAAAGCCGTGTTTGTATCTTGATGCATTTCCTTTTATGACGTTTTTATTTATATAATAGGCTATAATGTTCTGTTTTAATCTCCTCTTGCACTTTCACTTTATAATCTAAAATTCGATTTTTAGGTGGATCGATTACAGTATCAACACTTAATCTAATCAGGAAAAAGAGAGTCATACATCCTGCAAAGTCATCCCAAGATCCTCCTGTGTTTGCTGATAGGAGCTCAGTTTTGGTCTTGTGTTACAACCATATAACAGCAATAAGATAGTGTTTGCTTTCTCAATAGAGGACAGGTATAGCACAACATCTACAAACGCAGAGTATCTTTGTATGAGACTCAGTTGTCGTGTTTCTATGTGACTCCTTGGTACTGATCTTCAAAATACTGAATTTTGATCTCCAATAAAGGAAAAGCAAATAATAAAGTCACCTCATTTTGTGAATGTCTTTAACATCACATAAAGTTACCATTGCATGGAAGACGAAAGGCTAACACATGTTGAAACACATATCTGTTTCGTTGTCGTCCAATTCTTTAATCTAACTACCAAGCTGGGCCTCGTGTGTCTCTGCAGCTTCGGGTCGTCCATCATTTGTCAAATGTGACATGAAATCAAAGACCATATGAGATCTTTAGATATGAACTATGTGTTTGATCAGGCGCAAACTTAAGTTTGTGCTGAGTTGGCAGATACATTTGAAATTCTGATGCTCTTTGAAATGCTGCCAAAGCATATGATCTTTACGCCAGCACAATAGAGCTATTTTATAGTTGCCTTGAAGTTGATGAAAGTGCTTACTTTCCGTCAGTGAATTAGTATTCATGTTGGTTATCTGAATTCCTGCAAAGGTTACAAATTTCCCTCCTCAGATACACACTCATATTATTGACAACTCATTCAGTCAGGAAACATCTCTTTACTTTGATAAACCTTTGTCTTCTCATGTCTACTATCAGCTTGTGCTCTCTTGGTGTTGACGCAATTTTTAAAATTACAATATACTTTTATTTTGAAAAGTGTAGACGTTAAAAGTTTTCACTAGAAGCTCAACTTCTTTGTAAAATTCAACAAATTATTGTTCTTTTATGTCTACAGGGGACTTTTCTCAGTGATTCTAACGTGTCCTTTCAAAGTAAAAGTTTGGACTTGGACTTGGACTTGTGTTCAATGAGATTGAACCCCAGTCTTCCAAGGCCCTTATAGTGTGTCTGTCCAATTCAATGACCTTATAGGGATCTTATTGAACTCTGATCTTATTGATCTATTTAATATTTCTTATATATTATTATGTACATTTCTTATAGTGTTTTTGTTGTAATCAGACTCATATTATTGCCCACTCATTCAGTCAGGAAACATCTCTTTACTTTGATAAACCTTTGTCTTCTCATGTCTACTATCAGCTTGTGGTCTCTTGGTGTTAACGCAATTTTGAAAAGTACAATATACTTTTATTTTGAAAAGTGTAGACATTATTAAAGTTTTCACAAGGAGCTCAACTTCTTTGTAAAATGCAACAAAATATTATTCAATTTATGTCTACAGGGTACTTTTCTCAGTGATTTTAAAGTGTCCTTTCAAAGTAAAAGTGGTGTTCAACGAGAATGAACCCCAGTCTTCCAAGGCCTTTATAGTGTGTCTGTCCAATTCAATGACCTTATAGGGATCTTATTGAACTCTGTAGTTTTACATCTATTTGATATTTCTTATATATTATTATGCACATTTCTTATAGTGTTTTTGTTGTAATCAGACTCATATTATTGCCCACTCATTCAGTCAGGAAACATCTCTTTACTTTGATAAACCTTTGACTTCTCACGTCTACTATCAGCTTGTGGTCTCTTGGTGTTAACGCAATTTTGAAAAGTACAATATACTTTTATTTTGAAAAGTGTAGACATTATTAAAGTTTTCACAAGGAGCTCAACTTCTTTGTAAAATGCAACAAAATATTATTCAATTTATGTCTACAGGGGACTTTTCTCAGTGATTTTAAAGTGTCCTTTCAAAGTAAAAGTGGTGTTCAATGAGAATGAACCCCAGTCTTCCAAGGCCTTTATAGTGTGTCTGTCCAATTCAATGACCTTATAGGGATCTTATTGAACTCTGTAGTTTTACATCTATTTGATATTTCTTATATATTATTATGCACATTTCTTATAGTGTTTTTGTTGTAATCAGACTCATATTATTGCCCACTCATTCAGTCAGGAAACATCTCTTTACTTTGATAAACCTTTGACTTCTCACGTCTACTATCAGCTTGTGGTCTCTTGGTGTTAACGCAATTTTGAAAAGTACAATATACTTTTATTTTGAAAAGTGTAGACATTATTAAAGTTTTCACAAGGAGCTCAACTTCTTTGTAAAATGCAACAAAATATTATTCAATTTATGTCTACAGGGGACTTTTCTCAGTGATTTTAAAGTGTCCTTTCAAAGTAAAAGTGGTGTTCAATGAGAATGAACCCCAGTCTTCCAAGGCCTTTATAGTGTGTCTGTCCAATTCAATGACCTTATAGGGATCTTATTGAACTCTGTAGTTTTACATCTATTTGATATTTCTTATATATTATTATGTACATTTCTTATAGTGTTTTTGTTGTAATCAGGTCTGAGTTTGTAGTTTGAGGTGAGTTTATGTGTGTATGGTAGCTAAAATGTAACACAGGAGCACTATAATTATTTATAGACATAGTATTAGCTTGTGTATTGTTTAGTCTCCAAAATCCCACAATGCAGAGAGCGTGGTGTGGGGAGTTGGTGGAGCTCTGGTGCTGTGGATGGCAGGGGGAGCCTGATTTCTACCAGTCCGAGCAGACCTGCAGACCTGCAGTCAAGCTGGAAAGTAACAGCCGCAATAATGTCGGATTTCCGGCTGTTTGACATTCAAAATAAAAGCAGCACTTTCTTCACAAAGGAAAAAAAAAATCTGCATTTGGTTGGAGCAAAACATCAAACATAACATTGAAACAGATAATGCATTGATTACGTAGTGAATATGTTGTGTGAAAGTAATTCACACTGCAAAATGGTGCCCAATATTTTCAGAATATTTGCCCTCCTATGACGCCAATGAGAGATGATGAGGTTAAGAAACAAAATGGTTTAGTACAACAACTTATTACAACAACAAATTAAATTCCAAGGTAAACTAAAAGTAAAAGTAAGAAGCAAATAAACATTAACAAAACATTATGATGTGGAAACAGTTGGTCTGGAACATAACGAAATAAGTAATGTTTTCTCTCCGTTTTGATGTTGCTTTTCTGTTTTAACTCCCATAAACCCACCACCAATTAAAACATCTTCAATAATTGCACCTTCTCAACATTAATATTCCCCAGCTATTTCCCATTTAATCTTGCAAAATATGTAGTGTTTAAAACTTTTTTATTTTTATTTTAAAGGTCCCATATTATGCTAATTTTCAGGTTCATACTTGTATTTTGTTTTTCTACTAGAACATGTTTACAAGCTGTAATGATAAAAAAAACAACTTTATTTTCCTCATACTGTCAGCCTGAATATGCCTGTATTTACCCTCTGGCTGAAACGCTCCGTTTTAGCGCATTTTGACGGAATTGCAACAGAATTGTGTTGCTAGGCAACAGCTTGGGTCCATGTGTACTTCCTGTCAGCTGGTGACATTCACATACACTGCAACCAGGAAATAAACAGGGACACATTTAGAATATTTACGTTTAAAATTGTGTAAAGGGTCTAAATATTGTATATTTGTGACATCACAAATGGCCAGAAATCCTGACAGCTTGTTTCAAATGCAGAGTTTCTGAATACGGGCTGTGTGTATTTCCCTGTGGATTGAGTGTTTCGATACTTTCACAGTATTTATATAGTACTTAAGCCTGATGTATAATAAAAAAAAAACATGAAAATCTCACTTTTTATAATATTATTTTTTTAAATGAATACACTACTCTATAATGGGAGCTAAAGATAACCTGAGCCTGTCTCACAAAGCAGAGCTAATTAGTCAGCTGGGTATAACAGCAATGTATTTAGCCAAATATATTTAAGTCAGTTCAGTAAAGTTATCCAGCCAACTGCTGCTTCTTGCCGTTTTTTATATCCATATGTACCGTATACTGTGTATACTGCTCTATTTTGCACTATTTTAAGTATTTTACTAATAGTATTACTATATTAGTATCCGTATTTTTAACTTTCAAGATGTTTAAAATGTTCCTGTATTGTGTTGTTAATTGTACAATTGGCCCCCAATTGAATTGAATTGATGCCTCTTTTATTTTGAAATTGGAAACAGGAGGTGGTCTGTGTAACTTCCTGTGTCTTGACACTGGTCCGAAGGATGCGCATAGTCTCAGATTTAAGGGGGGAAGGTTTGGAGCAGCTCGGTCGGACTCTCTCTCGTTTGTTTAACAGCATTTCTCATCGCCAGGAATCATCAAAAACACTTTCTAGGATTCATTTAAATACTACTCTTTTGTAAGAATATAACACCGGACGACATTTGTGTTTTGGGATATGTAGTTAGAGCGAGTTTAACAACTTTAGGACTCAGTTTGTGGAGGTTTTTTGTTCCGCTCCGTTGACTGTTTTGGGAGTTTGTGGGACGTTAACAAACCAACCGTTGCTAGCGTGGAGTTAAAGCGAGCTCTTCATTAACGGACCAACACATGTAAATCTGGATATACTGTTTTTTTCCGGGGAAGTTTTTCCTACATCTACAATCTCATCTCCGGAGTCTTCACTAATCCAACCAAACACTGGCTGCTTCACAGCTCCCCGCCAGTAAGGTGAGTTATTATCTCATCATTCCTCCTTACTCTTTGATTCAGCTGCACTTTAATGTGTGTTTACCTGCTAAAAGGGTTTAGTTTTAATGTCCTAAAATGAGCTGTTGTGGCTCTTGTAGTTATTTTTATTTCTAAAACCACCTGTTTTATTTGAGAAAAGCATGTTTTGTGCTGTGGATATTAGTTAAAATGTGAAAACTGACTGTTTAAAGTACATATTTAGCTTTCTTTAGAGTCTGTTTCACTGCGTAGTAACACCTCCATGCTTGGAAATGAAAGGGGGAACAAACAGTAAGGTTAAAAAGCACAAGGCCCCAACATGTTGCCTGCTAACTAACACCTCCTTCTTCACTCCCCTTTCTATATCTAAAGTCACAGCAGGCGCCTTTAATCAGATTATAGATAATTCACTTGAATAATTACTCCCAACATCAAGGGGTTTAAAACATAAGAAAGCTTTGAAAACTGTGCACATGATGGAGGTTATTCCTTTTTAAAACAATGGCTTCATGGATATGTAATACTTTTCTGAACTTTTTTATTATTAATTGTGTTGTATCTGCAAAAAAAGGAGGTTTTTGTCACCTTATCCATCCATAGTCATGTCTTTTAACCCTTAATCCATTAACATAACCAGAAAAGTTCATACATACAAAGTGCATGATTTCTTTCAAATCATGGGGCAAAATTATTTATTCAGAAACTCCCCACATCAAGGGGTTTAAAACATAGAAAGCATTTAAAACTGTGCACATGATGGAGGTTATTCCTTTTAAAACAATGGCTTAATGGATATGTAGGACTTCTATGAACTTTTATTATTAATTGTGCAAAAAATGAGGTTCTTGTCACCTTATCCATCCATAGACATGTCTTTTAACCCTGTCCTATTTATGTCACAGGCTCAAAGAAAATTACCAAATATAACCAGGAAAAGTTCATACATACAAAGTACAGGATTTCTTTCAAATCATGAGGCAAATTACTTCTTCAGAAACTCCCCACTTCAAGTGGTTTAAAACATAGAAAGCATTTTAATACTTTGCAAATGATGGAGGTTATTCCTTTTTAAAACAATGGATTCATGCATATGTAGCACTTTTCTGAACTTTTTTATTATTAATTGTGTTGTTTCTCTGCAAAAAATGAGGTTCTTGTCACCTTATCCATCCATAGTCATGCCTTTTAACCCTGTCCTATTTATGTCACAGGCTCAAAGAAAATTACCAAATATAACCAGGAAAAGTTCATACATACAAAGTACATGATTTATTTCAAATCATGGGGCAACGTACTTATTCAGAAATGCAGTAAAGCCACATCTTTAGTTTAAATTCACAGGGGAGACGGCCATCATTACTACATCAGTCATGAAGTCTGGGTCTGGATGGGGCCAGCCTGATGTTATGTAAAGCTCTAAATGTTATGATATACAGGGAGAGAGGGAGAAGATGGATGGTTTTTAGAAAAGCAGCCCCGTCTGCAGGGAGTTCACCAGGAGGAAAACACGTTTTCTCCTCCTGAGCCATATAATGGGAAGTGAGGAATTGTCCTGCCCTTTAATTTACTATAGGTTGGTCCCCTGGCATAGAGTTTTTGTGACTTGAGATTGTATTCATTATAACTAAATCCATCAAGAAATGCGGTGTGGAGTGTAATGTGTCCTTTGCAAGCTTTGTGTGAGAGTGAATTTTGCTTGTAAGTAGATTTTAGTCATCTTTCAGATTGATATTTTAGCTTTCAAGAGGTTTAGGATTTAATTAGATTGCATGTGTTTTTAGGCTGATTTAATTCAACATATTCTGTGTATGTTAGTAACATCTCAAGGGGTCAGAGTCGTGTGTCCTGATTTCACCTCCCCTGGGAAAAACATACACATTCATGCATACTGAAGAAAAGTGTCGACCAAATGGCACCGTGTCGGATGGCTCGACATTGATTGTCTTTACATTTCAGTGTAATCTCATGACACCTGATCTCCCACCATGACACGCTGGTGGCAAACCACTGATTCAGTTTGTGAGGCTGCGAAGAAGAAGAAGAAAAAAACCCCAGAAGTGTCTTGTTTTTGTGAAAACAGTAGCCTAAGGGAGATGGTCTGATGCTCTTGTGTCCGCTGAACTGCAGCCATGTGCAGACCGGCCTGTTGCTGGCTGGGAGTGCAGAGATAACTGGGAGAGGGGGGCTCCTGAATTTGGGAGCTGAGGAATTTTATGCATGGATGGCAATGAACAGTAATTATGGTGCAGGCCATGTTATGGGTTAGGCCTGTAACCTTTGTCTTTGTATAATGAGAGAAGCTAAATATGTCTTGCGTGTTCTAATCGGTTTAGTTTAACCCCCTTTTATTTGCCAGATTTTCAGTGAAGTGTTACCATCTCTTTAGAGCTTTAAAAAAAAGACATGTGGGATTTTACCAAACATGTGATTTCGCACGGCATTCGTTACGCGGCGAACTGTCTTCATCCTTTAAAATCCTTCTTTTATTTTCCGAGCACTCGCCGTCCATTAGCTACGGATCATTCTGGGGTTTTTCTTTTGATAATCCATTTTTGTTTCATACATTTATAAGCAAAATTGCTTCCTGAAAATGTGAGCAACATAACTCAATCTCTCTCACAATTATACCCAACAAGTAATAATGAAAGATCTGAAAATGAAAAGGTTTAGAAAGTGGGGAAACAAGAGGGTTATGCACTAAAAAGAGTAATGTATTCCCAAATCTATGGATTGGTGGTCTTGGTATTTCAGTTTGAGTCTATTACCGCTGCTAAAGGGTTCAGACTTGCCTACACAGTCCTGGTTAAGTGAAGCAAACAGACCATTTAATCCACCAGAACCAGTAGATATGTTTTAGTTGCTTAGTGGCCACAGTCAAGGACTGTAGTATTAGAGAGCTAGCAGATGTGAGATGTGTTGGTGTGTCTTTTTTCTTCATTTTGTCCCCTGTGTCATTTCTGTAAATAACAATGTGTCCTTAATGATTTTGGGAGGTTCAAAAAACAAAAATATGAATTAGAGGAATTTTGATTCCTCAAATTTGGAGTTCTGCAAAATATACAGTATGTCCTGAGGAAGTATATTTTACTATGAAACAATGATATACCCACAATAATATCCACTGCTGCTGTTATAAAAATTATATTTCTTACAGTCCTTAGTGCACCAACATTTTTAAATATGTACATATCATCTGTCACTGTCAATATAAATCGTACATGCTGTGCATAGATCATATAGACATGTAGACATGTACATACTGTAATCATCCAGTCCATGTATATCCATTCAGTATTTATTTCCCCTACTTGTGTACACAACATTCCTGTCTATTCCTCACTCTTATTTGTCCAGCCTTGTTGTGCTTGTCTCTAGCTGTTATTTTTATATCTGTAAAGTACACTTATAGAGAGATGCTTAAAACCGGACTCAAATTCCGTGTATGTATGTACTTGGCAAATAAGAACTGATTCTGAATAAGATATGACAATGACAGTAGGTACAAAGTAACAATACATTTTATAATTAAAACAAAAAATGACTTATTATACATAGTAACTACAACCAGACAATTGGTGGATTTTTGATGCCAATACTAATATTAATATTTGAAAATCACATTACATAAACAACGATCTTGATTGGGACTCAATAATTTAATAATAAATAACAGTTCAGTAAATGTATGTATTTATGTTTTACATTTAGTTTTACAAAGTTAGTAAAGCAATGTTTAAGTCAAGCCTGATGTGACTAATATACATACTAATAGTAACTATGAATAAAAACCGCACTACATATGAATCAGACAAATAGGGGTCAAATATACAAAAAAGCAGCCTCTTGTGTACAGCAGTTTATTGTGCTACTAATATTAGGGATTCACCAATCCAACTTTTTCAGTCGCGATAGCGATACATGAGCTTTGGGTATCGGCCGATACAGAGTACCAATCAGATACCAGTGTTTAATTAATAAGCTGTATGCCTCACTGTGTGGAAATGACTGGGATCATTCTTTTATGTGTAAGGCAACATCAGGCTTGACTTAAACATATTTTTCTTAACTTTGCAAAACAAAATGTAATAATAATATGAAATAATAAATAAATAAATATAAATGTATTAAATTGATTAATCATATACCAGCAACTTGGTGAAAAAATGTCTAAATAAACAGGAATTACAATTCAATTGTAAACCTTAATGCAGCAACAAATTGGTCAAAACTTAAACAGGAATTAAAATTCCAGTTCAATTGAGTAGATCGGCCCCATTGTCATAGATACCCGTTCCAGCTATTTGGGTCAGTATCGGCCCAATGTCCGATATCAGTATCTGTGCATCCCTAAATAATATCTATGATAAGCCAGTATCGGCCAACAGTATCTGCCGGTCGGTTACTGTTCTGAAATACTCACAAGTTCAAGATGAGTGTGCCCTGTGTGTAAATAGTAAGACATAGTGTATGCTTAACTCTTACTCCCGCGGGAAAGGAAGATGACAAAGTGGTGTGTCATACTTTTGAACAAGCTACTTCCTCCTCTCTTAATTATTGACGGTCGTCGTAGTGACGAGGGCCAAGGGAACGTGGTGGGCTGCTCTCTGCGGTTCCTTCTGTCTGGCAGCAGAAGCTCTTTCTTGGAGCCTTCCCAAACACTGACTCACTGCTCACAGAGCCGCGATGACCAAGCTTCTTTATCCCCCCCGGACCCCCCTGACCCAGCTCAGCTGCTGGAACACTGGACCATTCTTGGAAAGTGAAATTGAATTGGTTTTGCGGAGAATGACTGTTTCAGTGAGGAACACTCACACAAGCGATTACCTCTTAAAGGAAACCCACAGCTGCATCTGAACATGGCTTTGTGTGAAAAAACGGGAACCCAGTTGGGGTTTCTTTGACCCAGATGTGATGCTGCTGTTGTTGTTTTACAGGATGTACTGTGATATTTTGGATTCATTTATGACTCAATTGATTTGTAGGGTATTCATTAATGAGGCCTGTGTTCTTTGGCTTGACTTTGCTAGGGGTAAAAAACTAGGCTTGTCACAGTAGTCTGTTACCGGTGTTACACGGTGGTCGGACACACACCGATTACATTATGTACCCACCATCGTTTTGCTTTTTTTTAATAGAAATAAAACCCATTTAGTTCATTTTGGCGTATCAGTGCCGTGTTATCAATACATTGTCGGACGACGGACGCTATAAATTGAAAGTGTCTGCTCCATACGGAGTCTCAGCTCAGAGTAGCAGATGTCATATTTCACACACACGGGACAAGATAGAGTTGTCAGACAAGCAAAAGCGCCTATTTGTCAATATTTCAGATTTAAACCCAATGCTATCAGGCAACCATAACGTTAATGAGGTAATCGCCGTGAGGAGGACGGAGTGGTCACAGCCGGTGTGCGCTGCGGAGTAGCGCCGAGTTGAAACCTGCGGTCCCGCAGCAAAAGCTGGACCGGAGAGGTCGGACACACAGCCCCCCCGACGTTAAAGATCTAAGTAAGCGTGCTACACGTATTGACCGTCAACTTTTCTTGTAAAATGTCGTAACACCGGTGTCACAAGTTTATTAACCGGTGGGAACATTTCCTAACCGTCACATCCCTAGTAAAAAAAAACAGCATTTGTTTCACCCTTCTTGGCAACTCATGGGAGCAAATGGTTGAAGGGGGGTCAATTTGGGCTTGGGGACCAAAACCAACTGTTAGGTGATAGATCTCTCAGCGTGGAAATGATGGCCCGGCGGTCTCCTTCTACAAGGGTGTCACATAACAGGCTGTAGGTTTTTTTTTGGTCTTAAACAAATTCCTCAAGGGGGGTTATGGGGGTTCGGGGCAAGTGTTAATCTCTATGGCCAGATGCTGCAGTGGTGATGATGCAAGCAGATGTGCATGTGAGGGTCACCCACTGCACTGTGCCCCGTTTTGGACTGGTTGTACTGTACATCCTTCAACCCCAGCAGCGGTTCAGCAGCAAAAACTTGGAACACTGTCTGAGTGTTATGACGTTCTTTATGAGTTTATACTTTAATAGTTACTTTGACATCTTGGAAAGAAAATATTTAATTCCTAAAAAACCGAGCAGGATATATCCAGTGTTTGTTTGCTTGAGCTATCAGAGCGAGCCTGGTGCTCTGCGGCTTCTTATCAGTGTTCTTGTACAAGCAGGCCTCAATGCTCACGTACCCACCTTGAACCTCGTGGACATACAGAATATTCTCTTCTTTTTTTGACGAGTGCGGAATTTTCTTGTCAACAAAAATTAGAGGTTGCCATTTGTGAAAATATACTTTATTTCTTAAAGGAACAGTTTGTAATATTTTCGGGGGGTCTAATAGCAGAAATAGAATACAATATTCATAACTATGTTTTCATTAGTGTATAATCACCTGAGACTAAGTATGGTTGTGCTTTGTTAGCTTAGAATGAACCCTTCATGTCTACATAGCGAACAGGTCCTCTTCACGGAGTCTGCCATGTTTTTACAGAACGGACAAACCAAACACTGGCTCTAGCGAAAGCCCTTTGCATTTTTACGTTACCTGAAGGCCACCGTAGTTCTCCGACATGCTTGTGAAACTGCGGTAATGTGAGCTGCAGAGTGCAAAACCGTGGCCGATATCGGGCCGATACTGACTCAAATAGCTTGATCAGGTATCTGTGACAATGGGGCTGATCTGTTCAATTCAGTTCTATGTTTATATATATATACCATATACATTTTATATACTGGCATTTTTATTCCTGTTTAAGTTTTGAGCCATTTGTTACTGTATTAAAAGGGTTTACACTTTGTAATTGTAATTTCTGATCATTTTGAAGATTTTTTGCCAAGTTGCTGGTGTACCATTTATCATTTTTATAGTGAAATATCAATTCAGTAAATTTATATCTATGTATTTATTAGTTACATTTTGTTTTACAAAGTTAAGGAAGCAATGTTTAAGTCAAGCCTGATGTTGCCTTACACATTAAAGAATGATCCCAGTCACTGTGTGGAAGTGACTGGCATACAGCTTATTAATTAAACACTGGTATCGGATCAGTATTCGGTATCGGCCGATATCCAAAGCCAAAGATATCGGTACTGAAAAAGTCAGATCGGTGCATCCCTACTTAGGACGACCTCTGAGCGAGGCGAACGGCATAGTTTTGCACTCTGCAATTCACGTTACCGCAGTCTTGGAAAGGGAGGAGCGAACGACTGGGTATTTGGTTGGTTGCAATCTGCAACCACACAACTAGATGCCGCCAAATCCTACACACGGTCACTTTTTAAGGTTTTCAGTTTTGTAGAGCCATGGAACAGATTTTTCATTCTTGCATACCAATGTTTATCTTCCTCTAGCATAGCAAATGTGTCTTTCTTTCCTACAAACTTGTACCCTGAACTGATTTTGACTTTTCATACTCATAAACAAACTTTGAAGGCATGAGGCTTGCTCACGTTGTCATGCATTAATTTATTGTTCTTCCTTTTGTTTGTTTTTTTAGTTCGGCATTGTGAATGACCCGCTGCTGATGCCCCACCGGTCTGAATGGAATTCCAGTCGCAGAAAAGCCAACAGTTGTAGCTCCCTCAGCAGGATGCTGATGAGGCCAAGTATACTTCTGTGTCTGGTTTTATTCTCCCAAGTTTTGAGGACCCAGTGCCGGCCTGCCAACTCTGATGAAGGTAAGATAAATTAAAGCTGCTCTGACTTCATTTGCACACTGCTTTTCTTCCTCGGTCTGGTTGCGGTATTATTAAATATCATGTAACTGCTTGAACTTGTAAACTTATTAAGTCTGACTTATCTCGACTCTTGCCTTGAGAAACAGTCCGCTGATAATCAAAGCTTTGTTCTTGGTACAGGAATGTAACCCTAACACACTCCAGGCTTTGGTGAAGTCTGTCCTTTGTAGCGTCAGTGTTTCTTCCACCACCCCCGTTTGCCTGAGTCTGATGTTTAAGTGCACTTTACTGCGTTAGATGTAGCACAACTGTGTTTCTGACTATTAGTAACACCTTTTACTGTTTTTTCCTGGCTAACTAAACCAACTCATACTCTGAGCTTATTAGACATGGGTTCTCAACAGACTGAACTTTTGGTCTAATGATTTTATTTTGTTCTTAAACTGGACAGTACAACTTTAAGATTCCCTACAAAGTATTTACCCCGGTCTGGCTGTTACACAAGTTAAGTTCTGAAAAGGGGGAAAGAGGCACTGAAATCGAATCCTTAAAAATGTGTCTCTTGGATGCAGTCCAGCGGTGTAATAGCTGCCTGGACTTGTGGGTAGATGGGTTTGGATGTTTACACTCCGCAGTCGGAAGTGGGGAGCAGCAAAAGAATATGATAAAGCTCCGCATTATAATTAGAGTAATTAAGCAAGAGGGTCTCTCTTGGGCTGTAAGCTCTAAAATAAACTCTGTGCGGCTGTGTTTAAGCCGACAGTGGGACAGGGAGGAGTAAATGACTCCCATCTGTAGCCTAAGGGCAGCCCCACTACCTAGCAGTCTCTACTCCTCTCCTCCTTTGTAATGAAAAGGTATTTGTTGTCACTGAGAGAGGAGTTAACTGCCAGGGAAACCATAAATTAGGCTGTTTTGTTTTTTTTTTAAAAAAGGAAAGAAGATGCTACTTTGAGCCCTCCCTTATCCTCGAGGATAGGGTTTCTGAGGAGAATGTTTGTCTTCTGAGGTGAGCCATAAATTTCCACCGGGGCGGGGGAAGTCTGATGCATTTACACTCCACCCAGTTCTTAATCACCAAATGGCCAGGTACTATCTATGCGCCTCTGTGCTTTTCCCTCCCTGCTCCCCCACCGACTTTTGCCTGGGAATGCTTCACTTTCCCCCCTGCTTCCCCGCTGGGTGACGGATGGCTTCAGCTGTCGACAAACAATCACGGCAGAAAGCATTTGGTTGCATTCCTTTTGTCTTTGGTTGGGGAAACAAAATGGTTGTATGGAAATGGTCATGTTTTATGCGTGCTTTCTTTGTTTGTCTTGGGGCTTTTTTGTTTTGTGTTGTTCACATAAGAAAAGAATATTCCCTGAACAAATTAATTTAATTAATTTTCTTCAGGGGCCACTTGGACTAGCCATTCAAACGGTTACATTACCCCCCATTAAGCTTTTCCCAGTGAGATCATTCAGAGCAACTTGTGGTTTTGTCTTAATCATTTCAATGTTGGTATATCTTATCTTTATTCGGACTGTCAATCAATTTAAAATATTTAATCGCATGTTTGTCCATAGTTAATCGCAAATTAATCACACATTTTTTATCTGTTCAAAATGTACCTTAAAGTGAGATTTGTCAGGTATTTAATACATTTATCAACATGGGAGTGGGCAAATATGCTTGCTTTATGCAAATATATGTATATATTTATTATTTGAAATCAATTAACAACATAAAACGGTGACAAATATTGTCCAGAAACCCTCACAGGTACTGCATTTAGCATAAGAAATATGCTTAAATCATAACATGGAAAACTGAAGCCCAACAGGCAACAAACTGCATGTGATTATCATAAAGTGGGCATGTCTGTAAAGGGGAGACTCGTGGGTACCAATAGAACCCATTTTCATTCACATATCTTGAGGTCAGAGGTCAAGGGACCCCTTTGAAAATGGCCATACCAGTTTTTCCTCGCCAAAATCTAGTGTATGTTTGGAGCGTTATTTATCCTCCTTCATGACAAGCTAGTATGACATGATTGGTACCAATGGATTCCTTAAGTTTTATATGATACCAGTATCTTCACTCTTTAAAAGTGAGCCCGATACAACCTAAAAATAAAAATTGCGTTTAAGAAATTAGTGTCGTTAAAACAGATTTGCATTAACGCGTTATTGTTGCGTTAACTTTGACAGCCCTACTTTTTAGTTGTGACAGTGAAATGTCAGAAAGTGTATGGCGTTCCCGGAGGATTTGTATGACTCGATGCTCTGCTGTCAGTCAAAGTAGATGAGCCGCTGACCCTTCAGTGGAGGGCTCTTAAAATGTAGAGCTGCCACAGTTCTGAGAGACTCTTTTCAGACAGTGATGGAGGCCCAGAGGAGTACGGCTCTGCTGACTCTCTCGGAGTGGACAAAACAAGCGAAGTAACTTTCAGGATAACACCAGATTCATTTTATTTTCCCTTCGGCATTCATTTCCACTGAAGGATAACAAATCTCTCTGTCAGTGGAATTATATTAAGATGGTGCACTATTATGATGATAGTGACACAGATCAACGTCATCATTTGATTTAGGTATTGGTTAGCAGGAAACATAAGAATTAGTGGTGGAAAAAAGAAAAGCTTCTTATATACATGCTATTTTTCTGTTGAAAAATTCAACATCGATGCACAAAACTGCTTTATTTGAATTTTAAAATGGTGTTTCATGAATAAGACTTTAATACGCCATTCAAAACAGTAGCTACAATGTACGATGACGAGAGAAAATAACATTAGACAAATGGTTAAAGCCAATTCCATGCAAAGAATTATGACATTAAAACTATCATCACATAACAGGTATCCAGCTGATAATACAGGAACAATAACTTTTCATGATTTGTATTGTATATTATAGGGATGCACCGATTTATCGGCCGAACATCGGTATCAGACAATTTTCGCCTCAAATAAGATGACATCCACCGATGGCAGTGGCTGATGTTTATGTGCCGTGTTGCATTCATTTTGTGCCGGCTAAATGTTGTGTTGTTAGCTGCTTATTTAGTTACATTTCATTTATGTTTCACAAAATGTTTTTGTTGGGCTATGTAAGTACTGCAAAATAGATTCCTCTCATTGAGTAGGTAGTTGTATACAAGCTAAAGGGCTTTTAAAGCAGTTATTTTTCATGTGAAAGAAGGTTATTTTAAAGCTTGTTTCGTAAATTTGTACGATATAATTTGTGCTCATTCAAGATATGAATGAAGGGCTAAATTACTTTAAAAGCGAAGACAGTTATTTTTTTATAATGAATATGTCTTTGTTTCCCTGGCATCAAGGGGGAATAAATATCAACAAAACATAGGTACCGGCTATCGGCCAAATTTTTATTTTAATCATCGGTATCGGCCCATAATTTTGCCATCAGTGCATCTCTAGTATATTAATGATTATAGAAGAAAAAGCAAATTTTCCCCAAAGCTATTTATGGATAGAGGGCTGAGCTGTGAACATGATGTCAAAGCTCAATTTGTAAAGAATGAGCAGAATCTGTAAAGCGATTGAAATGTTTGGAAGTATCTCTTTCCAGTGGTGCTCTTGAAAGGAGGCTTTCTGATGCAGTTTGACGCTCTAAATGGCTGAAACGGTTAAATCACTTTACCTAAGAATTACCTATGGGTGGGGAAATCTGGTTAGACAACAAGGACAGTGATGCATGTGTTCTTTTGAGTGTAATGTAATTAGTCCGTGTTGCAACATGTCTCTGCCAACCTATTTTTTAAAAAGTGTGAGCCTGTGTTTCCTTAGACTAACCGGCAGCAGAGCAGACGGTACTAATAACAGAACTAGATCAACATAATTCTTTTAATAAGTCCTGGTTTCCCTGTGTGTGTCCATTAAAGCCATAATGTGAGGCTAAATGTAGCTGAACTCATTTGAATGACACTGGAACAACTTTGCACTGCACAGTAATCCTTGTAGCTCCCAAGTGTTAATCCATGCTGATTGTCAGCGGCTCATTTAGGAATGAAAAGCTCCTCCGCTGGAGTGCTTTCAGGAGGGACACTCGCTCAGTGAATTTTTTCTTTTTGGGGGCTTGCTAATAGGCATTGTCCTATTCGTTTGCTTCCTGCCAGTCCTGCCTTTTGTCTCTTATCAATCCCCTCTACACATCACCCACCCCTTCACTCTGGTGTGGTCGGATCAGCTAAGGAAACTTTGCCGTTTTTTTCTGTGTGTGCCACCGCAGAGCCTCAACCAGCCCGACTTTTACTGCAGTCAACCATCACTCCAGTGAAAACAGGAAATCCCAGAAGTCATTCACGCGGCATATTGCTTCCTATCTCGTAGCCAGAGAAGGTTCCGTAGTCTGGCGCCAACTCTTCCTTTTTAGTTTTTAGTGAACTCCCCCCCCCTTAAACCTCTCAATGATTTCTTCTTCGCAAAATTCCTTTCATGATTTTATGTCATTAGGCTGATTTTAAACAATGTCAATCAATTTTTCCAAGTGGTTGGTGGAACACATTCCAGATGGGTTGCTTTCTGAAAATATGGTCCCTTTAATCCAATCATAGCGGCAGGAGGATTAACTGAGATGAAACATCCTCGAATTCAAAGGAAATGTTGGAAACTTGGCACCGAACTTTAGTGCGTTGAGAAATACATTTTACTGTGAGTGATACAAGTGTGTTGCTATTTGTTATTAGCATCATATTTCTACACTGAGTCAGAAAAATGGTAGCTCCGTCTCTCTTTTTAGACGGTAGTAGGGTTGATTTGACTACGTTGTGTTATATCTTCCTCCAGTTTTAAGTAGGTTGTCACAAAAGCACAAATGGTCCCGACTGTGGCCTACAATAAAGCAAATTTTACAGCTTTTATAGGCGTTTTATGATGTCTGCGGCCAGATTAACAGCTGGGATGTTGACACAGTCTTATCAGTGGCATCTCCATTTAGAGGGCAGGGACAGAAACACACACAGCGAGCGCAGAGACGTTGTGTTGTTTGAGGCTGTGTCCTGGTTGGATAGCCATAGCCCATCACTAAATACCTCTTCTGCTTTCCCCCCTTTTTGGTTTTGTTTTTGAGGAGAAAGTTGATCCTACCCCCTGGCCCCTTTTCCTGCTGGGATTAAGGGCCTGTCAGACATATGTGATCCAGGAAATACCTTTACTAGGCCCAAGTGGGGTCACCATAGCAACTGGCACTAGAACCTGCCGCTGCAGGCCCTCTCTCGTTCGCTCCTGTGCACATGCTCGCTGGCTCGCTCTCCCCGCTCCCTCTTCCCCTTTATTGTTTGGAGGCCTTTGTTGTGACGGTGGGAGGGATTAGTCAGGTTTGCTGATGTTGTGCTGAGGTTATACTATATAGATGTGCTTCCTGTTGTGAGGAAGCGCGTTTGCAAACATGGCGTGCTTTGAGAACAGTTCCGAATAATCTCATCTTGAGGGATTGCTCACCGCTATGGCATTTGATTATGTAGTTCAATTTGTTTTTGCTAAAATGCCAAAGGGACTATGTAGGAAATGGGGGAAGGAGGATGAGTAAAATGGGAAAACTTTGTGTCGCTACTTGGCACCAGAACAGAACTATGTTAAGTAGAGCTGAAACTATTAGTCGATAAAGCAATTAGTCAATCAACAAAGAATTAATCTGCAGCTTTTTTAATAATCGATTAATTAATTTGAGTCATTTTTCAAGCGCAAAACTTTAAACATTATTTGGTTCCAGCTTCTCTAATGGGAGGATTACTACTTCTTGCCTCTGCTAAATATCTTTGAGTGTTAAGCTGCAATGATTAATCAATTAGTTGTTGACTATTCAATTAATTACCAACTATTTTGATAATTAATTAATCGGTTTGAGTAATGTTTTTAAAGAAAAAAAAAGAAAATATTCTCTATTTCCAGCTTCTTAAATGTGAATATTTACTGGTTTCTTTACTCCTCTATGACAGTAAACTGAATAACTTTGAGTTGTGGACAAAACAAGACATTTGAGGACATCATCTTGGGCTTTTGGGAAACACTGATTGACATTTTTCACCATTTACTGACATTTTATAGACCAAACAATTAATCGACAATGACAATAACGGTTAGTTGCAGCCCTAATTTGCAGACACCATCTTGGGTTCTGGGAAATAGTGTGTCATTTTTCCCTATTTTCTGACATTTTATAGGTAATTAATTCAGGAATATAATCAGCAGATACTGAAATTTATAGTTAGTTGCAGCTCTAATGTCCACAGAATCAGGATGCTATTTCTACTTAATTGGAACGGTGCACCTTGTGTGCCTTTTTGGCGTGGATGTGCCGTCTTAGAGCAAGAATGTCAAGCAAGTTGGCCAGCAGTGACGATCTTTACCTTTTTGTAACTAGACAAACAACACTATTGTGATGGACAACGTGTCAGTATAATTGCGTTACCCCCTCCCCCTTGCCGACTACGTAGTCATTTAGAACAGGGGGGCTCAGGTGTCTCGCTCCGTGACGCCTCCCCTCTCTTCAATCCTCTAATTGAATTTCACCTTCCTTTCCCAAGTAGCTCCTTGCCTGCCTGACGATGGGGCCTTAACTAATTTGGGATATGATTTAATTTGAGGGAGAGGTTGGGCAGGCGGTTTTGCAGAGAGGAAATCAAGGAAAGACTTTTCTGCTGTCTCCTGGACGCTGTTTTATGATTGAAGTACTTTTTGATGTGTCTAGACTCTACAGTACAGAAACAGCCCCGTTTTTTGTGCGAGAGCTCTCTGAAAATTGTAGACACTCTGTACCCCGTCAGTTACTATTCATTATTTAGTCAGTGATATTGTGCAATGTGCATTTTGTAACACTTTATAATAACCATCATTTATAAATGGTAAATTGATAGTTTATTAAACTTAAGTTAATAGTTATTTTACTGTTAACAGTCTAATAAATGATAATTTATTGTTTACTAATTATAATAGTAATGCTATAATTTGTTATTCCAACAGTTTATATGTATATATATATATATAAAAGTATCTGTTAATGATTAAGATATTATTTGCAAACTTTAAAGAAATTGTTTGTAAAACATCTATAAACATTACATAGATAGATATTTGTAACACTTTAATGGTTAATAACTGTTTTGTAAACAGTCTATAAACAGTTATAAGTTGCAACTGATGATTATCACACCTTGGTAAATGGTTAATAAATACTTTGTAAAGCATGTATAAATATAATTTAGATAGCTCGTTCATACTTTGTCAATGGTTAATAGTTGGTTTCTGGTCCATCTATCTATGTAATGTTTATAGATGTTTTATAAACGATTTCTTTAAGGTTTACAAATCATTTCGTAATCACTAACAAATGCTTAATATAGTTTATAAAATGTTATAATGTGTGCAACAATAAACTGTTAATAAATAGTGTACTAATGTAATAAGAATGTAATTATAATTTTCTCTTATCAGCTATGATACAATATATAATTTATAAACTAATTATTTCATATTACACAAACTAATGATAAAATAAATTTATAAATTATAGCATTACTAATAATTAGTAAACATTATTAATTATTATTTAATTGTTTAACAGTAAAATAACTTAACTAAGTTTGATTAACTATATAAAGTATTACCGTGCATTTTATTTGAGTATGATGCAGCAATCCTGGTGGTTATCCTATTGTGAATGACTTTGCAGTATGTATCATATACTGTAGTTAGCTTGTGCCAAAGATATTAACTTTTTTATGTGCCCATGGAGCCTCTGTTGTGTTTATACATAAAGTTATTGAGTTTTAAATGACCTACTGAGCTGTTGAAATAAAACCACGTCCTACTATTTTCCTTGGTAGTCTCTGTGGAAACGCAAGCGAAGCTGTACACGCGCTATCCCGGTGATCGTCTGGATCTGAGTTGCGCTGCCAAAGACTCCCTACACGCCGTCAACTGGACCAAAGACAATGTGGCGGTGGTGGACGGAGAACACACGCGCATCCGCAGTGGCCAACTGGAGATCGAGACGGTGGAGCTGGCGGACTCCGGTCTGTACGCGTGCACCACCTTCGGCAACCACAGCGACTACTTCAACGTCACAGGTAGAGTCATACAAACAGTGCCGATGAATTAGAGCAGCCTTTGTAGTTTGTTGTTACTCTAAGTGCAAATGTAAATAATTCAGATCATGGTCATGAAATGGCATCAAAATGTTGCCATCACAAATGAAAAGCGAGCCGTATAGTGCCTGGAAATGTACATTTTTAAGGATTTATCACACTTTTGTTTTGTCTTAAAAATGTATCATTGAAAAAAATACTGTGTGGATCAGTATAAATGAAATTGCAACTTTCTGTTTCACTAGTTGATACCCTGGCCTCATCGGAGGATGACGATGAAGATGAAGAGTCTTCATCAGAGGAAGCCAAACTGTTGGGCAGTCAAAAACTGCTGCGTAAGTGTGCCGCTGATCTCTTCGAGTTACTAATGCTACTGCAACAAATGGTCATTACTCGCTCGCCCAGGGTCACAGGCTTATGAGTAATTGTCATGAATGGTCAGTGATTTGAAAGCTTTATGATTCAATTATGGGTCCGCCACGTGTGTGCGGGTCACACTTGGGTGAATGATTTCACTCTGAATCAGAGGGTTTTCACTACCTCAGTGACAGCTTGTACATGAGGAATGTCCCTGCGGTGACTAACCGTGGTTAACCTTAGATGTCTTCCAATTTGTCTATAGAGGAATTAAGACACTCAGGCTTCATCATCTGGCTCCTCCTGCCCACTCTGCCCGCAAAGAATCCAGCAGCTGCCGAGCTTGGCAAGCGTGCCGATCCTTGAGTTTGTACTCTGAGTTCTAGTCAGAGCTTTATGTCCTTCTGAAATGTACACATGACGTTACTTAACTGAGGCAATTTTGAAACCACAGCATCTAAAAAAAAGTTGTTGTTATTTAAAGAAACTGAAGTTGTCTACCCGTCCAGTACTGCCAGGTCTTTGACTATAATTTAAATCTTTTTTTTTTGGGTGAACATGCATTATGTAATCCATCCATCCATTCATTTTCTGCCACTTAACCCAGGCTGGGGTCGCGTTGGCAGCGGGCATAGCAAGGAAGTCCAGACATTACTCATTGCTCCTTAGGGTGAGCCCAGCCACCGTATGAAGGAAACCCATTTTGGCCACTTATATCAATCTCATTCTTTCGGTCACTACGCAACACCTGATCTGGTGTGAATGCTGCCTTACCCAGAAAGTCCAGCCCAGCTATATACCTAGTTGGTACCACTCCACCTCCCGCACTAGCTTTAGTTCCTTCCCTGCCAAAGAGGTGACGCCTAGGACCCCGCCTTTGCCTGCCGCCCAGCTGACAACGCACCGACCCAAATGCCTATCCCTTCGGATGGTGGGCCCACAGGACGGCTCCTTGTTCCTTTGGAGCTGTGTGACCGGGCCCCAGACCTGTTCCTGTTCTAGGCGAGCAGATCTTTCTTGGCCAATTCGCGTGTGGTCTGTGAATCGCTCTTAGTCTGGCTCCTCTCATTGGACCAGTTTGTCTTGGGAGACCCGATCGGGAGCTATTGCGCCGACAACACAGCTCCCAGGGTCACAGGGAAGGACATACCCCTCTACCAAGATAAGGCGGTGATTCTCGAAGGGTCATTATGTTCTCTATGAAAAGGAGCTTGAGGTTTAGGCTACTTAAAATGAGTGTTCAGCTTTAGTTTTGTGTCTTTTTAAGTTAAGCCTCTATCAAACACATGATGTATTTGTTACTCATCTGCTTATTTCTGTCTTATTCTTTTAGCGATGGCCCCACAATGGGCTCATCCAGAAAAAATGGAGAAAAAGCTTCACGCTGTCCCAGCCAGCAAGACGGTGAAGTTTCGATGCCAGGCCAGCGGCAATCCAACTCCCACTCTGAAATGGTACAAGAATGGCAAGGAGTTCAAGAGAGACCATCGCATTGGAGGCTTCAAGGTTAATAATTTAAAAGATATTTTTGGAAATGTGTTCCCCCTCAGCTTCTTCTTAGTGACACTACCCCCTCCTTAGCATTTCTTATTGAATCACTCTAAGCTCTTTCACTACGAGTGGAGATGTGTCAGTGATCTCATCTTCACACATTAGATCACCACCCCCCTCCCCTGGAGTAAGAAACACTTCCTGCGAGTGAAAAGCAAGTTTCACATTTGACCTGAGAAACAATACAAGATGAAACCCTATGCCACAAAAAGGAACGTTGTGCCATAGTAATAATACCTCCAGGTGGGCAATTCTAGACGTCCGTTTGGATGAAGGATAACATTGGCTGTCCTCATTCTGGGTATCAGTCTTTTCTGTAATTACATCCATGCAGCAGTAAACCTTCCATGATACTCACTGTATTTGTGACATATGATGTGTGCTGTGATAACTGTTTTTTTCAAAGTCTTCCCATTTCCAAGCAAGCTGTATTCAAATGTGATGCTAACTGCTGATAAACTGTGACATTATAGAGTGCTACAGGAATGAGGAAAAATGGCATCATGACCCCTGAAGCTGCCTTCACACGATAAGAAATTTGCTCTTCACTCACCGCGAGGTAGGGCTCAGAGCCTCGGCAAAGCACAGTGCAGCTCAAAAAGAGCGCAAGGACCGTCATTCACAGTTTCTAGGCAGCAACAACAGTTGCCGCTGTTATCTCATTGGTTGCGCTTTGAAAGGTCAGCAACAACCAAGGTCAAAGTTGAAATAATTTTAACTTTGATCGCAGCGCTCGGTGGCAATTTCGCATCCACCTAGTTGGGCGACACTGCTCTCCCCATTAGGAAAACAATAGCACAGCCAGTGTAGAGCAATTTTACCGCTGATCATGTGTGGGCGGCAGGGGCGGCGTATTAGGGGCGGAGGGCAAATCAGCTGTGAGCTCCAGATCAGACTGGAGCTGGAGACGTAACCACCCTCAAAGATGGGTTAGTAGTACTTGTTATCTTCCTACGTTCGTACTTTTTTTTGTTGATCAGAAAACACATGTTTTATTTGTGATATTTACTGGAAATAACATACGATATAGCCAAGAGCAAGTAGGTTGTTATCTAGTGATCTTCTCCAGCCAGCTGTCACCTTATTATGGTTTCTGTTTTGAAATAAGGAGGTACTTGAGGCTACAGATAACTCCTCAGGCACGCTCTGCGTCTTGCTCATGCCAGGGTCAAAATGTGCACACAGACAGCTGCCGAGATCCAGTAAACAGGGAGTTAAACAACACATTAATCTAACAGTCTGACTGATTTCTTCCACAACTATAATTTAAGTTAATAAAGACTAAATGTGGATGTTTCACTCACCCGTTGTTGTCCCTGCTCAGCCTGCTGTAGTGTAACATTAGTCCATTGTTTTATTCCATGATACTGAACAGAATAATCCAAACAGCGAGAAAAAGTAAGATGTGAGAGGAGCACAGGATGCTTTTTACTCTCTTGGTCCTAATTGTGCTTTAATGCACCCGGTCTGTAGGTTTACTTTCTCTCATTTTTTTCTATTGAGCTAGATTAAAAAAAAAAAAACACGCAAACGGAGCAGATCAAAACGAGGCTTCTTACTGAAATATTGTTGTGACGGTTCATATTTCCCAGAGTTTCCATAGTTGTCTCTTTGCACTGTGTGTTTGTGTTTTATTTGAACCATTAGTGAGGTGGCTGTTATATTTTTTGACAGGTAGATCGTAATAAAGTTTCACTAGTGAACGCTACGCATATAACTGCGAGCGTCAATGCTTCTGCTGAAAGTGTCAGTAATCAAGTTAATATTTTCATTTACATCCAGGACAACTGACCCGGTTTTCTCGGCTCATTTTATCGAAACTAGTCAGCCGTTCCTCTCAATAGGAGTGACAGGAAAAATAGGAACCGTATATCTGATATAACTTCAGACAAAACATCACGCCGTGCTGTGCAGCGCAGCGCCGTGTTGCTCGCAGCGCCATGTTGGTCGCAGTGCCGTGTTGCTGTGCAGTCAGTTAGGTCTGTCTGACCTTTCAACCGGATGTTGAGACGGTCTCGGATGGAAAGGGTGAAACAAGTAAATTAGTCCATGGGACAGATGTAAAGCTCTGTGCCATGAACTAAAATGATTAACTTCACCTCCATATATTTACCGTAGACTGATATTTACCATCTTCAACCTAATCAACCAACATATAATATGGTCATTATGTATTAGCAGGCTGTAAATACTGTGCTTTATGTACCTTCACATTGACTTCTCTGAATAGCTGCATCCAGTTGCCTCACAGGTGTGGGACGTATGTGCATCTGCAGCCCTCCTCCTTCCCTGCATCTGTTCTTCCCATCAAGGTGTACGCTAGTCCAGCCTCGTCCCGAGCTTCCCCAGCCCATCTCCCTCCCCAGCTGGGACACATTTTAGGAGTTTCCTCTCAGCTGCCTGCTCCCCTCGCCCCCCCACCCAGCCAGGCAGCACACTTAACCATCTGGCTGCTGTTTTTTCAGTCAAGGTGCAAAGGTCTGCATCAACGGCCGGGGACGTCTCTCATATCCCTCCCACACTTTTGCTTTTATGGCTGGGCTTCTATTGTTCATATCGTCTGCGTGGAGACGCGCAGGAGGGAGGGAGTAATGTAGACCACATGTATATGAAGCCAAGCACAACACATCTGGCAGCAGGCAGCTGGACTCCCTCATCACGTTTTTAGCTAAATGAGGGAAACCGTATGGCTCGGTCTGTGTGTATATGCATGTTTGATGTTGCCATTGCCTTAGAGGTCCGTTGGCTAATCACACACTGCCGGTCTTGGCAGATTTATGGAAGAAAAAACTATAACATGTCTGAAAAAAAAGCCAGACATCAGTTGGCGCTAATAAGACAGGCTGTTGGGGCAGATGTGTATAAAACATGCACCCATTTTCCTGTGGTCTTTGTTCGGTTAGGACAAAGATCCGCTGTTTATAACATCGGGAGGTGTCACAGGAAGAGGGAGGAAGTGTGTTATCTTGTTCTCATCACATCACACATCATTGACATTGTTAGCCGTTGCTTTTGCAATGAACAAAATTTGATTTACCACAATTCATATGAGGAGAAAGCAGACGGAGAAACGAGTTCTTTCAGGTTTTTGGTGTTAAACGCAGAATTGCTGTCTAGCTCCATCTCTGTTGCCATGACTATCTCATTACTGGTTTCATTTATGTTAAATACAATTGTACCACTGTAACCTTTGCTTTTCCCCGTTTAGGTCCGTGACCATGTGTGGACCATCATCATGGAGTCTGTGGTACCCTCTGACAAGGGAAACTATACCTGTGTGGTGGAAAATCAGTACGGCAGCATTAATCACACCTACCAGCTCGATGTAGTCGGTAAGTGTAATCATGTTGTTGGTATGTGAAGCCACGATTTATTGATCACGGTTTAATCACCTGTTGAATATTCATGAGGCTCTAGAGTCATGTTGGATCAATCTCACACATATTTCACACCAGTACATCTGATTAACCAGTCAAATCCTTATCCCAAAAGCACAGGGACAGTCTTGTGTAGGGGGAATTGGGTCTTTTTAGCTGGTATTTGATAAATAAAGCCTGTTTGCTTATGGCTTGAGTTATGGATCCATGTAGAGAAGTGATTACTCTTCAAGGACCTGCCCTGTGACTCGCTCTCACACCACTGGTTCAATAAATCACGGACCCTCTTCCTCCGTCACTCACTGCTGTCCCCTGGGCTTCGCCTGACCTCAGTAAAGGTCTAGACCCTGATGAGCAGTGATATCGCTTCAGTGGGGGGAGAATGTTGTCACAAGTGCCCACGAATGTCTTGGTGAGAAAAGCCTGTACAGTTGATGCCAAATTCTTGGCTTGTAAGTTTACATTGGAGAGTTATCAGTCATCAAAATGGAGCCACAAGAACATTTCATTTCACAGTAATGGCTCCAGATCAGATACTTAACTTGCTATTGTGGCCAACTCTTAATAATTACACCAGCAGCTCATGGCTGTGGAAAGAGACACTTTACTTCTCCATATAAGACCGTGGTTCCTAACCCGGGGTCCGGGCCCCACTCAGGGGGTGCGCCAGGATTTGTCTGCTCTGAGGTTGTCAAAAAATTAGATTTGCACATATAATTTATAACTAAAATCAAAATAACACACTTACTGGATAATTTATACAAAAGTCTGCGTAAAACATATTTAAAAAGATATTTCTTTTGCTACTTAATAGGCCACATTCTGTTTAAACCCAGTATTTCTGCACAGTTGCAGATAAAGATCAGGCTACACTAATATTATTAACATTATACTATTTGTAGAATTAGATTCCAGGCTGCTTAGGATTGTTTCCGACTCGTGTGATCCAAACAGTTCATGTTTTTATCGAATAAAATATTCTGCTTCAATCCATATTTGATGGCGTTTAGCCATTCAAAAACAACAGTTTCAATGTGGTCAAAAAACTGTTTGCTCTCCCACTTGCCGCACACAAAGAGAGACACGCACTGAAGAAAGCTGATTTATTAAAAAAAAGATGAACATATTTAATACACTAAATCGCTTTATTCAAATTGGAGAGGATTTTTTTCGAGGATTTGTCATTTTATTTAGCTTTTCTCAGCTTTTCTTAGAAAAATACTAAGGACATAGGCTGGGAACCACAGCTATAAGAAATGATAGTCTGTAATTTACAGTATCAGATTAAATCATACAGGCGACCTTGTTTGCCGTCTGCCCCGAGCATTTCCAGTAACAAAGCCTTGACGTGACAGAGGTTTTATTTGGCTTGTGTTTGAGCATCAGACAGCCGTGTGTACTTTTGGATGATTGCATGTGTTTGTCTTTGATATGGGGTGGCTGCTTCGCTGCTCGCCAAACTTCTTCTAAACTAACGTTTGTGTGTGTGTTGGTTGTGCTTGCAGAGCGCTCTCCCCACAGGCCAATCCTGCAGGCCGGCCTGCCAGCTAATCGCACCGCGGTGGTGGGCAGCGACGTGGAGTTTGAGTGCAAGGTGTTCAGCGACCCTCAGCCTCACATCCAGTGGCTGAAGCACATTGAGCTCAACGGGAGCCGAGTCGGTCCTGATGGTTTGCCATATGTCCGTGTCCTCAAGGTAGGAGCTTTCTCTCATCAATCCTGCAGCAACAAACCAGTTGAAATGATCATTTTTGTAATGCTAAATAGGAAAATGGAATAATTTTGATTAGATATTGTCCTCTATTGCTATATCGGTTCTTTTCTTGGATAGCCAGTACTGTCTGGAGGGATGCACCGATCGGACTTTTTCAGACCCGATAGCGATACCTGGACTTTGGGTATCGCCAATGATGAGTACCGATCTGATACGAGTGTTTAATTAATAAGTTGTACACCTCACTGTGAGGACGTGACTGGGATCATTCATTCATGTGTAAGGCAACAACAGGCTTGATTTAAACATTGATTTATTCATTATTGAAATAATAAATCGTACACCAGCAAAATGGTAAAAAAATTTCAGAATCAGAATGATCTTTATTGTCATTATACTCGGGTACAATGAAATTTTTCAGGTACCCTTGTTGTAGTGAAGATTAAACCAAATAGATAAATAAAAGCATGGTAGTAAAACAGTAATAGCAGCAAAAAATAAAAAATAAAGAAATCTACAAACAGTAGCAGGAATTGACAGGAACCTGTTAAAACCTTAACAACCCATTTTAATGCAGCAACAAATTGGTCAAAACTTAAACAGGAATTCAAATTCCAGTATATACTGTATATAGTATATAAACGTAGAACTAAATAGAACCGATACCCGATCGAACTGTTTGAGTCAGTATCGGCCCGATATCCGATTGGTGCATCCCTAACTGTCTGTAAAAGCGGTCCAAAGTGCATCCTATGTGATATACAGTATATGAACTTTATCTTGCTATTGTAACCCTGAACATAACCCACACAAATCAAAAACAGCTTTTCCTGAATTCTTTACCCTTAATGTGATTTTGTGTCTTGCTATTTTGTTGTTGTCTGTGCTGCACATGACATGTTTGTATTTCCAGCATTCTGGGGTCAATAGCTCGGACGCTCAGGTGCTGACCCTCTACAATGTGACTGAGGACGAGAGCGGAGAGTATATATGTAAAGTGTCCAATTATATAGGAGAGGCCAATCAGTCGGCCTGGCTGACTGTCACCAGATATGAGCCCACAGGTAACCACCACGCAGCAGCGCAGGGACGACACAGTGGAGGCGCTTCTAGGACCACCTGGGAAAGACTAGGGCCGTAAAACTCCAGACAACCTCAGCTGTTTCTCTCCTCCCTCCCTCCGTTTCTCCCTCCCTCTCCTCCTGCCTCAGTGCTCCTGACTGTAAATGACGCTATGGAAAATTCCCAGCAGAACAGTTGAAAGTGTTTAGTCTCAAGTTTATGTTGGACCCGCTCTCATTCCTGCCCCATGCCTGTGCTGTGCCCTCCTAATAAGGGCCTCTCTTGCCATCTTCTTCTATTACTCTCGCTCCCTTGCCCTTCAAAGTCCTCCATACACGGCTTACAGGCTCTCTCCCCCTTTGTTTTTTTCCAGCTGTCCTTCTCTGCCTACCTTTGTTTCACAGACCTCCTGTTTGTCTAATGCTCGCATAGTTTGCAGAAGTGTGTGCGTGTGTGTGTGTGTGTGAGAGAGTGTGCCCTGTTCTGCTGTGGAGTTTTCCATGTTGCCCATCTCTTGCATGTAGAGATGAGACTGAGGTATTTGATGTGGTGATGGGGTGGCCCAATGTGGGGTTCAGCAGCGCAGAGTCAACCTAACCAGCTCCTCCACTAACAGATACTGGAGTCCTCCGCAGGGGCTCTCGCTGGTACTTTTTGGGCAGATGGTGTCGGATCGAGGAGGAGAACGCTCCTCCACCTCCTTTCTCTTTCAGAATCCTTTACTCATGGTTCCCTTTCCCCCTCTTGGGCCTCTTGTTGGGTCTGCTTCCTTTCTTATTTTCTAGACCGCTGGCCTTAACACCACGGACAAGGAAATGGAAGTCCTCCAACTGAGAAATGTGTCTTTTGATGACGCTGGGGAGTACACCTGCTTGGCGGGCAATTCTATCGGGTTCTCTCATCACTCTGCATGGTTGACCGTTTTTGAAGGTATCAGTGGTTCTGTCTCTCTCCTGTATTTCCATTTATTTCTCTTTTCCAACTCCAGCCTGGCTGTCCACCTTCACATTTGCCAGAAAAGAGTCTTTCACTCTCGTTCTGTAGAAAAATGTGAGAGGAAGCCAGGGCGAGTTACAAGTACTAAAACTACCCCTCTCTCTGTCCTCAGCATGGCTCCTGCTCCATCTAAGCTCTCTAGATGGGAGAGTATGGGCCATGCTCTGCTGTTTCTTTAAATGAAATCCGCTAATGCCAAACAACCCAGGAGCTGTCTGCTACCTGGTCTACCATGACAAAAAAAAAAATCACCCTATAGAAACAAGACCACATAGAAGTATACTTAATGATCTCAGCCAGGTAGAACTTCACATTTCTAGAGGGGTTGTTTGGCAGCTCTGATCAGATTTCACTTTGAACTGTCTCTCCCATTCTGCTCTTTAACTGGTGTTTTGCATTCGATTTGGTGTAAAGCTGATTTTCTTTGACAAGCGCTACAAATGACATGTATTCCTGATGTCATTTCCTGCTGTGAGCACAGCGGCTGGCTTTGATAATTGGCTCGCTGTAGTGGACGTGTCTCATTCCTGAGGGCTGGAATGGGCATTTGTCCAATTATCAAGCTGCTTGTCAGTCAGCCTCTTCACACAAGTGCAGCTCACTTGTGTTGCTGGTGTTGGTTAGGGGTGTAACGGTACACTTCAGTCAGTCGGTACGGCACCCTTGGTTTGGGATGCGTTGTTCAACATGTAGTGCTGCCAGCACAAATTACTTGTATGTGATAATCTCCCAATAACAGAAGGCAACACGATGCCATTTCTAATATTTTTCAGCGGCAACTAGAATAACTGTTCAGAATTTACATCTATTCCTGAATAAGTAAAGCTGTATAAATACATTAAAAAAAAAAATAAGATTATACATTGAAAAAAAAAAAAGGGAAGTTAAGGTGTCCATAAGGCATGTTCATTCATTCAGATGTGTTTTTTTTAACAATACACCAAACAGGAATGAGCAGTTGTATGGATTTAAAAGGCATTGTATAAAATGTTCAAGAATGAAGAAAAAGCTTTAATTAGAGCTGCAACGATTAATCGACTAGTTGTCAACTATTAAATTAATCGCTGTTTTGATAAACGATTAATCGGTTTGAGTAATTTTTTAAGAAAAAACAGTCTAAATTGTCTGATTCCAGCTTCTTAAATGTGAATATTTTCTGGTTTCTTTACTCCTCTATGACGGTAACCTACATATCTTTGAGTTGTGGACAAAACAAGACATTTGACGACGTCATCATTTCACCATTTTCTTACATTTTATAAACCAAACAACTAATCGATTAATCGAGAAAATAATCAACAGATTAATCAACAATGAAAATAATCATTAGTTGCAGCCCCTAGCTTTAATACATTTAGCTGCATCATTCATGACCTCAACGGGATTTAAAGCCATAGGTAGACTAAACGCATTCAGAACTGATTAGCTTCTGCGCACAAAGCCACATCCCAAGCCAAGGTGTGCACCGAACTATCTTTTTCACTGAACCATGGAATCCATTACACCCCTAGAATTGGTATGAATAAACGTTGGTGTTTTCACTGACTGGGAGGAAAAAAACAAGATCTGAATTGGACGGTTTAGCAGCATTTATTTTAGCACATAAATATTTCTTAAAAGAATCATTGTTTGTATTACCAGCACCAACACACAACTCATTTTATAAATGCTTTACAAATGATGTCAGAACTGGATATTTTATTAATCAAGTCAAGCAGATAAGCTACTGTATTGAGCTTTGCGGTATGCTGCTTTTTTAGACATACAAGTAGACATGAAACGTGTTTTAGGCTATTTGATGAAGTAGAACTGATGTGATGAAACGTTGTGTGTGTGTGAAGTGTTGATGCACTGTATAAAAGTCAGATCCTTTGCACACTGTTACACCCTTATACATCTAATACTTAGTTCATTAACAAAATATTTATTAGGGCTGTCAAAGTTAATGCGATAGTAACGCGTTAATGCACGCAACTTGCGATTTTTAGGTTGTAGCAGGCTCAGTTTTAAAGCTAGAGTAAAGATGTCATACTAGCTTGCCGTGAAGGAGGCTAAATGACGCTCCAAACTAACGCTGCATTTTGACAAGGAAAAACTGTCTTTGCCATTTTCAAAGGGGTCCCTTGACCTCTGACCTCAAGATATGTGAATGAAAATAGGTTCTATGGGTACCCACGAGTCTCCCCTTTACAGACATGCCCACTTTATGATAATCGCATTTCGCAGTTTGGGGCAAGTCATAGTCAAATCAGCACACTGACACACTGACAGCTGTTGTTGCCTGTTGGGCTGCAGTTTGCCATGTTATGATTTGAGCATATTTTTTATGCTAAATGCAGTACCTGTGAGAGTTTCTGGACAATATTTGTCATTGTTTTGTGTTGTTAATTGATTTCTATTAATAGATATATACATACATTTGCATAAAGCAGCATATTTGTCCACTCCCATGTTGATAAGGGTATTAAACACTTGATAAATCTTCGTTTAAGGTACATTTTGGATTGATTTGCGATGACTCGCGATTTAACTATGGACAATCGTGCAATTAATCACGATTAAATATTTGCAATTGATTCGCGATTAATCAAGATGAACTATTTTAATCGATTGACAGCCCTAATATATTTGTGTTTATGTTAAGAAAAAAGGATTATCTTAATCAAACAATGTGTTTTTGCTTGTGTACCACATCATTTCTATTATTTCTCAGTGATTCAATGACCACTTCTCATATTATTAAATTATGCAGATTGAAGTGCTGAGCTTCAGAAGAAGTGATAATTGTGTTACATTACAAGCTTCTGTCCCGTATGTGTCAAAGGCTCTGGTTTTTAGACAGGGCAGCTGTGTGTTTGTGTGGTCAGTTTGCTTTATTTGTGTTGCTGTGTACGTGGAAGCATGGGTGTGTTTGGTATGATTGGGTGTATAAAGTCAGACCTTCTGTGGTAGTTTGATTTCATGGATGACAGCTGACTCCACCCCTTCCTGCCCTGCGCCCCCTCCCACATCTAGCTGTCCCACACTACCCTCCAGCCAGCCACACCTACCTGGAGGTGGTCATCTACTGTGTGGGCTTCTTTTTCATCGCTGTCATGATTGCCATCGCAATCATTGTCAAGATTCGCACCTCCTCGAAGAAGAGTGACTTCAACAGTCAGCTGGCCGTCCACAAGCTGGCCAAAAGCATCCCTCTGCGCAGACAGGTAACAGAAAGTAGATAGGGGGTTTGGAATATTTACACCTTTTCACCTCTTCTGTCTGTCATTTGTTTAGTCATTTTATTTATAAGTTCAACGCTTTACAATGTATTTGAGCTCATCTGTACATTCACAGCATTTATGTTTATGTTAACAAAACTAAAGCATGCATTCAAAGAGATTTCAGGTTCATTGTAGCTCCTTGAAGTCTTGTACATCAGGTAAGTATTGAGGAGTATTTCCTCTCCATTGGTATGGTACACCTGAGTGGTTTGGGTGGGGTTTTTTTACATTAGGAATTTTATCAACTAAGATTTAATTTTCTTTTTGTAACTCTTGGCTAAATGACTTCTTGCTACTGGTGTCTGTTCCACTATGAGGGGAGTAATTTCAGTCTTCTTTCCATTAGGTGTCTGTGGACTCTAGCTCCTCCATCCACTCTGGAGTGATGCTGGTTCGTCCCTCCCGCCTCTCTTCCAGTGGATCGCCAATGCTGTCAGGGGTGTCAGAGTATGAACTGCCTCAGGATCCCCGCTGGGAGCTTTCCCGCGAAAGGTATGTCGTGGACAAAACCTCCAGACAGGCCTACGAATAAACTAGGGTGCTCACCGACGGCCCCAAACAGTCTGACGGCCAACCGTCGGCTAGAAGGGTCAGGGCCTTTGGAAAAGTGACCTTCTGAAAGGAAAGTTACTGGTTAGAAATGGTCTGTCTGGTTCCTGGGACAGGAACAAGGAAAGCGAGAGTTTCTCTCACTCTTCCTCAAAAAGCTGACGTTGAGGTGCCGTTAGTCAAGGCACTTAAACTGCACCAGAACAATGTGATTGCACAGGGCAACTGTCTGTGTAAAATTGAACTAAACCTCAAAAGCAAAGTGCCTTAAATTGAAGTTTTGAAATCAACTTCAAGCTCACTCACACATAATACAGATTGGGAGTTGAACTGACTGTTAGTGACCGTCTCATGTGTCTTCTCCCCCTCACAGACTTGTTCTCGGGAAGCCGCTGGGCGAAGGCTGCTTCGGTCAGGTGGTGATGGGAGAGGCGCTGGGTCTCGACAAGGAGAAGCCAAACCGTTCGACCAAGGTTGCAGTCAAAATGTTGAAATGTAAGTTTGCTGTTCTTTTAAAAAGTCACAGGGGTAAACAGTAGACTTGGACGGATTGGTACTGAAACCAATGAGATCTGCTGGAATGAGATTTGCAGAGAGGAAAGCTCTTCAGTTTATAGTAACAGAAGTTTTCTCGTCTCCCTGGAGCCTGGACTTCTGGCTTCTGTACAATCTAACACCAAAACTGTGATGAACAGATACTAAGAGACATCTGCCACAGGATCCCAGCCACTGTGCAAATGGGAGAGCAGAGTAACAATTTATGAGAACCCTTGACATCCCATAAAAAACTGTTCATTAAACTGCACGGAGGAGTGAGGATGTAGGGAAAGTAGCATTTATTGTCTCCGACTAAGTGCCTTTCCCCTGGGAGCGTACTCCAAGACAAACGCCAGCCTAACTCCGCAAGAGCTGCAATGTTGGTGTATAATATACACCAAAAAGGCTTCACAATAATCCCCCTGCAGAGTATATATACACTGTATATATACTCTGCAGGGGGATTATTGTGAAGCCTTTTTGGGACTTTTTCACAAACAGAACATCGACTAATTGCCCTAATATGATTTATTTTCCTTCCCCTCCAGCTGACGCCACAGAGAAAGACCTGTCAGATCTGATTTCAGAGATGGAGATGATGAAGATCATTGGGAAGCACAAGAACATCATTAATCTGCTGGGAGCCTGTACACAGGATGGTAGGACCAGACAGTCTGCTACTGACCTGCCTTGACCTGCTGAGGCCAACACACATACACATACACATACACACACACACACACACACACACACACTGTTGTCCCTCAGACAACTGTGAACCTTACTTTGAGAGATGTGTAGAACAGCATGCGTAAACGATTCTGACACCAGCTTCCGAGCTCGCAGTTTGAATCGACCACGGCTGCTGCCATTTCCCTCCAATCATCCCTGACGGAAAAGTGAAGGAAGCTGACCTCTAATGACCCCGCAGTGCACACCGCTCTGTTGCTTCCACACTGAAGCACAAAGCTCTTTGTTCACGCCACTTTATTAACTGTTTTGACATTGAATTGTGTCTCGAGTAACTAATTTGCCTTCATCTATTGATCTCAAAGTATTTATAACATCTGCCAATAAGTGCAGTTATGTGTCGATATCTGTCAGTCGATTAAAAGAGTTAATCGCAAATTAATAGATTAATCGCAGATTTTTTTTATCTGTTCAAAATGTACCTTAAAGGGAGATTTGTCAAATATTTAATACTCTTATCAACATGGGAGTGGGCAAATATGCTTGCTTTATGCAAATGTATATATTTATTATTGGAAATCAATTAACACAAAACAATGACAGATATTGTCCAGAAACCCCCAACAACAGCTGTCAGTGTGCTGACTTGACCATGACTTGCACCAAACTGCATGTGATTATCATAAAGTGGGCATGTCTGTAAAGGGGAGACTCGTGGGTACCCATAGATCCCATTTTCATTCACATATCTTGAGGAAAGTTAACACGTTATTATCGCATTAACAAAATAGTCCCATCAGTAATGGTGATGATTTATTCTTGTATTTCTTCCAATTGTTTCTAGGTCCTCTGTATGTGATAGTAGAGTACGCATCCAAGTGCAACTTGCGGGAGTACTTGCGAGCCCGGCGCCCACCAGGCATGGAGTACTGCTACAACCCAGACCAGGTTCCCATAGAGAACATGTCCATCAAAGACCTGGTGTCCTGCGCTTACCAAGTGGCCCGAGGCATGGAGTATTTGGCCTCCAAAAAGGTAACAACAAAGTTCAACCATCCGTTCTCAACCTTCTATATTAAATGTACAGAACCCGGTAGAGAAACGCGTCTCTGTGCAAAATGTACACGACTTTGAATAGTAAATATCCTCGACAGATTAGGTCTCGTATTTGAGACACTGATTCTCAGGACATCGGTTCTAGTAATGTCTGTTATTTGTGCAGTGCATCCACAGAGATCTCGCCGCTCGCAATGTTCTGGTAACGGAGGACAACGTGATGAAAATAGCTGACTTCGGCCTGGCAAGAGACATCCACCACATTGATTACTATAAGAAGACCACCAATGTGAGTATCATTTGTTTAACACACGGGCCCATGGAATTATCTTAATAGGCTACAGTAGACAGGCATAACATGCATACCTTTTTCCACAGGGTCGTTTACCAGTCAAGTGGATGGCTCCCGAGGCTCTGTTTGACCGGATATACACTCACCAAAGTGATGTGTGAGTATCACCTGTCGTTACTTTACCAACGCAGTCTTGATGGAAACATTTAGTTTGTGCAGAAAATGTAGACGTTCTTGTCTGTAACTGTCCACAGCTGGTCATTTGGGGTGCTGCTTTGGGAGATCTTCACCCTGGGGGGCTCTCCGTATCCCGGAGTCCCAGTGGAGGAGCTGTTCAAGCTGCTGAAGGAAGGTCACCGTATGGACAAGCCCACAACATGCACTCATGAACTGTAAGGAAGCATTACACATCTTAGATTAAGCATGTTCCTCTTCTGTAACCGCTTCAACTCTTACTATCTCTATTCCAGCATTTCCTTATTTGGTAAGATAAAACTAATAGGGGGGGGATTAAATGGTATGGCATGGCCAGATGTGTTGTTATTGTCTTTTTTAAAAGGTCTTTTATTGTGGAATTATAACTTTTTGGGTACACTTGACACAGCACGTAGAACCTATGGTCACTACATGATCAAAACAACGCTGTAATGCTGACACAGCTGCATTGTTGGTTGATGTCATCACACTGGAGAAGTCATGAGGATTGTTTTTTACAGAGTTGCAAATATAACGCTGAGAGTGACTCGAAATATGTCCCACTTTGATATTCTGGCCCATGAGCTGAATAATGAGCTGTGGTTTTCTGTTTTTGAGCTTGCCTGGTCACAACCAGACTCTCTGAACCAGATGTTGCCTACATCAATAGTATAACTATTGAGGGGACGTGTGTTGTGATTGAAACAGTCTTTTGTTTTCAATTTGAGCTGCCAAGAGAGTAAGCCAAGTGAATGGCTTTTTTAAAACGTCATTTTGTAGGTGACAGACAGTCTGCGAGGCTTTTGCAGCTCAGTCGCTGCTGTGTCTCATGCATGGGCACAAACAGTTGACATTAATGTTACCCATGTTGTTGTATATCAGAAAAACCCCAGGTGCTTAGCAACGTAATAATGATCCCCATCACTGTTTGTGTGGCGACCAATAAAATGAAACGCTCACAGTTTTTGGAGTGAGCTCCAAATGGAACATATTGTTTTTAGACTGTCACCTTCCAGCTACTGCAGGATGTTCAGGGGATGTTCAGGGGTAGATCAAAAGTAGATCAAAAGTATGTGTCACATAGAAGTGGTGTACATCTGGTATCAAAAACTTTTAACATTTGGAGATTTCTGTAAGAATTACATGGAAACTGAGCCCGCTACAACGTCGGAATGTTTTTTTTAGAAATTACTGCTCAAAGATTAAAAGCAATATAATCTTGACTGCTCAATTTTGTCTCTCTGCAGGTATATGATGATGAGGGACTGCTGGCATGCTGTGCCCTCTCATAGACCCACGTTCAAACAGCTGGTAGAGGACCTGGATCGCTGCCTGGCCATGACATCCAACCAGGTCAGTCCTCCTCTCCTCGTACAAGGAAGAAGCAGAAAACGCTGTTTTTGAAAGTGAACTGATTTTCTTTCTCCCTTTTGTTGCCCTACAGGAGTATTTGGAGCTGTCGGTGCCTCTGGACCAATACTCCCCCAGCTACCCGGACACCCGCAGCTCCACCTGCTCCTCGGGCGAGGACTCGGTCTTCTCCCACGACGCCGGAGCGGAGGAGCCCTGCCTGCCAAAGTTCCCTCCCCATTCCAACGGGGCAGCCATCAAGAAACGCTGATACCTCATCTCCATTCAGACAAACATTGACATTTCCTCCGCTCCCTGCCTCATGGGGTTGGACTCTTCCCCACCTTCCCAGGGATGAAGCTAAAATAAAAAAAAAAAAAAACAGTGCTCTGTGAGAAAGGAGCTCGGAGAGACACCTCGTAGAACTTGTTGGATCACGTGGACTGAGGAGTGCAGCCGTTTCCCGGTTCTTGGTGACGATGTTTATGGGGCACTTTGTATTAAACGGGAGTTGTCACAGTGTCAGGAAAAAAAAAAGAGAGCAGACTCCCACTCTTCTCTCCACTTTGGGCATTCCACAGGTCAGGAGAATCTAAAGGACTGACTAAGTCAGATTTTTTTGTTGTTGTTTTTTTCCCCTCCATGGTTGTTTCGTCAGTAGTGAAGGACAATATTCTGCTTTTCACCAAATCCAGAGAATATTCTACCAAGGGACAAACAGCACCGTGGTCCTCCGCAACATTCACTATCTTCTTGTAAATACAGTTAGAAAATTATAAATATGAATATATATTTACATTGTACTCTTATTTTTATTACCATAATTGATTTTCTTTTGTACAAGGTTTGTTTGATCCATTTTTTTTAATATAGTCTGTAGGGGCAGTTGTTACATGAGAATATCTTTAAATTGCTGAGGATTACATGGCCAGTTTCTTTTTCTTGCTGTATCACAGCTTTGATTCCCCGAAATTTACTGCATAATCATCAATGGAAAAATATATATTGGGCTTTCTATTTTTTAACTGTAAGTGCTTTTCATAACACAAAACCTGCAATACGGTGTAACTCAGTGTTTGGGGTTTCTCTCCATCAGAAGATTTATGAAAATATGTGTTGTGTGTATGCATGTGTGTACGCTGAGTGTGTGTGTGTTTGTGTGTGTGGAGAATTTTATCTTGTCTCATTCAAGATTGTTCATTTACTTCAAGGATGGTCACAACTGTAAATATTCCTGGTTGTACGCCATGCTTGTTTAAATCCAGAGTGATTAGCTTCAGTCAACATCATGCACTTCCACTGTGCATGCCTTCCATGTGATATCTTCTATTGTAAATGCTTTAACAGGAGTTACATTCGCTGCCATATAACTTCTGACGAAGGGGTTGCAGAACACGTATGTCATCGTAAAAGGATTACATTAAATAAAAATGCTATCGAAAAACAAACCGCCAAAGCTTTCAGAGTTTGAACTCGACTCCATAAACGCAGCCTATAAATATCGAGGATTTTCATGTTTGTGATGTAAATCATGTTTACAGAGATGGCCACTTCAATCGCACACCCATTTAACACGGGTTGCTGGGGGCTGATTAGATATGATAATGTGCTGCTGACATCAGAAGAAATGTTGGCGAGCGCGGAGAGCCACAGCCGGCAGTAAACATGTAATTTATGGCCGTGGGAATGGCTTGGCAAGTGCTGGTGCTACACTTCCATCCATCAGCCGCACCAACCTTGATGCCCGTGTCTGGCTCTGGCTTCCTGCCATTGGCTGATGCATCACCTGGATTGCAGTCTCCACGCAACAGGCTAAAATCAGCCGCGACTGGCTCTCGACCTTTTTTAAAAGCCGGCTCTTACAGCTCGGGTCGATGCAGTTAGCCTTCTGTTGCGTACTGTATTACAGCGGAGGGGGGGGGGGGGCAGTTTAGTCGTTAATGGAGAACAGATCCTTGTTACTTTTATTCCAACAGTTATATGAATCCAAGCTGCTGGGATTTGTAAATTCACACAAACATGCTCGACAATACTTGTCTTGGCCTTCAAGGGTACAAGGTCACGTCTGGATTACTGTAAACAGCCACCTCCTCCACACACAGGATATAAACAAACATACGACCTTTTTGTTTTTGGGAGAAAAATATCATCCACTCCTGGAAACGGAGGGGTGTAATAAACAGTATCATCTGTGCTGTGGTTGAGGTGATGATGAAGAGCTCTATTTGAGAATAGAAAGGACAGGAGAGGCCTCGCTTTATAACCTGCTAATGGCGCAGAGCGAGGAGCGCAGGTGCCATTAGGTGCAGCGTGTTATCACTTCTGACAGATGGCACAGGAAGAGTTGGGTAGAGCAAAGTTCATCAGCTACCGTCCAGCTCTGCCGATAGCTGTAATTTATGAACTCAATCTTTATTTTTGCTGTGATGGGGACACACAGAGGAAGGTGTTTATTGTCAACAGTTATGATTGGGGGAACGTGACAGCGTCTAATTAAACGGTTTCTAATCACCGAGATGAAAGAAGGAGAGGGCTGCTGCGTCCTGTTATTGTCTTCTCTGAGAAATTACTATCTGATGACTGATTGGGGAACGGTGGAATTTCAGCCATCCAAGCTTTACCCAGTAATTGCTGCGTTAAGCTCCAACAACAACCCCTTGCTCAATTCTGGTCAGCCAAAAATAATGTGTCCCATTATACCAGCTTATTTTTAAGACGTTGTGCCCTTAATTGCAGGATGCAGGACGCACATTTAGAAAGTAAAGCTGTTGTTTTCCACACACATGAAAGAAAAAAAGCTTTGCCCTGAAATGGGACGAGGGATTTTGACATGAAAGTAGATGTTTTTTTGTGTGTTGATGTCTGGAGAAATGCATCCTTCCCAAAAAAATTAAGTTGTGCCAAATGATGGTGCTACTGAAGCATCATAATTACACCTTCTGTGGGAATGCAACAAAGTCAAAGAGCTATGGTTGGGATTTTCAAAGCGTATTATCTTAAGGCTTAACAGGCATACCATTAACAAACATATATTCTTGGAGATCTACCTGATTAACCAAAATAGAGTGCTCCAGGTATTTTTGTAGGCCAACCAGGGGGAGAAATGAGGTGTAGTAGGAAGGAACAGGAGAGATGAGACAATCATATCAAGACTTAGATTTGGACACACTGGACTAAACAGCACACCATTTAAAAAACATGATGCAGGTAGATGTAATGAATTACTGTGGGCAAGAGGAATCGGTTGAGCATGTTGTCTTGCATTGTGAGAGATATGAGGAAGAAAGAAGACATTTCATTCAAGGCCTCAGAGATAAAAGTACACTTTGATTTAATAGCTTATTCTACAAAATAACTCACTAAATGAGTGTTATAGGTTAAAGGGACTGTTTGTAACTTCTTACACGTATAAATCAATCCGGGTCGGTGTCCCATGCGCGCTCGCGTGTGGCTACGCTTTTCAGACAAGACTCCAACACAAACTACACCGAAGCACCAAAACCGTAAAGTTATATCTAGTGAAGCCCGTCTGTTAAAAAAGTGTTGGCCGCGGTCGGAGGACGCGGGGGAGACCGTAGCATTGGTCTCCAGGGCCGGAGTCTCTGCTGTACTCTGCTTCGCTGCCTGCCTGCTTGCCTTCACTCACACCGTGCTCGTTCTTGCTATTTCGAGAGGAGCTGAGTACAGCGGAGACTCCGACAAATATTTGCATGGAGATGTGCAATATATAACAAATAACCACAGTGCAAATAAGTAAATACAAAAATGATTTTAAGTACACACATAATGCTTATCTTGGGTAAGTTAATCTTCTGAATTCATTGAAGAAGTTCATTTAAATATTTTAGGATAGTTACGAGAATTGGTTGCTTTCTGTGGTCATGAACGCATCGTCACATATTAAAGACATAAATTACTAGAAATCAACATATCATCTGCAAACTGTTCTAAAATTCAGTAATTTGAGCAAGATGAGACCCGTGCATTTTTCCTTGGTGACCTGTTAGATGAATTGTGTGTGTTCTTGTTTACTAGAGATGGTTTGATTTATTCCAGTTTGGGATTATCATCTCCAGGTCTGGAGGAAAGCCTTGAGCCTCGCCATTAATCTCCACCCTGTGCATTTCCTGTCAGGGGTGACAGATGACCTGCCCTTCAACTCTCTGCCACCCAGCGGAAGAGACACGTCGTCAATCAGAGTGTCGTTCTCGGCCGCAGTTAGGAGAGCCTTGGAGAGTGACGCCAGTGGTGATGATGGTACTGGTGATGGTGTGCATGTATGTATGTGTGTGTTTGTGCTTATTTGAGGCTCCAGGAAAACAAGGAGTGGTGACATCAGCCCGTTCTTGTGCACCTCTGTCTCCTCATAAATGAACTGATTATTTATGGGAGCGAGGGAGGAGAGTTTAGTGGAGGAGAGCTGTCAATGCTCATGAGGGGACAGAGTGGAGGGTTACAGCGGTGCAATACTGGAACTCATGAATATCATTCTGGCCAGCGTCCATGTACAAGGTGAAGGAGACGTGTCTCTTGTCCTTGCATTCCTCCCTATGACGAGCACATAAAAAAAGAGACCTCAGACATGAAGTGTGTGTGGGTAACCGCAGCAGACAGGCTTAGCTCCGGTGCACCATACAGTGTTGATTTCAAAACAGACGAGGAATTTTAATTTTCCGTTGTTTGCTCTCGCTGTGACAGATTCCCCCCAGCCTCGTTAACAATAGTTAAGATGATGAGCAGCTGTTTTGTGTCTAAGTGTGGCCACTGTGGTTTTGGGTGTAGTTCACTCTTGAGGACGTGTTTTTTCAGCAGAACAAAATATGTAATGCTGTTAACGATATTTTATGAATGTTTTATCACCGGATGTGGGAGTCTCAGTGCTGAATGAACCCTGCGTTGGCCTCCTGAAGCAGAAATGACAGACGAAGGCAGTCGGTGTCCTCTCCTCGTCTGTGCTCTTTGGTTGTTGATGTTTCGGTCTCCACAGAGATCCCGGGCCCCTGTTTGTGAGATGGCTGTCTATATGACAGGTCCCCGGCGCCCAGACTGCTCTGTGGGACAGACATAACAGAAGGGGTGAGCCTGGGGCACGGCCTGTCACTCACTGTTGTCTTTGAGTCGCTGCCCTTTTCCTTCTGTTCCCCATATCACAAAAAACATAAGCAAATAAGTTTGTGGGGGATCCGTTACCTACACTACTACAAGCATTATGTTAAACTAAATGGGATTACAATCTGCAAATTACTGTGAATTATTTAGAAATTACCTTGTAAAAACTGTTTAAATATGGAGTACTTAAGACCCTTATTACAAACTTTATTAAACTTTATTGTACAACACACAACATAAGAATACAGTGACATGGTATTCCTGAACTAATCACATATTTTTACTCATTTGTTTTGAAAAGCATACGTGGGGAATTTTGTTTTTATTGTAGTACACTACGATCGAGCAGGACAAAGCATTGAGCATCTATTTCTATAGTAAGTGCCCTTATCACAGAGTAAGTTCGGGTATGCAGGCTGCGAAATAAAGTCTTCTCTTGTTCACCCCTATTTCACTTTAATTATAATGTAGTTGGTTTATTTGGTTTTATTCTGCCACAAAGCAACCTATGTTACAAATATTTACCAACAAACAAAAGACACAGATTCAACATTAAACATGGACAATTACGGTTACAGAGTATGTAAAATAAGTTTACCCATTTTCATGGTGTATGGGTATGGATGGGTATGTAGGCTGTAAAATGTAGCATTCCTTATGAAAAACAGAAAAGTGAAAAACTATTGTGAAAGGACAAAGGCTACGCGTTTCGGTTTTGGGTACGGGGTAATAGAAAAAAAGTAGTTAAAGTCAATTTTATTTATTTCAAGGTTCCCCTTAAACACACATTAGTTACCCTAATCCCTGTACGTTTTCCCTTGTAACTACAGATAGATTCCCCAGGAAGTGTTTCTAGGTACCTGTATAGTAGGGCTGTCAAAGTTCACGCGATAATAACGTGTTATCGTTTTAAGGCCATTAAGGCGAATTTTCGGTTGTAGCTGGCTCTGTTTTAAAGTGTTTCATACTAGCTTGTCATGAAGGAGGCTAAATAACGCTCCCAACTTGCGCTAAATTTTAGCGAGGAAAAACTGGCATGGCCATTTTCAAAGGGGTCCCTTGACCTCTGACCTCAAGATATGTGAATGAAAATGGGTTATATGGATACCCACGAGTCTCCCCTTTACAGACATGTCCACTTTATGATAATCGCATTTCGCAGTTTGGGGCAAGTCATAGTCAAGTCAGCACACTGACACTGACAGCTGTTGTTGCCTGTTGGGCTGCAGTTTGCCATGTTATGATTTGAGCATATTTTTTATGCTAAATGCAGTACCTGTGAGGGTTTCTGGACAATATCTGTCATTGTTTTGTGTTGTTAATTGATTTCCAATAATATATATATACATACATTTGCATAAAGCAAGCATATTGTTCCACTCCCATGTTGATAAGAGTATTAAATACTTAACAAATCTCCCTTTAAGGTACATTTTGAACAGATAAAAAATGAGTGATTAATTTGCGATTAACTATGAACAATCACGCGATTAATCACGATTAAATATTTTAATCAATTTACAGCTCTACTGTATACACAAAATAACATTGTAATTTATGAACTGTAATCCAAAACGTTACCAAATAAAGTCTGCAAAAGTCAATAAGACATTTTGAGGCAGAAGTTTCTGGAAGGAAAATCTATCTCTGGTGTGATTTGTGTAAAGAGTATTTATGGCGTCTGGAGGCACGGGTGTGGTCAGGTAAATGAGATGGGTGAGGGTGTTTGTTTGGTGTCGAGCTAGCAGGGGGGTGGAGAGGGGGTAGTGGTAGTGGTGTCTGCCCGACAAGGTGTGTGTTGGCGCCCATACAAAAACTGACGCCTACAGGCATGGCCCCGCCTCTTTCCCACCAGATCGACTTTCTTCAGCGCAGGAATGAGACACAGACACCTCCTCCAGGCTGAGACATATAATCTGGGCCTGTCAGGGCCTTTATCAAACAGGATCAACTGGTGCGCTGGGCCTTTCTCCACAGTCCCCACAGGCGGCAGGATACCTGCACACGCATTCCTTCGACACATCCCTGTCCCAAGAGGCGTATCACCTGTCTTTTATGGCAGCTCTGCTCCAAGATGAGGAGAGGGGGAGGGCCGGGGTACGGTTGCTCCTCTGCATTGTCCTGATTGAAAACTAAGATAGCAGCGTGGCCTTCGGTTTGGAGGATTTTCTTCATCCCCAGAGTCTCAAAATGTCAGAATGCTGATCAACAGAAAATCCCTGTCTGATTTTGTGTTTGTGCCTGTTTTGTCACTGACGCCTGCTGTCACTGACAATATGATCTGTTTATTGTCGGAGGTCAGTTCACGAGGCGTTTTATAGCCCCCTGAGGATACTGCAGCCCACCTGAGGTAGCCGTCCTTGGCTGAGCTGTTTCAGCCCGTCACTGTGAGAGACCAGATAAGAGAGGGCAAGGTTGGTGCGAGGGTCATGACCATAGACTGTAGCCTGTATAAGAAGTGACGTAGTCACCGTGATGTCACCCATTGGTTTGTAGACTGCTGTTTTGATGCCTCGGGTTTGACATTTTGGCCGTCCCCGTTGTATTTTTTTGCAACCAGAAGTGACACCAGAGGGTGGAGCTAAGTACAACCAAATGCTGAATAAGACATTTTTAGGCAACCAATAAGGTTATAATTAACTTTGATGAACAGAAAACACACCGTGAAAGGGTTAAAGTTCTAAGATGAAAACACGGACAATATCCAGGCTGGACCAAGCCCTCAGGAAGAGCGCTGGTCTTTGATGCTAATTTTTGTAGTGGCCAAACGGTGGAATTACAACTTCCGTGTCCGTCACGTGATGCCATTGGGCCCAAAACATTTTTTTCCCATAGACTTACATTGGGAAAGAGATGTCTGTAACTCAGTAGATAATTTTCTTTTAGGTGAATAAACTTCCCAGAACGAACACTTGAATGGCCCTTATTGTTGTAAAACGCACTAATAGCTGAATCCAGAGTTATTTCCCTTCCTCCGTTCATGTGAATGAGACCCAGACCTAGGCTGGAGCAAGGGCTGGGAGGCGGGGTTAGCAAGCCGTGACGACAGCGTGACTGCGCCGACTCCATGGGCCCAATGGATGCGGAAGATCCGGGTACTTTTCCAGTCGGAAGTCGAGCCATTTTGGCTTCATGCGCCTCTGAGCAACTTTCATAGGAACGAACGGGGCCCCGCCTCCAACGCTGTATCCAGTTCTCTTAACACATCCATGAGCTGGACAACGCCATGGTAGCGACCTGTCAATCACAAGGTAGCCACACGCTATAGCATATTACTTATATTACTCTAAATGGCACCATAATTTACTAAATGAACATCATGCTGTATTGAAGAAGACTTGAAACTATCGATTGAGATCATAAACTCATGTTTATAATGTTTACTGAGGTAATAAATCAAGTGAGAAGTAGGGTCATTTTCTCATAGACTTCTATACATCAGACTTCTTTTTGCAACCAGAGGAGTCGCCCCCTGCTGGCTATTAGAAAGAATGCAAGTTTAAGACACCTCCGCGTGTGACAATGACAATATGACCTGTTGATTGTCGGAGATTAGCTCACAAGGCGTTTTACGGCCTCTTGAGGACACTGCAGCCCACCTGAGGGAGCCTGCCTTGGCTGAGTTGTTTCAGCCCGTCACTGTGAGCGACCAGATAAGAGAGGGCATGAATCAAAGCGGCGGCTTCATTGTGCACAGAACTCTAATCATATCACGCGCCCCTGAGCCATATGTCTTTGTACTCTCTTTAATTGAATTGAGCCCAGGATGAGATTGGCTGACATACCTTCCAGTGGCTGAGCCGCACTTAGAGAGCGAGGAGAGGAATAAGAGCAATTTGGGACGGTTGTTATCTTGGCACGGTTTGGCATGAAATCCTAAAGGTATCCCACAGACTGCAGCTTCATTTCACAGGTTTCATTGCCGTTAATAGACTTGCCCAAGGCACAAACCTTTATTGTCTAATATGAAATAATTGTGAATTTAATAGGCGTGTTTGCAGCTCGACGATTGCTCATTAAAGACATCCAACGTGACAGGTTGGGCTCAGCAAGGCTTGTAGGGACAAACACTTACCTTATTGAATTTCTTGGTCACGTGTGAATGCATTATTTGCTTCTGACTCACAGAGGAGGACATCTGACGTCAACTTGTCCTCAGACTTGGCCAACTAAATTACCGGCATCTATCAGCTAGTGGCCTCTTGAAGACACATGAAGATTAAGTTAATGATTTAACGCCCCGGAATCGTCTGTTTATTTGTGCCCTTGTCCACCTCTGTTAATCACTTTGTGTAAAGAATTGCAGAGGAGGTGTCTCCAACGGTACAGTATCTACAGTATAAAAACACCGCAACGTGTGCGCACATGTCTGACTGAAGTCTCAACACCTTTGTGACTCCTGTATGAAACACATTGCCTGCAGCAGCTGGGATTTTCCCTGAAAAGCACTGAGGTAAAACACATTTCTTCCTATTTTGTTTTTCCTGCTTCCTGTGCAGCCAGAAGGCTAAAACCGTGAAAGCCAAACAGAAATGGAAACAGACAGACAGAGAGGTCTTTTCAGGCTCCTTGGCCCATAATCAGAGTGGGATGTGGGTTTGCAACTGCAGTGAACAAAGTCAGTGTTAAACGTGGTTGTGACGTAGAGTTAAAGAAGCAGGGCTGGCCAATGAAGGAGGGGAGAAGCTCTGATTTTAGAATACATACGTGCCAGACAGTAGGGGATATAATGAGATGTTGAATGTCTGGCACAGGAGACAGGAACACTTTGTGATGTTTGATGACTAGTTTTTGCCAAAGTCAGCATACCAAGCCAAGTGGTGCTTCTAATGCTGAGCTCTCAGAGTGAGTGGTGGCTTGGCTGAACTTCTTTCATTACTTGAAAAGTTGATATGAAACAAGGCGGCTCAAGAGGCACAGCTGTTAATGCTATACAGTACCTGACTGAGAGATATGCTGAGGCTGCGCTGCTTGTAGAAACACACTGAACCCTCACAGTTTGTCCTCACTGCTGCATTTATTTGCCTTAATAAAGCAGCTATAGAGAGGTGAAGTCCCTACCCAGGGTCGGCGCCAGAGTGTTAGGGGCGGACGGGCAATCAGCTTTTGACGCCGACGCTGTCCCTACCCTGAGAGACAAATGGTTTTTTTGATCCTGTTTGAATTGCGCCATGAATCAAACATATGATGTTTGTCAATTTAAAAGATAATTTTTCAAGTCAAAAAAGCGCCAGTTGGTTGTAGGTTTGTCGTAGTATCATTTAGTTTTGTGTGAAACCGCTCAGTGAACTACATCTCTCGTCTCGCACAATATACGTCACCAACACTAGCTAGCTAACTCAGCTGTGTTCCACGCACAAATGAAACGTTATCTTACCTGATGTGTTTAATGTAGCGACTCCTGGTCTTCTTATCAGCCGGGAAGTGAAAGAACGAGCGAGATTCGTCGCTGGTGTGAAACGCAAAGGCACCGTAGCTTCAGAGAGAGACGTCACTTACGAGACTTTTGGGTGTGTAGTCTTTCTAATTACGCATTTTCACAGTCTGATGCTTCAACAGTTTTACAACAAACTGCGACTTTCTTGACTTTTAAAGTTATGTTTTAAATTGTCAAACATCATAAGTGTGATTTATAGACCTTGATTGGGTCTCATCAGTCGTGACGTATCCTTCCCTGATTCGTCACGCTCCAACAGTTGAAAATAAATGACATCAGCCTCAACCGCCAGTGGTTAATTTCAACGCGGATAATGAGTTACAAGCGTTCCTGACCTTGTTGTCTATGCTAGCAGCTGTTGTGCAGTTAAATTCTGCATTTTATAATGCTACTACTGCCTACATGCACAGGAGGCGAATTATTATTCGAGCGCTTTGCATCAATTCCTGTGTCCAGCGCTGCTTTCTGTTTACACCGTTTGATTTGATAACTGATTTGTTTCACACGGCACATTTTCCAAAACAGCATTTTAAACTGAGACCTGTGATTTAGTTGTGTGTAGTTGTACATAGAGCATTTTGTGGCTTGATCCCAGCAGCATTTCAGATTCCTCTGCCTCACACAGGGCATATTAGGGTTTCCAGCTGCTGTTGCATGCTCCGTTCTCTATGCCATGCAATTATGCCGGTTCCCACCGGAGGTTTGGATTGGGTGGAGCTCAGCAAGGAGTAAGCTCAGGCATTAACTGCTCCTCACTGAGCATAACTTACATGAACCCACATATACAGTTAGAACAAAAAAAAAGCTAAGACGCACACAAACACACTGCAAAAAAGCACAAAAGAACATAAACCACAAAAGTATCTGCTGTACAGGAAATGGCATTCCTTAAGGCACAAAGAGAAGCCACCCGTAATTTTGTAACTGATTCACATGTGAAATCTGTAAAAGTGTCTGTGAGGCTTCACAGACTTGAGGGATGGACAGATTTCTGTTCAAAGATTGTTTTTACTGATAACCATCAAACTGTCCCAAGGCAAAGAAACATCTAACAGATTTTTAAAAAAGCCCCTGAAGACATTCTGAGCTTTTCCTCTTTTCCTCCATCAAGATAATGCTTTTTATTTGATTTCATAGCTTACGGTAGGCGCACATCCGAGAACATGAGACTATGACTGGAAGAAAGAAAGAATACTAACGGAAAAACTAAATCAATTAATTGAGGTTATTTATTGTCTGAATAGTTAATGTCTGCTTTTTTAAAATTAGTACAAAAACTGGTGGATCAGATGTTTTAAAACTAAATGCTGTATCCCTGCTGCCTGTCTGGGTTGGGTACAATGTGCTGAGACCTGGACAGACAGTGTGTCGCAGGGTCTCTTTGCTTGTGACAACAGAGTCCTTGTGAGGGAAGACTGGTAATGCCTGGCACTGAGGCTGCAGCCCTGCCAGTGGCCATTCAGCCAGTCGCCTGCCCTGGACTGGCTTTATTTTGTGGCCAACAGCTCCCTCTGGTGTCATGAGACTGAGTCACAGGGCAGAGTGATGTCTTGTTGTATCTGCTTCTTATCTGCTGTTTGTGCATGAAATAATTCAAACACAGTTTCATTCTCACACATTGTGCTTCTGATGGCATTAATGCAAAACAGTCATGAGCCTGTGAAAACAATTGTATGTCTTCTGTGGTTGTGACGTCTGAGAAAATAACCCCAGATTATGTCATCAGGGTTCTCTCAGATTGGAATTCAAATTTTTAATAGAAAGTTCGTGTTACAAACTGGAGGAGGAAGTTTGAGAGATGCGGATTTACCAGGCAGGGAGGGTCAAGACTGTATAGACTGTAGCCTATATAAGAAGTGGACGTAGTGACGTTACCCATGGGTTTGTGGACTGACGTTTTGAAGCCTCGAGCAAAGAATAAAGAAACAAACTTCGGTATTTTTTTTACAACAGACACTGCCGCCATTATGGACTGAAAATGCTTGTTCTATTTATAATATTTTTATTGTTCAACAAAGGCCATTTTGGTAGAGACATTAAATATGACAATAGAATAGAAATAATTTTGTTTTACTTATGTACGGCACTTTGTAGGTGGATGTTTTACTGCCGCCCGGTAGTCGCTTTCAGTCAACAATGGCGAAAGGATAGCTTTCCTACTGGGCGCTGATGTTGCAATGGAATGAACAATTGACTTTCACTTCTTGGCAATACATGTTCTTTGCGAGAGAGTGGAGCTAAGTACAACAGAACACTTGAATTAGACATTTTTAGGCAACCAAAAGGTTTATAATTAACCTTCAGGAACTGAAAACACACTGTGAAAGAGTAAAAGTTGTAAGACGAAACCATGGACAACTCCCAGACTGGACAACGCCATAGTAGCGACCTGTCAATCACAATGTAGCCACGCCCTAAAGCATCCCCTGCTTTATGGTCTATTTGACTCTAAATGGGACCCTAATTTACTAAATGAACATCATGCTGTATTGAAGAAGACTTGAAACTAGCGATTGAGACCATAAACTCATGTTTACAATGTTTACTGAGGTAATAAATCAAGTGAGAAGTAGGCTCATTTTCTCATAGACTTCTATACAATCAGACTTCTTTTTGCAACCAGAGGAGTCGCCCCCTGCTGGCTGTTAGAAAGAATGCAAGTTTAAGACACTTTTCTGGTACAGCACTCATGTATTTTGTTAAGCATTTGGTATTCAAATTGACTTCATCAATAGGTTCTGCTTCTCTGTGTGTACCCTCATACTTTGAGAAAGCCTCAGCACTAGTTACTGTTTAAAGCTGCCAGACTACAAACACCCTCCCACACACACAGCCGTTGACACATGGATGCATGCACACACATTTTTCCTCGCATCCTCGATGCCTCCTTGTCTGCTCTCATGACTGCAGCAGCTTGACATGACTTCACGCCTGATAAGAGCTCCACAGAACATGGCAGTGTAATCTTCCATCAGGACTGACCCAACCTCTTCACCCCTCTCTCTCTCCCTCCCTGCTGCTGTTGTTCTGAGTATTTTTTGCGTGTGCCATAGTAAATAATTCACTGTCAGCTGTGCTGCCTACAGGTCCTAGTGCGGAGAAAGCTCGTCATTCCTGCAGTGTGCACTCTGGCAGCTGCTCCGGGGAGAGACAGAGAGAAAGATTGCACAGATCCGAGGAAGCTGCAGAGCACCCACACCCACCGAGGATACACGGGACCACGCTCACTCCCCCTCCTCCCTCCCATCCTCTCTTGCTCACGCTCAACTCTGCACTCAGCATTATCAGAGCTGCTGGGGCTGTAGGCAGGCTGACCATCCCCTCTCAACAAGCCACTAAGGAGAAACTTCAAGAAGCTCATCCACTTAACTCCCCTTTCCATCCTGCCCAAGGATGCTGGAGCTCGGACAGAGATGGACGAGGTTGATCTTCTTGTCGCTTCTGTGTCTGTGCCTCTGCCTGCCGAGGGAATCAAGTGCCAGGAGAGCCCCCAAGATACCCCGCTGTCCTTCGACCTGCTCCTGCACCAAAGACAGTGCCTTCTGTGTGGACACCAGGGCCATCCCCAAGAGCTTCCCCCCTGGAATCATCTCTCTGTGAGTCCAACATCTGTGTGTGTCTGTGTGCTTTTCACTCACCAAAAGCATCTTTTCATAACCTGTTTGAAGTGTGAGCATTATGCAGGCTGGTACAGATGGCCACATCACTGATGTCACCCTCCGTTATGTAACGATGCGTGAATCCCCTACTTGTCTTTTAATTACCTCAAAGTGAATATAGGTATGTTGCCAAGTGATGTTTTCTTGATGCAGTGTGTCTTTGCAGAGAGATGTACACCAGACAGCATTACATACTACTCATAATGTCCTCTTTACTGTACCTATATGCTGAACTTAGTTGATGGAGCACAGCAGTAACATCCCGTCGAGCTCCAGGGAGGAATACTAACAATAGATCTCGCTGCAGGAGACCTGCTGCTCCTCTGAGAG